>NC_068446.1:34845912-35445912 GCF_023373465.1 Oncorhynchus keta | reverse complement strand
CCATAAGACTCCCGAACAGCTGATCAAAGGGCTACCCAGACCCCTCTTTTACGCTGCTGCTACTCTCTGTTTATAATCTATGAATCGTCACTTTAACTTTACCTACATGTACATATTACCTCAATTACCTCGACTAACCAGTGCTGCCGCACATTGACTCTGTACCAGTACCCCCTGTATATAGTGTCGCTATTGTTATTTTACTGCTGCTGTTTAAACCATTGTTACTTTAATTTTCTATTTAACACTTATTTTTATTTATTACTTAAAGCATTGTTGGTTAAGGGCTTGTAAGTAAGCATTTCACTGTAAGGTCTACACCTGTTTGTAACCATGTGCGCTGAGAGTCGGGAAGCAAGTTCGGGGAGTGAGTGTTTTAATAAATAAACACAACATAATACAAAATAAGAAACACAAACAACGCACAGCCATAACCCAGGAACAGAAACAATAACGCCTGTGGAAGGAACCAAAAGGAGTGACATAAATAGGGCAGGTAGTCAAGGAGATGATGGAGTCCAGGTGAGTGTCATTATGCGCTGATGCATGTAACGATGGTGAAGGGTGTGCGCCATAATGAGCAGCCTGGTGACCTAGAAGCCGGAGAGGGAGCACACGTGACACTGTTCGGCCTATGTAACAAATACGATTTGATTTGATTTGATTCGGGGGAAAGGAAGCATCAACAATAGTGATATGCCTGCATAGCCTTTTACAGTTGGAGTTATATCCCTGTATGTGGTAGATACGTTTCATATATCTTATCAACTTGCATTTAGGGTGATGTGATTCAGAAGGAGGACAGAGAGAGAGAAAGGGGGAGTAGATGGAGGAGGAAAGGAAGGAAGGAAATGATATGAAGGTAATGTTCCTTACAGAGAAATGCAGGTGCGGGAAGATGATGAATGTGTCTCTTTCTGGTACATAAACATTTATGTATTTTTGTTGACAACAGCATTCACGTTGAAATGAAATGTCTCATTCATATTCAGGGTTTTTCAAGTTCCAATTCTGCTACACACTTATAGTACAGTCATTTGTTGATCATTAAATATGAATAAATTGCTTTCACAAGTACTTAGATCAGTTGGATTGCTAATCCCACTCGTATGTTTTTCTACATTGTGGATTTCCACATCAAGGATCCTGAGGAGCTGAAGGTTGCTTGTTTATATGCCTCAATCTCTGGAAACCGCATGTACTGTACACTTCCTCTGTTTGTCTCTATCTGTCAGTTATAAATCAACTTTGACAAGTGCAGCTAAGCAGTTCTTTCCCAGTGTACCCACAGGGTGACTTATGCTAATTAAGTATCTAAATCGCGAGCCTTGCCCTCACCAGAATAAATCCTGTTTGCTCCTTCATGCTGACTGGGTCTCGGTGTAATCCTCCCCTCCAGGCTATCCACTGATTTCCCACATTTCCGTAATTTGAGTTCTCACTGCAGCTCTAATCAATATTCAATCAGATATAAACCGTCCAGGTAAAGATACCCACTGAAAGGGATTTGGGGATTTTTATTCGGATCCCCATTAAATCAAATCAAATCGTATTTTATTTGTCACATACACATGGTTAGCAGATGTTAATGCGAGTGTAGCGAAATGCTTGTGCTTCTAGTTCCGACAATGCAGTGATAACCAACAAGTAATCTAACTAACAATTCCAAAACTACTGTCTTATACACAGTGTAAGGGGATAAAGAATATGTACATAAGGATATATGAATGAGTGATGGTACAGAGCAGCATACAGTAGATGGTATCGAGTACAGTATATACATATGAGATGAGTATGTAGACAAAGTAAACAAAGTGGCATAGTTAAAGTGGCTAGTGATACATGTATTACATAAGGATGCAGTCGATGATGTAGAGTACAGTATATACGTATGCATATGAGATGAATAATGTAGGGTAAGTAACATTATATAAGGTAGCATTGTTTAAAGTGGCTAGTGATATATTTACATCATTTCCCATCAATTCCCATTATTAAAGTGGCTGGAGTTGGGTCAGTGTCAATGGCAGTGTGTTGGCAGCAGCCACTCAATGTTAGTGGTGGCTGTTTAACAGTCTGATGGCCTTGAGATAGAAGCTGTTTTTCAGTCTCTCGGTCCCAGCTTTGATGCACCTGTACTGACCTCGCCTTCTGGATGATAGCAGGGTGAACAGGCAGTGGTTCGGGTGGTTGATGTCCTTGATGATCTTTATGGCCTTCCTGTAACATCGGGTGGTGTAGGTGTCCTGGAGGGCAGGTAGTTTGCCCCGGTGATGCGTTGTGCAGACCTCACTACCCTCTGGAGAGCCTTACGGTTGAGGGCGGAGCAGTTGCCGTACCAGGCGGTGATACAGCCCGCCAGGATGCTCTCGATTGTGCATCTGTAGAAGTTTGTGAGTGCTTTTGGTGACAAGCCGAATTTCTTCAGCCTCCTGAGGTTGAAGAGGCGCTGCTGCGCCTTCTTCACGACGCTGTCAGTGTGAGTGGACCAATTCAGTTTGTCTGTGATGTGTATGCCAAGGAACATAAAACTTGCTACCCTCTCCACTACTGTTCCATCGATGTGGATAGGGGGGTGTTCCCTCTGCTGTTTCCTGAAGTCCACAATCATCTCCTTAGTTTTGTTGACGTTGAGTGTGAGGTTATTTTCCTGACACCACACTCCGAGGGCCCTCACCTCCTCCCTGTAGGCCGTCTCGTCGTTGTTGGTAATCAAGCCTACCACTGTTGTGTCGTCCGCAAACTTGATGATTGAGTTGGAGGCGTGCATGGCCACGCAGTCGTGGGTGAACAGGGAGTACAGGAGAGGGCTCAGAACGCACCCTTGTGGGGCCCCCGTGTTGAGGATCAGCGGGGAGGAGATGTTGTTGCCTACCCTCACCACCTGGGGGCGGCCCGTCAGGAAGTCCAGTACCCAGTTGCACAGGGCGGGGTCGAGACCCAGGGTCTCGAGCTTGATGACGAGCTTGGAGGGTACTATGGTGTTGAATGCCGAGCTGTAGTCGATGAACAGCATTCTCACATAGGTATTCCTCTTGTCCCGGTGGGTTAGGGCAGTGTGCAGTGTGGTTGAGATTGCATCGTCTGTGGACCTATTTGGGCGGTAAGCAAATTGGAGTGGGTCTAGGGTGTCAGGTAGGGTGGAGGTGATATGGTCCTTGACTAGTCTCTCAAAGCACTTCATGATGACGGAAGTGAGTGCTACGGGACGGTAGTCGTTTAGCTCAGTTACCTTAGCTTTCTTGGGAACAGGAACAATGGTGGCCCTCTTGAAGCATGTGGGAACAGCAGACTGGTATAGGGATTGATTGAATATGTCCGTAAACACACCGGCCAGCTGGTCTGCGCATGCTCTGAGGGCGCGGCTGGGGATGCCGTCTGGGCCTGCAGCCTTGCGAGGGTTAACACGTTTAAATGTCTTACTCACCTCGGCTGCAGTGAAGGAGAGACCGCATGTTTTCGTTGCAGGCCGTGTCAGTGGCACTGTATTGTCCTCAAAGCGGGCAAAAAAGTTATTTAGTCTGCCTGGGAGCAAGACATCCTGGTCCGTGACTGGGCTGGGTTTCTTCTTGTAGTCCGTGATTGACTGTAGACCCTGCCACATGCCTCTTGTGTCTGAGCCATTGAATTGAGATTCCACTTTGTCTCTGTACTGACGCTTAGCTTGTTTAATAGCCTTGCGGAGGGAATAGCTGTATTGTTTATATTCGGACATGTTACCAGACACCTTTCCCTGATTAAAAGCAGTGGTTTGTGCTTTCAGTTTCACGCGAATGCTGCCATCAATCCACGGTTTCTGGTTAGGGAATGTTTTTATCGTTGCTATGGGAACGACATCTTCGACGCACGTTCTAATGAACTCGCACACCGAATCAGCGCATTAGGTGTTAACGAAGCAGCAGCCATTCTTCCTAAGGTCCACACAAAACATAGAACATGACAAAATACAGGACACTAATGGACAAGAACAGCAACACAAATTTCAACTGAGAACACTACCACTAAAGAACGATATAACTAAAGTATCTTAGGTTTCATATTAAGACATTCCCATTGAGGCAAGTCTGCAGAGAAGTGACACAAAATCATGTGATATAAAAATAAAAAATCAATAAAAGAAGATTAAGAAAATATCTATACTACTGCAACTAAATAATACAGCTAAAGAATAATGAGTGTGTGTGTGTGTGTGACTCCTACAGCTGGCTTCGCCCTACCTGGTAGTGGGAGGGGTGAAGAACCAGGAGGGTAGTGGGAGGGGTGAAGAACCAGGAGGGTAGTGGGAGGGGTGAAGAACCAGGAGGGTAGTGGGAGGGGTGAAGAACCAGGAGGGTAGTGGGAGGGGTGAAAATCCAGGGAGATAGGGGGAGGGGTGAAGAACAAAGTTTACCATGTTATGGACCAGAAACTCCATAAGAATAGTAAACTAACAAACATTCGACCAACTGGGGACATTTTATTGATCCCCACAATGAAAAAGGCTATTTCTAGGGAGTTTAGGGTTAGAATTCGATTTAGGTTAAGAATTAGAGTTAGGGTTAGGGGTTAAAGTTTAGTGTTAGGAGTTAGGTTTAGGGATAATGTTAAGGTTAGAGTTAGGGGATTGGAAAAATAGGATTTAGAATGGGAATCAGTTGTGTATCCACACAAGGTTAGTGTGTGGTTATGTGGTTATTGTGTGTGTGGTTATGTGTTTTAAAGTGATTTTATTACATGCCTGTTATCTGAGGTGGAAGAGTATTCCATGTAGTCACTGCTCTATACAGTACTGTTTGTCTGTCAGACTCCGTTCTGGACTTAGGGACTTTGAAGATACCCCTGATTGCGTGTCTTCTTGGGTATGTTTGGGTTAACTGGCAGAACAGACAATTTGGTACTTTCAGCACATCAATACTTCTTACAAAGACCAGCAGTGATGCAGTCAAGCACTCCTCAACTTTGAACCAGGAGAGACTGACATGCTATGTTATTGACATTGGCCATACGTGTACAATTGAGGGCCAGTAAAATGTTCTAAATCCTTTTTTGCCTCACCTGACCATACAACTAGGCAATTGTCAAGATGCGACAAAACCAGTGCTTATCAGGACTAGTAATAATGAATCTGAAAGTCATTGTTATAAAGTAATAATGAATCTGAAAGTCATTGTTATAGAGGGATAATGAATCTAAAAGTCATTGTTATGAAGTAATAATGAATCTGAAAGTCATTGTTATGAAGTAATAATGAATCTGAAAGTCATTGTTATAAAGGGAGAATTAATCTAAAAGTCATTGTTATAGAGGCATAATGAATCTAAAAGTCATTGTTATAAAGGCATAATGAATATAAAAGTCATTGTTATAAAGGCATAAAGAATCTAAAAGTCATTGTTATAAAGGCATAATGAATCTAAAAGTCATTGTTATAAAGGAATAATTAATCTAAAAGTCATTGTTATAGATGGATAATGAATTTGAAAGTCATTGTTATAAAGTAATAGCGAATCTTAAAGTCATTGTAATAAAGAGATAATTAATCTGAAAGTCAGTTATAAAGGGATAATGAACCTAAAAGTCATTGTTATAAAGTAATAATGAACCTAAAAGTCATTGTTATAGAGAAAGAATTAACCTAAAAGTAATTGTTATAAAGTAATAATGAATCTAAAAGTCATTGTTATAAAGTAATAATGAATCTGAAAGTCATTGTTATAAAGGGAGAATGAATCTGAAAGTCATTGTTATAGAGGCATAATGAATCTGAAAGTCATTGTTATAAAGTAATAATGAATCTGAAAGTCATTGTTATAAAGTAATAATGAATCTGAAAGTCATTGTTATAGAGTCATAATGAATCTGAAAGTCATTGTTATAAAGTAATAATGAATCTGAAAGTCATTGTTATAAAGTAATAATGAATCTGAAAGTCATTGTTATAAAGGGAGAATGAATCTGAAAGTCATTGTTATAGATGCATAATGAATCTGAAAGTCATTGTTATAAAGTAATAATGAATCTGAAAGTCATTGTTATAAAGTAATAATGAATCTGAAAGTCATTGTTATAAAGTAATAATGAATCTGAAAGTCATTGTTATAGAGGGAGAATGAATCTGAAAGTCATTGTTATAAAGGGATAATGAATCTAAAAGTCATTGTTATAAAGTAATAGTGAATCTAAAAGTCATTGTAATAAAGAGATAATGAATCTGAAAGTCAGTTATAAAGGGATAATGAATCTAAAAGTCATTGTTATAGAGAAAGAATGAACCTAAAAGTCATTGTTATAAAGTAATAATGAACCTAAAAGTCATTGTTATAGAGAAAGAATTAACCTAAAAGTCATTGTTATAAAGTAATAATGAATCTAAAAGTCATTGTTATAAAGGGAGAATGAATCTGAAAGTCATTGTTATAAAGTAATAATGAATCTGAAAGTCATTGTTATAAAGTAATAATGAATCTAAAAGTCATTGTTATAAAGGGATAATGAATCTAAAAGTCATTGTTATGAAGTAATAATGAATCTGAAAGTCATTGTTATAAAGTAATAATGAATCTGAAAGTCATTGTTATAAAGGAATAATGAATCTGAAAGTCATTGTTATAAAGGGAGAATGAATCTAAAAGTCATTGTTATAAAGGAATAATGAATCTGAAAGTCATTGTTATAAAGTAATAATGAATCTGAAAGTCATTGTTATGAAGTAATAATGAATCTGAAAGTCATTGTTATAGAGGGATAATGAATCTAAAAGTCATTGTTATGAAGTAATAATGAATCTGAAAGTCATTGTTATAAAGGGAGAATGAATCTGAAAGTCATTGTTATAAAGTAATAATGAATCTAAAAGTCATTGTTATAAAGGGAGAATGAATCTGAAAGTCATTGTTATAAAGTAATAATGAATCTGAAAGTCATTGTTATAAAGTAATAATGAATCTAAAAGTCATTGTTATAAAGGGATAATGAATCTAAAAGTCATTGTTATGAAGTAATAATGAATCTGAAAGTCATTGTTATAAAGTAATAATGAATCTGAAAGTCATTGTTATAAAGGGAGAATGAATCTGAAAGTCATTGTTATAAAGGGATAATGAATCTAAAAGTCATTGTTATGAAGTAATAATGAATCTGAAAGTCATTGTTATAAAGTAATAATGAATCTGAAAGTCATTGTTATAAAGTAATAATGAATCTGAAAGTCATTGTTATAAAGGGAGAATGAATCTGAAAGTCATTGTTATAAAGTAATAATGAATCTGAAAGTCATTGTTATAAAGTAATAATGAATCTAAAAGTCATTGTTATAAAGGGAGAATGAATCTGAAAGTCATTGTTATAAAGTAATAATGAATCTGAAAGTCATTGTTATGAAGTAATAATGAATCCGAAAGTCATTGTTATAGAGGGATAATGAATCTGAAAGTCATTGTTATAGAGGGATAATGAATCTGAAAGTCATTGTTATGAAGTAATAATGAATCTGAAAGTCATTGTTATAAAGTAATAATGAATCTGAAAGTCATTGTTATAAAGTAATAATGAATCTGAAAGTCATTGTTATGAAGTAATAATGAATCTGAAAGTCATTGTTATGAAGTAATAATGAATCTGAAAGTCATTAAGTCATAAAGTCATATTAGTGGGTGTTGTTTTTGTGATATTTGAAAGTAGGTTAGATGGGACAATTTATGTTGATTTATCACCGGAGGATCTCATGAGAGGATCAGATGTGAATTATTTTAATCAGAGAAGATTAATAAATTGACTCGTATTTTTATTGGCAACAAAATACATTTTCAATCTAGCTTTCATCGCGTTTTTCCACAGTTGAGCTCATCTGGAGGAATAACTTGCTTTAATCGGTGGAATCACATTGAGATGATTGAGGGAGGTGGAGGAGGTGGCCATGTTGAAATGAAACCTAGTAGGAGATGGAGAAGGATGTGACAGTGACCTGCTTGTGAAGGCATGGATGATGGGTAACAGAGGGACTCAGAGGGAGTTATGTGGGGCTCCAGGGCACTGAGCTAAAGCGATTGGGAGGTAAGCAGGGAAAGAAATCCTCCCTGACAGAGGAATATGAAGGCCATGAGGGGAGAGGGGATAGGAAGGGTTATAGAAGGAATTGTCATCAACTTCTGAAGGCTGCTGGAATGGCTTGGTTATGGTTCTAAGAGGAGGCCTTCCTTGGCGCCAGAAGGAACAAGCAAGGAGTTAGGGTATTAGAGGAAGGGAGAGTATTAGGGTTGAGTATTTGGGTTGAATATTTTTTAGAGAATCTACCATTTCTCCTTCCAGAGAAAATTGCATGAAATTACTGGGCTTCCAGGTATTCCCGTTCAAACCGGAAGTGCTATTTAAAAGCATATACAGTAATACCAGTGAAAAAAATCAGACATGTAAATTGAGAAATACTGCATACACATTCATCTAATGGTTTCTCTGTGTATTTGTTGCAATTTAATCAACTCAAAGTTCTCTCAAAGTCACCACACTATTTCGTTGATGTAGGCGTATGAAGCACTGTCGTCCAACTGGTAAAAGTTATAGTCTAGTGAAAATGACATTCGTTTTAGCCTAACTTTGACTGATAGATGCAACTTGGTCCCTTCGTCTTTAAAGGTTATGGCTTGTTTTTATTTATTGATAACCCTCTTATTGTGGTGATTTTGTCAGAGGAAACATAGTATGTAGGCTATCTGATTTACCGCTAATCAAACCGATCAGTTGTAGCGGAGATGTTGCACCATGTGCTGCGGTTGATCAATTGCCTGCGAATCGAAACCCGCCTTATACCATGTGCCATTCCAAGGTAGGCTTATATAAACGCTAACATTTAGTTATTGCATTCGTTATCATTCGTCATCCTTTGTTTATCGTAAAATCAATTGTATTTCTAGCAATAGTCAATGATCATCTCTCAAGGTCTTGATTTAAAAATATATAAATAATAATTTGTCACAGCATACAATAAATGAATGTAATGTAATAGTAGCTGACTGATTCTCAAGACCACAAAAAAACAAAAACAAATGTAGAATAACGTGAGCCTTAATTAGCCTCACAAACTTAGGGTATAGGCTACGTAAAATAAATAGCCTGATACTCCTGGCCTACCCTGCAACTAACAAACAAACAAAATAATTTGCGTAGGCTGCACCTGTTTAACTTTTGTTGTTGTTGCTAAAGTGGACTCTCAAAAAGCACAGTGCATCAGTGTTTCCTGATTTTCGTCACAAATTGGCCACAGACAGAGAATGCTCTCTCGGCCTCCTCCTCGATTGACGGATTGTAGCGAGCTCCTCAAACAGGTGCTGCAGGTATTTGAACCTGTTGTTGGTTGCTTCGAACAGGGAGAATTTCTTAGGCAGGATCTTCAGCAGATCGGTTTCCTTTTTCTCATGTAGTTGATCTATTGCCAAGCTGATCGCCTGCTGCAGCGTTGTCGCCAGGTTTGGTGTTGACACTTGTTGTGCATCGTCAGCATCTGCTATAGCTACTCTGCCTTTCCTCCGAACAGCCATTCGGCAGGGCGCTTTGCCATCCGTAGTAACATTGCCCTTGATGGCATTGCAGACACATTGGATTGCTCAGAACTGCAGTACTCAGGAGGTAGCTATGGGTATTTACATGAAAATCGAAATGATTCAAATGTAAAAAAGGCCACATAGCCTATCCAATTTCACATAAAAGACAGACAGGACAACCCAATGCCATTATTATTAGCAGGTGTAACTTCATTTACAATCATTTACCAACCACACATACCTCTCCACAATATCTGCCAGACTGTTCCACCTTGTGCAGCAATTCAGTTTAATTTGTATCTCTTTTCCAAACTCTTCCTTCACATACCGCTGTAGCTTGTCATCATCGCTGACCCCCGATTTTTGAAAGTGACGTGCAATCAGTCTAACTTTCTCCATGGTGCTGCGCAGCTCCCCTCGCAGCTCATATGTTTCCTTTGGGCACCCCGTCTTCCTCTTCATCATCAGCATCACTCTCATCCTCACTGTCACTCAGAGTCAGGGGCTGTGCTTGAGGGCGGTATATTACTTCTGTCACAGCCTGCTACAGCTGCTAGTAGCACAGCTGTAGCTCTGGGACAACACGTTTCCCGTACTTCACCATAACTGATGCCCCGTCTGTATTGCTACACACAATGTGGTATTGCATTGTGAGGTTGTATGAGGCCAGTTGCACTTCCACCATCTCTTTCACCCTTTCCCCTGGCAGGCTACCTAGGATGCTAACCATCCCCAGATTCCAGTGCACTTGGAAGGTATGTAGATGTATATTCATAAATGGTTTGTTCTGGCTAGAGGTGTGTGAGAAACAGATGCCTTTCAGGCTTTTCTGATCATTTGTCTGTTCTCTTTCACTGCATATCCTCCAACAAGTTGTGATATGTCCGAGTGATTCTTGGGTAGGGTATTTTTTTAGCGTTGATTTGATGTTGTTGCTGTTTGCAACAGAATGGTAGGAGAACCTGTCGCACGCAGCTATTTCTGATACAATTTCATCTAAAGCTTGCCTCGGCTTGAGGTATGACTCCATAGTTCTGGGACGTTTTTCTGCTGAAGCCCTCTCTGCACTTGCCTCGCTATGTTGAGGGTGTATACCTGAATGTCTGATCAGTCCACTTGTTGAACCGCCTGCATTTTATCCGGTGCTTGTAGATGTTACACAACCCCGCCAAGCCACACTGCTTCTTGACACAATGCATGCTTAACCCGGAAGGAAGCCATCCCCACCAATGTGTCGGAGGAAACACCATACACCTGGTGACCATGTCAGCGTGCATGCGCCTGATCCGCCACATGAGTCACTACAGCGACAAGGACATCCAGGTCCAAACCCTCCCCTAACTCAGACGACTTGTGCTTCGCCTCATGGGTCTCCTGGTCGCGGCCACCGGAAACGGCCCGAGCTCAATCACCCCATTCTAGCCATAAGTAATACATGATGTTGGCCGAGTTTGACTCTCAGCCAAGTGCCCCGATTCTCAGCCAGGATCTGCCCAGATCCACTGTGCTAGCTGGGATTGATTTTGATTAAGCTTTGCCACACAGATGACATTTTGGGAACAAATTAAAAGCAGGTAGGCATACCGGTAGCTCAAAAGTTGCAACTCATTTTATTACCATATTAACTGCATTTCAATGTCAGGTGTAGAGTTTTAGCATAAACAATGCGTGCTTTTTCAATTTTGGTGACTTTGTGTAAGTAAATACGGTAGGCTACAACAATGCACGCACGCACACTGAACATTGACTATTGATCATGCAGACAGCAGAGCAGGCCAGAGAAGACAGATTTAGACATTGCATATAATTTAACAGTTCCATTTCACTTCACACTGTTCATATAAATACTTTATTATAATTTACCCGTTTCTCGTAGTTATTTATCCTGGGAGAAGGGAGTGGGTTTGGGGGGGGGAACCACTGAACAGAACAGCCAATGTCCCTCTGTGCTTGTATCATTGCCAATCATACTCTATGTTCAGTGACATAGAGTGTACTGTAGCATTAAAGCTTACCCTGATTACATCACTAATATTTGCATTTCACCTGCACATGTATGACATGTTTTCTCAGTCACAGAGTGTGAAACATGATGACAGAATGCTGGGTTGCTATACTGTGCAGGGGCATACACCACCTACCTGCGAGCTAAAAATATTAAATAAAGTTGGCCTATCAGCAGACAACACTGACCCACTACTCCTGGGTGTTATTTAGTATGTTGGAACCGAATTGCCGGTTAAGGATCATTTTTCCCAAAGTGACATGGATTGTTATGACTGCCACATGTTTTTTATGCTTTTGGCCAAGTACTATAAAGTCACAACAACTTAGGGTTCATTGTCCGCCTCAATGAAATCGGGGAGGGGACTGCAGGTCTGTCTGCATCTGTTCGTTTATACTTTAGTCACACGCGGTATTTCAGACTGCACTGGGACCATTTTGACGAAACTTGTATGTATGATGCGTCTTGCCATTAGAGATTTGACATTTACAAAATTACACTGATTGGCCCAAGGAGCTCACCCAAGACGATCTCAATTGGCCTGGGGGGCTGCATCATTCGTGGGGGACGACATGTTTACTGTTGCCTTGTTTACATTTACATTACATTTGAGTCATTTAGCAGATGGTCTTATCCACTGCGACTTACAGTAGTGAGTGCATATATTTTCATATTTTTCGTACTGGCAGGGTTCAATTAGCAGAAGCTCAGTCTTTGAATCCAGCCTTGTGTAGGAGGTGTTTTCAGAAGGTCTTGTAAAGCCGTGAGGTAGGCAGGTGAGGTTTATGCTTGGGAGAGATTCAGATACCCCGGCAGCCCTGAAAACAGCTGGATGAATCTGACTGCTATTCACTGCGTTACAGGTGTTCACTGTATCAGTGAAGTGGTAAATCAATGTTGTAATGGGGATGGACAGTTTCAATAGATAACATCGTTAAATGTGATGGCAATACTGTTGTGGAACTAATTCCCTGACAATAAAGATTATATGTAGGTGATAAACCTTTGGAATGACTAAGTAAATGACAGATGTGTAGATATCAATGGATATCAAAGATAAAGGCCTCATATCAGGGAATTTTGGGAGTTGACATTAAAAAACAACCTCTTTAGGCCTCCCGGGTGGTGCAGTGGTCTAGGGCACTGCATCGCAGCGCCAGCTGTGCCACCAGAGACTCAGGGTTTGCGCCCAGGCTCTGTCGCAGTCGGCCGCGACCGGGAGGTCCGTGGGGCGACGCACAATTGGCCTAGCGTCGTTAGGGAGGGTTTGGCCGGTAGGGATATCCTTGTCTCATCGCACACCAGCGACTCCTGTGGTGGGCCGGGTGCAGTGCACGCTAACCAAGGTTGACAGGTGCACAGTGTTTCCTCCGACACATTGGTGCTTCCGGGTTGGATGCGCGCTGTGTTAAGAAGAAGTGTGGCTTGGTTGGGTTGTGTTTCGGAGGACGCATGGCTTTCGACCTTCGTCTCTCCCGAGCCCGTACGGGAGTTGTAGCGATGAGACAAGATAGTAATTACTAGCAATTGGATACCATGAAATTGGGGAGAAAAAGGGGTGTAAAATAAAATAAATAAAAAATAAAAAACAGCCTCTTTTGGGTAATACTGTATATACAGACTAACTGAAAGAGGACAGAAATGTCTCCAGCAAGTGGGTTACTGCATTTGCTTTAGATGCAGTTATGTAGGACATCCTGGATAAATGCAGTGTCAATAAAGAAACAGAATCAAAAGGTTTATTACACAATGTGGGTCCTGTCCCCTAATCTTTTGAATGGGCTTGACGATTAGGACATCAAATTCATGAAAAAAACTCAGTCAACTTTTGACAGATGCCTTATATGACATTTTGTTTTGCGTAGAGGACCATTGCACTACGTTTTGCCAATGGAATGCCATTACAAAAGCTTACAAAAGTTCCAAAACTACAAGGATGCTTCCTGGAAAACGATGCGTCGCGTTCATAATGTATTGTCCTGGAACAGTCAAGCATTGACTGAAAAACATTCGAATTTTGGGGGTTGAACAATGGTTGTAAAGTAACATTCACCAATCAATAAAACAAAATTGTGCTACTCAAGACTTTTGCCATTGATGAACTGGTTTACCTTAGAGAGAGAGATGCAGTGGGGGAACCTGCGGGTTGGAGGAGAGAGAAAGAACACAAGCTCCAATTTGTCACTAATTGTCACGATCGTTTAAAAATGGATTGGACCAAGGTGCAGCGTGGTAGGTGTACATTTTCCTTTTATTAAAATAACACCGAAAAACAACAAAATACAAACATGAACGTAACTCTACATGTAGTGCAGAAGGTGGGAAAAAGGGCTGCCTAAGTATGATCCCCAATCAGAGACAACTATAAACAGCTGCCTCTGATTGGGAACCATACTAGACACCATACTCTCGGTGGAGGCTCCGGTCCGCTTGAGACCGCGCGCCGCTTGAGGCTCCCCCCACTTTGGTGGCACCTCTGGTGCAGGGATTGTTGCCGGGGACACCGGACCGTAGATCGTTGTCGCGGACTCCGGACCGTAGATTATCGTCGCGGACTCCGGATTGGGAACCATCTCTGGAAGCTCCGGACCGGGGACCGTCGCTGGAGGCTCCAGAACGGGGACCGTCGCTGGAGACTCTGGACCGGGGACCGTCGCTGGAGGCTCCGGAACGGGGACCGTCGCTGGAGGCTCCGGACCGGGGACCGTCGCTGCAGGCTCCGGACCGGGGACCGTCGCTGCAGGCTCTGGGCCATGGATCGTCACTGGAGGCTTCGAGCCATGGATCCTCACTGGAGGCTTCGGGCCATGGATCATCACTGGAGGCCGAGTACGTGGAAATGGCACAGGACGCACCGGGCAGGAGAGAAAACTAGAGGCCGGGTGCGTGGAGCTGGCACAATGCATTATGGCTGGATACCCACTTTAGCTCGGTAAGTGTGAAGAGCTGGCACAGGATATCCTGGGCCGAGGAGACGCACTGGAGACCAGGACCGCTGAGCCGGCACAATCCGTCCTGGACAGATGCTCACCTTAGCACGGAAAGTACGGAAATCAGGCACAGAACGCACCGGGCTAAGGGTGCACACTGGAGGCACGGTGCGCAGAACCGGAAACATGGTATCTGAACTGTGACCAACTCCTCATCGTAATTACAGGGAGTTGGTTCTTGTTCCCACCTTTGCTTCGCTCGCCACCCCGTGTCCCCCACCAAAATGTTTTTAGGCTGCCTCTGATTGGGAACCATACTAGGCCAACAAAGAAATAGAAACAGATTCGCCCAAATCACACCCTGACCTAACCAAATTGAGAATAAAGAAGGCTCTCTAAGGTCAGGGCGTGACACTAATAGTCATTAAAAGTCAGTAATAGTCACAAATTACAACAACATGCAACAGTTTCTTTGCCCCTGCCAAGACGTTGCAGAGAAAAATGACCTGTCACTGTATCCAATTCAGAACACAGGCTACTGTAATTAACCATTGATTTACAGTGGGGTCCAAAATTATTGACATCCTTGATAAAGATGAGCAAAAATGACTGTATAAAATACATATTTAAAATACTGAGCTATATTGTACACAAAAAAAAGTATATATCTCAAAAAGGTAGCGGTCAAAATGTTTTCAATAACTCTCAATACCTCACCTTGCGGGAATAACGTCACTGAAAACGTTGGAGAACACATTTGGAGGCATCTTAGACCATTCCTCCAAACAGAATCCTTCCAGATCCTTGATATCTTTCATCTGCGCTTGTGGACTGCCTTCTTCAATTCAATCCACAGGTTTATAATTGGTTTCATGTCCGGAGACTAAAAATGGCCATTACAAAATGTTGATTTTGTAGCCAACTATCCATTTCTTTGTGGATTTTGATGTGTGCTTGTGGCTATTGTCAAATAAAATAAAATGACATTTTATTGGTCCCAATCACCTATTTAGCAGATGTGTAGCAAAATGATTGTGTTCCTTGCTCCAAAAGTGCAATAATATCTAACTGTCACGTATACTCCCTCCCTCTCCGGCCTCTAGGTCATCAGGCTGCTGATTATCCCGCACACCTGTCAACATCATCCCGCACACCTGTCAACATCATCCCGCACACCTGTCAACATCGTCTCGCGCACCTGCGCCTCATGACACTCACCTGGACTCCATCACCTCCTTGATTATCTTCCCTATATCTGTCACTCCCCTTGGTTCTTTCCTCAGGTGTTATTGACTCTGTTTCGTGTTCATTGTTTATTTTATTTATTAAAACACTCACTCCCTGAACTTGCTTCCTGACTCTCAGCGCACTTGTTACACTAACAATACACAACAATACACACAAATCTAAAAGTAAAAGAATGGGATTTAGAAATACTAGGACGAGTCCAGAGTATAAATATACAGTATATACACTGTGTATATGGGATGTATAGACATTATGAACAGTATGTGGATAGAATATGCAGGATAGAATAGTACAGTACAAGGGAGCAACACTTTACATGTTACGTTTATATTTTTGTTCAGTTCAATATGCCATTTAGCAGATGCTTTCTAAGGCGAGTTAGTCATGTCTGCATACATTTTACATATTGGTGTCCCCAGGATGTATCCAATCAGAACTTACTGCTGACTACAGCTCATTCAGATGACAGACAGCATGTTGACATCCAAACCACAATGACAATCTGTGTACTTCTGAGAAAGGCATCCATCGCTTGTGTTTGTTTACCAGGCTTTTAGGCTGGCTACTGACTGAGCAGACCTAGCTTATTTATGATGGTGACTCTAATATGGCCACCCATGTGGATGTTTGGAAGTACCTGTTCTGAATAAACAAGCCAGACACGCACTATCCCCACCTGGCTCTGCTGCAAAACCAATGGGGTGGTAACAACACACTGTTCCCTGGACTTGGACAAGGGTTTCAAAATCACCTGGCAGGTGCTCAGAAGAGAGCAATGACAGAGTATTAGGGAACCCATTTCACTTTGTGTTTCCAACAACAGCAGAATAATGGGAAGGAGTTATAATATATATAATAATAATAATATATGCCATTTAGCAGACGCTTTTATCCAAAGCGACTTACAGTCATGTGTGCATACATTCTACATATGGGTGGTCCCGGGAATCAAACCCACTACCCTGGCGTTACAAGCGCCATGCTCTACCAACTGAGCTACAGAAGGACCACGAGTTCCAATATAAGACAAAGGTGAGCTCAAGCTAGACAGAAATATGGCAAGTGGTACCGATGCACCAAGTCTGGAACCAACAGGACCCTGAACAGCATCTACCCCCAAGCCATAAGACTGATAAATAGTTAGTGAGAGAGTTCATATTTGCATCGACCCTTTTTGCGCTCTCTTTTGCAGTGTACCCAATAGTATCCGGTTGTCATTCTTGAGTAAAAGGAAAGATACCTAAATAGAAAATGACTCAAGTAAAAGTGCAAGTCACCCAGTAAAATATTACTTGAGTAAAAGTCTAAAAGCATTTGGTTGTAAATATACTTCAGTATCAAAAGTAAAGGTATAAATCATTTCAAATGCCTTATATTAAGCAAACCAGATTTTCATGTATTTTTTATTTACGGATAGCCAGGGGCACACTCCAACACTCAGACATAATTTATAAAGGAAGCATTTGTGTTTAGTAAGTCCGCCAGATCAGAGGCAGTAAGGATAACCGGGGATGTTCTCTTGATAAGTGCAGGAATTGGACCATTTCCCTGTCCTGCTAAGCATTCAACATGTACTTTTAGGTGTCAGGGAAAATGTATGGCGGGAAAAGTACATTATTTTCTTTAGGAATGTAGTGGAGTAAAAGTTGTCAAAATTATAAATAGTAAAGGAAAGTACAGATACCACAAAAAAACTACTCAAGTAGTACACTAAAAGTAATTTTTCTTAAGTACTTTAGACCACTGCGGTTTTGACTCATCACATTCGCTATTGCTAATATTTATTATCTATCCTGTTGCCTAGTGACTTTATCCCTACCTCTATGTACATATCCTACTTCAATTACCCCGTACCCCTATACATCGACTCAGCACTGGTACCCCATGTATATAGCCAAGTTATTCATTACTCATTGTGTTTATTCCTTGTGTTATTGGCTCCGTGGTCCTTCTGTAGCTCAGTTGGTAGAGCATGGCGCTTGTAATGCCAAGGTAGTGGGTTCGATCCCCGGGACCACCCATACGTAGAATGTATGCACACATGACTAAGTCGCTTTGGATAAAAGCGTCTGCTAAATGGCATATATTATTATTATTATTATTATTATTATTATTTTTCTATTATTTCTCTTTTTTTCGTCTCTGGGAAAGCCCTGTAAGTCAGCATTTCACTGTTAGTCTGCACCTGTTGTTTACAAAGCATGTGACTAATAACATTTGATTTGATGAGGCTTATGTTATGCCCATGTTTAATATTGTTTATTTAACCTGTAGGAAAAAGGAAGCTTTTGGTTCTACTTGAAAAGGCTATGTTACAGATGTAGGATCTTAATCTGATCGTCATGTTGCAGGAGAATCTTCCTTTAATGCAGGACAATTATAGGTCATGAACAGTCAAAATCCTGGTTTTCATGAAATTGGATGATATTTGAAGGAAACCAGATCAAAGTATGATAACCACAGTATGAAAAATGACTGTTGCTTCCCCTCCCACATGTCAAACACATGGCATGATTAAGGGGACAAGGTGACATCCCCTTAACTCTCATTTTCAAACACCAACGGTAACGGTAACATGATATTCTCTTACCTAATTTAGATAAGTACCGCCTCGTAACCAACATCGGTGAAGGTGTGTTTGCAGAGGGGCGAGGATTACAGTGGGGAGAACAAGTATTTGATACACTGCCGATTTTGCAGGTTTTCCTACTTACAAAGCATGTAGAGGTTTGTAATTTTTATCATAGGGACAATTCAAGTGTGAGAGACGGAATCTAAAACAAAAATCCAGAAAATAACATTGTTTGATTTTTAAGTAATTAATTAGCATTTTATTGTATGACATAAGTATTTGATCACCTACCAACCAGTAAGAATTCCGGCTCTCACAGACCTCTTCGTTTTTCTTTAAGAATCCCTCCTGTTCTCCACTCATTACCTGTATTAACTGCACCTGTTTGAACTCGTTACCTGTATACCTGTATAAAAGACACCTGTTCACACACTCAATCAAACAGACTCCAACCTCTCCACAATGGCCAAGACCAGAGAACTGTGTAAGGACATCAGGGATACAATTCTAGACCTGCACAAGGCTGGGATGGGCTACAGGACAATAGGCAAGCAGCTTGGTGAGAAGGCAACAACTGTTGGCGCAATTATTAGAAAATGGAAGAAGTTCAAGATGACGGTCAATCACCCTCGGTCTGGGGCTCCATGCAAGATCTCACTTTGTGGGGCATCAATGATCATGAGGAAGGTGAGGGATCAGCCAAGAACTACACGGCAGGACCTCGTCAATGACCTAAAGAGAGCTGGGACCACAGTCTCAAAGAAAACCATTAGTAACACACCACGCCGTCATGGATTAAAATCCTGCAGCGCACACAAGGTCCCCCTGCTCAAGCCAGCGCATGTTCAGGCCCGTCTGAAGTTTGCCAATGACCATCTGGATGATCCAGAGGAGGAATGGGAGAAGGTCATGTGGTCTGATGAGACAAAAATAGAGCTTTTTGGTCTAAACTCCACTCGCCGTGTTTGGAGGCAGAAGAAGGATGAGTACAACCCCAAGAACACCATCCCAACCGTGAAGCATGGAGGTGGAAACATCATTCTTTGGGGATGCTTTTCTGCAAATGGGACAGGACGACGACGGTCATCGTTGGTGGTGGAATTAGACCAAGATGCAGCGTGGGGTAGATTAATCATATTCTTTAATGATAACCAGAAAAACAAGAAAGAGAACCAATTAAACATACAGCCTTGTAGGGCTCAACAGCAACAATACAAGGACAAGATCCCATAACATAGGTGAGAAAAAAGGCTACCTAAGTATGATTCCCAATCAGAGACAACGATAGACAGCTTCCTCTGTTTGGGAACCACACTCGGCCAAAAACAAAGAAATACAACACATAGAATGCCCACGCAAATCACACGCTGACCAAACCAAATAGAGACATAAAAAGGCTCTCTAAGGTCAGGGTGTGAAACCCCGCCCACTCAGCCTGTTTTTTCAAACTTCCTGGTAGTTAGCCATGTAAAAAATTACTTTTCAGAATGACTGTTCAGGACCTATAAAATGTGTCGTATTTGAGTTTTAAAAAGGCTTCTGAAGTTTGTAATTTGCACTCTGAAATTTCAGACATTTTAAGAATAGTGAAATTAGCATTATTTAGTGCCCCCCCAATAGATTGACTTTTGTTGCGTTTAATGGGGCTCATTTCTCATTCAGGGGGTTGAACCCCCGACCCCCCCGGACATAATTTGCTCCTCTTGTCTGTCCGATTAGTAGTTTAAAAAATATACACTGAGTGTACAAAACATTAGAAACACCTTCCTAATAAGCGTTCCACAGAGATGCTGCAGTCATGTTGACTGCAATGTTTCCCACAATTGTGTCAAGTTGGCTAGATGTCCTTTGGGTGAAGGACCTTTCTTGATACACATGAGAAACTGTTGAGAGTGAAAAGTCCAACAGCATTTCAGTTCTTGACACACTCAAACTGGTGCGCCTGGGGCCTACTACCATTCCCCGTTCAAATGCACTTTTTTCTTGCCTATTCACCAACTGAATTGCACACATACACAATCCATGTCTCAATTGTCTCAAGGCTTAAAAATCGCTCTCTAACCTGTCTCCTCCCCTTAATCTACACTGAATGGTGACATCAAGAAGGGATCATAGCTTTCACCTGGATTCACCTGGTCAGTCTGTCATGAAAAGAGCATGTATTCCTAATATTTTGTACACTCAGTGTAGGTTAGAGTGCATATATTTCTTCATTAGAAAATAGAAAATTAAGTGGTTTCTGGTAATCCTGGTTTTTAAGTCGTATAGTCTACATGCGTCTGAAATACTGTCAACATCAGATATATCAGTTGGAATAAAGCATAAAAACAGAGTAGTGGATTACCGGAGGGTAGAACCAGTTCACATTGGGGACAGCTTACCTTGATAATACAGCTGAAGTTGGACGTTTACATACACCTTAGCAAAATACATTTAAACTCAGTTTTTCACAATTCCTGACATTTAATCATCGTAAAAATTTGCTGTCTAAGGTCAGGTAGGATCATCACTTTATTTTAAGATGTGAAATGTCAGAATAATAGTAGAGAGAATGATTTATTTCAGCTTTTATTTCTTTCATCACATTCTCAGTGGGTCAGAAGTTTACATACTCTCAATTGGTATTTGGTAGCATTGCCTTTAAATTGTTTAACTTGGGTCAAACGTTTCGGGTAGCCTTCCACAAGCTTCCCACAATAAATTTGGGTGAATTTTGGCCCATTCCTCCTGACAGAACCAGTGTGACTGAGTTTTGTTGTTGTTCTGGGATTGATTTGCACTTTTCACACCAAAGTGCGTTCATCTCTAGGATCCAGAACGCGTCTCCTTCCTGAGCGGTTTGATGGCTCCGTGGTCCCATAGTGTTTATACTTGCGTACTATTGTTTGTGCAGATGAACGTGGTACCTTCAGTCATTTGGAAATTGCTCCCAAAGATGAACCAGACTTGTGGAGGTCTACCATTTCTTGGCTGATTTCTTTTGATTTTACCATGATGTCAAGCAAAGAGGCACTGAGTTTGAAGGTAGACCTTGAAATACATCCACAGGTACAACTCCAATTGACTCAAATTATGTCAATTAGCCAATCAGAAGCTTCTAAAGCCTTGACATCTGTAACTTTCCAAGCTGTTTAAAGGCACATTCAACTTTAGTGAATGTAAACTTCTGACCCACTGGAATTGTGATACAGTGAATTATACGTGAAATAATCTGTCTGTTAATTAACAATTGTTGGAAAAATTACTTGTATAATGCACAAAGAAGATGTCCTAACCGATTTGCCAAAACTATAGAGAAGGAGAAGTATTAAAAATAAAACCCAGAAATTTGACATTTACATCAGTGAAATATAAAATTCAAGTGTAAGTATATAAGTATTCAGACCCTTTACTCAGTACTTTGTTGAAGCACTTTTGGCAGCGATTACAGCCTTGATTTTCTTGGGGACGACGCTACAAGCTTGGTACACCTGTATTTCAGGAGTTTCTCCCATTTTTCTCTGCAGATCCTCTCAAGCTCTGTCAGGTTGGATGGGGAGCGTCACTGCACTGCTATTTTCAGGTCTCTCCAGAGATGTTCGATCGGGTTCATGTCCGGGCTCTGGCTGGGCCACTCAAGGACATTCAGAGACTTGTCCCTAAGCCACTCCTGCATTGTCTTGGCTGTGTGCTTAGGGTTATTGTCCTGTTGGAAGGTGAATCATTGTCCCAGTCTGAGGTCCTGAGCGCTCTGGAGCAGGTTTTCATCAAGGATCTCTCTGTACTTTGTTCTGTTCATTTTTCCCTCAATCCTGATTGAGACGCAGCCCATGCAATAAATATGTCTAGCTTGAACAGAACGATTTTTATAGGTAATTTTGTATTACCTACCCTAGGCAGGGTAGCCTAGTGGTTAGAGTGTTGGACTAGTAACTGGAAGGTTGCAAGTTCAAATCCCTGAGCCGACAAGGTACAAATCTGTCATTCTGCCCCTGAACAGGCAGTTAACCCACTGTTCCTAGGCTGTCATTGAAAATAAGAATTTGTTCTTAACTGACTTGCCTGGTTAAATAAATAAATACAAATTAAAAATTATGCTAATTCGATTTTGAAGGGGTGCGGACATCGACTCTGGGGTCTTGCCTAAATGTACAGGTATCTGGCAAAGGGTGTTGAGCCACCAGAACAGATTCCCTGTGCCTCGGCATAGACTCTACAAGTGTCTTGAAATCTATTGGAGGGATGCGACACCATTCCTCCACGAGAAATTCCATAATTTGGTGTTTTGTAGAAGGTGGTGGAAAACGCTGTCTTAGACGCCGCTCCAGAAACTCCCATAAGAGTCACACACACACACACACACACACACACACACACACACACACACACACACACACACACACACCCTTTAAATCCCCTATGCTCCTTTGAGACCCCTCTTTCAAAGTCACTGAGACCTCTTCTTCTAGCTATGGTAGCCAAACTAGTCGGTAACGGGCATTTTTATAAACAACACTAAGCTTGATGGGATGTTAATTGCTTAATTAGCTCAGGAACCACACCTGTGTGGAAGCACCTGCTTTCAATATACTTTGTATCCCTCATTTACTCAAGTGTTTCCTTTATTTTGGCAGTTACCTGTAGTGTATGGCTTCCAATATTCTGTAGGTACTTTGTGCTTCCAATATTCTGTAGGTACTTTGTGCTTCCAATATTCTGTAGGTACTTTGTGCTTCCAATATTCTGTAGGTACTTTGTGCTTCCAATATTCTGTAGGTACTTTGTGCTTCCAATATTCTGTAGGTACTTTGTGCTTCCAATGCTTCCTTTAAATGTACCTCCGTTAAACTACGTGAAAAAATATTTTCAGTGTTGCTCACAGCATTTGGGTTGTGGTGCAGAATAAGTTGTGTGCATAAGCACATAACAAACAAGTGCCCTTAAAAAAATACGTAAGCAGTGAGCATAGAAATGCATTAAAAACAAAACAACGAAGACGAACGGTGACCTTATAGTGCAGTCAAGCTGTCATATTATGGAAGTCAGATTGGTCCCAGGATGCCACTGTCAACTACTGTAGGAGGACAGGAATGATAAAGTCACATCAGATAATGTCACCCATGGATGTTCCTATGGCCAGCATCTTTTTGGGTGGAGAGAGCTTGTCAGAAAACCTCCCAAAACCATTAAACAGTGATAGTGGAGAAAACAAGAGAGAGAAGAAGGAGATAGAGGGACGGAGGTTGACGTTTATTGTCATGAATCTTGCCCTGGAGGCAGCACTGAGCAATTTCGGCTAGATGGGCCAGCTGCAAAGTCCAAATTGGCTATATTGTCAAAATTCATGAAAACAGACATGAGCTTTAGGTCTTAATTTAAGGTTATGGTTAAGCATTAGCGAAATGCTTAAAATCTGATTTTATGACTCTGTAACTGTGTCAGCTAGTGAACACTCTGCAGGGCTACCTCCAGTACATGAGCCATCCCAATAAATTCCAACCTGCAAGAGGGACGTAGCCATGGAGACTACATGGAGGGCTAAATTCAGGGAGGGGGGGACATAGAGAGACGAGACCTGGCTGTCCTGTCATGTCGAATTAGCTTTTCTCCCTCAATCTTTCTCTCAATCAATTATCATCCCTGGTCAGAGAGGAGCCACTATCAATATGGAAATGAATGGTGCGGACAGTGGGGATTTTTTCTGTGTGTGTGTGTGTGTGTTTGTGGGTGTGGGTGCCTGCATGAGTGTGTGTGTGTGAAAGAAAAATAATGGTAATGAATATGTTGATACGCACATACACACACATCTGTCTCTGTTTACACCATTTATTGAGACACTTGGCCTGCTGTTTGCTAGATTGTTTTAAATAAAGGTCGGTGTTGAGGTTAATGACTATTGTCAGGCCACCATATATCAGGCCAATACTGTCCCTCTAGGTGTGACAGCTCCATTAGCTGCTAAAGTGGCCCACCGTGGAAGGAGCCACATGCCGATATCTCACAGCATACTGTTGTGTGGATGGATAAGGACTTACATTTCTGACATACAGATGACATAAGGTCTGTCATAGTATATCATAACAGTTCATGACCACACGCATTTTGTTTGTGTAAAACTGAGAACTGTTACAGCAGTTGTGATGTGTTGTCCTGCCTTATGGTCACCTAGATAGGCTGAAGCAGCAGAGTGTGTTTGTGTGCTGCAGATGTGTATGATGGAGGAATTATCTCCCTCCGATGCCTCTAAGTACTTGATGAGTCTCATCACTTTCTTTGGGCTACGGTACGTGGGAGTACATCTGGTGAGCCCTCAAGTCACATTTCAAAACTGTTCTCGATCGCTCGCTCTATTCTTTATCCCCTCACTCCCTTTCTCCCTGCCTCTGTCTCTGTCTCTGTCTCTGTCTCTCTCTCTCTCTGTCTCTCTCACCTTTTTTCTTTTTTTCATATTCTCCCATCCCCTTTGAGAAAGATTTCTCTATCCCTCTATCGCCATTTCTTCCATATTCCCCACTCCCTTGTTGCTCTCTCCCTATAATGGAGCCATGTGGATGTCCACAGTAGCAGTGGAGAATTAGAGCATGATTTATCACTGGTGCTCTTAGCAGCGCTGTAAATACACGCCACAGATCCAGCCCAGTGTCAAGTGCTTCAGCCTTATGCTCTACAGAGTCAATCACGCAGGGCCGGATTACTGAACGGGCACGTTTGGGTTGGGGGTCCCCTGGATAGCATATGAAAACGGCATAAGAAAAAATTTGTAGAATTGCAGGAAAAAAGCTTTAAAACTGACAAATTTTCTCTCATCCTCGGAGCAAAATGTGAGGATAGCACGAGATGAGCTATAAATCAACAACTTTTTATTTTTGATCCATGGCAAAATGTGTTGAAATGCAGGAAGTTAGCTGTTTTCTTAAAAAGAAAGGTGGCCCCCCCTGGAGGTAGGTGCCCCGAAGCCCCAAATGCATTAATTAGTCTGGCTCTGCAATCACGGCCATATTAAACTTAGCGCACACTGACCCAGAACCACCCTGGTCTTCACAGTCTCACAACATCACCCCTGGAAGTACTCTAGTCATGTTTGCGTTTTGTAATACCCAGAGGTCTGGGACTCGTGATAATATACTAGGAACACTACAATATGACGGTGATGATGAGGATGATGATAATAATGATGAGGGGGGAATGATAATGATGCTGATGAGGATGATGATGGTGAGGATGATGAGGATTGTGGGGATGAGGATGGTGGGGATGATGAGGATGGTTGGGATGATTAGGATGATGATGAGGATGGTGGGGAGGATGATAATCAAAAGGAAGGCTTAGTGTGTTGGTGGGTTTTGAGATGAAGATATCAAGATATGCTGATCTACAATATCCCTGAATTAGACCACTAATTAAAGTGGCATTCTCCCCATCTACTTGTGCCAACAACTCTCCATAGGCTTCCAGCGGAATGGACATTTCTTTCATTTCAGCTTTGAGAATGTGGTTCGTATAATGTAAGAGGATAAAGTGTTCTGCATGTGATTGTAATTTCCCAAGTGACATCATTATGACTCTCACATGATGACCAGACCGAACACATCGCATACTGTACATGTTATTCAATCATTGCACCCACACTGCTTGCGCTCATCAGCGTGCGTCTGCGTGGCCAGGCGCTAAAATAGAAATTGGTTCTATTTAGGACGCTCAACGCGCGTCCGCGCGTGTCCGGCCTCTCCAATCTCCTCGTTAGTTTTTAGAAGCATATACCCACATGCCATGTTCTCTGTGGTTTTTGAGAGCATATACGTACCCACGTGGGTGACTGAAAGATGAATTGAGGTCCACACTCCAGTTGGTTGCATTAATGCACCTAAAGTTGGTTGCCAACCATCATATAAAGTCCAAAATAAGAAGGAGCCTGAAGGAAGGAGACTAAAAACTCATTTGGTTTACTGTTTTATCTGTGGATTAGTTGTCGGAGTAGAGGACCTTGTGCATTTCAGGTATAATAACAACCCAATGTTTATATCCTGGACAAATGAGCTCGCAACAGCAAGAAAGCTAGCTAAATTGCCATAAATGTGTAATGCTTTTCAACCTGTGCCCAAATTAATATAATTGGTTCTGAGTTTGTTTTGATATTTCAACCTGCGTGTCCTGATCGCGTCTGGTGCGGGTGGACAAAATCAATGTGCGCATTTGGTCTGGTCAACATGTCAGAGCCACCTAAAGGTGCAGACAACTAAGCATCAACATTCCCAAATATACACAAAAAAAATGTAAAAGCAATGTACTTTGATTGGTTAAAGCAATCAATAATATATGTCTGTGTGTCAGTGTACCTCTGTTGATCTTTGTTGATTTAGGAAGATGTATTGACATTATTGTAATGTGAACTATTCTCATAACCATTGTGTTTGTAAATATACTGAACAAAAATAACACTGTCTGTATTAAAGCCCTTTTGTGGGGGGGAAAAAAACTCATTCTGGTTGACTGGGCCTGGCTTCGTCATGTCAAATCCACAGATTAGGGCCTATTGAATTTATTTAAATGGACTGATTTCCTCATATGATTTCCTCATAACTCAGTTATATGGTTGACATTGTTGCATGTTGCGTTTCTATTTTTGTTCAGTACAATTCAGCATCTGAGCTCATTGCACCGTAGTGAACATTATCTCAACCTGTTTTGGTTTCTTTATTTGTTTTCCTTTATTGTAGTTACTTTTTGCATTATTCATGTCATTCAGTGGCTAAACTTTATGGAAGTTTGCAGTGAATTATGATAATATCTTGTGTGTGTGTGTGTGTGTGTGTGTGTGTGTGTGTGTGTGTGTGTGTGTGTGTGTGTGTGTGTGTGTGTGTGTGTGTGTGTGTGTGTGTGTGTGTGTGTGTGTGTGTGTGTGTGTGTGTGTGTGTGTGTGTGTGTGTGAGAGAGCGAGAGAGAGAGAGTACATCTCCATGTTAGGAAAGATGAGATCTATATCATGAGGTCAATATGATTTATCTCACTATAACACAATTCAGAGGTTGCAAAAATGCTTTACCCTGAGATGACCCCTATAAATCTAAATGGAATACAAAAGGCAGAGTTTGTTCTCTGAAGCCACAGTCCATTGATTGACTTTAGGGTGTATAAACTTCAGCTCCATGTTCCCGCTTTTTAAATGAAGTTGAAATGGGAAAATAAAGACAAGCACAAGCAGACGCTTTGGCCCCTGGAAAACTTGTTCACATAGTGACCAAAGGCAAGAAAAATGTCCTTTGTTTCAACCCAGATATTAATCACTTAATGGCAGAACTGAATCAATGGTGATAATTAATCACTTGTTGCCTCTGGTACTCGCTTAGCTCTTGTTATCGTATGGCTCTGAAATCCCAGCGTGTGGGGAAAAAATCTAACAAAATGGATCAAGTCAATCCCAATGTTCAAGGGTTAACCTGGGACTGACAGAACGGTGGCATATCACAGGTGATTGCAATTATGTCAAACCCACCAGATGCATTTGTATTTACAGCCGGTTTAATTTGTAGCTGTCTGTGAATGAGCTGAGATCGGCTCAAGCTGCCAGCCAGTGAGTGGCATTTGTATTGCTGGCAGGCCTTTGCCTGTCTTTCTTTCTTCCATTCCCCCTCTCTTTGAATGCCAATGAGACAAGCCTGTAAGGCCTGCCCGCACACCCTGGCCTTTGACTGAAGTGAAATCAATCAGGCCTTCAATCGCTCTCTAAAGGACCATTATCCAACCTTCTCTCCTTGTCTAACAGGCTATGTCTATCTGTCTGTGTGTTTTCTGTCTGTGTGTTGTCTGTCTGTCTAATACCTTACAGTTCCCTCTCTCTTCTCCATTTACACTGTATCCAGTTGACAAGAAACAAAGCAAGGACATTGTGGAATTCTGGTTTTGAAGTTCTTTTGGGATAAAAGACTCCTAAACATGAAGAAATAAAGTTTCAAGTCAGGTGGTTCAGAAAGGTTCTGACAAAGTCACATTGATATGTCCTCTCGTTAATATCCCTATGTGTAACATATAGTAGATGTCTGGGGAGCATATTCCGTTGTGGAATTAACAATTACTCGTTTGGCATTAAACACTTGGCTTACACTAGGGTTTCCTTGTCTCCATAGATTCCTCAGATCAGCTATGCATCCACGGCACCCGAGCTGAGTGACAACACACGCTACGACTTCTTCTCCCGTGTGGTGCCACCGGACTCCTACCAAGCTCAGGCCATGCTGGACATCGTCACGGCGATGGGCTGGAACTATGTGTCGACCCTGGCCTCGGAGGGGAATTACGGCGAAAGTGGCGTGGAGGCTTTTGTCCAGATCTCCAGAGAGTCTGGTAGGTGTGATGGGGCTCTTTTTACTGGCACAACATGGCTACTCACAGGCTTTTACTGAAACGCTGATGAATATATTTTATTTATCCAGCTAGATATAGCTGATAATTATAGGCTGTTTTTGTGACGCTATGCTGAAGGATAAACAAATGCAATTGAATCCAAAAGTCTCTTTCCCTGCCAATATACAGCAACAGTTTTATTCTACTAAGAACAACTGCTTGATTTGGGATGTATGAGAAAAATCTAAAATGTACTGTGAAACTTGAATTGTGCTGAAAGGAAGGTGTATTCCCTTGTTTGGGAGATGTGTACTGTTGGTCAGCGTTTTACGCTCTGCCTGCATGCATTGCCCCAATGTTTGACTCAAACACTGTCTTGCCTAGTTTGGCTGAGTGCACCTCAGCATTTGCTGTCTCAACAGCAGGGGATACCTTGAAGGTTCACATGTCAAGTCGCTGAATGTCAAAATAGACTACCAGGGGACAGTCTAAGGCAAAAAACACAGAGAGCATCTCTGATTCTCTTTTAGTCTTGCTTGTTCTTTGCTTGGAGAGACTGCTAAGGCATTAGGGTATGGCTTCTCCCATTCACCAATCAAAATGTATTTACAACTAGCAATTATTAAAACTTGGTTACATTACGCACCAGAATAATTGATTGCTCCACAATTTTATTGATGCATCAGAGGGTATGGGAAGGGGTGGAACATTTCAAAGTGGTCTGTGAACATTTGTATCGTGTTGATAAATGAATATAGAGATAGGTAATGTCATTGATTCTCAGCATAATCACCAGTAAATTCACAGATGTATTTTTCTAGGGTCTGTTTCATAATCAAACTCAGTTCTCTCCAAGCCCTCTGATTAAAGTATTATGGCAGCTTTCATCAGGGTGGACAAAAGGCCGCACATTAATTATATTGTAATTGCTGAATCTAAATTAATCAGCTGTAACATGTATGTGTGAGATTAACAGAGTGTGTGCGCATTAGCCCGGGCCTATTATAAATGAGCTGTATCTCTGGCTAGCATGGGAGCAGGGGAGCACCAACCTAATCCTTGAGGGCAGCGGTTCAGCTCTCCGTGGCACTTAATGGATCAATTAGAGTCATCGATTGGCTTGAGAGTCCACCCACCTGTTTTCTTGGGTCAGAATCAGATGCTGAGTTCACAGATACTGAGTGCAGAGTAATGTTACACCAGTGGTTCTCAAACCTCTCCTCGGGGACCCCAGATATTTTAAGATTTTGTTGTAGCCCTGAACTACCTGATTCACTAGTTGACAAGTTGAATCAGGTGCGTTAGCTCTAGAATAAATAAAATACATGGAACGATTGGACAACCACTGTGTTATACAGCGCAGGCAGAAATGTAATAAGTAGAATGGACATACCACTCTGTAGTGCATAGTGTAGGGTGGAATGCTGACTTTAAGGTAGCAGTTGACATCCTCTGGTCTCACATCAGGCTGCCTATCCTGTCCTGTGCTGAACATTCAGGAGAGTCCAGGGCAGAAAGGAAGAGTGGAAAACAAGTGGTGCTCGTTCCATACAGAACCCTCTACAGAGGGTTCTACTTGGAACCAAAAAAGGGTTCTACCTGGAACCAAAAAGGGTTCTCCTATGGGGACAGCCAAAGAACCCTTTTGGAACCCTTTTTCCTAAGATTGTATCTCCTGTGTTTTGTTAGCCCTGAAATAGGTTGGAGGGATTTTCCTGTATGAGAGTCTCCCTTTGGGTCTGTCAACAGATCCAGACTTCCAGCTGCAGCCCTAGAGCGGGTTTGGGTTAATCCCAAATAAATACAGGGGTTAACAAGCATCCAACTAGCAACTAAACCATCACCATATAACAGAAAAACATCAATACCAGCTTTACAATGACACCTATAGCTCTTGCACCAATAGAAGTAAGCATAGCAATCTCATTTCACCCCTGGCTAAGCACCCAAAAATAATTGATGATAATATGCTGTGGGCTAATTCACCATTAATAGACATTCTGCTAACTTCCTACATTCAATTGCATGTGATACCCATCTTTTTCTCTTAGGTGGTAAAATGCTGAGCAAGCCTACAAAACTGTAAATAATTCCAAGTGAATTGTGAGCCCGAATAAACAAGTGATGATGTGCATCTATTTATCAAAGTGTGTTAGCTTGATTGGCATACACTAAGTGTGGTGACCCAGTCCATCACAGCAACCCCCTGCACACCATCACTGTAATGCCTGCTGAGCCAGGTGTCCTTGCCGAAGCAATGTAATCTCTATGTAAATGGTGTAAGCAAGCAACAGTAATCATGAGAAATGGCTGCAATATTTCCTTTAAAGTTGTGGATTAATAATGACAAGGTGCATGGAGACGGTCTCTTGAACAGCAGGGAAGAGCAGCAGTACCTCCCTGTGTATATTTTTCTCTATAATTAATGTGTTTTTTTAAACGTTGTTCTTCTCCTTTCAACACATGTAAATGGCCTCATTTAGAGATATGACATTCATAGCTCTGCAAGTTAAGTCATCTGTGATTTATCGTATATTGTATCGTCTTTGATTAACCATATATTGTATCGTCTGTGATTTACAGTATATTGTGTCGTCTGTGATTAACTGTATATGGTATCGTCTGTGATTAACCATATATTGTATCGTCTGTGATTTACCGTATATTGTGTCGTCTGTGATTAACTGTATATGGTATCGTCTGTGATTAACCATATATTGTATCGTCTGTGATTTACCGTATATTGTGTCGTCTGTGATTTACCGTATATTGTGTCGTCTGTGATTTACCGTATATTGTATCGTCTGTGATTTACCGTATATTGTGTCGTCTGTGATTAACTGTATATGGTATCGTCTGTGATTAACCGTTTACGACCTGAGATTCACAGCATGAGGATGAGGTGCCGGTGGGTTGGATGCCTTTTGCTGTTCTTGGTGTTGAAGGGGATATCTTTCTGGGATATCTTACTTCCCAAATACAGGTGTGCCAAGCTTATATCGTCATACCCAAGAAGACTTGATGCTGTAATTGCTGCCAAAGGTGCTTCAACAAAGTACTGAGTAAAGTCTGAATACTCCATGTTTAATTCATATACAGTATGAATGGTGAGAAGAGCACCAGAAGAGGACTGGCCACCCTGTTGTCTGATGGTCTATGGGGAGCAAGTCTAATAACTAGACCAGAGGAGGATCCCAGGAGCAGTGTCACTCTCAACCCCTCCGGAGCCTGATCTTCATGAAAACAGGGACAGATACCCATACTGTGGCATTGGGATAGACTTTCGGACAAACAGTGCAGTATTTCGATGTGTTAACTGCCAGGTTAAAGAGCATGTTGGCCTGCACTCACTGTGATGCTGCAGAGAAATACAGTAGAGATGGACAATGGAGTCTTGGGAGCTCAGTACGTGTTATAAATGATACATACAGGAAGCTTTCTTGTTTAGCAATAGCAAATGTTGATCAATTATTGAATGTATGTCCATTTTGTTTCAGATAGGGTCTAGTTTACTATGCCTTCAAATACTAGTAATTGCTTCTTCTTTATCCTCAGACAGAATAGAGTGGTGAGGAGGAGTCTGTCCTGTCCATTGTGTCCTCACCATACATGTTCAGTATCCAGGGTTCACTCAAATATCCTTTTAAGCTTTGTTTTACTATTCACAGTTACATCTGATTTAAGGATTGTATATCGATTTGCTCTCCTTAAATGTTAGTCATCTATTTTATTTGTTTCAGTCTCTGAATTGTTTCATAAAACTTTTCGCCGCCAGCTCGTTATATTATGACATAAAAACTACAATCTGTCTCCTGAATTAGCCTAGTGTGCATGTACAACCAGCTATATCCTGTCCCGACCTCATTTTCCCTGGCTAAACTAGCTGGCTAGCTGAACTATGCTAGTTTTCATCCTCATTTCCAAACTTCATAAATACTGCACCCTCAACTTCAGTAATCCTTTCCTAGTTATACAACCATGTAACTAAGAAATTAGCTAGAAAGAAACTTGTAAAGTATGTATTGATTTATTGTTTTGTTGAATAGTCATGTCTGGTTTGAAATATCTGACAAAGGATATCATTGCGTTAAGTTCAGTTTTGAGATCCATTGGCGTCATTGACGTGGGTTAGCTGAAAGCTTCCGACTGGTCTTGGAACGGTGACAAGAGGCAGCCTCTCCCTGCTTGGTTCGATGGGACATGTAGTGATTTTACCAACATAGCCAGATATGTATTTGTATTTTTGTATCTGTATTTATTAGGGATCCCCATTAGATGCTGCCAAGGCAGCAGCTACTCTTCCTGGGGTCCAAACATATTAAAGCACTTACATTACATATGAATCAACAGATAAAATAGTACATCTGTAACGGTTGTCTTCCTCCTCTGACGAGGAGGAGTAGTAGGAAGGATCGGAGGACCAATGCGCAGCGTGGTAAGTGTTCATGATATTTATTATAACTCAGAACACTAAAGAATAAAACGAGAACGAAATGAAACCGAAACAGTTCTGTCTGTGCAGACACAAAACAGAAAATAGACACCCACAACTGAAACGTGAGAAAACAGGCTACCTAAGTATGGTTCTCACTCAGGGACAAACAGGCTACCTAAGTATGGTTCTCACTCAGGGACAACCAGGCTACCTAAGTATGGTTCTCAGTCAGGGACAACCAGGCTACCAAAGTATGGTTCTCAGTCAGGGACAACCAGGCTACCTAAGTATGGTTCTCAGTCAGGGACAACCAGGCTACCTAAGTATGGTTCTCAGTCAGGGACAACAGTTGACAGCTGCCTCTGATTGAGAACCATACTAGGCCGAAACATAGAAATACCCCAAAACATAGAAAAACAAACATAGACTGCCCACCCAACTCACGCCCTGACCATACTAAATAAATACAAAACAAAGGAAATAAAAGTCAGAACGTGACAGTACCCCCCCCCCAAAGGAGGTGCGGACTCCGGCCGCAAAACCTTAACCTATAGGGGAGGGTCTGGGTGGGCGTCTGTCCGCGGTGGCGGCTCTGGCGCGGGACGCGGACCCTACTTCACCATTGTCTTAGTCCGCCTTATTGTCTGCTTCTGTGGCCTCCTAACCACGGCGACCCCTCTAAATGACCCCACTGGACTGAGGGGCAGCTCGGGACAGAGGGGCGGAAGCTCTGGACAGAGGGGCGGAAACTCTGGACAGAGGGGCGGAAGCTCTTGGCTGAGGGGCAGGAGCTCTTGGCTGAGGGGCAGGGGCTCTTGGCTGAGGGGCTCTGGCGGCTCTGGGCTGAGGGGCTCTGGTGGCCCCTGGCTGACTGGTGGCACTGGCGGCCCCTGGCTGACTGACGGCACTTGCGGCCCCTGGCTGACTGGCGGCACTGGCGGCCCCTGGCTGAATGGCGGCACTGGCGGCCCCTGGCTGACTGGCGGCACTGGCGGCCACTGGCTGACTGGCGGCCCCTGGCAGACTGGCGGCACTGGCGGCCCCTTGCAGACTGGCGGCACAGGCTGCGCTGGGCAGACGGGAAGCTCAGATGGCGCTGGGCAGACGGGAAGCTCAGATGGCGCTGGGCAGACGGATGGCTCAGGCGGCGCTGGGCAGACGGGAAGCTCTGGCAACGCTGGGCAGACGGGAAGCTCCGGCAACGCTTGGCAGATGGGAAGCTCCGGCAACGCTTGGCAGACGGGAAGCTCCGGCAACTCTGGGCAGACGGGAAGCTCCGGCAACGCTGGGCAGACGGGAAGCTCCGGCAACGCTGGGCAGACGGGAAGCTCCGGCAACTCTGGGCAGACGGGAAGCTCCGGCAACGCTGGGCAGACGGGAAGCTCCGGCAACGCTGGAGAGGAAGGCTCTGACAGCGCTGGACTGAGTAGCTCTGGCGCCTCTGGACTGAGGGGCGGGAGCTCTGGTAGCGCCGAACAGGTGGGAGACTCCGGCTGTGCTGGAGAGGAGGAAGGCTCTGGCAGCGCTGGAGAGGCGGGAGACTCTGACAGCGCTGGAGAGGAGGAAGGCTCCGGCAGCGCTGGAGAGGCGGGAGCCTCTGTAAGGATGAGCCGGAGAGACAGCCTGGTGCGGGGGGCTGCCACCGAGGGCTGGTGCGTGGAGGTGGTGACGGATAGACCGGACCGTGCAGGCGCACTGGAGCTCTTACCCGGTTGAATGGTCCCGGTCGCCCTGCCAGTGCGGCGAGGTGGAATAAACCGCACTGGGCTATGCAGGCGAACCGGGGACACCACTGAGGAAGTACAGTTCCCGCTCAGCCCAGTCAAAACTGTTCGCTGCTCTGGCCCCCCAATGGTGGAACAAACTCCCTCACGACGCCAGGACAGCGGAGTCAATCACCACCTTCCGGAGACACCTGAAACCCCACCTCTTCAAGGAATACCTAGGATAGGGTAAGTAAGGGTAAGTAATCCTTCTCACCCCCCTTCTCACCCCCCCCCAACAAGATTTAGATGCAAGTGGCTGTTCCACTGGTTGTCATAAGGTGTATGCACCAATTTGTAAGTCGCTCTGGATAAGAGCGTCTGCTAAATGACTTAAATGTAAATGTAAATGTGCGTAAGGCTGGTGCCATGTAAGCCGGCCCAAGGAGACGCACTGGAGACCAGATGTGTAGATCCGGCTTCATGGCACTTGGCTCGATGCCCACTCTAGCCCGGCCGATACGCGGAGCTGGAATGTACCGCACCGGGCTATGCACCCGCACTGGGGACACCGTGCGCTTCACAGCATAACACAGTGCCTGCCCAGTCTCTCTCGCCCCCCGGTAAGCACAGGAAGTTGGTGCAGGTCTCCTACCTGGCTTCGCCACACTTCCTCTGCCCCCCCAATACATTTTTGGGGCTGCCTCTCGGGCTTCCTTGCCAGCCGTGTTCCCTCATATCGCCGGCTCCTCTCTCCTGCTGCCTCTGCTCTCCTAGCTGCCTCCACCTGTTCCCATGGAAGGTGATCCTTTCCCGCCAGGATCTCCTCCCAGGTGTAGCAACCCTTCCCGTCCAATACATCGTCCCATGTCCATTCCTCTTTGCGCCGCTGTTGCTGTTGCCCGTTACCACGCCGCTTGGTCCTGTTGTGGTGGGTGATTCTGTAAGGGTTTTCCTTTGGTGAAGGCGAGGCGGACCAAAATGCAGCGTTGTGGTTATTCATGTTTTAATTTATAATGAAGAAAACTCTACATGAATAAGCTAAGAAAACAATAAACGTGAGAAAACCTAAAACAGTCCTATCTGGTGCAAACACAGAGACAGGAACAATCACCCACAAACACACAGTGAAACCCAGGCTACCTAAGTATGATTCTCAATCAGAGACAACTAATGACACCTGCCTCTTATTGAGAACCATCATAGGCCGAAACATAGAAATACCCCAAAACATAGAAAAACAAACATAGACCACCCACCCAACTGACGCCCTGACCATACTAAATAAATACAAAACAAAGGAAATAAAGGTCAGAACGTGACAGACGAGAACTCTAGTGGCATGTCTTGTGGGGTATGCATGGGTGTCCGAGTATTTTAAAGAGACAGCTCGGTACATTCAGCTTGCATACATCTCTCTACCACTTTGAGCCATAAGAGATTGATATGCATGTCATTAATGTTAGCTCTATGTGTACTTTTAAGGGCCAGCCGTGCTGCCCTGTTCAATTGTTCTATGTCCCTCTTTGTGGCACCTGACCACGCTACTGAACAGTAGTCTAGGTGCAACAAAACTAGGGCCAGTAGGACTTGCCTTGTTGATAGTATTGGTAAGAAGGCAGAGCAAGATATGTTTTGACCATGACACATCAACTTGCTCAATTTCCACATTATTCATTACGAGGAGTAGTTGAGGTTTAGGGTTTAGTGAATGATTTGTCCCAAATACAATGCTTTTAGTTTTGGAAATATTTAGGACTAGTTTATTCCTTGGACACAATCTTGTACCCTTAACATTTTTTCAACTGACTATCACATTGTTTGATGAAATTTGACTTCATTGATATAATGGGTAATCCAGGAATGTCACGAGTTAATTGACACAAGAAAACTAATTGCAAAATGAATTGCAAAATTACTTCCGGGGTCCACGGTGCTCCTCCTCCTCCTTACCACTCTATTCAGAATAAATGTAGCACTCATTATAATGCATCATAAATACAAACACGACTTCATAAACACTGTGGAGGCTGACATACTGTAGCATTTTTTTCGCTCATCTCATCATAGACCCCCCTGCCACTTGCCTGATTAAAAGTGGGTAATCTAGAAGTCCCTGCCCCGCATCGCTGAGCTAGCTGGCTCTAATCAACTGGGCTCACAATCAATTATCTACACCTGGAACATAACTGCAGGACTCCTGAGGCTTCTCTCCAGACCCGAGGGCCTCGGAGGAACAGCGTATCTCTTCATGTTAAAAGTCGGTAATGAGTATTACACAGTGAAAAATAAACTCCCACGGGATAAATACAGATAGTAACTGGAAACATGTCTCGCTGCCAGGCTGGTTAAAATGATGGCAAACTTTCAAATGGGGCTGAGTTTCTGACCTCATTGGCAGGGATAAACTGTCATGGATTAGGAACCCATTTACATAATATCATGGAAAATGGAATTTAGTCTCCAGAACCACCTCGTTTGAACTACCATATATTTTATACAGCAGTACCACTAACACCCATGTAAAAAAATAACAAAATGTCTTTAAGAAATCATTTCTAAAGCCTGGTAATCCTATTAGGGTTAGATTAAGTGTATTTTCTCCTTGTGTACCTTTGAAGTTTGAAACTTATTTTTGCCAACAGCTCCTACTTCCTTCCTCCCTGTGTTAACACTTTGCCCACCTGGGGTTGGCCCAGTCAAGCTGTTTCCACGGAAACCGCTCAGTGTGAAAGATTATGTCATTATTGACACTGCAAAATTGGAAGGAACAACTTCCCCTTGACTGTAGGGGTCAGCAAATCCCAAACATGCTCAGATCATACCAATGAGGTCCAGATGTGTGGATCTGTAGTGGAGTGGTTGTGGAGCAATAGTGCTTTTGGTAGTGGAGCATTGGTTGTTGTGGTAGTGGTCGTGGAAGTGGTAGTTGTAGTGGTGGTAGTGGAGCAGCATTGGTGGTAGTGGTTGTGGTAGTGCTATTGGAGCGGTAGTGGTGGTTGTAATAGGTAATGGATGTGGTAGTGGTAGTGGTTGTGGTAGCGGAGCAGTTGTGGTTGTGGTTTAGGGATTGTGGGAGTGGTTGTAGTAGCAGTAGTGGTTGTGGTAGTTGTTGTGATAATGGAGCAGTAGAGGTTGTGGTAGTGGAGCAGTAGTGGTAGTTGTAGCAGTTGTGGTGGTGGTAGTGAAGCAGTAGTAATTGTGGTAGTGGTAGTGGTAGTGGAGCGGCTGTGGTATTGGTTGTGGTAGTTGAGTGGTAGTGGTTGTGGTAGTGGTGTTGGAAACGGTAGTGGTTGTGGTAGTGGATTGGAAGTGGTAGAGGAGCGGTAGTGGTTGTGGTAGTTGAGCTGTAGTCTTTGTGGTAGTGGAGTGGTTGTGATTGTGGTAGTGGCAGTGGTTCTGGTTGTGGTAGTGCTTGTAGTTGTAGTAAAGTGATAGTGGTGGTGGTTGTGGTAGTGGTGTAGTTGTAGTGGAGTGGAGTGGTTGTGGTAGTGGTTTTGGTGGTGGTTGTGGAGTGGTTGTAGTTGTGATAGTGGTAGTGGAGCAGTTGTGGTAGTTGTAATGTTTATTGTGGTGGATTGGTGGTGATAGTGGAGCGGTGGAGGTTGCGTAGTGGTAGTGTTTGTGGCAGTGGGAGCGGTTGTGGTTGTTGTTGGTGAAGTTGAGCAGTAATGGTTGTGGTGGTAGCGGTTGTGGTAATGTTTGTCGTAGTGGAATGGTGGTGGTAGTGGAGTTGTGGTAGTGGTTGTGGTACTGGGAGCGGTTGTAGTAGTGGAGCGCTAGTGGCAGTGGTTGTTATAGTGGTTGAAACGGAGGATGAGCGGTAGTGGTTGTGGTTGTATTAGTGGTAGTGGAACGGTAGTGGTTGTGGTAGGTGAAGTGCTTGTGGTTGTGATAAGTGGTAGTGGAGCGGTAGTGGTAGGGGTTTTGGTAGTCCTAGTGGTTGTGGTAGTGGATCGGTAGTTGTAGTGGTAGTGGTAGTGGTAGTGGTAGTGGTAGTGGTAGTGGTAGTGGAGTGGTAGTGGTAGTGGAGTGGTAGTGGTTGTGGAAGCGGTTGTTGTAGTGGTTGTGGTTTTGGTAATGCTGATAGTAGTGAAGTGGCTATAGTAGTATTAGTGGTTGTGGTAGTTGAGAGCTTGTGGTTGTGGTAGTGGTAATGGTAATGGTAGTGGGAGCGGTAGAGGTTGTGGTTGTAGTAGTGGGGGCGGTTGTGGCTGTGGAAGTGATAGTGGATTGGTAGTGGTTGTGGAGGTGGAGCAGTAATTGTAGAGGTTGTGGTGGTGGTTGTGGTTGTGGTAATGTTTGTGCTGGTGGAGTGGTTGTGGTAGGGAAGTTGTGGTGGTTGTGTTACTGGGAGCAGTTTTGGTAGTGGAGCGGTTGTGGTATTGGAGTGGTAGTGGTAGTGATTGTTGTTGTGGTAGTGGTAGTGGATACGGTAGTGATAGTGGTTGTGGTAGGTGGAGCGGTTGTGGTTGTGGTAAGTGGTAGTGGTTGTGGTAGCGGAGCGGTAGTGAGTGTGACAGTTCTAGTGGAGCGGTAATAGTATTTGTAGTGGAGTGGTGTTGGTTGTGGTTGTTGTAGTGGAGTGGTAGTGGTAGTGGTAGTGGTTGTGGGAGCTGTTGTGGTACTGGTTGTGGTTGTGTTAAGTGGTAGTGGATCAGTAGTGATAGTGGTAGTGGAGCGGTTGTGGTGGTGGTTTTGGTAGTGGTTGTGGAGTGGTTGTAGTTGTGGTAGTGGTAATGTTTATGGCAGTGGATTGGTGGTGATAGTGGAGTGGTGGAGGTTGCATAGTGGTAGTTTTTGTGGTAGTGGGAGCGGTTGTGGTTGTTGTTGGTGTAGTGGAGCAGTAATGTTTGTGGTTGTGGTAATGTTTGTGGTAGTGGAATGGTGGTGGTAGTGGAGTTGTGGTTGTGGTATTGGTTGTGGTACTGGGAGCGGTTATGATAGATGTAGTGGAGCGATTGTAGTAGTGGAGCACTAATGGCAGTGGTTGTTATAGTGGTTGTGGTAGTGGTAGTGAAATGGAGGTGGAGCGGTAGTGGTTGTGGTAGTGGTTGTATTATTGGTAGTGGAACGGTAGTGGTAGGTGGAGTGGTTGTGATAAGTGGTCGTGGAGTGGTAGTGGGGGTGGAAGTGGTTGTGGTAGTGTTGTGGTAGGGGTTTTGGTAGTCCTAGTGGTAGTGGAGTAGCAGAGGTTGTGATTGTGGCATGGTGGTGGTGGTGGTTGTGGTTGTATTTGTAGTGGAGCAGTAGTGGTTGAAGTGGCTATGGTTTTGTTAGTGGAGCATTTGTAGCAGGTGTTGTGTAGTGGTTGTAGTTGTGGGTGTGGTTGTAGTTATGGTAGTGGAGTGGTAGTAGTTGTGGCAGTGGTTGTTTTAGTGATTTTGGTAGTTGAACGTCAGTGGTAGTGGTTGTGGTAATGGAGCAGTAGAGGTTGTGGTAGTTGTTGTGGAAGTGGGAGTGGCTGTGGTATTGGTAGTGGTTGTGGTAGTTGAGTGGTAGTGGTGGTGGTAGTGGTGGTGGTAATGTTTGTGGTAGTGGAGCAATAGCTGTTTTGGTAGTGGTTGTGGTAGTAGGAGCGATTGTGGTAGTGGAGCCGTAGTGGTTGTGGTAGTGGAGCAGTAATGTTAGAGGTTGTGGTGGTGGTACTGGTTGTGGAGCGGTTGTGGTAGTGGAGCGGTAGTGGTTGTAGTTGTGGGAACGTTTGTGGCTGTGGAAGTGATAGTGGAGCGGTAGTGGTTGTGGTTGTTGTAGTGGGGGCGGTTGTGGCTGTGGAAGTGATAGTGGATTGGTAGTGGTTGTGGAGGTGGAGCAGTAATTGTAGAGGTTGTGGTGGTGGTTGTGGTTGTGGTAATGTTTGTGCTGGTGGAGTGGTTGTGGTAGGGAAGTTGTGGTGGTTGTGTTACTGGGAGCAGTTTTGGTAGTGGAGCGGTTGTGGTATTGGAGTGGTAGTGGTAGTGATTGTTGTTGTGGTAGTGGTAGTGGATACGGTAGTGATAGTGGTTGTGGTAGGTGGAGCGGTTGTGGTTGTGGTAAGTGGTAGTGGTTGTGGTAGCGGAGCGGTAGTGAGTGTGACAGTTCTAGTGGAGCGGTAATAGTATTTGTAGTGGAGTGGTGTTGGTTGTGGTTGTTGTAGTGGAGTGGTAGTGGTAGTGGTAGTGGTTGTGGGAGCTGTTGTGGTAGTCGTTGTGGTACTGGTTGTGGTTGTGTTAAGTGGTAGTGGATCAGTAGTGATAGTGGTAGTGGAGCGGTTGTGGTGGTGGTTTTGGTAGTGGTTGTGGAGTGGTTGTAGTTGTGGTAGTGGTAATGTTTATGGCAGTGGATTGGTGGTGATAGTGGAGTGGTGGAGGTTGCATAGTGGTAGTTTTTGTGGTAGTGGGAGCGGTTGTGGTTGTTGTTGGTGTAGTGGAGCAGTAATGTTTGTGGTTGTGGTAATGTTTGTGGTAGTGGAATGGTGGTGGTAGTGGAGTTGTGGTTGTGGTATTGGTTGTGGTACTGGGAGCGGTTATGATAGATGTAGTGGAGCGATTGTAGTAGTGGAGCACTAATGGCAGTGGTTGTTATAGTGGTTGTGGTAGTGGTAGTGAAATGGAGGTGGAGCGGTAGTGGTTGTGGTAGTGGTTGTATTATTGGTAGTGGAACGGTAGTGGTAGGTGGAGTGGTTGTGATAAGTGGTCGTGGAGTGGTAGTGGGGGTGGAAGTGGTTGTGGTAGTGTTGTGGTAGGGGTTTTGGTAGTCCTAGTGGTAGTGGAGTAGCAGAGGTTGTGATTGTGGCATGGTGGTGGTGGTGGTTGTGGTTGTATTTGTAGTGGAGCAGTAGTGGTTGAAGTGGCTATGGTTTTGTTAGTGGAGCATTTGTAGCAGGTGTTGTGTAGTGGTTGTAGTTGTGGTTGTGGTTGTAGTTATGGTAGTGGAGTGGTAGTAGTTGTGGCAGTGGTTGTTTTAGTGATTTTGGTAGTTGAACGTCAGTGGTAGTGGTTGTGGTAATGGAGCAGTAGAGGTTGTGGTAGTTGTTGTGGAAGTGGGAGTGGCTGTGGTATTGGTAGTGGTTGTGGTAGTTGAGTGGTAGTGGTGGTGGTAGTGGTGGTGGTAATGTTTGTGGTAGTGGAGCAATAGCTGTTTTGGTAGTGGTTGTGGTAGTAGGAGTGATTGTGGTAGTGGAGCCGTAGTGGTTGTGGTAGTGGAGCAGTAATGTTAGAGGTTGTGGTGGTGGTACTGGTTGTGGAGCGGTTGTGGTAGTGGAGCGGTAGTGGTTGTAGTTGTGGGAACGTTTGTGGCTGTGGAAGTGATAGTGGAGCGGTAGTGGTTGTGGTTGTTGTAGTGGTTGTAGTAGTGGGGCGGTTGTGGCTGTGGAAGTGATAGTGGATTGGTAGTGGTTGTGGTGGTGGAGAAGTAATTGTAGAGGTTGTGGTGGTGGTAGTGGTTGTGGTAATGTTTTTGCTAGTGGAGTGGTGGTGGTAGGGGAGTTGTGATGGTTGTGTTACTGGGAGCGGTTGTGGGAGTTGAGCTTTTGTGGTACTAGAATGGTAGAGTTTGTGGTAGTGGGAGCAGTTGTGGTTGTTGTTGGTGTAGTGGAACAGTAATGGTTGTGGTAGTAGTAGTGGTTGTGGTAATGTTTGTGGTAGTGGAATTGTAGTGGTAGTGCAGTTGTGGTTGTGGTAGTGGTACAGGGAGCAGTTGTGATAGATGTAGTGGAGTGATTGTAGTCGTGGAGCGCTAGTGGCAGCGGTTGTTTTAGTGGTTGTGGTAGTGGTTGTATTATTGGTAGTGGGACGGTAGTGGTAGTGGGGTGGTAGTGGTTGTGGTGTTGGTAGTCCTAGTTGTTGTGGTTGTGGAGCTGTACTGGTAGTGGTTGTCGAGCTGTTGGTAGTAGTAATGGTAGTGGAGGGTCTATAGTAGTATTGTGGTTATGGTAGTTGAGAGCTTGTGGTTGTGGTAGTGCTAGTGGAGCAGTTGTGGTAGTGGAGTGGTAGTAGTTGTGGCAGTGGTTGTGGAAGTGATAGTGGAGCGGTAGTGGTTGTGGTTGTTTAGAAGTAATTGTAGAGGTCGTGGTGGTGGTAGTGGTTGTGGTAATGTTTGTGCTAGTGGAGTGGTTGTGGTCGGGGAGTTGTGGTGGTTGTTTTACTGGGAGAGGTTGTGGTTGTGGTATTGGAGTGGTAGTGGTAAGTGGTAGAGCTAGTGGTGGTGGAGCAGTTGCGGTAGGTGAAGTGGTTGTGGTAAGTGGTAGTGGAGAGGTTCTGGTAGTGTAGTGGTTGTGTAATGGTAGTGGAGCGGTGGTGGTAGTAGGGTGGTAGTGGTTGTGGTAGCGGAGCGGAGCTGTAGTGTGTGTGACTGTGCTAGTGGAGCGGGTATAGTATTTGATGTGGAGTGGTGTTGGTTGTGGTAGTGGAGTGGTAGTGGTTGTGGGAGCTGTTGTGGATAGTGGTTGTGGTAGTGATTGTATTAGTGGTAGTGGAACGGTAGTGGTTGTGGTAGGTGGAGCGGTTGGGGTTGTGATAAGTGGTAGTGGAGCGGTAGTGGGGGGGTAGTGGTTGTGCTGGTGGAGTGGTAGTGGGGTGGTAGTGGTAGGAGTTTTGGTAGTCCTAGTGGTTATGGTAGTGGAGCAGTAGTGGTAGTGGTTGTGGTAGTGGAGCGGTAGTGATTGTCGTAGTGGAGCAGTACTTGTGTGGAGTGGTAGTGGTTGTGGGAGCTGTTGTGGTAGTTGTTTGGTTTTGGTAATGGTAGTTTATTGGCTATTGTAATATTAATGGTTTGTGGTAGTTGAGAGCTTGTGGTTGTGGTAGTGCTAGTGGAGTGGTAGTGGTTGTGGTAGTGGAGCGGTTGTGGTCGTGGTAGTGGTTGTGGTAGTAGGAGCGGTTGTGTTAGTGGTAGTGGGAGCGGTTGTGGTTGTGGTGGTGGAGTGTAATGGTTGTGGTAATGTTTGTTCTAGTGGAGTGGTTGTGGTAGGAGAGTTGTGGTGGTTGTGTTACTGGGAGCAGTTGTGGTTGTGGATTGGTTGTGGCATTGGAGTGGTAGTGGTAGTGGTTGTTGTAGCGGTTGTGGTAGTGGAATGGTAGTGCAGCATTAGTGGTTGTGGTTGTTGTTGTGGTTGTGGTAGTGGTATTGGAGCTGTAGTTGTTGTGGTGTTGTTAGTGGTAGTGGTTATGGTTGTAGGTAGTGGAGAGGTAGTGGTGGTGGTTGTGGTTGTGATAGTGGTTGTAATTGTCGAGGTTTGGTAGTGGTTGTGGTAGTGGTTTTGGTAGTAGAGCGGTAGTGGTTGTGGTAGTGGTAGTGGAGCAGTAGTGGTTGTCGTAGTGGAGCGGTAGTGGTTGTGGTAGTTGTATTGGAGGTGTTGGTAGTGGTTGTGATAGTGGAGAGGTAGGGGTAATGGTTTTGGTTGTGGTAGTGGAGCCGTAGTGGTTGTGGTAGTGGAGCAGTAGTGGTTGTGGTAGTGGTATTGGTTGTAGTAGTTGAGCGCTAGTGGTAGTTGAGCGGTAGTGGTAGTGGTTGTAGTAGTGCTAGTTTTGGTGGTAGTGGAGTGGTTGTTGTGAAGCGGTAGGGTTGTGGGAGTGGTGGTGGAGCAGTAGTGGTTGTGGTAGAGGTTGTAGGTAGCAGTTGTGGTAGTGGAGTGGTTGTCATTGTGGTAGTTGTATTGGAGGTATTGTTGTGGTGTTGGTAGTGGTAGTGGTAGTGGTGTTGGTGGTGGTAGTGGTTGTCATATTGGAGTGGTAGTGGTTGTGGTAGTGGTAGCGGTAGTGGTTGTTGGAGGTGGTAGTGGTTGTGGTAGTGGTAGTGGAGCAGTAGTGGTAGTGGTGTTGGTGGTGGTAGTGGTTGTCATATTGGAGTGGTAGTGGTTGTGGTAGTGGTAGTGGAGCAGTAGTGGTTGTGGTAAGTGGTAGAGGAGCGTTAGTTGTTGTGGTTGTAGTAGTGGACCATTAGTGGTTGTGGTGTGCAGCGGTAGTGGTTTCGGTTGGTAGCTGTAGTGGTTGTGGTAGCGGGCGGAGCTGTAGTGTGTGTGACTGTGCTAGTGGAGCGGGTATAGTATTTGATGTGGAGTGGTGTTGGTTGTGGTAGTGGAGTGGTAGTGGTTGTGGGAGCTGTTGTGGATAGTGGTTGTGGTAGTGATTGTATTAGTGGTAGTGGAACGGTAGTGGTTGTGGTAGGTGGAGCGGTTGGGGTTGTGATAAGTGGTAGTGGAGCGGTAGTGGGGGGGTAGTGGTTGTGCTGGTGGAGTGGTAGTGGGGTGGTAGTGGTAGGAGTTTTGGTAGTCCTAGTGGTTATGGTAGTGGAGCAGTAGTGGTAGTGGTTGTGGTAGTGGAGCGGTAGTGATTGTCGTAGTGGAGCAGTACTTGTGTGGAGTGGTAGTGGTTGTGGGAGCTGTTGTGGTAGTTGTTGTGGTTTTGGTAATGGTAGTTTATTGGCTATTGTAATATTAATGGTTGTGGTAGTTGAGAGCTCGTGGTTGTGGTAGTGCTAGTGGAGTGGTAGTGGTTGTGGTAGTGGAGCGGTTGTGGTCGTGGTAGTGGTTGTGGTAGTAGGAGCGGTTGTGGTTGTGAGCGGTTGTGGTTGTGGTGGTGGAGCAGTAATTGTAATGGTTGTGGTGTTTGCTAGTGGAGTGGTTGTGGTAGGAGAGTTGTGGTGGTTGTGTTACTGGGAGCAGTTGTGGTTGTGGATTGGTTGTGGCATTAGTGGTAGTGGTAGTGGTTGTTGTAGCGGTTGTGGTAGTGGAATGGTAGTGCAGCATTAGTGGTTGTGGTTGTTGTTGTGGTTGTGGTAGTGGTATTGGAGCTGTAGTTGTTGTGGTGTTGTTAGTGGTAGTGGTTATGGTTGTAGTTGTAGTGGAGAGGTAGTGGTGGTGGTTGTGGTTGTGATAGTGGTTGTAATTGTCGAGGTTTGGTAGTGGTTGTGGTAGTGGTTTTGGTAGTAGAGCGGTAGTGGTTGTGGTAGTGGTAGTGGAGCAGTAGTGGTTGTCGTAGTGGAGCGGTAGTGGTTGTGGTAGTTGTATTGGAGGTGTTGGTAGTGGTTGTGATAGTGGAGAGGTAGGGGTAATGGTTTTGGTTGTGGTAGTGGAGCCGTAGTGGTTGTGGTAGTGGAGCAGTAGTGGTTGTGGTAGTGGTATTGGTTGTAGTAGTTGAGCGCTAGTGGTAGTTGGGCGGTAGTGGTAGTGGTTGTAGTAGTGCTAGTTTTGGTGGTAGTGGAGTGGTTGTGGGAGTGGAAGTGAAGCGGTAGGGTTGTGGGAGTGGTGGTGGAGCAGTAGTGGTTGTGGTAGAGGTTGTAGTAGAGCAGTAGCAGTTGTGGTAGTGGAGTGGTTGTCATTGTGGTAGTTGTATTGGAGGTAATTGTTGTGGTGTTGGTAGTGGTAGTGGTAGTGGAGCGGTAGTGGTAGTGGTGTTGGTGGTGGTAGTGGTTGTCATATTGGAGTGGTAGTGGTTGTGGTAGTGGTAGTGGAGCGGTAGTGGTTGTCATATTGGAGTGGTAGTGGTTGTGGTAGTGGTAGTGGAGCAGTAGTGGTAGTGGTGTTGGTGGTGGTAGTGGTTGTCATATTGGAGTGGTAGTGGTTGTGGTAGTGGTAGTGGAGCAGTAGTGGTTGTGGTAAGTGGTAGAGGAGCGTTAGTTGTTGTGGTTGTAGTAGTGGACCATTAGTGGTTGTGGTAGTGCAGCGGTAGTGGTTTCGGTTGTGCTAATTGAGCTGTAGTGGTTGTGGTAGCGGAGCGGAGCTGTAGTGTGTGTGACTGTGCTAGTGGAGCGGGTATAGTATTTGATGTGGAGTGGTGTTGGTTGTGGTAGTGGAGTGGTAGTGGTTGTGGGAGCTGTTGTGGATAGTGGTTGTGGTAGTGATTGTATTAGTGGTAGTGGAACGGTAGTGGTTGTGGTAGGTGGAGCGGTTGGGGTTGTGATAAGTGGTAGTGGAGCGGTAGTGGGGGGGTAGTGGTTGTGCTGGTGGAGTGGTAGTGGGGTGGTAGTGGTAGGAGTTTTGGTAGTCCTAGTGGTTATGGTAGTGGAGCAGTAGTGGTAGTGGTTGTGGTAGTGGAGCGGTAGTGATTGTGCAGTACTTTGTGGAGTGGTAGTGGTTGTGGGAGCTGTTGTGGTAGTTGTTGTGGTTTTGGTAATGGTAGTTTATTGGCTATTGTAATATTAATGGTTGTGGTAGTTGAGAGCTCGTGGTTGTGGTAGTGCTAGTGGAGTGGTAGTGGTTGTGGTAGTGGAGCGGTTGTGGTCGTGGTAGTGGTTGTGGTAGTAGGAGCGGTTGTGGTTGTGTTAGTGGTAGTGGGAGCGGTTGTGGTTGTGGTGGTGGAGCAGTAATTGTAATGGTTGTGGTAATGTTTGTTCTAGTGGAGTGGTTGTGGTAGGAGAGTTGTGGTGGTTGTGTTACTGGGAGCAGTTGTGGTTGTGGATTGGTTGTGGCATTGGAGTGGTAGTGGTAGTGGTTGTTGTAGCGGTTGTGGTAGTGGAATGGTAGTGCAGCATTAGTGGTTGTGGTTGTTGTTGTGGTTGTGGTAGTGGTATTGGAGCTGTAGTTGTTGTGGTGTTGTTAGTGGTAGTGGTTATGGTTGTAGTTGTAGTGGAGAGGTAGTGGTGGTGGTTGTGGTTGTGATAGTGGTTGTAATTGTCGAGGTTTGGTAGTGGTTGTGGTAGTGGTTTTGGTAGTAGAGCGGTAGTGGTTGTGGTAGTTGTATTGGAGGTGTTGGTAGTGGTTGTGATAGTGGAGAGGTAGGGGTAATGGTTTTGGTTGTGGTAGTGGAGCCGTAGTGGTTGTGGTAGTGGAGCAGTAGTGGTTGTGGTAGTGGTATTGGTTGTAGTAGTTGAGCGCTAGTGGTAGTTGAGCGGTAGTGGTAGTGGTTGTAGTAGTGCTAGTTTTGGTGGTAGTGGAGTGGTTGTGGGAGTGGAAGTGAAGCGGTAGGGTTGTGGGAGTGGTGGTGGAGCAGTAGTGGTTGTGGTAGAGGTTGTAGTAGAGCAGTAGCAGTTGTGGTAGTGGAGTGGTTGTCATTGTGGTAGTTGTATTGGAGGTAATTGTTGTGGTGTTGGTAGTGGTAGTGGTAGTGCAGCGGTAGTGGTAGTGGTGTTGGTGGTGGTAGTGGTTGTCATATTGGAGTGGTAGTGGTTGTGGTAGTGGTAGTGGTAGTGGTTGTCAGTGGTAGTGGTTGTGGTAGTGGTAGTGGTAGTGGTAGTGGTTGTCGTTAGTTGTTGTGGTAGTGTTAGTTGTTGTGGTTGTAGTGGACCATTAGTGGTTGTGGTAGTGCAGCGGTAGTGGTTTCGGTTGTGCTAATTGAGCTGTAGTGGTTGTGATATTGGAATGGTTGTGGTTGTGGTAGTGGTTGTGGTTATAGTTGTAGTGGGGCGGTAGTGGTTGCGGTTGTGATTGTAGTTGTAGTGGCGCGGTAGTTGTTGTGGTTGTGGTAGTGGTTGTTGTAGTGGTAGTGGAGCAGTAGTTGTTGTGGTAGTGTAGCGTTTGTAGTTGTGGTTGCCGTAGAGGAGCGGGGGTGGTTGTGGTTGTTGTAGTGGTTATGGTAGATGAGCGGTAGTAGTCGTGGTTTTGGTAGTGTTAGTGGGCCTTTGGTTGTATTGGTAGTGGTAAAGTGTGATGCAACTGGTGGTCAAGCAGAGTTCAGTAGGTCACAGCTCTCTTTTCTGTAGACGTGTGGTGCATCTAAATAGTCTAAAGTGACTTCCTTTCCTCGTCTCCCCGTCACGTTTCCCTCATCTGCACTGATCCATTAAGATAGGAGAGGTAAAGGCTAACTGGGGATTTCTATTCACCTGTCCAGTTCTTCCAGATCAGTGCAGATGTGTGAAAGGAGATGGGGAGAGGAAGACATATTCATGACTATTGACATGCACTCCTAACACCACGTTATTCACAGTGAACGAATTAAACAGGACCCATTGCTCTTATACAGTGTGTCACTGTTGTTTATGCATTTACTGTATGTTTGCCCCAAAGTAACAAAATTAGATTTGAATGATAATTGCGCTAATCTCAGTTAACCCAAAATGAAAACCCTGTGTAATATAGCAATGATGTTTACATAGTCTGTCCACAAGAAATGACCAGAGAGCAAACTTTTGTTAAGGTAATTCAGTCCCCACAGTCAATGATGTTGATGGCTGCCATTCATCAAGTCCCTTGCAACACATATGGTGTAGAACAAGTACCTTAAACACAGCATTCCTTTCCTGTTAACAGAGCCGTTCTTGTCTGAAGGTGATGGTGTTCTTCTTGTATATACACTGTGATCAATGTGTGTGTGTGCATTTTATTCTTCCAAGCAGCCATTTATCAGTTGATTGTGTTCCCACTACATATGCACACACTAGTGATTCACAGGGGGGGACCTGCAGTCCCCACGGTTATATCCGCAGGGCAGTGGGTTTATGGTCATGGAATACTGTGTGGATGAAGGGTGGGTGGGTGGGCAGAATAAAGAGAAAATAGTACCTTAATAAACATAAATGTATCATTCTTGTGCAATTTAAAGTGTATTGATAAGGTACATTGAGACTTTTCTTTCATTATTTTAGGCTATCTGACATTAGTGTGTAAGCCTAAGCTTTAGGGCCTAACTGTAGCCTATGTGTGCCAAATAGCCTACATGATAATCGCAAATGCTTTTGGGAACTGGCAGAAAAAGTTTGTGTGATTCACTGAGGTGCTAATAAATTCAGCTGTTTGTTCACCCACCTCCACCCACAATTTCTAATAACCCAATTGCTAATATCCCAAATCTGAGGCCCGCACCTGACCCTTACCTGCCAATATAGAAATATAGAAAATGTGCTGTAGGCTACAGTCAGAGACAGTGGAACGATTTTTTGACAGGGGGTGCAGGATATTTTGGTGGAAAATGTAGATGTTTCTTTTTGATAAATTGTGACATTTTGGTAGGCTATTTGTTAGTCCGCTTGTCTGTAGTTACAGTGGTGAAAAAATGACTTAATTGTCATACTTCAATCAAAATAAAGATACCTTAATAGAAAATGACTCAAGTAAAAGTGAAAGTCACCCAGTTAAATACTCTTTGAGTAAAAGTCTAAAAGCATTTGGTTTTAAATGTACTTAAGTATCAACGTAAATGGAACTGCTGAAATGTACTTAAGTTCCAAAAGTAAAAGTATAAACCATTTGAAATTCTGTATATTAAGCAAACCACACGGCACAATTATTGAGTTTTTTTGTTATTAACGTATTGTCAGGGGCACGCTCCAACACTCAGGCATCATTTACAAACGAAGCATTTGTGTTTAGTGAGGCAGTAGGGATGACCAGGGATGTTGTTATCTTGATAAGTGTGTGAATTGGATCATTTTCGTGTCAAAATGTAACGAGTACTTTTGGGTGTCAGGGAAAATGTATGGAGTAAAAAATAAATGATTTTCTTTAGGAACGTAGTGAAGTAGAAGTAAAAGTAAAGTAGAAATATAAATAGTAAAGTACACATACCCCAAAAACTACTTATGTAGTAGTTTAAAGTATTTTTACTGAAGTACTTTACACCACTTTTCTTCTGCAATTATATGTTACCCTAGAAGACTAAATAAACCCTTGCTCACCAGAACAATGTAATGAATCGATAGCACGTACATAATTCCTCTTGACTATCTGTGTACACAGTTGAAGTCGGAAGTTTACATACACCTTAGCCAAATACATTTCAACTCTGTTTTTCACAATTCCTGACATTTAATCCTAGTAAAAATGCCCTGTCTTAGGTCAATGAGGATCACCACTTTATTTTATGAATGTGAAATGTCAGAATAATAGTACAGAGAATGATTTAGTTCAGCTTTTATTTTTGTCATCACATTCCCAGTGGGTCAGAAGTTTACATACACTCAGTTACTATTTGGTAGCATTGCGTTTAAATTGTTTAACTAGGGTCAAACGTTCCGGGTAGCCTTCCACATGCTTCCCACAATACGTTGGGTGTATTTTGTCCCATTCCTCCTGACAGAGCTGGTGTAACTGAGTCAGGTTTGTAGGCCTCCTTGCTCGCACACGCTTCTTCAGTTCTGCCCACACATTTTTTATGGGATTCAGGTCAGGGCTTTGTGATGGCCACTTCAATACCTTAACTCTGTTGTCCTTAAGCCATTTTGCCACAACTTCGGAAATATGCTCGGGGTCATTGTTCATTTGGAAGACCTATTTGCGACCAAGCTTTAACTTCCTGACTGATGTCTTGAGATGTTGCTTCAATATATCCACATACTTTTCTTTCCTCATGATGCCATCTATTTTGTGAAGTGCACCAGTCCCTCCTGCAGCAAAGCACCCCCACCACATGATGCTGCCACCCCCGTGCTTCACAGTTGGGATGGTGCTCTTCGGCTTACAAGTCTCCCCCTTTTTCCTCCAAATATAACAATGGTCATTATGGCCAAACAGTTCTATTTTTGTTTCATCAGACCAGAGGACATTTCTCCAAAAAGTACAATATTTGTCCCCATCTGCAATTGCAAACCGCAGTCTGGCTTTTTTTATGGCGGATTTGGAACAGTGGCTTCTTCCTTGCTGAGCGGCCTTTCAGGTTATGTCGATATAGGAATTGTTTTACGGTGGATATAGATACTTTTGTACCTGTTTCCTCCAGCATCTTCACAACATCCTTTGCTGTTGTTCTCTGATTGATATGCACTTTTCGCAACCAAAGTACGTTCATGTCTAGGAGACAGAATGCGTCTCCTTCCTGAGCAGAATGACGGCTACGTGGTCCCATTGTGTTTATACTTGCATACTATTGTTTGTACAGATGAAGGTGGTACCTTCAGGCATTTGGAAATTGCTCCCAAGGATGAACCAGACTTGTGGAAGTCTACAATTTTTTGGCTGATTTCTTTTGATTTTCCCATGATGTCAAGCAAAGAGGCACTGAGTTTGAAGGTAGGCCTTGAAATACATGCACAGGTACACCTCCAATTGACTCAAATGATGTCAATTAGCCAATCAGAAGCTTCTAAAGCCATGATTTTCTGGAATTTTCCAAGCTGTTTGAAGGCACAGTCAACTAAGTGTATGTACATTTCTGACCCACTGGAATTGTTATAATGTGAATTATAAGTGAAATAATCTATCTGTAAACAAGTGTTGGAAAAATGTATTGTGTCATGCACAAAGTAGATGTCCTAACCGACTTGTCAAAACTATAGTTTGTTAACCTCTTTTGGAGTGGTTGAAAAATGAGTTTTAATGACTCCAACCTAAGTGGATGTAAACTTCAGACTTCAACTGTATGTTCCGGCAATTGAGGCTGTGTTAGTGTTTTTATTTTACCTTTATTTTACCTTTATTTTACTAGGCAAGTCAGTTAAGAACAAATTCTTATTTTCAATGACGGCCCAGGAACAGTGGGTTAACTGCCTGTTCAGGGGCAGAACGACAGATTTGAAGTAAATGGCTGAATGGATAACGAAATTAATGCATGAATGAGTGGATCCCAAAAATCCAAAGTTCATTTTCAGTGTAGTTGATGTTGAGCACATGGAAAAGTGGACTAATCCAGACACACCCCCCCCATTCCAGCAGTAAACACTACCTGAGAGTACCTCTCTGGAGGTGATGTTCTGGTTCAATGGTTTTTGGTTTTACTGTTAAGAGTTGTAAAACGTCTTTAAAATGGGGTCAAAATGCCATGGTTAAAATAAATTGCAAAAGTAATGCTGTTCTAGGAGAGAGATAAGGAACATTAAGGTGAGGACAAGCATCTGAAATCAAAATGGTCTCTTCAAAGATGGGGTTGCCTCTAAATCAAATCAAATCAAATCAAATTTATTTATATAGCCCTTCGTACATCAGCTGATATCTCAAAGTGCTGTACAGAAACCCAGCCTAAAACCCCAAACAGCAAGCAATGCAGGTGTAGAAGCACGGTGGCTAGGAAAAACTCCCTAGAAAGGCCAAAACCTAGGAAGAAACCTAGAGAGGAACCAGGCTATGTGGGGTGGCCAGTCCTCTTCTGGCTGTGCCGGGTGGAGATTATAACAGAACATGGCCAAGATGTTCAAATGTTCATAAATGACCAGCATGGTCGAATAATAATAAGGCAGAACAGTTGAAACTGGAGCAGCAGCACAGTCAGGTGGACTGGGGACAGCAAGGAGTCATCATGTCAGGTAGTCCTGGGGCATGGTCCTAGGGCTCAGGTCAGTTGAAACTGGAGCAGCAGCATGGCCAGGTGGACTGGGAACAGCAAGTAGTCATCATGTCAGGTAGTCCTGGGGCATGGTCCTAGGGCTCAGGTCCTCCGAGAGAGAGAAAGAAAGAAGGAGAGAATTAGAACGCACACTTAGATTCACACAGGACACCAAATAGGACAGGAGAAGTACTCCAGATATAACAAACTGACCCTAGCCCCCGACACAAACTACTGCAGCATAAATACTGGAGGCTGAGACAGGAGGGGTCAGGAGACACTGTGGCCCCATCCGAGGACACCCCCGGACAGGGCCAAACAGGAAGGATATAACCCCACTCACTTTGCCAAAGCACAGCCCCCACACCACTAGAGGGATATCTTCAACCACCAACTTACCATCCTGAGACAAGGCTGAGTATAGCCCACAAAGATCTCCGCCACGGCACAACCCAAAGGGGGGCGCCAACCCAGACAGGATGACCACAACAGTGAATCAACCCACTCAGGTGACGCACCCCCTGCAGGGAGAGAGCCCCGGTAAGCCAGTGACTCAGCCCCTGTAATAGGGTTAGAGGCAGAGAATCCCAGTGGAAAGAGGGGAACCGGCCAGACAGAGACAGCAAGGGTGGTTCGTTGCTCCAGAGCCTTTCCGTTCACCTTCCCACTCCTGGGCCAGACTATACTCAATCATATGACCCACTGAAGAGATGAGTCTTCAGTAAAGACTTAAAGGTTGAGACCGAGTTTGCGTCTCTGACATGGGTAGGCAGACCGTTCCATAAAAATGGAGCTCTATAGGAGAAAGCCCTGCCTCCAGCTGTTTGCTTAGAAATTCTAGGGACAATTAGGAGGCCTGCGTCTTGTGACCGTAGCGTACGTGTAGGTATGTACGGCAGGATCAAATCAGAGAGATAGGTAGGAGCAAGCCCATGTAATGCTTTGTAGGTTAGCAGTAAAACCTTGAAATCAGCCCTTGCTTTGACAGGAAGCCAGTGTAGAGAGGCTAGCACTGGAGTAATATGATCAAATTTTTTGGTTCTAGTCAGGAGGGTCCAGAGTAACACCGAGGTCCTTCACAGTTTTATTTGAGACGACTGTACAACCATTAAGATTAATTGTCAGATTCAACAGAAGATCTCTTTGTTTCTTGGGACCTAGAACAAGCATCTCTGTTTTGTCCGAGTTTAATAGTATAAAGTTTGCAGCCATCCACTTCCTTATGTCTGAAACACATGCTTCTAGCGAGGGCAATTTTGGGGCTTCACCATGTTTCATTGAAATGTACAGCTGTGTGTCATCCGCATAGCAGTGAAAGTTAATATTATGTTTTCGAATAACATCCCCAAGAGGTAAAATGTATAGTGAAAACAATAGTGGTCCTAAAACGGAACCTTGAGGAACACCGAAATTTACAGTTGATTTGTCAGAGGACAAACCATTCACAGAGACAAACTGATATCTTTCCGACAGATAAGATCTAAACCAGGCCATAACATGTCCGTGTAGACCAATTTGGGTTTCCAATCTCTCCAAAAGAATGTGGTGATCGATGGTATCAAAAGCAGCACTAAGGTCTAGGAGCACGAGGACAGATGCAGAGCATCGGTCCGATGCCATTAAAATGTAATTTGCCACCTTCACAAGTGCCGTCTCAGTGCTATGATGGGGTCTAAAACCAGACTGAAGCATTTCGTATACCTTGTTTGTCTTCAGGAAGGCAGTGAGTTGCTGCGCAACAGCCTTCTCTAAAAATGTTGAGAGGAATGGAAGATTCGATATAGGCCGATAGTTTTTTATATTTTCTGGGTCAAGGTTTGTCTTTTTCAAGAGAGGCTTTATTACTGCCACTTTTAGTGAGTTTGGTACACATCCAGTGGATAGAGAGCCGTTTATTATGTACAAAACTATCTTTCAGTTTATATTTGATAGTGTCGAATGCTCATCCCTAAAAGGCACGCAAAGAAAGATCAAAGCTCGATGAAGAATTCATGCAGCCACTTCTGGGTGACAGGTAGCCTAGCAGTTAAGAGTGTTGAGTCAGTAACCAAAGGGTCACTGGTTCAAATCCCTTAGCTGACTAGGTGAAAAACATGTCTAAGTGCTTTTGAGCATGACACTTAACCCTAATTGCAAACATATTGAAGTCATTGTTAACTCAGTTAGGAGGGTGCTAGGGAGCTAAAGACTCAGAGGATGGTTACAAGTTTAAAAGGACATCTGCGGGATGGATTCAGGAGCCTTTGTTCAGATCAAGAGTTGAGTTTATACAGATGTATTCTCTGTGAGAAAGTTACTGCATCATCATTATGTTTTACCCATAGTATGAGACTATCCCATGTTATTGTTCTTAACAATAAGATTTTGTCAAACTGGACTGGAGCCCCAATACATCTACACTTGATGAAAGAATGAAATGGGAAGATAGTGAGATGAAGAGAAACCGTAGAAATATATATGGATCTAATATTATCTAATAATATTGCCAGACTGCTCCTGCATCTAATAACATTACCAGACTGTCAGCCCCAGCTCCTCCATTTGATAAATGGAGGCCCATTATGTGTTGATTAGCCTGGTCTGAATCCTGCTTAAGAATTACAGCTCCATCACCACCGTTTGTTACATTATGCCCAGTTGACAACAAGTCCTGTCTGACACCAGTTCCCTTGTATCCGGGGGAAGTAATTTAGGGGAATTTTTGACTCCTCAGCAAAACAACTTTCGCTGCAGCATACCACTCCTTGATACATGCTAACCTGATGTTCTCAAAATCGGCCTCTTAAAATGAGCTGCAGGCCTTTAGGTGATTTCCCCGGCTAAGATGAACAAATTATTTGACACTTTTCACCGTACTGTAGTCTGCAGAGCACATAATGCAAAAGAGGCAGAGAGAGAGAGAAAGAGAGAGAGAGAGAGAGAGAGAGAGAGAGAGAGAGAGAGAGAGAGAGAGAGAGAGAGAGAGAGAGAGAGAGAGAGAGAGCAAAGAAAGGAGACTAGGAGTGTCTGGATTTTTTTGTACATTTTAGTCATTTAGCTGACACTCTTATCCAGAGTGACTTACAGCTAGTGCATTCATCTTAAGACAACCATATATCACAGTCATAGTTTTTCCTCAATAAAGTAGCTATCAGCAAAGTCAGAGCTAGTAGGGGGAAAAATTGGGGTGAGGAGGGGGTACGAATCTAGGGGGGGTGCTGTGGAATTATTTAAGATACTCTTTGAAGAGGTAGGGTTTAAGATGTTTTTGGAAGAAAGGCAGGGAATCTGCTGTCCTAGCTTCAGGGGGAAGCTGGTTCCACCATTGGGGTGCCAGGACAGAGGAGAGCTTGGACTGGGCTGTGATCTGAAAAGCACTGCATCCTTCCTTCATAATGATCCTGGCGCAGTCATCGTCACACCATGCACCCCAGCAAGCAGCCGGTGCTGAAATATGGTATACACTGTGTGAATCCAGCAGGCTAACACAGAAGCATCTTGTTCACACAGCAGAAGAATCAGCAGACAAAAAGCTGACTTGTAAATGAACCCTACTTACGTTATGTTCAGAGAGAGTGTGCTCTAAAGTACACTAGTGTTCCTAACTCTTTTCATCTTCCGTCAATTTTACTAGTAACATATGTTCAGCTTTATACTTGAACTCCCACATTCACTTATGAGTAGCTGTCCCCTGAGTTCAAATAACGGAGATTTGATATCAGCATTGCCAGGATTCCAGCACTAGTTGCAGCTTCTGTATTTTCCATTATAGTGACACTTGCCTAATAGACAGTAGTCAATACACCATTTAGTCTAGATTAGCTTAAATAATTTTTTTCAGCGTAAACTTCAGTCAGCAAGACTTCATACTATAATTGCATGTAGGGTTGGCTGACATCCATTCTCCGATGACAGGATTGTTTTCATTGGTTGTCAGTTAGCTAATTGAGCCGTCGCATACAGCATGTAGCTAAAAACAATGAGAATAATCAATATGTTTGCAGTGCCTCCTGAAAGCCTGCCTGTCAAATAACAGCCCATTTCGATCTGTCAAGAGAAAATAAATACACACGCTCTCTAGACTTTTATACTGGCTTCCTAGTAGTGTCCTATTGGCATCAATCAAAACCACAAAAAAGGTTATTCATATCCCGCTGACATTTAATTAAGGGTTTTTGCCTCTATCTTCTATGATGGACCCATAATAGTTAAATCAGTTTAATAGCCGACGCCCTTGGATAAAGACCGAAGGAGTCCGATAATAGTGCTCAATTAAAGGTCTGAATGAGGGAGCTGCACCACTGGGAAAGGTTGAGCAGTAGAGGACATACTCTATTCAACGTGGCACCCCATGCTACTTATTTGAGCAATGTGATTAGATCATCAGAATAACAGCTATTTATGTATCTTAATGAATCTGTTACATGAATATGTGTAACTTCATAAAGTATGAATAAAGGGTAGGGGACACAGAGGGGAACAAAGCAGTTAACCTTTAAAATATATATTTTCAAATATCAGATTTGATAGTAGAAAATTCCAAAAATAATTTCTACAATATGTCAAACCGAATATAGGCTTTATCAAATATTTATAAAATTATACTTAAGTACATTGTGACCCAGCATTCTTGTCTTTTAGACTAAAATTGGTGTAAATCATGTATAAAGATTAAAATGAAAGATTATGCGGAATTGCATATGGCAAGTCAGGATTGGGTCGTATAAGAAGACTATCAGTTCATATACTGTACATATTTCATAATTATGTCATTTGCAATACTCCAGGCTATAGTAAAAATCCCAAGTGAAAAGCTATTCAATTATGCTAATTATCTATTCCAATGTGATAACTCTGAAGATGGACTTTTTTAATTTTTAGTGTCTGACTGGTCATTTATTTCCCCTGCTCACTTGAGTATAAAACCATACATTTTAAAGTTATATTCTCTAACCTCTTAATTTTCACAGTATAAGAAATGTATTGCTCAAAGTTGATACAGAATTTAAGCACTGTTCGCTGCTCTGGCCCCCCAATGGTGGAACAAACTCCCTCACGACGCCAGGACAGCGGAGTCAATCACCACCTTCCGGAGACACCTGAAACCCCACCTCTTTAAGGAATACCTAGGATAGGATAAAGTAATCCTTCTCACCCCCCTTAAAAGATTTAGATGCACTATTGTAAAGTGGCTGTTCCACTGGATGTCATAAGGTGAATGCACCAATTTGTAAGTCGCTCTGGATAAGAGCGTCTGCTAAATGACTTAAATGTAAATGTAATTGTCACATGGATTAAAGTGTGTCTTAAATGGAATCTGTGCGTGCCTCTACCTCTACCTCGACCAACGTATGCATCCTGCACATGTCAAATGAAAAGCAAGTGTCGTGCATCAAAGTTGTCTGTGCCTGAAACTCTTAAAAAGAGCTCATCACATTTAGCCGTATTATGATGAGGAAGAGGTAAGCCCAAATCAGAATCAAATTACTCTAAATGACTTCCAATCACTGATTAGGTTTTAGCCTGCATTAAATGGCAAATTAAAGATTGAAGGTTCCCAATCGTGTGTGTGTGTGTGTGTGTGTGTGTGTGTGTGTGTGTGTGTGTGTGTGTGTGTGTGTGTGTGTGTGTGTGTGTGTGTGTGTGTGTGTGTGTGTGTGTGTGTGTGTGTGTGTGTGTGTGTGTGTGTGTGTGTGTGTGTGTGTGTGTGTGTGTGTGTGTGTGTGTGTGTGTGTGTGTGTGTGCGCGCATTCGTGCAGCTTGAAAAATATGCTCCATCAGAGCCTAATCCCCCAAAAATTGTGAACATATGAACGGACAAAATAATGTCCACGTTTTCATCAACGTCTTGTCCTTCTGGAGTTGTCAGAAGTCTGGGTGGATGCAATCCTCACTTTAGAATGCCAAATCGAGGAATGCACTAGAGTTCCAAATGTCTGCTTGAAGTAATCTGTTTTTACACACTGAGATATAAACACACACACACACATACACATACACAGGGAGTAGGCGTTTGTATTTGGTCTGTCCAGATTGTGTTTATCCATGTTGAAAGAAAGCTGTCAAGAATGTTTTGTGGCTGAATATGAAAATGTAACTGTACATGCTTCATTAGACTACTAACAGGAAGTTAACCAGATGTGTTTTCAAAAGGAACCAAGAGTATGCAGCCATAACTCTGAGGAAGTGAGCTCCATTTCTGAGTGGAGAATAACAGGACAGCTAGTCGGTATTCAGACTAGGTAGTTTGAAGGGTAAAATGTAAAGGAATAAATATTGTATGGTATGGGATTGCTTTCTAGCTACCCTTCTCTTCTCCCAGGAAATGTCTTTATGACTGAGTAGTGCACTCATAAAGGAGTTAGTGATGCAAAATGAGTGATGTGTCTGAACCAGGAGCAAAAGAAAACCAATGCAAAAACCTGCGTGTGCCATTTTGAAATTTTCTCCATCCACACCAGACGTGATGGTGACAGGCAGGTTTAAATATCAAAACCAACTGTAAACCAACTATATTCATTTGAGGGCATGTCGAAACACACATGAAAACATTCATGGATATGTTGCTATCTTGCTATGCTGGCGAATTTGTCCTGGGAGATGAACATTGGGACATGTATTAATGAGAAAGTAACATGAAAAACAGGCTCAAAGCTAAAAAGGTGGGGCTCAAAACAGGAGTCATACAAAATTGTGTGTTTCTCTACTCCGACTAGCACTAGAAAAAATGGCCATTGAGCAATCCTATTCTGAGCCAATGCATTCTAACAGTCTAATAAATACATTTCATATATGCTGTTGCTAAAGTGATCATTTGGTTGCATTTATGAAGGTAACCTTAGAACCTGCTCTTTCCGATATAGGTTATGAAATCATAACAGCTTACCTGTGTCGTGACGTTGTATTAGTTAATGTGACGACTGTTGCTCATCGAATGAATAAAGGTTTCTAATTGCATGATTAACTGAATCAAGCAAGTATTAATTCATTAACCTGGGGCACCATGGGAAAATTAGTTTTATTGAGTTTCTATTTCCCAAATTAACTCAGAGAATATCAGAATATCGATTTTACAACAGACGCTAATTAATCAGTTACCTCTACAATCTCATTCTGAACGTCGCATAATCCGGGAATCTGCACGGACCCGGGTCTCACCAATGAGTTCGTACCACACCAATCATAGTTGGGTATTTATTTACTAGAAATCTAAAACTGTGATAAAAGATACACATACACAAAACCACCACAGAATATTGATTAGAACTTAGTATAACAGGCCAACACACTATGGCACGTGTTACCCAAAATGGGGATTTAAAGGAGAGAGAAAAAGAGAAAGAACACGAGAAAAATATACATTTGGGTGCATTTGTCAGCTATGCTTATTTTAACCCTAGCCTTGCCCCAAACTGCCGCTCTTATGCGTCAGAATATAATGATGTAATTATATAATTACGTGTGGGAGGTCTCAGATGGGAAGCTCCGCGTGGGTCATTTAGGCTTCTCAATGACGCACTTCTCCGGCCCAACTCTCTGGTTGTCCTCATGATGTCAGTATCCTTTTGGTCTAATTCCTTGCCCTTGCTCTGGGAGGACTCTTCTGAGGGCAGACAGCTCTGTAGCTCAGAGCTCACAGAGTAGGAATGAAACAGTGTAGATACCATGATTCGATGGAGAGTGGAGGTTAGGTGGTCCGGCTTGAATTCATCCGCTTTGACACAGCTACTCATCAGTAGCATGGGTAGAACAATATTTCTTTGTCTTCAACCTTGGGATGAGTTTTGGGTTCGTTGACCTTTTAGACCTCGGCTGCAGCTCGGGTCACTTGATATGTTAATTCTTAACTCAAATGTCTTATACCCTCGGGTCAGAAGTGGGCGTAACCGCCTTTGGGGCAATTCTCTGGGCGTACCAAGTTAAGAGGCAAGGTCTAGATTTTACTCAAACCCAATTTTAGACAACTAACTTCACATTTCATCTTTACCAAAACATTCTATTTTATTTGGACATTTTCCACAAAACGTACAATGTATAAACACCAAGCATATCCTAGGAAAACTCTTACAGTTACAATGTTTTCGTAATAACGTCATCTATTAACCTTTAATAACAAAACAAAAATGACAAAAAAATGACTTTGAAAATGGCAGAGTAGGCTAATTAAAAAATGCATATTACTGTACATATGACACTTCTATTGTTAATCGAGAGATAAAAGTGGAAACCTAGTTTTGAGTTAGTCACCTATGATTAATCGGTCCTCGTTCATCTTTCGAATACCCACGTGGGGTTGTATGCTCACGAAAACCAATGAGTAGATGGGAGAGGCGGGACATGTAGTAACCATGTCCTATTTAAGCACCTGGCTACTCATCAAATGATGGAAAAACGTTCTCGTAAGTGTGTTTTGCAACGCTCGCACACGCATCGTGGCCTGTCTGGTTTGGGTGCAAGACGTGCAGGATAAAAGCCTATGCCGTTTAAACTATTCATACTTAAACATTGTTTTGTTTGGTACATGAATTGCATCTTGCAGGGCAAGAGGGGTCATGTTTTTGCCTTGTCCTGGAAATCCACAGTCCCAGATTGATTGAATATTGCCCCTTGTCTCCTATATTTTTTTAAGCATACAAACGTCCTTGTTGTCATTTTGACAGACAAACAGATATACATGATTGATCAAGACTTCTGTCATTGTGAAGAGTTATAATACACAGCCAGTGGCGATGCTGTATTTAGGGCAGGTGGGACAGAGCCTGTTTAGCTTTAAAAAAAGTGTGTGTGTATACATATATAATTTAGTTAATAAAGCCACATACAAACATGGTCTCTTTTTTTCTTTCTTGAGTAAGGCAGCTCCAAATTGCAGGTGTTTCAGCCTAGCTCAGTGCTTTCTGTGGTGGTGGGGTAGCCAGTGGAAAATACGGAGCGTAGGGGTTGGTAATGTTCTAGTTTTGCAGTGATTGGCTCAGTGTTCTGTCACTCATGGACAGTGAGTGACACAGGACATCACTGCAATATCTACGGGTAGATTCAAGCCCCTTGGGTGCTGCCATAGACTTACGTTAAGTTAAGTGCCCATCCAAGAAGTCTGAAGGTCATTGGCCACAGATTAAATTACGTCAAATCATGTTATATCTACCATATCTTAAATTGGACTGATCATGTGAACTTCAAACTTTCAAAATCTTAGCTAGCAAGCTAAACAAGCAGTCATCATCATGAATCAAGTCGACAATCTACTGGCAAATCTTTTCCAATACTTGTCATATGAAGAGAAAATCTAGATAAAATGTAACTTTGCTCATCGGACATTACACAACAAGTTGGAAATCGCAAATTTAACGATGAGTGCTGAGGCGCGACTGCATACTCGGGTTTGATCCCAGGCTGGGTCACAGCCGGCCATGACCGGGAGACCCATGGGATGGCGCACAATTGGCCCAGCGTCGTCCGGGTTAGGGGAGGGTTTGGTCGGCTGGGATTTCCTCGTCTCATCGTGCTCTAGCGAGTCCTTCTGGCTGGCCGGGCGCCTGCAAGCTGACTCTGTTGTCAGTTCGACAGTGTTTCCTCCAACACATTGGTGCGGCTGGCTTCTGGGTTAAGTGAGCAGTGTGTCAAGAGGGGAGGGAAGTTGCAGCGATGAGACAAGATCGTATCTTCTGGCCCATGGCATTGCATGTGAATATTTATCCTTTTTAATAAATAAAAAGGTTTACACCTTTTTCTTCCCAATTTTGTGATATCCAATTGGTAAAGTTTGAATACATTCACCATGTTGTCAATCCAACACTTCTGCCACGTTCAAAACAGCCTAATGTCTTGTATGCTGCTGCCTAAATTATGCAATATGCCAGGGAGATATGTATGCTGTTGCCTAGACAGTAGTACTAAGTGTATGTTGTGTAGTAAGCTATTAGTAGCCCATGTGCCTCAGCCTAATAATTTGGGCCCTTTCCCACTCATAACTTAGCCTACTGTTCTGACTTGGTGTTGCACATGTAGCATGTTTTAGAGAAACATAATCATCGAATATTGTAATAGCTATAAGCAGACAATGAAGTCTGCTTAAATGCTCTCTTTATTTATCCTACAGTTCTGACTTGGTGTACAGGGAGAATACTGTAAAAACGGCCCATGTACTGAATTCTGTCACTTTACATTTCAAAAGTGCTGAACAAATAGTTAATCGCTCATTAATGTCTTAATCGAAATTACGGATTGCCTCATCGCTTCCGGCTCTGCTGCTGGGACAGCTTTATGTAGACCCTAACAGTTTGTGGCCATCGTTTGTCACCGTTATAGTGCAATGAAGGTATTGTTTAGTGTGATGGTGTGTAGTGGCTTTGCTGGCATGCATCAAAACATTTTTTTTTGGGGGGTCCCACCAAAGTGTACATGCTAAAATTGCCACTGTACACAGCACACAAGTTAATATTTTCTTCCAAAGAAAATTAGACAATTGAGAAGAAACTAAAATTAGACATTTGTCTAGAAACTAAAATAACGTGAATTTAGGGAGGAAGCTGAACTATAGGAAATAAGTAGATAGATAGTATGTGTCCCAATTAATTTGAGTGCAGATCCATTGTCGATGATTCTGGGTAATTAGGGAGCTAGATGTTTCCGACAGTTGATAATGTATGCACAGTGAGTGGAATAATCTTTCTCACTACTCCCACAGCTCCCTCGTCACTGTTCCGTCGGATGGATTGAGTTATACAGAGCTGTCAGGAGCAGGAAATGGGATCTCTGCTTATCTTTGGGTCGTATTTTTGTATCAGTTTTCCCGCCACTGCGTTCTGGCAGAGGAGCTGAACATTGTCTCAAAAGGAACAATGCTGAAAAAGGACTTTATTAAGTCAGGCTCAGAAGGCAGTATTTCATCCAAATCCATGGCCCTGCCACTGCAACAATGATATTGTGTATGCAGCCACTCGCTGTACCCCTCTGTTCCACCATCCTAAATTGCATTCTCAGTTTATTTCGGAGCTCTTTCTTTTGTGACTTTATGAAGACTTGGGTTCAAATGATTCAGGAACATCCTCTGTTTATTGTGAGTCCAGAAATGATCCCAGTCTTACTGTATATGATACTGTATATGCCATCCCAGTGTTTTTAATTTTAATTGTAACTTTTATTCAACCTTTATTTAACTTCACAAGTCAGTTAATTAAGAACAAATTCTTATTTGCAATGACGGCCTACCAAAAGGCAAAAGACCTCCTGCGGGGACGGGGGCTGGAATTAAAAATACTAATAAATTAAATAAAAATATAGGACAAAACACACATCACAACAAGAGAGACGACACAACACTACATAAAGAGTGACCTAAGACAACAACATAGCGAGGCAGCAACACATGACAACACAGCATGGTAGCAACACAACATAACAACATGGTAGCAGCACTAAACATGGTACAAACATTATTGGGCACAACCAACAGCACAAAGGGCAAGAAGATATAGACAACAATGCATCACACAAAGGACCCAGAACTGTCAGTAAGAGTGTCCATGATTGAGTCTTTGAATTAAAAGATTGAGATAAAACTGTCCAGTTTGAGTGTTTGTTGCAGCTCGTTCCAGTCGCAAGCTGCAGTGAACTGAAAAGACAAGCGACCCAGGGATGTCTCTAGATGTCTCCCAATTGAATACCAAAATGTCCCTTTGTGGATAATATACACTGTCTGCACATGACATAAAAGACAGGATATCCGAGTGGAAAGTTTTTAACAGGCTGGGATGTTTTTAACAGTCTGGATGTTTTTAACAGGCTGGGATGTTTTTAACAGGCTGGGATGTTTTTAACAGGCCTTGGTGTTTTTAACAGACTGGGATGTTTTTAACAGGCCTTGGTGTTTTTAACAGACTGGGATGTTTTTAACAGGATGGGATGTTTTTAACAGACTGGGATGTTTTTAACAGGCTGGGATGTTTTTAACAGGCTGTTGCTGGGATAATTTACTGGATTGCAGGTTTATATCAAAGCTTTCACCAATGTGTGGGCTAAGAAATAGCTTGTGATACAAATGCTGTCCTGCAATTACATGATACATACCACCCCAGACTCTAAATATGCCCCATAGAGAAAATTACCTTTCCTGCAGTGTGGATATAAATGACAGTGTTTAATCAAAGCAGTAATGTCATAATGGCTGCTTTTCTCCTACCGCTGTGCCCCGTATTGCGTCTGTTTGACATCACTGTGAGATAATGCCTATCACAGACGTGAAAGCCAATCTGTCTCTAGTGCCCGACTCAGGTGCTGGCAAGCTTTTATGCCATAATTCCCTCTCATTTTTGTAATTTATGCTGGTGATTTTTTCTTCCCATTTTTGCTAAATGCTTTTTTCCATTGAGTACCGTTTTGCACTACAGTAGCTCTTATTCTCCCTGTAATTGTACAAGTACACATCGAATGGTGAATGTACAAATAACCTAGTGTAGCATCTGTGTCATAAGAAAACTCTGAATCTCCAAAATGTATACTTTTCACAATTGGCTAAATGAGGAATACAAAGTATAGTGAGAACAGATGCTTCCACACAGGTTTGATTTTCTGAGTAATTTATGCAACTTAAACATCCCATGATACTTAGGGTCACGTGTAAAAATGCCCAGTTGCCCATTATTTTTGCTACAATGGCTAGAAGAAGAGATCTCAGTGATTTTAAAAGAGGAGCAGAGGGGGTTTAATTAAAGGCTGCGTGTGCGTGCGTGCGTGTGCGTGCGTGTGTGTGCGTGTGTGTGTGTGTGTGTGTGTGTGTGTGTGTGTGTGTGTGTGTGTGTGTGTGTGTGTGTGTGTGTGTGTGTGTGTGTGTGTGTGTGTGTGTGTGTGTGTGTGTGTGTGTGTGTGTGTGTGTGTGTGTGTGTGTGTACGTCTCAGTCATCAGATCTCAACACAATTGAACACTTATGGGAGATTCTGGAGACTGAGACAGCGTTTTCCATCATCATCAACAAAACACCAAATTATGGAATTTCTCCTGGAAGAATGGTGTCGCATCCCTCCAATAGAATTCCAGATACTTGTAGAGTCTATGTCAAGGCACAGTGAAGCTGTTCTGGTGGCTCGTGGGACACAATGCCCTATTAAAACACTTTATGTTGGTGTTTCCTATATTTTGTATATTGTATATTATTGTACAGTAGGGCAAAAAAGTATTTAGTCAGCCACCATGCTTCGTAAGAAGCATTTCAAAGTCCTGGAGTGGCCTAGCCAGGCTCCAGATCTCAACCCCATAGAAAATCTTTGGAGGGAGTTGAAAGTACGTGTTGCCCAGCAACAGCCCCAAAACATCACTGCTTTAGAGGAGATCTGCATGGAGGAATGGGCCAAAATACCAGCAACAGTGTGTGAAAACATTGGGAAGATTTACAGAAAACGTTTGACCTCTGTCATTGCCAACAAAGGGTATATAACAAAGTATTGAGATCACTTTTGTTATTGACCAAATACTTATTTTCCACCATAATTTGCAAATAAATTCATTAAAAATCCTACAATGTGATTTTCTGGATTTGTTTTTCTCATTTTGTCTGTCATAGTTGAAATGTACCTATGATGAAAATTACTGGACTCTCTCATCTTTTTAAGTGGGAGAACTTGCACAATTGGTGGCTGACTAAATACTTTTTTTGCCCCACTGTATATTATGGACAATTCTGACATGCCCAATGTTATCTTCAGAACATGTGACAAGGTTAAACATTATTAATTAATAATTCAAACAGTTACATCTGTAGACTGACCTTGATAGTCTCCCAAGACACTCCAAAAAGCCAGTTTACGTTCATTATGCTGGCAAATTTCATTTTATTTCATCATTTCACCTTAAACAGTGTTCTGTGTTATCTTGAGGCAAGCATTAGTGTGTCAATCAAGTAGAGATTATCATTACCATATTGGGTGATGTGATAAGCAGCCATACGCTATGAAAGAACCTGGTTAAATAAGATCTTCTGGAAAATACTAACCTAGAAAAAGTAGAAGCACTAAATGAACAGTCATTCTTCATTTCCAACATTTGTGACATTGTCTCACGTCAGATAGCGCAGTAACAAATTGTTAGACAGCAACAAATGCTGTCTGATCACATTTAAATATTTCCTGTGAATCTAATCCAACGCAGCTAATAGCATATCTGGGGCACTGAGTCATTGACGAAGGGGCAAATCCATCTTCAGAAGCGCTGGCCAAGTTTCTGTTTCTATGTTTCTATGTTCTGAGGGCTTAGCAAGGCGGACAACTGTTCATTTTCTCCTGTTCTTGTTTCCCCAAGTAATTTGAGGCCACTGTTGAAATGCCATTTCGCTTTTTATCGCATAGTATTATTTTACCATGTTTAAAAGATTCATGCCAGAAAATCCATATTTTCAAGTCACATTTTTATATGTTTGCATTGTCATGTGTGAAACAGACTTTGTGATCAATACGCTCTTTTAAAAAATCAGGGAAGGGGAGCTATGGTGCTACTATTCCCTATATACTGACATGTAGGATGTCAACATGTCGGATGTCAACATGTAGGATGTCAACATGTAGGATGTCAACATGTAGGATGTCAACATGTAGGATGTCAACATGTCGGATGTCAACATGTAGGATGTCAACATGTAGGATGTCAACATGTAGGCCAGGGATCATTAACTAGATTCAGCGGTGGGGGGCGTGAACAGAATTTAAAAAAATTGTAGACTGCAAATTAACCTCAAGAAGGCCAAACAGATATAATGTTTGACCTAAACGTAATCATTTCAAACCTTGCTTACATTTGTATACGATCACCTGTCTCTCTATGTGTGGGAATACTTGGGAACAGATTTACAAAATTAAAATCTATGTTTTTATAGTATTTTATGTCCAACCATACATAAATACAAGTTTGCTCAGAAAAGTTTTATTTGGCAAAAAATGTGTCCAGATAAAACCACCTGTTGGGGAACCTGATGTAGGCCATCATCTTCTGAAGATTAGAGCAGGAATGTGCAGCAGGTGGTGGTGTGTCCAATTGACAATGTTACTTTATGCTTCTGTACTCTTTTTTTAGGGTCCTATTGACAATGCTGTTCGTTATATCACTTAAGAACATTCAGTTTGACTTGTTTTATAGCACTTTTAAAACATCCTGTATATATATCCGTATTACTATCTATCAACATTTCATGCCTCAAAGTTCAATGCCTCAAAGCTTAGGGAATATATACATGAGTGGGCTTCTGTTTGCAATATTTCCCCCAAACAGAGGTTAAGTAGAGATAAATTGCTTATTTGCTGTTGCCATGACAAAATTAAATGAAATGAAATGTAATTTAAATGGTTTTCTGAAGGCGCATTGATGATTTCCATTATTGACATAATTATATTCATTTGCATTCCTTTGAATGTTCCTATTCTGTTTGGCTGTTAATTTGAATTCCATTATCCCACACAGCTCTGAGACCTTTCACACAACAATTGAAAAAAAAGTGAAAGAGTATTATCAAATACTTTTTTTCTGTGTCTGTCACATTTTACAACTAAGCAGTGTGCAATTGCAATTGTACACAGTAGCCATCCCCGAGACAGGATAGATTTGAGCTGTCTGGTTCATTGTGAAATGGCATGTGATAACACTTGTGCCGGACAATAACCACACCAAGTTACACATGAATCATTTAAATGTTTTATTATGTTTCTAATGGTGCTACGTTGAATGTGTGCATAACTTCACTGCTCATTCAGCATCAGTAGTAATAGCTGCAGTTGTATACTGTATAGTGGCTGAATTATAGCTGGAGGAGTTATGAACTCTCCAGATGCTGTCAACTACAATGTAATATTAGGAGTCTTGCTGAAAGCAGAGGAAAAGGAAGGGTTTGTAAGTATAAAGATGTTTTTCTAAGCTTTGACCCATACCGTTTTGAGAGGGCCTGAAGAACAGTCTGCAGGAGGGGTAGCTGAAAATGTTCCCCTCTGGAAACAGAATGCAGTACATCCATATCCTTTGGTAGCTTTTCTCATACTTGCAATGAAGTCTTGATGTCTTTGCTAGGTGTTTGGCTTCTCTCAAGTTTTTCCTCTGTAAATGGCATTTTGGTGCCTGGGCACAGAGTTCTCAGAACAACTACTCAAGAACCTTTGCATTTCTCTGATATGTACCGTCTTCACGCTGTGAGCTGTCCTGAGGAACATGAGATTGGTGCCCTGCTGGACTGGGACAGGACTTTGACGGAGGTTGAGAATCCAAACTGAGGTAGAGAACACCAGGACCTTGTTTAAGGAGTGACAAATTGCTGGCTTTAGATGGAAGGCTCCTACATTTCCAGCTTAGAGCAGATATGGGCTGGCAGAGCTTAATGTAGCCTATGGATATAAAGCCCCAGCCAACGAGAGGCACTGGGGATATCCTAATCTTATTCATAGGAGCTGGGAGCACATTCCCATGTTTTTCATGGCACACCCTCCAATTTGCATTCTTTACGGTCACAGCCTTGGAAAATGAGCCAAAGGTCTTAGACGTTACCATTTCAACAGGGGGCCTGAGAAATGTTAAGCCAAAGATATGATCATAAGGGGTTTTTATTGAATACATTGAATTCATGAAAGTCAAAGGTGGGGAGAGCCTAATATCTCCAGGCTTGTACCTCTTAGAGATTATCATTTTCCTCAGCCTAAGGAAGAATATAAGGCCTATTCAGCAGTCGGTTCTGTGCATCATTACAGGCAGTGCAGATGTCCGTTAAGATATAAGGTTATTAAGAGGAAAGAGGTCCATCTGAAAAGGCTGATAGACTTGTAAAAGGGATCTCATAGTTATTACAACATACATGACTATCAAGAACATGTAGAAGTTATGGGATGAGTTGGGTAGCCTCACAATTCTACCATAGAGAGCAACGATACCGAGTTAGTGTGCAGGGGTACAAGCTAGATGAGGTAATCTGTACTTGTAGGTGGGGGTGAAGTGACTATGCATAGGTAACAAACAAACAGAGAGTAGCAGCAGTGTACAAGGGGGGTGTAAATGTAAATTGTCCGGTGGTGATTTTTATGAATTAAAAAACAGTCCAATGGCCTGGGGGTAGAAGCTGCTGAGGAGCCTTTTGGTCCCAGACTTGGAGCTTCGGTACCGCTTGCCGTGGCAGAGTAAACAGCAGAGAAAACAGAGAAAACAGTCTATAACTTGGGTGACTGGAGTCTCTGACAATTTTATGGATTTCCTCTGACACTGCCTTTTATATAGGTCCTGGATGGCAGGAAGCTTGGCCCCAGTGATGTACTGGCCCGTTCGCACTAACCTCTGTAGCGCCTTACAGTCAGATGCCGAGCAGTTGCAATACCAGGCGGTGATGCAACCGGTCAGGATACTCTCGATGGTGCAGCTGTAGAGCCTTTTGAGGATCTGTTGACCCATGCCAAAACTTTTCAGTCTCCTGAGGGGGGAAAGGTTTTGTCGAGCCATCTTCACTCCTGTCTTGGTATGTTTGGACCATGATAGTTTGTTGGTGATGTGGACACCAAGGAACATGACACTTTTGACCTGCTCCAATACAACCCTGTTGATGTTAATTGGGACCTGTTCGGCCCGCCTTTTCCTGTAGACCACGATCAGCTCCTTTGTCTTGCTCACATTGAGGGAGAGGTTGTTGTCCTGGCACCACACTGCCAGTTCTCTGACCTCCTCCCTATAGGCCGTCTCATCGATGTCGGTGATCAGGCCTACAACTGTTGTGTCGTCAGAAAACTTAATGATGGTGTTGGAGTCGTGTTTGGCCACGCAGTCATGGGTGAACAGGACGGTACACACCCCTGAGGGGCCCCAGTGTTAAGGATCAGCGTGGAAGAAGTATTGTTGCCTACTCTTAACATCTGGGGCGGCCCGTCAGGAAGTCCAGGATCCAGTTGCAGAGGGACGTGTTTAGTCCCAGAGTCCTTAGCTTAGTGATGAGTTTCGTGGGCACTATGGTGTTGAACGCTGAGCTGTAGTCGATGAACAGCATCCTCACATAGGTGTTCCTTTTGTCCAGGTGAGAAAGGGCTGTGTGGAGTGCGATTGAGATTTCATTATCTGTGGATCTGTTGGGGCGTTATGCGAATTGGTGTGGCTCTAGGGTGTCCGGGAGGATGCTGTTGATGTGAGCCATGACCAGCCTTTCAAAGCACTTCATGGCTACCACCGTGAGTGCCACGGGGCAGAAATCATTTGGGCAGTTACCTTCGCTTTCTTGGGCACATGGACTATAGTGGTCTGCCTGAAACATGTAGATATTACAGACTCGGTCAGGGAGAGGTTGAAAATGTCAGTGAAGACACTTGGTCCTGGCTTAATGTAATGTACCAAATGTTTCATTGCCCATCATGTTTGTTTATTTTGTTAATCTTGGCAAGTCAATTTTTTAACTAGGCAAGTCAGTTAAGAACAAATTCTTATTTAAAATGATGGCCTACCCCGGCCAAACCCGGACGACACTGTGCCAATTGTGCACCTCCCTATGGGACTCCCAATCACGGCCAGATGTGATACTGCCTGGATTCGAACCAGGGACTGTAGTGACACCTTTTGCAGTACCGCTGTGCCACTCGGGAGACACTCAGGAGTTTATCATGACAATACCTCAATAACAAAGCTGTCACAACCCCACTCATGAACAATAGTGTATTTCTGTCATCAGCGGAGGACAAGATCTGATTCAGTGATAGAATACCTCATCAGAATTTCCATTTTGTGAGGTGTCAATCACCATAAGCATTCACTCTTGTACAACAACTGCAATGAGGACCATATTAATGTCATTTATGCAACAAAACAATGGTGTCTGTATACCTCATATGCATATAGAATGTGTGGACTCAGAGTTGACCTGAAAACCGCTGCACTTTGGTAACATGCTCTCCGCCTCAGTCGTCGTCTGCACATACAGTATATCTATCATGAATGAGGTGAAATATTCAGAGTATTGATAATGCGGATATCCATCAAAAACACATATAGATTGGGTATTGCCGTGTGGTAATGGTGAAATTGGAGACTGAAATGTCACATGTGATGATATAGATACGAGGAGTAAAGGTGGGAGAGATCTATTGTATTTTTACTATATAGTAGTAGAGATGGGAGACATGTATTGTACAGTCGTGGCCAAAAGTGTGAGAATGACACAAATATACATTTTCACAAAGTCTGCTGCCTCAGTTTGTGTGATGGCAATTTGGATATACTCCAGAATGTTATGAAGAGTGATCAGATGAAATGCAATTAATTGCAAAGTCCCTCTTTGCCATGCAAATAAACTGAATCCCCCAAAAACATTTCCACTGCATTTCAACCCTGCCACAAAAGGTCCAGCTAAAATCATGTCAGTGATTCTCTTGTTAACACAGGTGTGAGTGTTAAAGAGGACAAGGCTGGAGATCACTCTGTCATGCTGATTGAGTACAAATTACATACTGGAAGCTTCAAAAAGAGGGTAGTGCTTGGAATCATTGTTCTTCCTCTGTCAACCATGGTTACCTACAAGGAAACACGTGCCGTCATCATTGCTTTGCACAAAAAGGGCTTCACAGGCAAGGATATTGCTGCCGGTAAGATTGCACCTAAATCAACCATTTATCGGATCATCAAGAACTTCAAGGAGAGTGGTTCAATTCTTGGGAAGAAGGCTTCAGGGTGCCCAAGACAGTCCAGCAAGCACCAGGACCGTCTCCTAAAGTTGATTCAACTGCAGGATCGGGGCACCATCAGTACAGAGCTTGCTCAGGAATGGCAGCAGGCAGGTGTGAGTGAATCTGCACGCACAGTGAGGAGAAGACTTTTGGAGGATGGCCTGGTGTCAAGAGGGGCAGCAAAGAAGCCACTTCTCTCCAGGGAAAACATCAGGGAAAGACTGGTATTCTGCAAAAGGTACAGGGATTGGACTGATGAGGACTGGGGTAAAGTAATTTTCTCTGATGAATCCACTTTCCGATTGTTTGTGGCATCTGGAAAAAAGCTTGGTCGGAGAAGACATGCATCCTGAGACCATTCACAACCATGAATAAAGAATAGTACCACCACATCCTCCGAGAGCACAACCATCCAGGAACAGTTTGGTGACGAACAATGCCTTTTCCAGCATGATGGAGCACCTTGCCATAAGGCAAAGTGATATCTAAGTGGCTCGGGGAACAAAACATCAATATTTTGGGTCCATGGCCAGGAAACTCCCCAGACCTTAATCCCATTGAGAATTTGTGGTCAATCCTCAAGAGGCGGGTGGACAAACAAAACCCCACAAATTCTGACAAACTTCCTTACAAGAATGGGCTGTCATCAGTCAGGATGTGGCCCAGAGATTAATTGACAGAGTCCAATGGCAGCACGTTTTACACCACTCCAGCCAATGCTTTGCACGTTAGGCTTGTGTGCAGCTGCTCGACCATGGAAACCCACTTCATGAAGCTCCCAACGAACAGTTCTTGTGCTGACCTTGTTTCTAGAGGCAGTTTGGCAATCGGTAGTGAGTGTTGCAACTGAGGACAGACGATTTTACACTTTACGTGATTCAGCACTCGGCAGTCTCGTTCTGTGAACTTCTGTGGCCTACCACCACTTTGCAGCTGATCCATTGTTGCACCTAGAGGTAGCTCTAGCAGGCCCGAAATTGGACCAACTGTAACGGCTTTCCTCCTCTTCTGACGAGGAGTATGAAGGATCGGACCAATGCGCAGCGTGGTAAGTGTTCATGTTATATTTATTGGAACAGAAACACTAAACAAAATAACAAAGAGAGTGAAACGAAAACGGAACAGTCCTGTAAGGTGCAGCAACACAAAACAGGAAACACGACAAAAACGAACAGTTCTGTATGGTGAAACACAGTCACAGAAAACAACTACCCACAACCCATAGTGGGAAAACAGGCTGCCTATGTATGGTTCTCACTCAGAGACAACGATAAACAGCTGCCTCTGATTGGGAACCATACCAGGCCAAACACAGAAATACAAAAACATAGAACACATAGAATGCCCACCCCAACTCACGCCCTGACCAAACTAAAATAGAGACATAAAAAAGGAACTAAGGTCAGGACGTGACACGAACTGACTCGTTGGAAAGGTGGCTTCCTATGACGGTGCCACGTTGAAAGTCACTGAACTCTTCAGTAAATCCATTCTACTGCCAATTTTTGTCTATGGATATTGCATGGCTTGTGCTTGATTGTATTCACTTCTCAGCCACGGGTGTGGCTGAAATAGCTGAATCCACTAATGTGAAGGGGTGTCCGCATACTTCTGTATATATAGTGCATATCAAAGTAATTGATGTTATTATTGGATTTTCGTTGAGCAACATCTGTGTTACCAACTTCTGTGTTAGGACCCAGATTGCAAAACCTTATGACAGTCTCAGTAGAAGAGGTAGTTTGTTTACAGATGTAGAGACTTCTATCATACAGCTGTGATGATCACTAGGCAGAGTTTGACCTTGTCAAATTGTTTATTACTACTGCCAACAGTGTACAGTACATTACACTGTACATCTTAGTGGATGGTTGATTTTCTTTCGACACATTTTTCTGTCAATCATTCAAAGCGATGTCAATAACTGCTTAACACTTATGAATGATGTGTACGCTGTCAATTAGCCGGTTGTATAAAAATATGAAACAGCAACACACTTGCCTCACAGTTTGGCTTTCAAGAGTTTTAAAAAGGTTTACATGGTGTGGACATATTCCTTCTGATTTGAGTACCTCTGAACAATGAAAACTACAGTGGAAATCTATTCACGGCCTGAGAGCATACAACTGTCTGTAAGCGTGTGCCTATTGTATGTCAGCTTTTGTTTTTAATTTATGTGTAAGATTTACGTGATCTTGACAGCATTGTGGGGAATGGTGGTAGTGTAAATGTAGTGTTTGTCATGGGCTGCTGAATTTTAAAAGGGAACACTCTGCCTGAGGGTAAAGGGAGCACTCTGCCTGAGGGTAAAGGGAGCACTCTGCCTGAGGTTAATGGGAGCACTCTGCCTGAGGGTAAAGGGAGCACTCTGCCTGAGGGTGAAGGGAGCATTCTGCCTGAGGGTAAAGGGAGCACTCTGCCTGAGGGTAAAGGGAGCACTCTGCCTGAGGGTAAAGGGAGCACTCTGCTTGAGGGTAAAGGGAAACTCTGCCTGAGGGGGGAGCACTCTGCTTGAGGGTAAAGGGAACACTCTGCCTGAGGGTGAAGGGAACACTCTGCCTGAGGGTAAAGGGAGCACTCTGCCTGAGGGTAAAGGAGCACTCTGCTTGAGGGTAAAGGGAACACTCTGCCTGAGGGTGAAGGGAGCACTTTGCTTGAGGGTAAAGGGAACACTCTGCCTGAGGGTGAAGGGAACACTCTGCCTGAGGGTAAAGGGAGCACTCTGCCTGAGGGTAAAGGAGCACTCTGCTTGAGGGTAAAGGGAACACTCTGCCTGAGGGTGAAGGGAACACTCTGCCTGAGGGTGAAGGGAGCACTCTGCCTGAGGGTGAAGGGAGCACTCTGCCTGAGGGTAAATGGAGCACTCTGCCTGAGGGTGAAGGGAGCACTCTGCCTGAGGGTAAAGGGAGCACTCTGCTTGAGGGTAAAGGGAACACTCTGCCTGAGGGTGAAGGGAGCACTCTGCCTGAGGGTAAAGGGAGCACTCTGCCTGAGGGTAAAGGGAGCACTCTGCCTGAGGGTAAAGGGAGCACTCTGCCTGAGGGTAAAGGGAGCATTCTGCCTGAGGGTAAAGGGAGCATTCTGCCTGAGGGTAAAGGGAGCACTCTGCTTGAGGGTAAAGGGAACACTCTGCCTGAGGGTGAAGGGAGCACTTTGCCTGAGGGTGAAGGGAACACTCTGCCTGAGGGTGAAGGGAACACTCTGCCTGAGGGTAAAGGGAGCACTCTGCCTGAGGGTAAAGGGAGCACTCTGCCTGAGGGTGAAGGGAGCACTCTGCCTGAGGGTGAAGGGAACACTCTGCCTGAGGGTGAAGGGAGCACTCTGCCTGAGGGTAAAGGGAGCACTCTGCTTGAGGGTGAAGGGAACACTCTGCCTGAGGGTAAAGGGAGCACTCTGCCTGAGGGTGAAGGGAACACTAACAACAGCTCACAAGTGGCAGGAATGTAGTGACTTGACACAGCAGCAGGCTATTACAGGTTATTACAGGTTATTACAGATATTAACAATCTTCCTCCCTTTGACAATAGGAGGAAGATTGTTCAAGCAACACTCTTTCCAATAATTGTCTATGTCGACTCAATCATCAGGCAGCCTCTGTCTTAAAACCTCTAGATTCAGTCAACCACTGAGTGTTGCGTTTTATCACTGGTGATCATCTCTGGACACATCACTGAATTTAGAATAGTTCTGTTGGCTGGGACTCTCCAACTACCAGAAGGGCCCAACATGGGCTATTATTCATAGATAAAACACTTCTCTATAAACTCCCATGCTACGTCACCTCACTTTAAATTGGAAATCGAGTAACTATAAGACTCTCTAGAGTGCTTGGTAGTAGAGGTTCCACGGGTCTCCCCTGAGTTAGGACTGGTTGGTAGTAGAGGTTCCACGGGTCTCCCCTGAGTTAGGACTGGTTGGTAGTAGAGGTTCCACGGGTCTCCTCTGAGTTAGGACTGGTTGGTAGTAGAGGTTCCACGGGTCTCCTCTGAGTTAGGACTGGTTGGTAGTAGAGGTTCCACGGGTCTCCTCTGAGTTAGGACTGGTTGGTAGTAGAGGTTCCACGGGTCTCCTCTGAGTTAGGACTGGTTGGTAGTAGAGGTTCCACGGGTCTCCTCTGAGTTAGGACTGGTTGGTAGTAGAGGTTCCACGGGTCTCCTCTGAGTTAGGACTGGTTGGTAGTAGAGGTTCCACAGGTCTCCTCTGAGTTAGGACTGGTTGGTAGTAGAGGTTCCACAGGTCTCATCTGAGTTAAGACTGGTTGGTAGTAGAGGTTCCACGGGTCTCCTCTGAGTTAGGACTGGTTGGTAGTAGAGGTTCCACGGGTCTCCCCTGAGTTAGGACTGGTTGGTAGTAGAGGTTCCACGGGTCTCCCTGAGTTAGGACTGGTTGGTAGTAGAGGTTCCACGGGTCTCCTCTGAGTTAGGACTGGTTGGTAGTAGAGGTTCCACGGGTCTCATCTGAGTTAAGACTGCTTGGTACTAGAGGTTCCACGGGTCTCATCTGAGTTAACTAACCCAGCACCTACTTACCCAACTGCTTTAACTAATCCAGGTGTTGCCAGCACCCACTAACCAACTGCTCTAACTAACCCTGGTGTTGCTAGCACCCAATTAACTAACCTTGGTGTTGCCAGAACCCACGAACCAACTGTTTTAACTAACCTTGGTGTTGCCAGCACCCACTAACCAACTGCTTTAACTAACCCATTGAAACATTGGAACCATGATGATTAGGAATTTACTCAATTTGAGCTCAAAATAATCTAATGTTGCTATAGAAACCGATGTCAGTGTGCTGCTAACAGTATAGCTTCCTCCACTGTCCCTGACCACATACCAGCCTCAAACTAGTGATTCTCTGCTCGCAAACACACGTTACTGCCCTCCTTGACAACGTACCAACCGACTAAGCTATACAAAAGGATCCAATTGGATAGCTCGATAGGCAACATTTCAAGCTAGCTGTGAAGTGAGCTTCCGCCCCTTCCTAACTCCTTTACACTATGTCAGTGGAGTAAAACTACCGCGTTGAAGCAGCTGGAGATGTTGACAGGTTCGGATCAGGAAGGTCATGACTGAGGAAATAGAGCTAGATTATCTGATTAGAGAGATTTGATCAAGACCTAGCATAGCTTTGAATCTGCATTGATTCATTCAATGGAACAAGTGAAACAACAATTAGTATCCTTATCCCTGGCGTAATGTGCAAGTCATCTCTAATTTATTTGCCCATTGGTCCTGACCCACACCCCTCTCTCTCTCGCTCTCTCCCTTCATCCCTTTTCAGAGGGAAATGGAAGGTTGAACATACTAACAACCTATACACTTATTGAATTTGGATTCGAAAGTTGTTGTCGTCCCCAATTTGTCAGTAGATGCAGAGAGCAGGTCGCTCGGTGCGAGCGGCTAATATTTCATTCAGTGCAAACCAGCTTTATCTGACTCCCCGGTGACCTTGTCAAGCCTGAGTGTTTCTGCATTCCCTCAGATTAAACTACATGTACCTGTTTTCCATAGCGTTGAATAAGTGCTCCGGAATTGAGGTTTTGAATTGAAATTGTCTCCGTAATGTGACGCCCCCCTTTTCAGCATCCATTCCCATATTGTATAAGCCTGTGGGTCTCATATGGTAAAGCGATGTCATTTGTATGCAAATGTAGTCACACAAGCAGAGAAGAAGATAGTGTACAGTATAAAATGTAAATATTTAAATCTGCCATATTATGATGAATGCTGTACATAAGAGAAATCACAAAACAAGCAAATGACAGACTGGGGGAAAAAATCCTTTATAGATGCTATCACTGTACCACTAACATATTCATAGGCACACTGGTTTTGATACCCAGAAATTAGACATGACACTTGCCATTTACCATCTTAGCATTAGTGCTATAAAAGCATTTTGGTGCCATTTTGTTGCAATGCGAACAACTCCTTCCAATTTGAAAATGGTTTTAGTACCCAAGAGCGCACTCTTCGTGGATATTTAATGGACTTGCATTGTATTTCCAGGTTCCTACTACATGTAAATCTGGAGGTCAGTATGTGTTTCATTTTGCATAATGCAATGCCTGTGCCTTGTGGAGTGGCAGGGTCTGAGAGAGTGGGTTTAGAGGGCCAGTTCGCTCTTAGAAATGACATCTGAGAATGTTTGGGCTACAGGGGTTTCAGAGGGGTTTGATATCACTGCAGCATTCTGAATCTCTCACCACCCTGTCCACACAGTAGTCAGAGATGAGAGGACTTCAAACTGCAGTCTTAGGGCTGATGTAATCATCCTCTTAAAAAGAGAGTAACGCCAGACATAATACTATATATGCAAAAGTATGTGGACACCCCTCCACATTAGTGGATTCGGCTATTGCAGCCACACCCATTGCTGACAGGTGTATAAAACCGAGCACACAGCCATGCAACCTCCATAGACAAACATGTGCAGCAGAATGGATGTACTGAAGAGTTCAGTGACTTTCAATTTGGCACTGTCATAGGAGGCCACGTTTCCAACAAGTCAGTTCGTCCAATTTCTGTCCTGCTAGAGCTGCCTCGGTCAACAGTAAGTGCTGTTATTGTTAAGTGGAAACATCTAGGTGCAAGAACGGCTCAGTCGCAAATTGGTAGGCCACACAAGCTTACAGAAAATTGTCTGTCCTTGGTTGCAAAACTCACTACCGAGTTCCAAACTGCCTCTGGAAGCAACGTCAGCACATAACTGTTCATCAGGAGCTTCATGAAATGGGGTTTCCATGGCCGAGAAGCCGTACACAAGTCTAAGATCACCATGCGCAATACCAAGCGTCAGCTGAAGTGGTATAAAGCTCACCGCCATTGGACTCTGGAGCAGTGGAAACACATTCTCTTCAGTGATGAATCACTCTTCACCGTCTGGCAGTCCGACAGACGAATCTGGGTTTTACGGATGCCAGAAGAACGCTACCTGCCCCAATGCATAGTGCCAACTGTGAATTTTTTTTCATGGTTCGGGCTAGGCCCCTCAGTTCCAGTGAAGGAAAAGGAAGGACCAACTCCACATTAATGCTCATGATATTGCAATGAGATGTTCGACAAGCAGGTGACCACATACTTTTGGTCATGTAGTGTATCTGCATGCTATATTTTTCAAGAGGTCTCTTTTAGCTCACCTCAGATGTCACGTTCTGACCTTAGTTCCTTTTGTTATGTCTTTGTTTTAGTATGGTCAGGGCGTGAATTGGGTGGGTTGTCTATGTTCGTTTTACTATCATTTGGGATTTCTGTGTTCAGCCTAGTATGGTTCTCAATCAGAGGCAGCTGTCAATCGTTGTCCCTGATTGAGAATCATACTTAGGTAGCCTGGTTTCACTTTTGAGTTGGGGGGTGTTTATCTTCCGTGTCAGTGTTTGTTACTGACTGTTTCGTTTATTGTTTTTGTTCCAGTGTTCTGTAGTGTTTGATTAGAAGAGGAGGATGAGATCCGTTACATCAGATCAACTCAGACCACAGACGGCTCATGAGCAAGAAGGGTTTATTTTCTTTCAGCTTCATATCCATCTGCCCTGTTTAAAAACAAAAATTGAACAAAATGTGCTTTCTAGAGTGAATAGATTTGAATACCTACCGCAAACATAAGTGCATCAAATCTTTGTGAGAGTCTTTCAATGGCCGGCACCTCTGCAATCAACGTGCCAGCTTTTCCGGCTCCAGACAAGTTTTTCTGTGGCAATTAAATGTGAACAGTTGATGTCAGAGAAAGAGCTTGCTTGGATGCTGTACTGTAACTTCCTTGTCTGAGGCACTAGCTCATCCACAGAACAACTTCAAAAGGCCTGTGCTTATCCCAAGGGCAGCACTGGAAGCAGTGATATGACAACGGTAAAAAAAACATTATTAAACAGAATCTTCTGAGGCAAACATGGAACTCTAATGAGAGGAGAAAAGGAGCAGGACTGTGCAGTACACTGCTGTGTTGTATAATACACTTGCTGTAATGTAAAGAAGTTGTGTAAAAAACAGTTGTGTAATATAAGTATGCAGAGGAGGTGTCAGTTGTAGATTAGTGTTGTACCCATGTTTCAGGTGCTTTTTTTGCTGAAAAAAGAATTGTAAGGGATGGGATGAGAAAGCCCATATATCCCAGCTTTTGAGAGCTGGAGTTTTGGATAAACACTGCGATTGTTTTGTTGTAAGGCTGATGTACAGTGCAACTACTTCTCTGATAGAGTTCAGTGTGTCAAATCGGAGGGCCTGTTGTCCGGACCTCTGGCAGTCTTTATGGGGGTGCCATAGGGCTCAATTCTCGGCCCGGCTCTCTTTTCTGTATACATCAACGATGTCGCTTTTGCTGCTTGTGATTCTCTGATCCACCTCTACGCAGACGACACCTTTCTGTATACTTCTGGCCCTTCTTTGGACACTGTGTTAACTAACCTCCAGACGAGCTTCAATGTCATACAACTCTCCTTCCGTGGCCTCCAACTAAATGCTTGCTCTTCAACCGATCGTTGCCCGCACCTGCCCACACGTACAGCATCACTACTCTGGACAGTTCTGACTTAGAATATGTGGACAACTACAAATACTAGGTGTCTGGTTAGACTGTAAACTCTCCTTCCAGACTCACATTAAGCATCTCCAATCCACAATTAAATCTAGAATTTGAATTCCCAGTCCCTGCCGCTGAAAAACATCCGCACAGCATGATGCTGCCACCACAATGCTTCACCGTAGTGATGGTGCCAGGTTTCCTCCAGACATGACGCTTGGCATTCAGGCCAAAGATGTTGGTTTCATCAGACCAGAGAATCTTGTTTCCAATGGTCTGAGAGTTTTACAGAGGAGCAGCTTTTTACATTTATTTTGTATTTTTTTAAACCTTTATTTTACTAGGCAAGTCAGTTAATAACAAATTCATATTTTCAATGACGGTCTAGGAACAGTGGGTTAACTGCCTTGTTCAGGGGCAGAACGACCGATTTGTACCTTGTCAGCTCAGGGATTCGATCTTGCAACCTTTCACTTAGTCGTCCAATGCTCTAACAACTAGGCTACGCTGCCATAAAGGCCTTGTTGGTGTAGTGCTGCAGGCGTGGTTGTCCTTCTGGAAGGTTCTCCCATCTCCACAGAGGAACTCTGGATCTCTGTCAATGACCATCGGGTTCTTGGTCACCTCCCTTCTCCCCCAATTGCTCTGTTCGGCCGGGCGGCCAGCTCTAGGAAGAGTCTTGGTGGTTCCAAACTTCTTCCATTTAAGAATGATGGAGGCCACTGTGTTCTTGGGGACCTTCAATACGGCAGAAATGTTTTGGTACCCTTCCCCAGATCTGTGCCTCAACACAGTCCATTCTCAGAGCTCTACGGACAACTCCTTCAACCTAATTGCTTGGTTTTTGCTCTGACATGCACTGTCAACTGCTGGACCTAATATAGACAGGTTCTTGCTTTTCCAAATCAAGTCCAATCAATTGAATTTACCACAGGTGGACAATCAAGTTATAGAAACAGCTCAAGGATGATCAATGGAAACAAGATGCACCTGAGGTCAATTATCAAGTCTCATAGCAAAGGGTCTGACTACTTATGCAAATAAGTTATTTCTGTGTTTTATGTTTAATAAATGTGGTTGGGGAAAAAAAACTGTTTTTTTGCATTATGTGTAGATTGATGGGGATTTTATTTTATTATATCTATTTTAGAATAAGGCTGTAACCTAACAACATTTGGAAAAGGTCAAGGGGTCTAAATACTTCCGAATGCACTGTATTAATTGAAGAGTGAAAGTTATCTCCGCATGTTCCTCAGCCTTTGGCATGTACAGTGCCTTGCGAAAGTATTCAGCCCCCTTGAACTTTGCGACCTTTTGCCACATTTCAGGTTTCAAACATAAAAGATATAAAACTGTATTTTTTTTGTGAAGAATCAACAACAAGTGGGACACAATCATGAAGTGGAATGACATTTATTGGATATTTCAAACTTTTTTAACAAATCAAAAACTGAAAAATTGGGCGTGCAAAATTATTCAGCCCCCTTAAGTTAATACTTTGTAGCGCCACCTTTTGCTGCGATTACAGCTGATAATTTTGCACGCCCAATTTTTCAGTTTTTGATTTGTTAAAAAAGTTTGAAATATCCTATAAATGTCGTTCCACTTCATGATTGTGTCCCACTTGTTGTTGATTCTTCACAAAAAAATACAGATTTATATCTTTATGTTTGAAGCCTGAAATGTGGCAAAGTTCAAGGGGGCCGAATACTTTCGCAAGGCACTGTATATATCACATACACCTCAGTATTGGAAGATATGCAATATTTACACTACCGGTCAAAAGTTTTAGAACACCTACTCATGCAAGGGTTTTTCTTTATTTTTACTGTTTTCTAAATTGTAGAATAATAGTGAAGACATCCAAACGATTAAATAACACATATGGAATCATATAGTAACCAAAGAAGTTACAAACAAATCAAAATATAATAGCCACCCTTTGCCTTGATGACAGTTTTGCACACTGGCATTCTCTCAACCAGCTTCATGAGGTAGTTACCTGGAATGCATTTCAATTAGCAGGTGTGCCTTCTTAAAAGTTAATTTGAGGAATTTATTTTCTTCTTAATGCGTTTGAGCCAATCAGTTGTGTTGTGACAAGGTAGGGGTGGTATACAGAAGATAGCCCTATTTGGTAAAAGACCAAGTCCATATTATGGCAAGAACAGCTCAAATAAGCAAAAAGAAACAACAATCTATCATTACTTTAAGTCATGAAGGTCAGTCAATCCAGAAAATTCCAAGGACTTTGAACGTTTCTTCAAGTGCAGTCACAAAAACCATCAAGAGCTATGATGAAACTGGCTGTCGTAAGGACCACCACAGGTATGGAAGACTCAGTGTTACCTCTGCTGCAAAAGATATGTTTATTAGTGTACTTGAACTCATCACAGAGTTAAAGTAACAGACACATATCAACATCAACTGTTCAGAGGGGACTGTGAATCAGGCCTTCAAGGTCGAATTGCTGCAAATAAACCACTACTAAAGGACACCAATAATAAGAAGAGACTTGCTTCGGCCAAGAAACACAAGCAATGGACATTAGACCGGTGGAAATTTGTCCTTTGGTCTGGAGTCTAAATTAGAGATTTCTGTCTCCAACCGCTGTGTCTTTGTGACACGCGGTGTGGGAGAACGGATGATCTCTGCATGTGTAACTGGCTGCAGGGAAGTCAGGCGCAGGAGAGCAGAAATGGGTAACAACAGGAGCAGTTTAAACCAGGTGTGTGGGAAAACAAGACAAAACAAATGGAAAATGAAAGGTGGATCGGCGATGGCTAGAAGACTGGTGACATCGACCGCAAAACGCCGCCCGAACAAGGAGAGGAACCGACTTCGGCGGAAGTCGTGACAGCATGTGTATTTTACACCGTAAAGCATGGAGGAGGAGGTGTTATAGTGTGGGGGTGCTTTGCTGGTCACACTGTCTGTGATGTATTTAGAATTCAAGGCACAATTAACCACCATGGATACCACAGTATTCTGCAGCGATACGTCATCCCACCTGGTTTGGCCTCAGTGGAACTATCATTTGTTTTTCAACAGGACAATGACCCAACACACCTCCAGGCAATGTAAGGCCTATTTTACCAAAAGGGAGAGTGATGGAATGCTGCATCAGATGACTTGGGCTCCACAATCCCCCGACCTCAAACAAATTAGTACACAAACGGCTAACTAATTCCACATTGGTAACATATTTCATTTTTTAATTTTTAATTTGACCTTTATTTAACCAGGTAAGCAAGTTGAGAACAAGTTCTCATTTACAACTGCGACCTGGCCAAGATAAAGCAAAGCAGTTCGACACATAGAACAACACGTTCGTTGATACTGTTGTAAAGGTGTACAGAGAACCCATAACAACTTTCACTGCTATCGCACCGACATACCTGTTACTCCAGCATCTCACTATGAGAATGTCAATCCGTTACATGGTTTTAGAGTCATCAACTGAAGGTTTTCTGTTTTTAAGCATTTGTAGAGGTGTCGTAAGAATTATCAGCACAACGCCTTTCCACTCGAACCGATATTTCCGACATAATTAATTTGATCCAATTAAAAAATAACACATCTGACACCAGTGTTGTTTCGTGAGGAAGTATCAACAAGCAGAATATAAATAGTCTTGTTACATGAGGGAATGTCAATTTCATACCACCAGAAGAATGATGTTCCCTGCACTTAGTGCTGCAAACCCCTTTTCCCCGAATGAGCAACAACAGTGTGGAGATTGGTTGATTTTCAAAGATGTATCATGATTAGCACTGTAACATGGGCATGGTGTGCCTTATTCCATACAGAACCGACTTGTTAGCTGAACATAGGATACTGACACATGAAATCTCTGTCTGGCTTGATATTGCCACTCTCCCCTGTATAATTTGATACTCCAGCATCAAATCCCAACTGGCTGCAATGAGTCCTGATTGTTGCAGTGCCTGGGTACTGTAATATCCCCTGATATCCCCTGCAACCGCCAACCTCAGCAGCCTTTGTTAATATTTAATAGGAAGGAAAGGCAGCTTACAAAAGAGATGGTATTACACAGTGAGAATTGGACTGTCTTCAACACACAGCTAGTGCACTCCGACTCTTCATTTTTCACACCATCATTAGAGGCAATCACCTGTAAATGCCCCCTCGTCATGTGGTTTTCATAAGGCCAGAACAGGTGATGTAAGTCATTTATGACCAATAATTGCATAATAAAAATGGAGCATATTAATCAGTCTCATCTTAATAAGACCTGTCCCCAGTTTGCAGCTCTGAGCGGGGCAGCTCATTTAGTGGTTTAATTACTATGTAGTGCCATGGGGGTTCTGTCCATTCATTAGAGGACAATTCATCAAATTGGGAATTTGACTAGATTTCTAAAATATTGGTTGTGCACACGCAGATGACACTCCCACCCTGCAAGATAGATACTTGGACAAATGGGATGTATCATTGAGCAGATAATTCAGTGCCGGTCGGTGACATTTAAGATGAGGGAGGACGGTAATTTTTTTTAATGAGAATTGCCTTATTTCTATTACAGCATATTGGATGACTGTCATTTATTTTCCATTCATCCAGTTCAATTTAACATCGATAGGTTCAGGCTACTACATGATATTCAAATCTTCCCTATACCCATCATGAGGTTGCTACAACCTAGCCTATGAATGAGAGTTTACAACGAAGGTGCACAGGTTGAGAGAAATTTGAGTAATCAGGGTGACAGACATTGACACATTCAATACCGCCTTGCACCCTTGTCTCTAGCTGATCTAGGGTGTAATCATCAGTCCAACATTTGCAAACGAGAGGTCTAAGGCACTGCATCGCAGGGCTTGAGGAGTCACTACAGACCCGGGTTTGAACCCAGGCTGTGTCACAACCGGTCGTGACTGGGACTAGCATTGGGCAGCGCGAAATTGGCCCAGTGTTGTTAGGGGAGGGTTTGGCTGGGGGGGGCTCATAGCGCTCTAGCAACTCCTTGTGGCGGGCCAGGTGCCTGCAGGCTGCCTCTGTGTCACATCTGCTCCTGCTCCCCCACTCTGGTGCTTGAGGTCACCAGTTCACTCATCATTAAGCACACCTGCCACCATCGCCATCGTTACGTGCACCTGCATCGTTACGCGCACCTGCGCTAATTATGGGACTCACCTGGACTCCATTACGTCATTTACCTCCCCTATATCTGTCACTTCCTCAGGTTCATTCCCGAGTCAGCATTGATGTTGTTATGTTCCTCCTGTCCAGACGCTGTTCTTGTTTTGTTTCATGTCTATTTATTATTTCATCCAAAAGTGAAAGTGAAAAAAATACATCTAAATATAGCTCTCTCTCTCTCTCTTTCTCTTGCTTCTTTGATTGAGTGTGCTACATGTCAGTTCATGCTGCAAGAGCTCTGATTGAGGACATCCTCCGCAAGTTGTCATAATTACTGTGTAAGTTTATGGAAGGGGTTGAGAACCATGAGCCTCCTAGGTTTTGTATTGAAATCAATGTACCCAGATGAGGATGGAAACTAGGTGTACAACATGGTGCTACCCTACAGAGCGCTATTGAGGCTACTGTAGACCTTCATTACAAAACAGTGTGTTTTAATCAATTATTTGGTGGCGTGAATATATTTCGTATTTAGTATCTAAAAAGGATACATATTTGTTTGTTTGTGTATTTTACCCCCTTTGTCTCATTGCTGTCTCATTGCTGAAACTTCCCAACAGGCTTGGGAGGTGAAGGATGAGTCATGCGTCCTCCGAAACATGACCCTTCAAACTGCATTTCTTAACATCAATGTGTCAGAGGAAACACCATTCACCTGACGACTGAGGTCAGCCTGCAGGCACCCAGCCTGCCACAAGGAGTTGCTAGAAAGCGATGAGCACTGCGATGCAGTGCCTTAGACAGCTGTGCCACTCGGGAGGCCAAAAGATAACATTTTTTATGTTTCACTATTTTTGTTTTTATGAAATTCACTGAGGAGTGATGGGTTTGTATTTTTCTAAACTTTTAATATTATTAATCATTAATTATAATAGAGGCATGAGGGGTGCCATAGTCTAGGGTCTACAGCATAAGTTAATGTTATCTGTAGAAGGAATGGTTATGGTGAAGGCAATTAAGCTTGGAATGTGTTGAGTACAGGGGAAACGATCACATGTTGGCAGGCACTATGGGGAGCCGTGGATTAGTGATGGAGGGGGTGAATAAACTTGGTTTAAACTTTCATAGTGTCCGTCAAGTTCTTACTCTGATATTTAGAACCTAACAGGAGGATGGTCCTCCCCTTCCTCCTCTTAGGAGCCTCCACTGATATACATTCATAGAGGATTGTATACCGTGTACAAGTAAAAACACTGAAGCAAACTGTGGTTGCGTGCGATCATGGGTGTATTCATTCTGCCGATAATGTTGAAAAAAGTGGTTCCGTTGGTAGAGCATCGCACTTGCAACGCCAGGGTTGTGGGTTTGATTCTCACAGGGGAACAGTAAGAAAAAATATGAAAATGCATGCACTCACTACTGTAAGTCGCTCTGGATGAGAGTGTCTGCAAAATACCTCTAATGTAAATGTCATATTAACAGGTGCAACGCCTTTGAACTGAGTTTGATGACGATCTTCTCTGAGCACTGTAACGGGGGAGTTCTCTGAACACTGTAACTGGGGAGTTCTCTGAGCACTGTAACTGGGGAGTTCTCTAAACACTGTAACTGGGGAGTTCTCTGAACACTGTAACTGGGGAGTTCTCTGAGCACTGTAACTGGGGAGTTCTCTGAACACTGTAACTGGGGAGTTCTCTGAACACTGTAACTGGGGAGTTCTTTGAACACTGTAACTGGGGAGTTCTCTGAACGCTGTAACTGGGGAGTTCTCTGAACACTGTAACTGGGGAGTTCTCTGAACACTGTAACTGGGGAGTTCTCTGAACACTGTAACTGGGGAGTTCTCTGAACACTGTAACTGGGGAGTTCTCTGAACACTGTAACTGGGTAGTTCTATGAACACTGTAACTGGGGAGTTCTTTGAACACTGTAACTGGGGAGTTCTCTGAACACTGTAACTGGGGAGTTCTCTGAACACTGTAACTGGGGAGTTCTCTGAACACTGTAACTGGGGAGTTCTCTGAACGCTGTAACTGGGGAGTTCTCTGAACACTGTAACTGGGGAGTTCTCTGAACGCTGTAACTGGGGAGTTCTCTGAACACTGTAACTGGGGAGTTCTCTGAACACTGTAACTGGGGACTTCTCTGAGCACTGTAACTGGGTAGTTCTCTGAACACTGTAACTGGGGAGTTCTTTGAACACTGTAACTGGGGAGTTCTCTGAACACTGTAACTGGGGAGTTCTTTGAACACTGTAACTGGGAGTTCTCTGAACACTGTAACTGGGGAGTTCTCTGAGCACTGTAACTGGGGAGTTCTCTGAACACTGTAACTGGGGAGTTCTCTGAACACTGTAACTGGGGAGTTCTTTGAACACTGTAACTGGGGAGTTCTCTGAACACTGTAACTGGGGAGTTCTCTGAACACTGTAACTGGGGAGTTCTCTGAACACTGTAACTGGGGAGTTCTCTGAACACTGTAACTGGGGAGTTCTCTGAACACTGTAACTGGGGAGTTCTCTGAACACTGTAACTGGGGAGTTCTCTGAACACTGTAACTGGGAGTTCTCTGAACACTGTAACTGGGAGTTCTTGAACACTGTCTGAACACTGTGAACACTGTAACTGGGGAGTTCTCTGAACACTGTAACTGGGGAGTTCTCTGAACACTGTAACTGGGGACTTAACTGGGGAGTTCTCTGAACACTGTAACTGGGGAGTTCTCTGAGCACTGTAACTGGGGAGTTCTCTGAACACTGTAACTGGGGAGTTCTCTGAACACTGTAACTGGGGAGTTCTTTGAACACTGTAACTGGGGAGTTCTCTGAACACTGTAACTGGGGAGTTCTCTGAACACTGTAACTGGGGAGTTCTCTGAACACTGTAACTGGGGAGTTCTCTGAACACTGTAACTGGGGAGTTCTCTGAACACTGTAACTGGGGAGTTCTCTGAACACTGTAACTGGGGAGTTCTCTGAGCACTGTAACTGGGGAGTTCTCTGAACACTGTAACTGGGGAGTTCTCTGAACACTGTAACTGGGGAGTTCTCTGAACACTGTAACTGGGGAGTTCTCTGAACGCTGTAACTGGGGAGTTCTCTGAACACTGTAACTGGGGAGTTCTCTGAACACTGTAACTGGGGAGTTCTCTGAGCACTGTAACTGGGTAGTTCTCTGAACACTGTAACTGGGGAGTTCTTTGAACACTGTAACTGGGGAGTTCTCTGAACGCTGTAACTGGGGAGTTCTCTGAGTGCTGTAACTGGGGAGTTCTCTGAGCACTGTAACTGGGGAGTTCTCTGAGCACGGTAACTGGGGAGTTCTCTGAGCACTGTAACTGGGGAGTTCTCTGAGCACTGTAACTGTGGAGTTCTCTGAGCACGGTAACTGGGGAGTTCTCTGAGCACTGTAACTGGGGAGTTCTCTGAGCACTGTAACTGGGGAGTTCTCTGAACACTGTAACTGGGGAGTTCTCTGAGCACTGTAACTGGGGAGTTCTCTGAACACTGTAACTGGGGAGTTCTCTGAACACTGTAACTGGGGAGTTCTTTGAACACTGTAACTGGGGAGTTCTCTGAACACTGTAACTGGGGAGTTCTCTGAGCACTGTAACTGGGGAGTTCTCTGAACACTGTAACTGGGGAGTTCTCTGAACACTGTAACTGGGGAGTTCTCTGAACGTTGTAACTGGGGAGTTCTCTGAACACTGTAACTGGGGAGTTCTCTGAACGCTGTAACTGGGGAGTTCTCTGAACACTGTAACTGGGGAGTTCTCTGAACACTGTAACTGGGGAGTTCTCTGAGCACTGTAACTGGGTAGTTCTCTGAACACTGTAACAGGGGAGTTCTTTGAACACTGTAACTGGGGAGTTCTCTGAACGCTGTAACTGGGGAGTTCTCTGAGTGCTGTAACTGGGGAGTTCTCTGAACACTGTAACTGGGGAGTTCTCTGAGCACTGTAACTGGGGAGTTATCTGAGCACTCTAACTGGGGAGTTCTCTGAGCACGGTAACTGGGGAGTTCTCTGAGCACTGTAACTGGGGAGTTCTCTGAGCACTGTAACTGTGGAGTTCTCTGAGCACGGTAACTGGGGAGTTCTCTGAGCACTGTAACTGGGGAGTTCTCTGAGCACTGTAACTGGGGAGTTCTCTGAGCACTGTAACTGGGGAGTTCTCTGCTGTTTGAACTTGAATAGCTAGATAGCAGGATTGTCAACAGAGCTGAGAGGTTTCTTAAATCCATGGTGAAAGGTGCCTGATCTCCTGACAGCCCTTGTAGGGCAGGGTTTCCCAAATCCAGTCCTCGAGTACCCCCAACAGCACACATTTTAGTCTTAGCCCCAGACAAACTCATCTGATTCAACTCATTAGGGCTTCCCTCAATTACACAATATGAATCAGGTATAGTTTTGTCCCGGGTCACAACAAAATTGTGTGCTGTTGGGGTACTGGCATAATTCGGAAACACTGTCCTAGGAGATAACGATCGATTAGAGTTTGTGTGTGCACCGTTCCCTGAAGTGGCTGGTGGAGTGTAGAAGGTCACATTAAATCATGATTAGCTCTAAACTTTGTTTACCCTCCGACAAAACATTCAGTCATATATTTAACCAGAAGTGTTACCAGATGATGTCACATTCCATTTGATGTAATATTTCCTTAAGATATTCCCCTCAGACAACATCCTATCATGGCGCCCCTCAGAGAAGCGACACACAGCAACACGCCCCAAACTCCCTCAATTACACAACATTGACAGAGATGACAACAACTAAGCATAACCATTTGGAGGTTGGGAACACCAGGGGGAGCAGATTGGCCATTACCCTTGAAAGGGTAAAAATAGAGGAGATAATAACTAGTTTTGTTTGGGACAGTACAAATGTGGTGAGATGGCTCCCCTGATGGAGCTGAAAGAGACACAAAGAGATGGAACAGGTGCAGATGGTCATTAAATGGACTGTAACAAGGAGAGATTGGATTTCGAGGAGAGATCATCGCTTAAGTCAGAGCAGAGCGCCTAATGATATATTAAAGCAGTCTGAAAATGATGGAAGGTTATTATGGACCTCATTAAAGATGGAGGAGCGCTTCTGTCGACGGGCCGACATGCCTTATCAAGTGCTGTTTATTTAAATTCCCTGTGATGAATTCGCCACATCTGGCAGAGGTTTTGGAAGAAGGATGGCACACGTGTATGTGTGTCCGCTGTTTTAAGCAGGGAGTCAGCAACACCTGAGAACTTCCCAATTTTGCAAAAACATCAAGCTAACTACATAAGTCGATAATACAGTATGTCAGGCACCTAAAGCCAGGAGGTACCATCTCTTATGGTTTTCTAACTAGAGAGGATGGGTGGGTGGATTGATTTCTCTGGCGCCCTCATCTCTATTCTGTTATTGTGATGAGTAGTATTGTTCTGTTTCTCCCCTCCCCTCTCTTCCTCCATCTCTTCAGCCATCTCTATATACATGTTCTCTCTACCTCTCTCTTCATCCATCTCTCTATACATGTTCTCTCTCCCCCTCTCTTCATCCATCTCTCTATACATGTTCTCTCTCCCCCTCTCTTCATCCATCTCTATATACATGTTCTCTCTACCTCTCTCTTCATCCATCTCTCTATACATGTTCTCTCTCCCCCTCTCTTTATCCATCTCTCTATACATGTTCTTTCTCCCCCCTCTCTTCATCCATCTCTCTATACATGTTCTCTCTCCCCCCTCTCTTCATCCATCTCTCTATACATGTTCTCTCTCCCTCTCTCTTCATCCATCTCTCTATACATGTTCTCTCTCCCCCTCTCTTTATCCATCTCTCTATACATGTTCTCTCTCCCCCCTCTCTTCATCCATCTCTCTATACATGTTCTCTCTCCCCCCTCTCTTCATCCATCTCCCTACACCTGTTCCCCCCCCTCTCTTCCTCCATCTCCCTACACCTGTTCTCTCTCCCTCTCTCTTCATCCATCTCCCTACACCTGTTCTCTCTCCCCCCTCTCTTCCTCCATCTCCCTACACCTGTTCCCCCCCCCTCTCTTCCTCCATCTCCCTACACCTGTTTTCTCCCCCCTCTCTCTTCCTCCATCTCCCTACACCTGTTCTCTCTCCCCCCTCTTTTCATCCATCTCCCTACACCTGTTCTCTCTCCCCCTCTCTTCCTCCATCTCCCTACACCTGTTCTCCCCCCCTCTCTTCATCCATCTCCCTACACCTGTTCTCTCTCCCCCCTCTCTTCATCGATCTCCCTACACCTGTTCTCTCTCCCCCTCTCTTCATCCATCTCCCTACACCTGTTCTCTCTCCCCCTCTCTTCATCCATCTCCCTACACCTGTTCTCTCTCCCCCTCTCTTCATCCATCTCCCTACACCTGTTCTCTCTCCCCCTCTCTTCATCCATCTCCCTACACCTGTTCTCTCCTACACCCTTCTCTCTCTCTTCCATCCATCTCCTACACCTGTTCTCTCTCCCCCCTCTCATCTTCATCCATCTCCCTACACCTGTTCTCTCTCTCCCCCTCTCTTCCTCCATCTCCCTACACCTGTTTCTCCCCCTCTCTCTTCCTCCATCTCCCTACACCTGTTCTCTCTCCCCCCTCTTTTCATCCATCTCCCTACACCTGTTCTCTCTCCCCCCTCTCTTCCTCCATCTCCCTACACCTGTTCTCTCTCCCCCTCTCTTCATCCATCTCCCTACACCTGTTCTCTCTCCCCCTCTCTTCATCCATCTCCCTACACCTGTTCTCTCTCCCCCTCTCTTCATCCATCTCCTACACCTGTTCTCTCTCCCCCTCTCTTCATCCATCTCCCTCCACACCTGTTCTCTCTCCCCCTCTCTTCATCCATCTCCCTACACCTGTTCTCTCTCCCCCTCTCTTCATCCATCTCCCTACACCTGTTCTCTCCTCCCCTTCTCTTCCTCCATCTCCCTACACCTGTTCTCTCCCCCTCTCTCTTCATCCATCTCCCTACACCTGTTCTCTCTCCCCCTCTCTTCATCCATCTCCCTACACCTGTTCTCTCTCCCTCTCTCTTCATCCATCTCCCTACACCTGTTCTCTCTCCCCCTCTCTTCATCCATCTCCCTACACCTGTTCTCTCTCCCTCTCTCTTCATCCATCTCCCTACACCTGTTCTCTCCCCCCTCTCTCTTCATCCATCTCCCTACACCTGTTCTCTCTCCCCCTCTCTTCATCCATCTCCCTACACCTGTTCTCTCTCCCCCGCTCTTCATCCATCTCCCTACACCTGTTCTCTCTCCCCCTCTCTTCATCCATCTCCCTACACCTGTTCTCTCTCTCTTCATCCATCTCCCTACACCTGTTCTCTCTCCCCCTCTCTCTTCATCCATCTCCCTACACCTGCTCCTCTCTCTACACCTGTTCCCCTCTCTTCATCCATCTCCCTACACCTGTTCTCTCTCCCTCTCTCTTCATCCATCTCCCTACACCTGTTCTCCCCCTCTCTTTCTCTCTCCCCCTCTCTTCATCCATCTCCCTACACCTGTTCTCTCTCCCCCTCTCTTCTCTCTCCCTACACCTGTTCTCCCTCTCTCTTCATCCATCTCCCTACACCTGTTCTCTCTCCCCTCTCTCTTCATCCATCTCCCTACACCTGTTCTCTCTCCCCCCTCTCTTCATCCATCTCCCTACACCTGTTCTCTCTCCCCCTCTCTTCATCCATCTCCCTACACCTGTTCTCTCCTCCCCTTCTCTTCCTCCATCTCCCTACACCTGTTCTCTCCCCCCTCTCTTCATCCATCTCCCTACACCTGTTCTCTCTCCCCTCTCTCTTCCTTCATCCATCTCCCTACACCTGTTCTCTCCCCCCTCTCTCTTCATCCATCTCCCTACACCTGTTCTCTCTCCCTCTCTCTTCATCCATCTCCCTACACCTGTTCTCTCTTCCCCCTCTCTTCATCCATCTCCCTACACCTGTTCTCTCTCCCCTCTCTCTTCATCCATCTCCCTACACCTGTTCTCTCTTCCCCCTCTCTTCATCCATCTCCCTACACCTGTTCTCTCTCCCCCCTCTCTTCATCCATCTCCCTACACCTGTTCTCTCTCCCCCTCTCTTCATCCATCTCCCTACACCTGTTCTCTCTCCCCTCTCTCTTCATCCATCTCCCTACACCTGTTCCATCTCCCTACACCTGTTCTCTCTCTTCATCCATCTCCCTACACCTGTTCTCTCTCCCCCTCTCTTCATCCATCTCCCTACACCTGTTCTCTCTTCCCCCTCTCTTCATCCATCTCCCTACACCTGTTCTCTCTCCCCCTCTCTTCATCCATCTCCCTACACCTGTTCTCTCCTCCCCTCTCTTCCTCCATCTCCCTACACCTGTTCTCTCCCCTCTCTCTTCATCCATCTCCCTACACCTGTTCTCTGTTCTCCCCTCTCTCTTCATCCATCTCCCTACACCTGTTCTCTCTCCCCTCTCCATCTTCATCCATCTCCCTACACCTGTTCTCTCTCCCCTCTCTCTTCATCCATCTCCCTACACCTGTTCTCTCCCCCTCTCTCTTCATCCATCTCCCTACACCTGTTCTCTCTCCCCCCTCTCTTCATCCATCTCCCTACACCTGTTCTCTCTCCCCCTCTCTTCATCCATCTCCCTACACCTGTTCTCTCTCCCCCTCTCTCCTCTCCCACCTGTTCCATCTCCCTTCATCCATCTCCCTACACCTGTTCTCTCTCCCCTCTCTCTTCATCCATCTCCCTACACCTGTTCTCTCTCCCCCTCTCTTCATCCATCTCCCTACACCTGTTCTCTCTCCCCCTCTCTTCATCCATCTCCCTACACCTGTTCTCTCTCCCCCCTCTCTTCATCCATCTCCCTACACCTGTTCTCTCTCCCCTCTCTCTTCATCCATCTCCCTACACCTGTTCTCTCTCCCCCTCTCTTCATCCATCTCCCTACACCTGTTCTCTCTTCCCCCTCTCTTCATCCATCTCCCTACACCTGTTCTCTCTCCCCTCTCTCTTCATCCATCTCCCTACACCTGTTCTCTCTCCCCTCTCTCTTCATCCATCTCCCTACACCTGTTCTCTCTCCCTCTCTCTTCATCCATCTCCCTACACCTCCATTCCCTCTCTCCCCCCTCTCTTCATCCATCTCCCTACACCTGTTCTCTCTCCCCCTCTCTTCATCCATCTCCCTACACCTGTTCTCTCTCCCCTCTCTCTTCATTCTCTCCCCCTTCTCCATCTTCACCTGTTCTCTCTCCCCCTCTCTTCCATCTCCCTACACCTGTTCTCTCTCCCCTCTCTCTTCATCCATCTCCCTACACACTCTGTTCCATCTCCTACACCTGTTCCCTCCCCCTCTCTTCATCCATCTCCCTACACCTGTTCTCTCTCCCCTCTCTCTTCATCCATCTCCCTACACCTGTTCTCTCTCCCCTCTCTCTTCATCCATCTCCCTACACCTGTTCTCTCTCCCCTCTCTCTTCATCCATCTCCCTACACCTGTTCTCTCCCCTCTCTCTTCATCCATCTCCCTACACCTGTTCTCTCCCCCTCTCTCTTCATCCATCTCCCTACACCTGTTCTCTCTCCCCCTCTCTTCATCCATCTCCCTACACCTGTTCTCTCTCCCTCTCTCTTCATCCATCTCCCTACACCTGTTCTCTCCTCCCCTTCTCTTCCTCCATCTCCCTACACCTGTTCTCTCCCCCTCTCTTCATCCATCTCCCTACACCTGTTCTCTCCCCCTCTCTTCATCCATCTCCCTACACCTGTTCTCTCTCCCCTCTCTCTTCATCCATCTCCCTACACCTGTTCTCTCTCCCCTCTCTCTTCATCCATCTCCCTACACCTGTTCTCTCTTCCCTCTCTCTTCATCCATCTCCCTACACCTGTTCTCTCCTCCCTTCTCTTCATCCATCTCCCTACACCTGTTCTCTCCCCCCCTCTCTCTTCATCCATCTCCCTACACCTGTTCTCTCTCCCCTCTCTCTTCATCCATCTCCCTACACCTGTTCTCTCTCCCCTCTCTCTTCATCCATCTCCCTACACCTCCATTCCTCTCTCCCCCCTCTCTTCATCCATCTCCCTACACCTGTTCTCATCTCCCTACACCCCCCTCTCTTCATCCATCTCCCTACACCTGTTCTCTCTCCCCTCTCTCTTCATCCATCTCCCTACACCTGTTCTCTCTCCCCCTCTCTCTTCATTCTCTACACCTCTCCCTCTCTTCATCCATCTCCCTACACCTGTTCTCTCCCCTCTCTCTTCATCCATCTCCCTACACCTGTTCTCTCTCTCCCTCCTCTCTTCATCCATCTCTCCCTACACCTGTTCTCTCTCCCCCTCTCTTCATCCATCTCCCTACACCTGTTCTCTCTCCCCTCTCTCTTCATCCATCTCCCTACACCTGTTCTCTCTCCCTCTCTCTTCATCCATCTCCCTACACCTGTTCTCTCTCCCTCTCTCTTCATCCATCTCCCTACACCTGTTCTCTCCTCCCCTTCTCTTCCTCCATCTCCTACACCTGTTCTCTCCCCCTCTCTTCATCCATCTCCCTACACCTGTTCTCTCTCCCTCTCTCTTCATCCATCTCCCTACACCTGTTCTCTCTCCCCTCTCTCTTCTTCATCCATCTCCCTACACCTGTTCTCTCCCCCTCTCTCTTCATCCATCTCCCTACACCTGTTCTCTCTCCCCCTCTCTTCATCCATCTCCCTACACCTGTTCTCTCTCCCCTCTCTCTTCATCCATCTCCCTACACCTGTTCTCTCTCCCCTCTCTCTTCTCCATCTCCTACCCTGTTCTCTCTTCCTCCATCTCCCTACACCTGTTTCTCTCCCCCTCTCTCTTCATCCATCTCCCTACACCTGTTCTCTCTCCCCTCTCTCTTCATCCATCTCCCTACACCTGTTCTCTCTCCCCTCTCTCTTCATCCATCTCCCTACACCTGTTCTCTCTTCCCTCTCTCTTCATCCATCTCCCTACACCTGTTCTCTCTTCTCCATCCCTACACCTGTTCTCTTCCTCCATCTCCCTACACCTGTTCTCTCTCCCCCTCTCTTCATCCATCTCCCTACACCTGTTCTCTCCTCCCCTTCTCTTACTCCATCTCCCTACACCTGTTCTCTCCCCCCTCTCTCTTCATCCATCTCCCTACACCTGTTCTCTCTCCCCCCTCTCTTCATCCATCTCCCTTCACCTGTTCTCTCTCCCTCCCTTCCTTTTTCCATCTCGCTATACTTGTTCTCTCTGCCATGACCCTGCACTCTCTATCCCTGTCACTTTTTCTTTCCTTTCTCCTCCTCAACTGTCTCTGCTCTCTCCTTCACCTTTTTACGTTCTCATCTTCTCTTCTCTTTCATTTGCTATCCCCCTCTACTTACCCTCTCATTCTCACCTTCCCTTTTCTCTCTCTGCTTAAAAAGGAATGTTTATTCAAGTTACGCCGCTTTTTTCTCTGTCAACAAGGCTAACGATTTCAAATGTACCGCTGTTTATTCCAAATGAACTATTGGAGCGCAAGTTATTGCGCTTTGGGAAGTTCTCCAGTTCAATGAAGGTCCCGTTGGGTTGCAAACATCCGGCGTTGAAACAGGTTATGACATTTCCACGACAGGTGTTTATGTTTTTGGACTCACCGGAGCAGACTTTAGAGTTATCGTTTAAAATCAAGTACGACAATAGAATGTATATGGCTTCTGCTAGTACGGGTAGTTAACAGTGTTTTGAGTGTGGGGATGTTGGTCATAAGCGACATGCTTGCCCGAAAAGGGAGAAGGCCGAAGGAGGGGCGCAGGTAGTCCTCGTAACGCCTGGGCCCACTGATGTAGGGAGAGGTGAGCCGACAGCGGTAGAGCAGCCAAAAGCACCTGTTGCTGAGGAACAAGTTATCCGTGATGAGGGCACGGAGTTGCAACTTGTATTAGAGGGAAATGTTATGCTGCAGGAAGGTATTGTTGTAGAAGGCAAGGATGTATCTGAAGAGCTAGTTCCTCAGACTGGTTTGCAGGTGCCCAGTAGGAGTGCTGGGGTAAAGGACGGGATTCATGTGGAGCTAGGCTCCCAGGTAGTGGAGGAGGTGCCCAGTACAAATGCTGGGATAAAGGAGGGGGTTCATGTGGAGCTAGGCTCCCAGGTAGTGGAGGAGATGCCCACTACGAGTGCTGGGTTTCATGTGGAGCTAGGCTCCCAGGTAGTGGAGGAGATGCCCACTACGAGTGCTGGGTTTAATGTGGAGCTAGGCTCCCAGGTAGTGGAGGAGATGCCCACTATGAGTAATGAGGTTCAGGTGGGGCTAGTCTCCCAGGTAGTGGAGGAGATGCCTGGTACGAGTGATGAGGTGCAAGTGGGGAGTGTTGAAAGGGATGTGGTAGAGGGGAGTCAGTTGTCTGTGGTCTCAGCTGAGGATCAGGAGAAGGATATGGATATCTCTTTAGATATGACAGCTGCTGGTGACGACTCAGTTTATGATCTAAAGGAGGTAAATTAATTTCTGGATCAGAATTTTGGGAAATCTGTGAAATTGGCAGATTATTTTGATGTTGATAAGTTTGTGAGGTCAGCTGTGATGTTACAGAAGACGGTGGGGTTAGACCAATTGAGTGAAAAGAAGCGGTTTCGCTTGAGGAAATGTATTACTGCTGTTGCAGCAGCAAAAGGTGGTGGGAAACGTGGTCAGGTTAATAAGAGAAGATTAAAACAATGATGATGATGCTTCATAGGGTGTCTTTTTTCTCCTTGGTTTCTCTGTGGTTTCTTCTGCTTTTCTTTTCTCTTTTCTACATGGAGGTACTAAGGGTAGGTTCTCTCAGTATTAATGGGGGAAGGGACAGGAATAAGAGGGCTTGGGTGTTAAAGTAATAAAACAGAAAAGGTGTAATGTAGTTTTCCTACAGGAGACTCATAGTGATGAGGAAAATGAGGTTGACTGGGGTATGTGGTGGGAGGGGAGGCATGTACTCAGTCACTAATTTCGGTGCTGGGGTGGCAATCTTGTTTTCCTCTGGCTTAGGGGTGCCTGTGGTATCTACAACAGAGATTGTCAAGGGTCGGGTTTTATTGGTCAAGGTGGATGTTATGTTTTTTTGTTGTTTGTTAATGTTTATGCTCCTAATGAGGGTACAGAGCGTATTGCTATATTTGATCAAATAAAGGAAACCTTAAAACAATGTGATCAAGAAGGGTGTATGGTTTTAGGGGGGGGCTGGAACTGTACAGTGGATTTTTACTGTTGATCGCACCGCTGAAGAACCTCACCTGCGGTCAACCACTTGCCCGTCTGGCCTATTAACTGAGTTTGAGCTTTCTGATGTGTGGAGAGGAAGGAATGCAAACGTATCTGAGCAATACTGTAGTAGGGTTGGAAAGTGTGCCATTACTCCTGTGGGTTTCTGTGATCATCATATTGTTACTGTTGATATTCCCTTGTCCTGTCCACGAAGGTCATCACCTTACTGGTATTTTCAATTGTTCAATTGTTACATGATGTCATGTTTTGTGACAGGTTTTTGTTGTTTTGGGAAAAATGGAGGGTTATAAAAGCGAATTTTGAGTCCTTGCGACAATGGTGTGAGGTTGGGAAGGCCCAAATACGAGTATTTTGTCGACAGTATACTGCTCTGTCTCAAATTGAAGTTAAAGAGACTATCAAGGCCCTTGAACAGGACATCAAATCTATTGAATTGAAGCTGCTCACTCAGAACGACCCTGGACTAGTCATGAACTTACAGGACAAGAGACATGAACTGAGGTCGTTTTTGCATGAAAGAGTGAAGGGTGCCTTGATTAGGTCTCGTTTCGCTTCCCTCAAGGATATTGATGCTCCTATCGCTTTTTTTTAACCTAGGACAGTCGACATTTCAACGTAAACAGATGGTCTGCCTTCGTCTCCCTGATGGGAAGGTGACCACGGATGACAGTGCAACGTAAACAGATGGTCTGCCTTCGTCTCCCTGATGGGAAGGTGACCACGGATGACAGTGCAACGTAAACAGATGGTCTGCCTTCGTCTCCCTGATGGGAAGGTGACCACGGATGACAGTGCAACGTAAACAGATGGTCTGCCTTCGTCTCCCTGATGGGAAGGTGACCACGGATGACAGTGCAACGTAAACAGATGGTCTGCCTTCGTCTCCCTGATGGGAAGGTGACCACGGATGACAGTGCAACGTAAACAGATGGTCTGCCTTCGTCTCCCTGATGGGAAGGTGACCACGGATGACAGTGCAACATAAACAGATGGTCTGCCTTCGTCTCCCTGATGGGAAGGTGACCACGGATGACAGTGCAACATAAACAGATGGTCTGCCTTCGTCTCCCTGATGGGAAGGTGACCACGGATGACAGTGCAACGTAAACAGATGGTCTGCCTTCGTCTCCCTGATGGGAAGGTGACCACGGATGACAGTGAAATGCGTCAACATGCCGTGGATTTCTACCCGTCCCTCTATAAGGCGGAGGATTGTGACTCTCTGTGTACTGAACAGTTGTTACACGGTCTTCCTCAATTGGGACCTGAGCAGAGAGTCGCATTGGACTCTGACATTACACTGCAAGAGCTGTCCACAGCAGTTATGCAGCTCTCAACAGGCCGAGCCCCTGGCATCGATGGTTTACCATCTGAGTTTTATAAGCACTTTTGGGGGTCTATTGGGGAGGATTTTTACGAAGTGGTGTGTGAATCTTTTCATGAGGGTTCTCTTCCTGTATCCTGTCAACGTGCGGTGCTTTGACTGTTGCCAAAAAAGGGGGATTTGGGCTCTCATAAAACATTTGAGACCTGTTGCTTTGCTGTGCGCTGAATACAAAATAGTTTCTTAATGTCTCTCAAACAGGTTGAAAGAGTATCTGGGATTGTTGATCCACAAGGACCAGTCCTACTGTGTACCTGATCGCTCTATTGTTGACAACTTGTTTCTGATAAGAGATGTTTTAGACATTTGTAAACTGTCTGATGTAAATGTGGGTTTACTTTCTTTGGATCAGAAGGCTTTTGATCGTGTGGACCTCCAGTACTTGTTTAAAACAATGAAAGCCTTTGCGTTTGTGGATGTTTTTTTGTATTGGATGAACTTACTGTATGCTGGGGCCTCGTGTATGGTGAAGGTGGGGGGTGGTTTGAGTTGCCCCATCCCTGTCCAAAGGGGCATCAGGCAGGGATGCCCAATTTCAGGGCAGTTATATAGTCTGACGATTGAACAAATGCTTTGTTTTTTAAGAGTGAAGCTTAACATCTTCACCCCCTGTAATAAAAACTGTCACGTCATCTGCATACGCAGACAGTGCTATCGTGGGACCCTTCATTACACCTGGCACAGAGAAACCAGTAAGCTTCACTCAAATGCTTTAAAGGTGTATGAGGGGGCCTCCTCAGCTAGAGTCAATTGGGGAAAGAGTGAAGCGCTGTGGGCAGATCAGCTTCAGATGGGGTCCACTCCACAGTTACCAGTTGGGCTTCAGTGGGGCAGAGATGGGATGAAGACTTTGTGTTTTTTTCTAAATCAAATCAAATGTATTTATATAGCCCTTCGTACATCAGCTGATATCTCAAAGTGCTGTACAGAAACCCAGCCTAAAACCCTAACCAGCAAGCAATGCAGGTGTAGAAGCACCTGTAGTTGTGTTGCTTTCTAGGCTCCGATGTCTGTCAGAAAAAGAACTGGGAGGGTGTAGCGGAGAAAGTATGTGCCAGACTGTCAAGGTGGAAATGGGTGCTGCCCCAGCTGTCTTATAGGGGAAGGGTCCTGGTAGCTAATAATCTTGCTGCCTCTACCCTGTAACACAGGGTAGAGGCACTAATGATTTTGCAGCCACCAAAGGGTCTGATACAAGAGCTTCAGAGGACCCTTGTCAATTTCTTCTGGTCTGGACAACACTGGATTAAAGATGCAGCCCTGTACCTGCCACTGCACGAGGGTGGGTAAGGCCTGGTGGACATTTCCTCTAGAATCATGGCTTTCTGGCTCCAAGCAGCCCAGAGATTGTTGTACAGAGACGGTTCTAGCTGGGTCGAAACAGACTACATATTGATGAGGAGAGCGGACTGTTTGGGGTTAGACAAGCACCTGATGCGGAGCAGGAGTAGATCGCTGGAGGAGCTGGGAGAAAGAGCGGGGATCTGATCATCTCGCCTACTGAGGAAGGTCGTAGCTGAGGTCTGCAACTCCTTGCCAGTGCTTCATCTGCAGTATGTGACTGACACTTCCAATTCTGATCGGTGGACGTAGGGTCTGGATTATGTGTCCCCTGCACTGATTGTTAGTGCTGCGATGTGGGGCATTCGAGGAGTATGTGGGGATGCTGCTTTCCTTCGATACCCCGGAGCTGGGGGAGTTCAAGGAGGTGGGAAAGAAGGCCATGTACGGAATATGTGTAAAGGTGTCCCATGCCTCTTCCATGGAAGGGGTAAAATCGGCGAGGTGGGCGGGTGTGCTTGGTCCAGGTGCCTCTCCAAAAGGCTGTTGGCGATCATTATACAAACTGCCTATTGATAAGAGGACAGATGACCTCCAATGGAGGGTAATACATGGAGCCATAGCCACCAACATGCATCTGGTACACCTGGACCCTGCTGTTGGGGAGGGGTGTCCATTCTGTGCTGAGTCTGAAACTCTGGCACATCTGTTTTTACTGTGTCCCAGGTTGGTCGGGATGATTGAACTGATCACTAATTGGTTCTCAACGTTGGGAGAGGTTTTCTCTTCCCAACTGTATATATTTGGGCCAAAGTACAGGTTCGGTCAAAGGGGTGTAGTTGTGTTGCTTAATTTTGTGTTAGAGGCATTAAAATTAGCGATATGGAAGACCCGAAAAAACAGTATTCGGGGACAGGGGTCTGTGGATGTGGTGGGAATGCTGGAGGGAATGTTGGCAGCGAGACTAAGGTTTGAGTTTGCCTATTATAAACTTGTCAACAATATCGATCTGTTTTTGAGTATATGGGGTATTCAGAGGCTGTTGTGTTTAGTTACTGTGGAGGAGGAATTAGAGTTGTTTTTAATTGATGTGTAACTGTGGTTTTGTATGAGTATTTATTGTGTGGTGGGCCCCCAGACCCAATAAAGATTATTTAAAACTCAAAAATCTCTCTCTCTCTCTCATATTCACTCTCTTTGGCTCTCTCTATGTCTCTCTATCTCGCTCTACTCAACACTTTCACATCTCCACCTCTTCACTCCTTTCTCTCACCCAACATGTCTCCACCCCTCCATTGCTCTCTCTCCCACCCTTTCCTCACTCATATATCTCTTCGCCTTGCCTCTCTTGCAAGCCCTCCACTTCTCTCTCTCCATCACTCTACCACCCCCCTCTATTTTCCTCCATTGTCCCCCCTATATGCCTACACTCCCCTTCTCTCTCATCCCCTCCCTCTATTTCTCCTTTTCTCTCACTACTTTCCCCTCCCCTGTCCACCCCATTCCACTTCTTTCTCTCCTTCACCCCCCCCTCTCTCTATCCACCTCTTCCTCTCCCCACAGGTGGCGTGTGCATTGCCCAGTCTCTGAAGATCCCCAGGGAGCCGATGCCGGGGGAGTTTGACAAGCTCATCCTGCGACTGCTGGAGACCTCCAACGCCCGAGCCGTCATCATGTTTGCCAATGAGGACGACATTCGGTGCGTGCCTCTGTCTCTCTCACACAAACACACCCACTCGCACACACACACACACACACATACACACACGTTCTCCTTTAGTCAGTACACTCTAGGCACCATCAAGTCAAGTACAGAGGGTTTATCCTCCATCAGTTAATCCACAAACTCCTCACTGTGGATTGAGATAACAATGTTTCGATTAACTCCAGGACACTTGGTAAAAGGGCCTTGTCTATGTGGTGCAGTGCCTTGCATTGCTGTTCCTTTCAGCACATAGGACTCCATCTGATTAAGATTGAATTAGCCGGTGATGGTAATATGCACAGTTGAATATTAGAACTGGAATGAAAGCATTCGTCCCGTACCTCTCACCTGAACACCTGCAACCCGAGGAAGGGAAACAACTCAATCCCCCATGCACCAGAGGGTAATAAGTCAACTCAGTTTCCCAAAATCCCGAGGACTAGCTAGAGCCATGCAGCTTTCCTAATATTGTTATATTAGGCCGGATCTCCCTGAGGTGGAACTCAGGAGGAGTTGAGAACTTTGGGAGAGGGTGACTTTGCAGGAATCAAAATTTTAATATGGCTTTGTTTCACATTTACCCATTTAAAAAAAAAAAAGTAATATGGAAGCCATCAGGCTTGCAAGCTTAGATCATTGGAAATATCGGAAATGTATCTCAGATTGGATGATGCTGCAGTTGGGGTCAAATCCATACAGTAAAGTGAATTTCACTGAATCTAAATGTAACAACTTCCTTATTCTTTTTCTCACAGCCGTATCCTGGATGCGGCCAAACGCAACAACCAGACGGGTCACTTCCTGTGGGTGGGCTCAGACAGCTGGGGCTCCAAGATCTCCCCTGTGGTCCAGCAGGAGAGAGTGGCAGAGGGGGCCGTCACCATCCTCCCCAAGAGAGCCTCCATAGACGGTGAGAGATCAGGGATGACTGAGCCTCGCTGACCGTGCCCAGCAAACAATGGGGCATAATGGATATGTTTCTAGCACTGTGAGATGTACAACCATTATGTGTTATGAAGTGTGGCTTTAACCTGAAGGTGAAATACGTTTATATTGTTCTTATCCCAGCCTTTGACCGTTACTTCCGGAGCCGTTCCCTCTCCAACAACAGGAGGAACGTGTGGTTCGCTGAATTCTGGGAAGAAAACTTTGTGTGCAAGTTAGGGATGCATGGCAAGCGACCTGGGAGCCCCAAAAAATGCACAGGTACAGCATGTTCTATCTTATGTACTGGGACTGTGGGTGTTTTGGGGGGAGGAGGGCATAACTGGAAAAGTATTCACTGAAAATACTTGTTCAATTGTGGTAACAGAAACAACCCTAACCTTGGCTACCATTTCCACACAAGAGGGAACGTCATTGTCTTGGGACGAGGTACAGAAGAGAGAACACCATTGTCTGGGGACGAGGTACAGAAGAGAGAACACCATTGTCTGGGGACGAGGTACAGAAGAGAGAACACCATTGTCTGGGGACGAGGTACAGAAGAGAGAACACCATTGTCTGGGGACGAGGTACAGAAGAGAGAACACCATTGTCTGGGGACGAGGTACAGAAGAGAGAACACCATTGTCTGGGGACGAGGTACAGAAGAGAGAACACCATTGTCTGGGGACGAGGTACACAAGAGGACATGCCCTCGGGCAGCCATAGAGTCTGCTACTGGGGAGTATCTGCATCCAAATTCTCCACAGACCCGAGCCCTGCTAGTGTGGATTACCCAGCCAATCAATGCCATGCTTTTGATAGGCAAGATGTGATGGATGTTGGTGGGAGGTGGAGGGAGTGTTGTGCTGTTGTGAATCCTGCAGTTGCTGGTTCTTTTACGTGCATACAGTATGGATTATTAAGGTTAATTGTCCTATGACCTATTACAATTTACTTTGATTATCTCAGCCCTCCTGCACCAAGTCAAGGCTGACTCATACCTCCAGTTATAGCAATGTCATTTCATCCCACTGGAACGCCACATTCAGTATCTAGGGGAATATGTGGGGAAAAGGGTGGCTGATGTTTGAAATGGGAAACCGTATGTGTCACTCTTCTGATGTAAGTGCCTGAGGCAGAAACAACCACATTACAGACATGCTGTATGACAGAAGATGTGGATTGCATGTGTTTGTGTTGAAGATGTCTGGAGACAAAGGATCTACACGCTCTGTGTGTGTGTTGTTTCTTTTTGTGTGTGTGTGTGTGTGTGTGTGTGTGTGTGTGTGTGTGTGTGTGTGTGTGTGTGTGTGTGTGTGTGTGTGTGTGTGTGTGTGTGTGTGTGTGTGTGTGTGTGTGTGTGTGTGTGTGTGTGTGTGTGTGTGTGTGTGTGTGTGTGTGTGTGTGTGTGTGTGTGTGTGTGTGTGTGTGTGTGTGTGTGTGTGTGTGTGTGTGTGTGTGTGTTTAGGAAGACTTTATGTATGTTGTGTTGAATGCATGATCTATTGTAATAATAACATTTTCAGTCATAAAACGCTGTTCATGCGCCTGTGCAATTGTTTTTTAGTAAGTGTGTGCATTTTTATTTGGTTTTGTATGTAGGATGTGAGTGTATTAATGTGGCTGTGTTTGAGATTTTTATCGCCCCAAAAACTCTGTTTGTGTCGGGGGTATGCTGAGACAGACGGCTGTCCCTAGCCCGTATCCCAGACAATGCTTATTGTTCTGACACGGTGACTTGAAGTAATGAGAATAATTATGGTGCTGTCGTCTCCGTGCATCGCTCTTTTGTCCCCTCCCTACTTATTTCTCTCTCTCCTCCTTCCCTCTCTCTCTCTCTCACTCCTTCCTTTCCTCTCTCTCTCTCTCTCCTTCCCTCCCTCCCTCTCTCTCTCTCCTCCTTCCCTCTCTCTCTCCCTCCTTCCCTTCCTCTCTCTCCCTCTCTGTTTCCCCCTCCCTCCCTCCCTCTCTCTCTCTCCCTCTCTCCATCCTTCCTTCCTTCCCTCCATCCTTCCGTTTCCCCCTCCCTCCCTACCTCTCTCTCTCTCTCTCTCTCTGTTTCCACCTCCCTCCCTATCTCTTTCTCTCGCTCCCTCCCATCTTCCCTCTCTCTCTCTCTCTCCCTCCTTCCCTCCCTCTCTCTCTCTCTCCCTCTATCCCTCCCTCCCTCCCTCTCCACTATTTATCTGCAGTAGGATGCACACAACGCTCCAGTGCTGATAGATTCAACAACACACAGCCAGATCGACTGATTATTATCAGAATTTTTAAGGGGGAGGCATCAAATCATGACAGCGTGACAAAAAACGCAGCACATTCTGTCACGTAACAAAGCAGATACCTAGTGATCCAGCAAAAGCATCACACACTAACTTTGGTGTGGAGGGAAATTATAAAAAGTCGTCGCACTTAAGCCGACTGAGTGCGACAGCCAGATCAGCCCGAGGGTTGTTCCAAAGTGAATTCCACATCACATAGCTTAGCACGTACACCGCTTGTCTGCTGAGAGTTGCATTGTGCTGACTACAATGTCCCCACTGTGTGGGGGCGAAAAAATGTAATCCTTGATGATTTTGAGGAGTTTTCTGGAGCACAGGCACTTTGGGACAAATCCTTTGGAACATGTCAGACACGCCAAACAGGATGTGGGAAATGCACGGTGAGAGTAGCCAGGCAGCAGGAGGGCCGAGGAGAAGAACACAAAAACAACAATCTCAGCTTTCCAAAAATACCCCCTGTATCATACAGTATCCCCTTCCATTATGAAGCTCATGTCATTTTGCCTGAGCAAGGTAGTCGGTCTGAAAGCCGTTTGCCCCTGTCAGAAAGTCGGTCTGAAAGCCGTTTGCCCCTGTCAGAAAGTCGGTCTGAAAGCCGTTTGCCCCTGTCAGAAAGTCGGTCTGAAAGCCGTTTGCCCCTGTCAGAAAGTCGGTCTGAAAGCCGTTTGCCCCTGTCAGAAAGTCGGTCTGAAAGCCGTTTGCCCCTGTCAGAAAGTTGGTCTGAAAGCCGTTTGCCCCTGTCAGAAAGTCGGTCTGAAAGCCGTTTGCCCCTGTCAGAAAGTTGGTCTGAAAGCCGTTTGCCCCTGTCAGAAAGTCGGTCTGAAAGCCGTTTGCCCCTGTCAGAAAGTTGGTCTGAAAGCCGTTTGCCCCTGTCAGAAAGTCGGTCTGAAAGCCGTTTGCCCCTGTCAGAAAGTTGGTCTGAAAGCCGTTTGCCCCTGTCAGAAAGTTGGTCTGAAAGCCGTTTGCCCCTGTCAGAAAGTTGGTCTGAAAGCCGTTTGCCCCTGTCAGAAAGTCGGTCTGAAAGCCGTTTGCCCCTGTCAGAAAGTTGGTCTGAAAGCCGTTTGCCCCTGTCAGAAAGTCGGTCTGAAAGCCGTTTGCCCCTGTCAGAAAGTCGGTCTGAAAGCCGTTTGCCCCTGTCAGAAAGTCGGTCTGAAAGCTGTTTGCCCCTGTCAGAAAGTCGGTCTGAAAGCCGTTTGCCCCTGTCAGAAAGTCGGTCTGAAAGCCGTTTGCCCCTGTCAGAAGCACTCCAGGCTTTTTTGCTCTATTCTTTCCCATGTGTGAGAGTGAGGGTAGCAGCTTGAATTGATTTTATTAGCAACTGGAGAGTGAGTTTTAGTGTGGAGAGGAGCTGTATCCCTTATCTGGAGCAGAGTAATCATGCAACAAGACAAACGGCTGAATCAGCACTGCCTCTGGTCATCGTCCACCTGTGTGTGTTGTATGTACTTCTTTTTTGGTGTATGGCCATTGCAATATCACAAAATACCTCATCCCTCTTTTAAACCTACAAAGAAAATAAGTGCTGACATACTAGAGAATGCATGTCGTGTTCATGTGATTAAAACCAGGTGTTTGAGGACATATAGAGGGTCTATAGCGAGTCTACCCTTGGATTTCTTCACATTTTATTGTGTTACAAAATTAGATTAAAATGGATTGAATTATCATTTTTCTGTCGTCGATTTTGATATGGCAATGTGGAAATACTCTGTAATAGAAGATATACATATATATTTTTTTAGATGAATGAAAAATAAAACAGAGCTGTGAAGGAAGTTGTCAAGGAAGTGAGTTTGTGTTTATACAGGACCTCCCACCTCCACCTACCGTCATCCAATCATGTCATTGTGGAGCTCTACGGAGCCCTCCGCATTGTTGCAAAATTTGGGAGTTGGTTTGGCCTCCGCAAGCCTCCGGAGGCGCCACAATTACATCACACCCTCTGTACGGAGCTTCCGGACTGCAATGCTGGATCAAGCATAAATGAGCTTCAAAGTTTAACCATACTGTAATGTAAAGTGCCAATACACAACCACAGATGTACCCACCTGCTTCTTATGCAGTTAAACCATGGAGTGTTTCCCCTATACTATTATGTTGGGCCACCCGCCTAGCCTCCACCCACTTCCAGCCAAACGCTATTGGCCACCGGGAAACAGATACCCTGAGGCAGAATGTTCAGTCACGAACACACCCTTAATAGCACTTGTGTAACAGCTGTATTGTTTCTCCAGCCTCGAGGCAACAAATACAGAACAGAAGCCATAGAAGTCCCTGTAAAAGAGCTGTTCTCCAGTGGGAAATGAGAAGAGTCACAGCAAAGGAGTTTCGGAATCAACACACACTTATGCTCTAAAAGGTGGTACACAATCCACTGCAATGTGATATAATGCAGAACTAATGGGTCGCTTCAGAGGCGAAGATAAGTTGTTTTATTCCGTGTGTGTGTGTGTGTGTGTGTGTGTGTGTGTGTGTGTGTGTGTGTGTGTGTGTGTGTGTGTGTGTGTGTGTGTGTGTGTGTGTGTGTGTGTGTGTGTGTGTGTGTGTGTGTGTGTGTGTGTGTGTGTGTGTGTCAAGTAGGTCAGGTATGTTAAGTGCACTGTTAGATGGTAATTGCTGTTGCTCATAATTTAGTACCTCTTTTACTCAGTTTGACAGTATCTTGCAGTGATGATGACATTGAATTATCACTTATATTATTAACACTTATCTTTTGTAGTGGAGGAGAGGGAATCAGAAATGAATTCGCATCGAGTGCATTCGGAAAGTATTCAGACCCTTTTTCCCCACATTTAGTTACAGCCTTCTTCTAAAATGTATTAAATAAAAATCTATCTACACACAATACCCCATAATGACAAAACGAAAACAGGTTTTTAGAAATGTTAGCCAATGTGTTAAAAACAGATATCAATTATTTTAAAAAGTATTCAGACCCTTTTTCTGAAACTCAAATTGAACAGGTGCATCCTGTTTCCATTGATCGTCCTTGATATGTTTCTACAACTTGATTGGAGTCCACCTGTGGTCAATTCAATTGATTGGACTTGATTTGGAAAGAAACACACCTGTCTATATAAGGTCCCACAGTTGACTGTGCATGTCAGAGCAAAAACCAAGCCATAAGGTCGAAGGAATTGTCTGTAGAGCTCCGAGACAAGACCGTGTCGAGGCACAGATCTGGGGAAGGGTACCAAAACATTTCTGTAGCATTGAAGGTCCCCAAAAACACAGTGTCCTCCATCATTCTTAAATAGAAGAAGATTGGAACCACCAAGACTCCGCCCGGCCAAACTGAGCAATTGGGGTAGAAGGGCCCTGGTCAGGGAGGCGACCAAGAATCCGATGGCCACTCTGACAGAGCTCCAGAGTTCATCTGTGGGGATGGAAGAACATTCCAGAAGGACAACCATCTCTGCAGCACCCCACCAATTTGTCCTTGATGGTAGAGTGGCCAGACAGAAGCCACTTCTCAGTAAAAGGCATATAACAGCCTGCTTGGAGTTTGCCAAAAGGCACCTAAAGGACTCTAAGACCATGAGAAATAAGATTCTCTGGTCTGATGAAACCAAGATTGAACTCTTTTCCTGAATGCCAAGCATCACATCTGGAGGAAACTAGGCACCGCTCACCACCTGGCCAATACCATCCCTAGGGTGAAGCATGGCGGTGGCAGCATCATGCTGTGGGGATGTTTTTCAATGGCACGGAGGGAAAGATAAACAGAGCAAAGATCCGTGAATACCTCATACTGGGGTGAAGTTTCACCTTCCAACAGACAACGACCCTAAGCACACAGCCAAGACAATGCAGGAGTGGCTTCGGGATAAGTCTCTAAATGTCTTTGAGTGTCCCAGCCAGAGCCTGGACTTGAACCCGATCAAACATCTCTGGAGAGACTTGACAGAGCTTGAGAAGATCTGCAGAGAAGAATTGGAGAAACTCCCCAAATACAGGTGTGCCAAGCTTGTAATGTCATACCCAAGAAGACTCGAGGCTGTAATCGCTGCCAACTGTGCTTCAACAAAGTACTGAGTAAAGGGTCTGAATCCTTATTTAAATGTAATATTGCATAGGGTATTGTGTGTAGATTGATGAGGGGGGAAAGTTATTTAATCAATTTTAGAATAAGGTTGTAAAGTAACAATGGTCTATAAATCACAGTAAGTTAGGGGTAAACACCCCATTTGGTCTATAAATCACAGTAAGTTAGGGGTAAATGCCCCATTTGGTCTATAAATCACAGTAAGTTAGGGGTAAACACCCCATTTGGTCTATGAATCAGCATTTCGCTACACTCTCATCTCTACCATGTGTATGTGACAAATAAAATTTGATTTGAATCACAGTAAGTTAGGGGTAAACACCCCATTTGGTCTATAAATCACAGTAAGTTAGGGGTAAACACCCCATTTGGTCGATACATCACAGTAAGTTAGGGGTAAACACCCCATTTGGTCTATAAATCACAGTAAGTTAGGGGTAAACACCCCATTTGGTCGATAAATCACAGTAAGTTAGGGGTAAACACCCCATTTGGTCGATACATCACAGTAAGTTAGGGGTAAACACCCCATTTGGTCTATGAATCAGCATTTCGCTACACTCTCATCTCTACCGTGTGTATGTGACAAATAACATTTGATTTGATTTGAATCACAGTAAGTTAGGGGTAAACACCCCATTTGGTCTATAAATCACAGTAAGTTAGGGGTAAACACCCCATTTGGTCTATACATCACAGTAAGTTAGGGGTAAACACCCCATTTGGTCGATACATCACAGTAAGTTAGGGGTAAACACCCCATTTGGTCTATGAATCAGCATTTCGCTACACTCTCATCTCTACCGTGTGTATGTGACAAATAACATTTGATTTGATTTGAATCACAGTAAGTTAGGGGTAAACACCCCATTTGGTCTATAAATCACAGCAAGTTAGGGGTAAACACCCCATTTGGTCTATAAATCACAGTAAGTTAGGGGTAAACACCCCATTTGGTCTATAAATCACAGTAAGTTAGGGGTAAACACCCCATTTGGTCTATAAATCACAGTAAGTTAGGGGTAAACACCCCATTTGGTCTATAAATCACAGTAAGTTAGGGGTAAACACCCCATTTGGTCTATAAATCACAGTAAGTTAGGGGTAAACACCCCATTTGGTCTATAAATCACAGCAAGTTAGGGGTAAACACCCCATTTGGTCTATAAATCACAGTAAGTTAGGGGTAAACACCCCATTTGGTCTATAAATCACAGTAAGTTAGGGGTAAACACCCCATTTGGTCTATAAATCACAGTAAGTTAGGGGTAAACACCCCATTTGGTCTATAAATCACAGCAAGTTAGGGGTAAACACCCCATTTAGTCAATGAATCAGCATTTCGCTACACTCTCATCTCTACCATGTGTATGTGACAAATAAAATTTGATTTGATTTGAATCACAGTAAGTTAGGGGTAAACACCGCATTTGGTCTATAAATCACAGTAAGTTAGGGGTAAACACCGCATTTGGTCTATAAATCACAGTAAGTTAGGGGTAAACACCCCATTTGGTCTATAAATCACAGCAAGTTAGGGGTAAACACCCCATTTAGTCAATGAATCAGCATTTCGCTACACTCTCATCTCTACCATGTGTATGTGACAAATAACATTTGATTTGATTTGAATCACAGTAAGTTAGGGGTAAACACCCCATTTGGTCTATAAATCACAGTAAGTTAGGGGTAAACACCCCATTTGGTCTATAAATCACAGTAAGTTAGGGGTAAACACCCCATTTGGTCTATAAATCACAGTAAGTTAGGGGTAAACACCCCATTTGGTCTATAAATCACAGTAAGTTAGGGGTAAACACCCCATTTGGTCTATAAATCACAGTAAGTTAGGGGTAAACACCCCATTTGGTCTATAAATCACAGTAAGTTAGGGGTAAACACCACATTTGGTCTATAAATCACAGTAAGTTAGGGGTAAACACCCCATTTGGTCTATAAATCACAGTAAATAAACACCCCATTTGGTCTATAAATCACAGTAAGTTAGGGGTAAACACCCCATTTGGTCTATAAATCACAGTAAGTTGGTAAACACCACATTTGGTCTATAAATCACAGTAAGTTAGGGGTAAACACCCCATTTGGTCTATAAATCACAGTAAGTTAGGGGTAAACACCCCATTTGGTCTATAAATCACAGTAAGTTAGGGGTAAACACCCCATTTGGTCTATAAATCACAGTAAGTTAGGGGTAAACACCCCATTTGGTCTATAAATCACAGTAAGTTAGGGGTAAACACCCCATTTGGTCTATAAATCACAGTAAGTTAGGGGTAAACACCCCATTTGGTCTATAAATCACAGTAAGTTAGGGGTAAACACCCCATTTGGTCTATAAATCACAGTAAGTTAGGGGTAAACACCCCATTTGGTCTATAAATCACAGTAAGTTAGGGGTAAACACCCCATTTGGTCTATAAATCACAGTAAGTTAGGGGTAAACACCCCATTTGGTCTATAAATCACAGTAAGTTAGGGTAAACACCCAATTTGGTCTATAAATCACAGTAAGTTAGGGGTAAACACCACATTTGGTCTATAAATCACAGTAAGTTAGGGGTAAACACCCCATTTGGTCTATAAATCACAGTAAGTTAGGGTAAACACCCCATTTGGTCTATAAATCACAGTAAGTTAGGGGTAAACACCCCATTTGGTCTATAAATCACAGTAAGTTAGGGGTAAACACCACATTTGGTCTATAAATCACAGTAAGTTAGGGTAAACACCCCATTTGGTCTATAAATCACAGTAAGTTAGGGGTAAACACCCCATTTGGTCTATAAATCACAGTAAGTTAGGGGTAAACACCCCATTTGGTCTATAAATCACAGTAAGTTAGGGGTAAACACCCCATTTGGTCTATAAATCACAGCAAGTTAGGGGTAAACACCCCATTTGGTCTATAAATCACAGTAAGTTAGGGGTAAACACCCCATTTGGTCTATAAATCACAGTAAGTTAGGGGTAAACACCCCATTTGGTCTATAAATCACAGCAAGTTAGGGGTAAACACCCCATTTGGTCTATAAATCACAGCAAGTTAGGGGTAAACACCCCATTTGAGAATCACTTGAGGAAAAATTAGAACATGCTTTATGGCTCTATGGGGGTGGTCTTGAAGGGCCACAGACATTAATTGTAATGAATTAAGATGATGAAATATCTTACAGACACAACGACCCGAGGTCAGAGGGCACAGTGTCTGCATTCCATCATTTGTGCGCCCTAGGTGATATTGTCAGTGTGACTCTGTTGAGCTGTAGACATGTTTACAGTCCGTACATCTAAGCACCTCATTTCCCACCAGATAAGTGTGTCCCTTTTTTAAAAGCAATCCAATAACTTAATTATACCCTCCTACCACCCACCCAAGCAAATGAAACTGAATGAGGAAATCAATGCAATTACTGAAGATAGTTTTTCTCCTCCTCCCCAACTTCGTCCCTACTGTGAATGTCATAATCTTTTCCACTGGCTAGTAATTATCACATAGCCAAAAGAAACAATTAAATATTCCATAAATACAGGTAGGCTTACTATTTACAGTAACAAGTGTCCAACACGATTGTCATGACAACAATGCCATGGAGTATTTGACCTTGTTTTCGGCCACAGCTGTATCACATCTTTCAGTTTCACTTTCCTTATTATGCAACAAACACACTTGAGCTTGAAATGTTCACGGCACAACTACTTCTTAATTTCCCCAAAAAGTACGAGTTACTTTTTGCAGTATACTTACACACTCTCATTTTTTAACCAATAAGTAAGCATAGCAAAGTAACCATGAACGAGACTGGTAAGAGGTTCAACCTACAGGACCTGAATCAGTGCAGACTGCCCTAAGACAAAGAGAGCAGGCTGATGTCAATTAGACTTAGATTATAAATATTTTATTACAGACTTCTGCTTTCTTGCACTTTACCTCAGCTGAGCAAAGTAACCCATTTGTCTCCTCTTTTCAAAACGGTTGCTACTGTTCAATTCCCCCTCAAAGATTCATAATACATAATGCTTTAGAAATTCCCTAAAAGAGGTTTGCAGTCACATGAAAGCTTAATCTTGGCATCCGTTTCATCCTGCCCATTTGATGAACATCTTTTGCACTCTCATGAGCTTGATTCCAAACATATCCCGATCAAACGCGATCTTGACAAAACTCTTCCCTCTCTAATGCCCTGGCTTCTTGATTTGAAAGCAGACTGAAAGTCAGGGGAGGAGTCGCCTTCTTTTGGAGGCTGAAGATGGAGGCTAAGAGCACAGCACCTTTTGGAAAGGACACTTTTTGTTCGGGGTTTTCTTCAAAGTCTTAAATGGCTGTGTTATCTTCTGCCAAACATCTTCCCAAGGTTGCCATTAGTATCAAAGACCCACTTTGACATTCTCCTTTGAAAGTGATGGCGAAGCAAAAGAGCGAAATAGTTTATAATAGTGAAGAGCATAAGAAATGTAGTGATGTTTAGAGGTTCTGCCACATGCCAATATCTTTGAGGAGATAGTCCTGGTCAGCCTGCCTTATACTGGATATTAACAGTCTACATTCAGTGGATTGGACAGAATGATAGGGCTTTTAAGGCTTTGGAATGGATACCCTTACATTGACATGTTTTCTAGGTCTTGTATAGGCACTCAGTAAAGTAAGACGGTCAGTTGTGGGAAATGGATCGTCTGCAGTGGACATCTCTGATCTCGCCCCAACATCTTGGACAGAGTGCAGTCGTAAAAACAATGAACCCAGATAAGAGCGGAAAATAACTTGTGCCGGTAGTTTCTGAATATTTATTAGGGGAACAGAAGCTTAGTGTCGTGCCAGTGTCCTGCCAAATTCCTTAGGGCTGCTTCCTCATTGCCAAAAAATGCGTGATCTGACCCGGATATGGAAATACCCTGCCTGATTTGCATATATTGTTAATTGGAAATGTATAAATTAGCTATGCAGACACAAAAAGGAAAACCCCATCTTCCTTCTCAGCTGTTGTAGTTGGCTGCTGTAATTCAAATAGACACATGTCAAATAGACACATGTCAAATAGACACGTGTGTGGCAGCGAAAGTGTCTAGGCCAGCGTGTAATTGCACGCTTGTTAGTTTAAAGCCTTTCTAAATATCACATTTTTTAATGAGGGAAAACAGAATGTCATTGGCATAGCCCATGTGAATGGAATGATTTATCAGAACAGAACCATGTCACTCAGGCATGCCATATGGGCTGCTCAGTAATTGGACCCCTCTCTCAATGATTAGGCCAAATTTGTATGTCCATTATTAGTAGATCATATTACACTCCTAGTTCCTCGGTCAAATCATCCAAAGGACACATTCTCCATTCTGACCCAGAGAATGACAACTGAAACATCTATTTCATGCAACATGTTGTTGCCTTGCGTATACTAGCTACCGGTAAATCCTGACCAGATAAGAATAAAGATTTATTTTAAAAGTGAATGACTGTGGCAATGAGTGAACTTCACATCATCTTAAAAGTTGCTCCACAACCCAGTGACAATGCTCAGTGATGAGCAGGGATGTGTTATCTTGATTACATAGTTTCAGGACAATTTTGCATTAGATAGAGAGGCCAGTTGAGGTGTAGACTCTCGCTTTGTGCTCAATAGTTTTCCATTTTTCACAACAAATGTTTTTTAATTATGGTCTGTGTGCTTACTCACAGTGGCTGCTCTGCTCACTCATAATGACTCTAACCTCAACAGCTCATCAACCTTAATCAGGAAAAATGAAGACATTGCTTTGAGTAAAAGCTGAACACTGCCTTAAGGGCCATCCACAACAAGGACAATAATTATAACGATAGCTCGAACACTACAAAAATAAAATAAAAGTTGTTCTATTCAAGTGAACAGCAGCGTCCACACGACGTGGAGAATGATAACAGTAGTTATTGTTAGGATCACTTTCAGAGCAACCTTTTCCCTTTCCCCCCAACAATACAACGTCAACAACCAATCAAAAAATAGTTTGATTGAAGTGTTCTAGGTTCTAGGTACGTGAGGAAAATCCTCTCGGAGGGGAGAGGAGGGAAGTTTTCCTAAATAACTGGGCATGTGAGAATAATGGCAGCCATATTAATTATAGGACAACTTGGGAGACTGATGATCCATGACAGAGAGAACATCTCAGTGTTGGCTTCTGTTAACGCTGATACATCCTGGCAAAATACAGCATCTGAGAGTCCTGTTAATACCTTTCTGGACCTTGTAAACTGTCTAGAATACACCCATAACTTATCAGAATGGTTGCATAATCAGGCCTAGGCTGTATGCAGTTATTTTGGCATGAAACATGCATTCAAAACAGGACGTTTGAGCTTTTATTCAAATTAGCCTACATTTTACAGCCTAGACAATAGTTTGCAGACAAGTGACAGGGTAAGGCAAGTTTGCATAGACTTAGGTTGGAGTCCTTAAAACCTGTTTTTCAACCACTCCACACATTTCTTGTTAACAAACTATAGTTTTGGCAAGTCGGTTAGGACATCTACTTTGTGCATGACACAGATAATTTTTCCAACAATTGTTTACAGACAGATTATTTCACTTATAATTCACTGTATCACAATTCCAGTGGGTCAGAAGTTTCCATACACAAGGGTGACTGTGCCTTTAAACAGCTTGGAAAATTCCAGAAAATGATGTCATGGCTTTACAAGCTTCTGATTGGCTAATTGACATCATTTGAATCAATTGGAGGTGTACCTGTGCATGTATTTCAAGAGCTTCCTTCAAACTCCGTGCCTCTTTGCTTGACATCATGGGGAAATCAAAAGAAAAGAAAGACCTCAGAGAAAAATTGTAGACCTCCACAAGTCTGGTTCATCCTTGGGAGTAATTTCCAAATGCCTTAAGGTACCACATTCATCTGTACAAACAATATTACGCAAGTATAAACACCATGGGACCACGCAGCCATCATACCGCTCAGAAAGGAGACACGTTCTGTCTCCTAGAGACGAACGTACTTTGGTGCGAAAGGTGCAAATCAATCACAGAACAACAGCAAAGGACCGTGTGAAGATGCTGGAGGAAACAGGTACAAAAGTATCTGTATCCACAGTAAAACCGGTCCTATATCGACATAACCTGAAAGGCCGCTCAGCAAGGAAGAAACCACTGCTCCAAAACCGCCATAAAAATGCCAGACTACGGTTTGCAACTGCACATGGGGACAAAAATCGTACTTTTTGGAGAAATATCGTCTGTTCTGATTAAACAAAAATAGAACTGTTTGGCCATAATGACCAATGTTATGTTTGGAGGAAAGAGGGGGAGACTTGCAAGCTGAAGAACACCATCCCAACCATGAATCACGGGGATGGGGGCATCATGTTGTGGGGGTGCTTTGCTGCAGGAGGGACTGGTGCACTTCACAAAATAGATGGCATCATGAGGAAAGAAAATTATATGGATATATTGAAGCAACATCTCAAGACATCAGTCAGGAAGTTAAGGCTTGGTCGCAAATGGGTCTTCCAAGTGGACAATGACGCCAAGCATACTTCCAAAGTTGTGGCAAAATTGAGGACAACAAAGTCAAGGTACTGGAGTGGCCATCATAAAGCCCTGACCTCAATCCTATAGACAATTTGTGGGCAGAACTGAAAAAGCATGTGTGAGCAAGGAGGTCTACAAACCTGACTCAGTTACACTAGCTATGTCAGGTGGAATGGGCCAAAATTCACCCAACTTATTGTGGGAAGTTTGTGGAAGGCTACCCAAAACATTTGACCCAAGTTAAACAATTTAAAGGCAATGCTACCAAGTACTAATTGAGTGTATGTACACTTCTGACCCACTGGGAATGTGATGAAAGAAATCAAAGCTGAAATAAATCATTCACTCTACTATTTATTCTGACATTTCACATTCTTAAAATAAAGTGGTGATCCTACCTGACCTAAGACAGGGAATTTTTTACTAGGATTAAATGTCAGGAATTGTGAAAAACGTTTAAATGTATTTGGCTCAGGTGCATGTGAACTTCCGACTTCAACTGTACATTGAAATATTATTGCCAATTGTCACTATGACATTGAACACACCCTGAAGCACTGAATGGTCTATATTACTGCCTTATTAGCATCCCTACAGTGTGCAGTAGGATGCTTTGATTGACAGATGTAGGCTACTGTAGAACGATACACAATAAACTCCTCTAATGTGGATGCTCGCTGACGTTTTATAGTTATGTATAATTGATCATTATAGCTCTCGTTATCGTTATCGGCCTTGGTGTGGATAGCCATTTAGCCTGTTTGGTAGGCTGCTGTCTCATCGATTGATTTGCCACAGACTGAGCATGGCTGCAACCCTTTGACTCCACCTTCTGCCAGGTTTAGATGCTATCTCACTCAGCTTCACTGTTTTTTCAATTCAAGTTTCTTCCCAACCTGGCTAGTTGGTCAATTATATCCTAGATAGACCTATATACCCACAGTAGGTGGGGGTGCAGTTGGTTTCATTTCTAGTAATGAGAAGTACATGACTAGAATTCTATCCTTTTGAGTTGAGATTAGTGCATACTAATGAAGGCTGGGCATGTTTCCTACCATTTTGTCTGCTTAGTTTTGTCTGTGTATTCTATAACAAAGAGGAATCTTGCAGGACAAGGCCAGACTTAGAAGCATATCATTATTATTGCCGCGTTGACACATTGCTGACGTTAGCAATAAACAATGGGGATTATAACGATAAGCTATTCATGTAATGTTCAGGCTTGTCAGACCAGACGTGTCGTATATGCCTTGACGTTGGAGTTGTTGGTCTTTTCCTCGATTAATCTCATCACACAAGACTATCTCTGTAATTAGTTTGTCATTTATCTAATTTTCTAATCTATTTGAAACATAGTGAGGCCCCCCTGTGCATGAGAGAAAATGGGAAACAGAAACGAGTCAGTCGTGTTGAGAGGGAATTAAATGTGTCCTTATAAGTGATGTTTAATTGAAACGTCAGAACCCGTGATTAAGTTGTCTGTGTATTGCCGCACATTATTCAATATGATAAAGGGATTTCATCTCCTGTGTACTATCGGCTAGCCTCGTTACCAAACACACAGAGGCAAATACACCCTGTGAGGTTTTCTCTTCGTCTAGTGAACTGTGTCCTAGAATAAAGCTTACGTTTTTCTGGTGCTGTGCGATGGGGATTCTGTTTTATGAAGTTCGTTTTGCTGGTGCTGTGCGATGGGGATTCTGTTTTATGAAGTTTGTTTTGCTGGTGCTGTACGATGGGGATTCTGTTTTATGAAGTTTGTTTTGCTGGTGCTGTGCGATGGGGATTCTGTTTTATGAAGTTTGTTTTGCTGGTGCTGTACGATGGGGATTCTGTTTTATGAAGTTTGTTTTGCTGGTGCTGTGCGATGGGGATTCTGTTTTATGAAGTTTGTTTTTCTGGTGCTGTACGATGGGGATTCTGTTTTATGAAGTTTGTTTTGCTGGTGCTGTACGATGGGGATTCTGTTTTATGAAGTTTGTTTTGTTGGTGCTGTACGATGGGGATTCTGTTTTATGAAGTTTGTTTTGCTGGTGCTGTACGATGGGGATTCTGTTTTATGAAGTTCGTTTTGCTGGTGCTGTACGATGGGGATTCTGTTTTATGAAGTTTGTTTTGCTGGTGCTGTACGATGGGGATTCTGTTTTATGAAGTTTGTTTTTCTGGTGCTGTATGATGGGGATTCTGTTTTATGAAGTTTGTTTTTCTTGGTGCTGTACGATGGGGATTCTGTTTTATGAAGTTTGTTTTGCTGGTGCTGTACGATGGGGATTCTGTTTTATGAAGTTCGTTTTGCTGGTGCTGTACGATGGGGATTCTGTTTTATGAAGTTTGTTTTGCTGGTGCTGTACGATGGGGATTCTGTTTTATGAAGTTTGTTTTGCTGGTGCTGTACGATGGGGATTCTGTTTTATGAAGTTTGTTTTGCTGGTGCTGTACGATGGGGATTCTGTTTTATGAAGTTTGTTTTGCTGGTGCTGTACGATGGGGATTCTGTTTTATGAAGTTCGTTTTGCTGGTGCTGTACGATGGGGATTCTGTTTTATGAAGTTTGTTTTGCTGGTGCTGTACGATGGGGATTCTGTTTTATGAAGTTTGTTTTTCTGGTGCTGTACGATGGGGATTCTGTTTTATGAAGTTTGTTTTGCTGGTGCTGTACGATGGGGATTCTGTTTTATGAAGTTCGTTTTGCTGGTGCTGTACGATGGGGATTCTGTTTTATGAAGTTCCGAGTTAACCCCTCTTGTGTAATCTTTTTTTTTTTTAAATGTGAGACCCATTCTTTAGAGCAGCAGTGTGATATATTATGTAGACTTTTTTATTTTCCAGGGTAATTTGCAGATGTCTCAAATTGCTCATACTTGTAGATTAGTACTAATGATTCAGGTGTTCTGGAGTAATTCCCTCAAGGCAAACTAATGATTAGCAAACGTGGACAGTGCAAGTTCAGTATGTGCATACTGATTCATATAGAACTAAGTTTCCTACAAAACAAAGTTTCCTACAGAAGTAAGTTATAGCACATCAAACCAGTTATGGAAGATATGGACTTTGTCCAAACCCTTTTTGTCTGATGCAGCATGTTTAGTAAACTGGACAACTGCCCCACACCTTGCTGTCAGGTAGTCGTGATTAAATGTACATTTGAATACGTCTTCACATCTCACATGCCACATAGTTTTCTTATGACAAGGAAATACTGGCCCTTCCCTACAATCGTGACTACTGAGCAGCAACATCTTTCAATTTGAGTATGAACAGTGCAAGTCATGCTCCAATCATGCTGGATCTACAGACAAGTAATCAGTCTTTCCTGCTGTGCCAAATGCCTCCCTTTCAGACAGATCTGTCACACCAAGAGCTGCTATCAAATTTCATTGAATTTCATTTACCAGGGCCTATTAATGCAAAGATGTCAAGATCCTTGAATGAGGGCTTGCTCGACCAGATAGTTCACCACACACTTTCTTTAAACTTCTTTTCTCTGTTTGTTGCCAGAGGAATCTGAAGGAAAGTTTGAGAAACATAACAATAGCTATTTTTTTTCTCACTATTCTATTCACTAGTAGACACCTGAAACATAATGATTTGCAGTGGGTCATGTACATTACTTAACTGCTTGTAGGGAATGGGAATTGATAACAATGTAATCAAAAAGGTGAATTATTTTGTTTCCAGTGGGTCCGACGTCCTTTTAATTACAAGCATACATACAGTAGGATACAAAAGATGATTTGAAATGCTAGTGCTGTCTGCATGTGCCTAAAGTGAAAACAGTTGACAGTTACATTGTGATATGTATGTATTGTGACATGTTATATTAAACTGTGAGATGTAATCATTCATACAAGGACTGTGTGAAAAAGTCAGGGATATTCATATTGAATAGATCACGAACGTGGGAGTCTTAAGTATTGACTGCCTTATTCTTCAATTCACACCTACTCAGTACAACTGCCGAACACTGGACAATTTGACAGTCAACGACAGAACTGTCTATTGAACAGCGGCATTTATCTTACTGTTGTTCTTCTCTTGTCCAGGACTGGAGAAGGTGGGCCGTGACTCAACCTATGAACAGGAGGGGAAGGTACAGTTCGTGATGGATGCTGTATATGCCATGGCCCATGCCCTACACCGAATGCACCGGGAGCTCTGCTCAGGGTACCCAGGCCTGTGTCCACGCATGGCCAACATTGACGGCAAGGAGCTACTGACCTTCATCAGGGCGGTAAACTTCAATGGTAAGGACCCTTTTCAACACATCATCTCCATCACTGTTATCATCTTCATCTTCATCATCATCATGTGGCATACACTTTTCCAACGTTCATTCTTCCTCATTACATTACCATAGGATTGTTATGGAACCTTCCCCTACATTTCCATTATTGTCTCACTCCTTTGTTTCTGTTTCACTGTCGTTATACCCTCTACAGACACTTCATTCAGTACTGCAATTCCCCCTCCTCAAGCACCTGATCATTTATTCATCTCTCAGCCTTGACCTCTTCATTTCTCCAATACTGTGTTTTGGTTAATCATGTCACAAGACCTTACTTTTTCATCAAATTATCCAGCACCATCCTCAGGCAATTGCTTTAATTGTTTGTCTAATTCTCATTTCTGGAAAAGGCTTACTAAAATAAAGCGTAAGATCCAGGTCATGTGACATGATTAACCAAAACACTAATAAAATGCCCTCTCCTCTTCTTTATTTAACTAGGCAAGTCAGTCAAGAACAAATTCTTATTTTCAATAACGGCCTTGGAACAGTGGGTTAACTGCCTTGTTCAGGGGCAGAACGACAGATTTTTACCTTGTCAGCTCGGGGATTCGATCAAGCAACCGAGATCGAGGCTACCTGCCGCCCCTCTTCACTTTCCTCCTCTGCTCTTCTCTCTTCACACTCCACTCTTCTCCTCTGCTCTTCTCTCTTCACTCTCCTCCTCTGCTCTTCTCTCTTCTCTCTCCTACTCTGCTCTTCTCTCTTCACTCTCCTCTGCTCTTCTCTCTTCACTCTCCTCCTCTGCTCTTCTCTCTTCTCTCTCCTACTCTGCTCTTCTCTCTTCACATAATTATCGTATTTCGTCGCCCTAACGTAGCCTTCACTGCTATTCGCCCAGCAGCTAGCATACGCTAGCAAACGCTAGCAAACGCCCACAGATTAGCATAATATAATATAATAATAATAATATATGCCATTTAGCCGCTTTACAGATTAGCATCACTGTAGTGCTATTCACTCAACTGAACAGAAGACTGTAGTGATTAGTTTAGTGTTAGCTAGCTACATAGTTGTCTTTGTTTCCAAGATAATTGTGTAGTTAGAGTGTGTAGTCTTGGAGTGATTATCTTAATTTACCGAGGTTCGCTAGCCAGCTATTTGTCGTCCTTAACGTAGGAGACTCTGCTAGCTAGCCAACAGCTAACAGCTAACAGCTAGCCAACGTCTACTGAATAGTATTCAACAACCCGGTCACATTCACAGGTAGTATCACATTTTCATTTCATTTCATTACAGTACAACGGTTTGATTTGTTTGATCGTAGCTAGCTACATAGCTAGCTACATAGCCGTCCTTGTATCAAAGATAATTGTGTAGTCTAGAGCGATTTTCTAGGTTAGCTAGCCAGCTATTGTCGTTCTTTTAACGCAACGTAACGTAAACAACACTGCTAGCTAGCCAGCTAGCCCCGAATAGTAGCACTGTAGAAACTATTACACTCAACGGAACGACTTGATTAGTGTAGTGTCAACAACGCAGCTACTGCCAGCTAGCCTACTTCAGCAGTACTGTATCATTTTAATCATTTTAGTCACTAAGATTCTTGCTACGTAAGCTTAACTTTCTGAACATTCGAGACGTGTAGTCCACTTGTCATTCCAATCTCCTTGCATTAGCGTAGCCTCTTCTGTAGCCTGTCAACTATGTGTCTGTCTATCCCTGTTCTCTCCTCTCTGCACAGACCATACAAACGCTCCACACCGCGTGGCCGCGGCCACCCTAATCTGGTGGTCCCAGCGCGTACGACCCACGTGGAGTTCCAGGTCTCCGGTAGCCTCTGGAACTGCCGATCTGCGGCCAACAAGGCAGAGTTCATCTCAGCCTATGCCTCCCTCCAGTCCCTCGACTTCTTGGCACTGACGGAAACATGGATCACCACAGATAACACTGCTACTCCTACTGCTCTCTCCTCGTCCGCCCACGTGTTCTCACACACCCGAGAGCTTCTGGTCAGCGGGGTGGTGGCACCGGGATCCTCATCTCTCCCAAGTGGTCTTTCTCTCTTTCTCCCCTTACCCATCTGTCTATCGCCTCCTTTGAATTCCATGCTGTCACAGTTACCAGCCCTTTCAAGCTTAACATCCTTATCATTTATCGCCCTCCAGGTTCCCTTGGAGAGTTCATCAATGAGCTTGATGCCTTGATAAGCTCCTTTCCTGAGGACGGCTCACCTCTCACAGTTCTGGGCGACTTTAACCTCCCCACGTCTACCTTTGACTCATTCCTCTCTGCCTCCTTCTTTCCACTCCTCTCCTCTTTTGACCTCACCCTCTCACCTTCCCCCTACTCACAAGGCAGGCAATACGCTTGACCTCATCTTTACTAGATGCTGTTCTTCCACTAACCTCATTGCAACTCCCCTCCAAGTCTCCGACCACTACCTTGTATCCTTTTCCCTCTCGCTCTCATCCAACACTTCCCACGCTGCCCCTACTCGGATGGTATCGCGCCGTCCCAACCTTCGCTCTCTCTCCCCCGCTACTCTCTCCTCTTCCATCCTATCATCTCTTCCCTCTGCTCAAACCTTCTCCAACCTATCTCCTGATTCTGCCTCCTCAACCCTCCTCTCCTCCCTTTCTGCATCCTTTGACTCTCTATGTCCCCTATCCTCCAGGCCGGCTCGGTCCTCCCCTCCCGCTCCGTGGCTCGACGACTCATTGCCAGCTCACAGAACAGGGCTCCGGGCAGCCGAGCGGAAATGGAGGAAAACTCGCCTCCCTGCGGACCTGGCATCCTTTCACTCCCTCCTTTCTACATTTTCCTCCTCTGTCTCTGCTGCTAAAGCCACTTTCTACCATTCTAAATTCCAAGCATCTGCCTCTAACCCTAGGAAGCTCTTTGCCACCTTCTCCTCCCTCCTGAACCCCCCCGCCCCTCCTCCCTCTCTGCAGATGACTTCGTCAACCATTTTGAAAAGAAGGTTGACGACATCCGATCCTCGTTTGCTAAGTCAAACGACACCGCTGGTTCTGCTCACACTGCCCTACCCTATGCTCTGACCTCTTTCTCCCCTCTCTCTCCAGATGAAATCTCGCGTCTTGTGACGGCCGGCCGCCCAACAACCTGCCCGCTTGACCCTATCCCCTCCTCTCTTCTCCAGACCATTTCCGGAGACCTTCTCCCTTACCTCACCTCGCTCATCAACTCATCCCTGACCGCTGGCTACGTCCCTTCCGTCTTCAAGAGAGCGAGAGTTGCACCCCTTCTGAAAAAACCTACACTCGATCCCTCCGACGTCAACAACTACAGACCAGTATCCCTTCTCTCTTTTCTCTCCAAAACTCTTGAGCGTGCCGTCCTTGGCCAGCTCTACCGCTATCTCTCTCAGAATGACCTTCTTGATCCAAATCAGTCAGGTTTCAAGACTAGTCATTCAACTGAGACTGCTCTTCTCTGTATCACGGAGGCGCTCCGCACTGCTAAAGCTAACTCTCTCTCCTCTGCTCTCATCCTTCTAGACCTATCGGCTGCCTTCAATACTGTGAACCATCAGATCCTCCTCTCCACCTCTCCGAGTTGGGCACCACGCTGGATTGCGTCCTACCTGACAGGTCTCCTACCAGGTGGCCTCACCACACGCTCTCACCACTGGTGTCCCCCAGGGCTCTGTTCTAGGCCCTCTCTTATTCTCGCTATACACCAAGTCACTTGGCTCTGTTATAACCTCACATGGTCTCTCCTATCATTGCTATGCAGACGACACACAATTAATCTTCTCCTTTCCCCCTTCTGATGACCAGGTGGCGAATCGCATCTCTGCATGTCTGGCAGACATATCAGTGTGGATGAAGGATCACCACCTCAAGCTGAACCTCAGCAAGACGGAGCTCCTCTTCCTCCCGGGGAAGGACTGCCCATTCCATGATCTCGCCATCACGGTTGACAACTCCATTGTGTCCTCCTCCCAGAGCGCTAAGAACCTTGGCGTGATCCTGGACAACACCCTGTCGTTCTCAACTAACATCAAGGCGGTGTCCCGTTCCTGTAGGTTCATGCTCTACAACATCCGCAGAGTACGACCCTGCCTCACACAGGAAGCGGCGCAGGTCCTAATCCAGGCACTTGTCATCTCCCGTCTTGATTACTGCAACTCGCTGTTGGCTGGGCTCCCTGCCTGTGCCATTAAACCCCTACAACTCATCCAGAACGCCGCAGCCCGTCTGGTGTTCAACCTTCCCAAGTTCTCTCACGTCACCCCGCTCCTCCGCTCTCTCCACTGGCTTCCAGTTGAAGCTCGCATCCGCTACAAGACCATGGTGCTTGCCTACGGAGCTGTGAGGGGAACGGCACCTCAGTACCTCCAGGCTCTGATCAGGCCCTACACCCAAACAAGGGCACTGCGTTCATCCACCTCTGGCCTGCTCGCCTCCCTACCACTGAGGAAGTACAGTTCCCGCTCAGCCCAGTCAAAACTGTTCGCTGCTCTGGCCCCCCAATGGTGGAACAAACTCCCTCACGATGCCAGGACAGCGGAGTCAATCACCACCTTCCGGAGACACCTGAAACCCCACCTCTTCAAGGAATACCTAGGATAGGGTAAGTAATCCTTCTCACCCCCCCCCCCCCCTAAAAAGATTTAGATGCACTATTGTAAAGTGGCTGTTCCACTGGATGTCTTAAGGTGTATGCACCAATTTGTAAGTCGCTCTGGATAAGAGCGTCTGCTAAATGACTTAAATGTAAATGTTAAATGTTCACTCTCCTCTGCTCTTCTCTCTTCACTCTCAGCAGGTAGCCTAGTGGTTAGTTCATTGGACTAGTAACCAAAAAGTTTTAAGATCAAATCTCCGAGCTGACAAGGTACAAATCTGTTGTTCTGCCCCTGAACGAGGCAGTTAACCCACTGTCCCTAGGCCGTCATTGAAAATAAGAATTTGTTCTTAACTGACTTGCCTAGTTAAAAAAATGTACTCTGTGCTTCTCTCTTCACTCTCCTCCTCTGCTCTTCTCTCTTCACTCTCCTCCTCTGCTTTTCTCTCTCCACTCTCCTCCTCTGCTCTTCTCTCTTCACTCTCCTCCTCTGCTTTTCTCTCTCCACTCTCCTCCTCTGCTCTTCTCTCTTCACTCTCCTCCTCTGCTTTTCTCTCTCCACTCTCCTCCTCTGCCCTTCTCTCTTCACTCTCCTCCTCTGCTCTTCTCTCTTCACTCTCCTCCTCTGCTTTTCTCTCTTCACTCTCCTCCTCTGCTTTTCTCTCTCCACTCTCCTCCTCTGCCCTTCTCTCTTCACTCTCCTCCTCTGCTCTTCTCTCTTCACTCTCCTCCTCTGCTCTTCTCTCTTCACTCTCCTCCTCTGCTCTTCTCTCTTCACTCTCCTCCTCTGCTCTTCTCTCTTCACTCTCCTCTTCTCTCTTCACTCTCCTCCTCTGTCCCTTCTCTCTCCACTCTCCTCCTCTGCTCTTCTCTCTTCACTCTCCTCTGCTCTTCTCTCTTCACTCTCCTCTGCTCTTCTCTCTTCACTCTCCACTCTCCTTCTCTTCTCCTGACTCGTACAGTTTCTCCTCTCATCTTGTTCTACATATTTTCACAGTCTTGGTCATCGGTCAAGATGGGTCTTCTTTGAGGGTAGCCATAGATAGATCTCTGTCAGCTATACTAGAGATTCACACAGTCTCTGTGTTCTAATTCTTATCATGGGTATTGTCTCGGGTTCAATAAAACAAATTGGTATTCATTCAGTATCACAATAATTGTTGGCTTATATATGCAGTAAAGAGGTCAATCGAACTCGACCAAAAGAATGGAAATGCCATGGAAATGCGTGGGGGAAAGATCTCAAATGTCCTCATTTCCCCCATAAAAATTAGCCTACAATTAGGATATTGTTTATTTGTGTATTTCACACTATGTTGAGGTAAACATCGGAGTATAATGCTTATATGGATGCCAACCCCGATATATGTTTATGTCATCATCACCAATCAACTGCATTACAGGTAAAAACTACTTTGACTACCACCACCGATTTCTGTACGCTAGCTATGCTACCAGCTCATACAAATGGGAGTTAGCATTTAGCAGTTACTTCTTCTAAACCTGAAAAAGGACAACTTCTAAATGTTCTACATGAAAACTGACTTTAGTAACCACATTGTGGGCCTGTTACAATATATCAATCATGGCTGATTTGACGAATATCCACTTTGTTAGAACAGATGTTTTGAATGTGCGCCAATCCGGCATCCTTCTTCGATCCCCCACTAACTATCTGTTTCAGTCTGTAATTCATGGTTTGATTATTATTTGTCACTTCCATGGCTTGGATTACTGCTTCAGAGAGTGAATCCATGATTAATAAGCTCCACGGCTGTCAAAAACTACTTTTAGGGACACTTCAAGACCCAATAGTCTGACTCTTCACTAACAAACTCCAATGAAAAAATGATCGAGTCTTTTGCCTTTAAGGGGTAAGGAAAAGCTCAGTACTTCTGATTCAGCTCTGGCGTCTTCATCAATGGGATGAATAACATCAAGCATTTATCACCACCAGCACAACCACACATCACCACTCTAACTCTGAGGTTCTTAATTGTTTCTAAGCTAAGATTGTTTCATACTTCATTTCATTACTTAGACCTACATAGTTAATTCACCATAAAGTAACTATTTGTCAGATAGGATTGTCTTTCTCTTCCTATTGTGTTTTTATCACGTGTGCTAGACTGATAATTCACAGATACAGCTCAGAACATACAGTCATTTATATGTCCCTGTCTCTCTTCAGCTCAGAACATACAGTCATTTATATGTCCCTGTCTCTCTTCAGCTCAGAACATACAGTCATGTATATGTCCCTGTCTCTCTTCAGCTCAGAACATACAGTCATTTATATGTCCCTGTCTCTCTTCAGCTCAGAACATACAGTCATTTATATGTCCCTGTCTCTCTTCAGCTCAGAACATACAGTCATTTATATGTCCCTGTCTCTCTTCAGCTCAGAACATACAGTCATTTATATGTCCCTGTCTCTCTTCAGCTCAGAACATACAGTCATGTATATGTCCCTGTCTCTCTTCAGCTCAGAACATACAGTCATTTATATGTCCCTGTCTCTCTTCAGCTCAGAACATACAGTCATTTATATGTCCCTGTCTCTCTTCAGCTCAGAACATACAGTCATTTATATGTCCCTGTCTCTCTTCAGCTCAGAACATACAGTCATTTATATGTCCCTGTCTCTCTTCAGCTCAGAACATACAGTCATTTATATGTCCCTGTCTCTCTTCAGCTCAGAACATACAGTCATTTATCAGAACATACAGTCATTTATATGTCCCTGTCTCTCTTCAGCTCAGAACATACAGTCATTTATGTCCCTGTCTCTCTTCAGCTCAGAACATACAGTCATTTATATGTCCCTGTCTCTCTTCAGCTCAGAACATACAGTCATTTATATGTCCCTGTCTCTCTTCAGCTCAGAACATACAGTCATTTATATGTCCCTGTCTCTCTTCAGCTCAGAACATACAGTCATTTATATGTCCCTGTCTCTCTTCAGCTCAGAACATACAGTCATGTATATGTCCCTGTCTCTCTTCAGCTCAGAACATACAGTCATTTATCATACAGTCATTTATATGTCCCTGTCTCTCTTCAGCTCAGAACATACAGTCATTTATATGTCCCTGTCTCTCTTCAGCTCAGAACATACAGTCATTTATATGTCCCTGTCTCTCTTCAGCTCAGAACATACAGTCATTTATATGTCCCTGTCTCTCTTCAGCTCAGAACATACAGTCATTTATATGTCCCTGTCTCTCTTCAGCTCAGAACATACAGTCATTTATCTCGGAGTCCCTGTCTCTCTTCAGCTCAGAACATACAGTCATTTATATGTCCCTGTCTCTCTTCAGCTCAGAACATACAGTCATGTATATGTCCCTGTCTCTCTTCAGCTCAGAACATACAGTCATTTATATGTCCCTGTCTCTCTTCAGCTCAGAACATACAGTCATTTATCTCGTCCCTGTTCTCTTTCAGAACATACAGTCATTTACAAGTCCCTGTCTCTCTTGTCAGAACATCAGTCATTTATTCGGAGTCCCTGTCTCTCTTCAGCTCAGAACATACAGTCATTTATGGAGTCCCTGTCTCTCTTCAGCTCAGAACATACAGTCATTTAGGAGTCCCTGTCTCTCTTCAGCTCAGAACATACAGTCATTTATATGTCCCTGTCTCTCTTCAGCTCAGAACATACAGTCATTTATATGTCCCTGTCTCTCTTCAGCTCAGAACATACAGTCATTTATATGTCCCTGTCTCTCTTCAGCTCAGAACATACAGTCATTTATCTCGGAGTCCCTGTCTCTCTTCAGCTCAGAACATACAGTCATTTATCTCGGAGTCCCTGTCTCTCTTCAGCTCAGAACATACAGTCATTTATCTCGGAGTCCCTGTCTCTCTTCAGCTCAGAACATACAGTCATTTATCTCGGAGTCCCTGTCTCTCTTCAGCTGAACATACAGTCATTTAAGTCCCTGTCTCTCTTCAGCTCAGAACATACAGTCATTTATCCGGAGTCCCTGTCTCTCTTCAGCCAGAACATACAGTCATTTATCTGGAGTCCCTGTCTCTCTTCAGCAGAACAACAGTCATTTATATGTCCCTGTCTCTCTTCAGCTCAGAACATACAGGTCCCTGTCTCTCTTCAGCTCAGAACATACAGTCATTTATCTCGGAGTCCCTGTCTCTCTTCAGCTCAGAACATACAGTCATTTATCTCGGAGTCCCTGTCTCGGAACATGTGCAGAGTCGAAGACGGCTCACGTTCAGAGTTGTGAGATAACAATGTGATTAATTTAACATTGGCCCAGTACTTTTGTAATTCTACACCAGAGTCCCTCATGAATGGGTGGGATAAAAGACTACAGTAGATAAAGCCGGTACATCTTCATCTCTCGCCTGTTACTTCAGCATACATTTACAAGGTTGTCATCCTTTTCAAAGCGTGTGGCGAGATGGACTTGCTTAGATAGAGGAAGAAAGAAATAACACTTCACATATCTCCCCATGCTCTGACTCCGTTGAGGTTAAGGTTTTCAAATGGATTTCTTTATGCTCGTGGTGCTGAATGAGTCAGTTAATCACTCTATGTAGACTATTCAACCTTGGCCAACCGTCTGTATTGGAGGCAGAAAGACTTCACAGGCCCTGTAGACACACATACAGAGGCAGAAAGAGTTCACAGGCCCTGTAGACACACATACAGAGGCAGAAAGACTTCACAGGCCCTGTAGACACACATACAGAGGCAGAAAGACTTCACAGGCCCTGTAGACACACATACAGAGGCAGAAAGACTTCACAGGCCCTGTAGACACACATACAGAGGCAGAAAGACTTCACAGGCCCTGTAGACACACATACAGAGGCAGAAAGACTTCACAGGCCCTGTAGACACACATACAGAGGCAGAAAGACTTCACAGGCCCTGTAGACTCACATACAGAGGCAGAAAGACTTCACAGGCCCTGTAGACACACATACAGAGGCAGAAAGACTTCACAGGCCCTGTAGACACACATACAGAGGCAGAAAGACTTCACAGGTCCTCTAGACACACATACAGAGGCAGAACGACTTCACAGGCCCTGTAGACACACATACAGAGGCAGAAAGACTTCACAGGCCCTGTAGACACACATACAGAGGCAGAAAGACTTCACAGGCCCTGTAGACACACATACAGAGGCAGAAAGACTTCACAGGCCCTGTAGACACACATCCAGAGGCAGAAAGACTTCACAGGCCCTGTAGACACACATACAGAGGCAGAAAGACTTCACAGGCCCTGTAGACACACATACAGAGGCAGAAAGACTTCACAGGCCCTGTAGACACACAGGGGCAGAAAGACTTCACAGGCCCTGTAGACACACATACAGGGGCAGAAAGACTTCACAGGCCCTGTAGACACACATACAGAGGCAGAAAGACTTCACAGGCCCTGTAGACACACATACAGAGGCAGAAAGACTTCACAGGCCCTGTAGACACACATACAGGGGCAGAAAGACTTCACAGGCCCTGTAGACACACATACAGAGGCAGAAAGACTTCACAGGCCCTGTAGACACACATACAGAGGCAGAAAGACTTCACAGGCCCTGTAGACACACATACAGGGGCAGAAAGACTTCACAGGCCCCGTAGACACACATACAGAGGCAGAAAGACTTAACTGTTTTTTCAAGAATGTGGTCTGTCCCTTCAGCACAAAGGCCCATGCTTTCAGCACAAAGGCCCTACCTAAGTTTGGTAATATTTCTCAGTCCTTAAACTAAGACCATACTGTGTTGTATCATGTTAGAAAAACAAGTGAACATGAAAAGTAATTTGTACAACAGAAGGTGTTGACTCCTACATCTTTTTCCATTTTGCTGTCCATATGGAAACAGCGTGAGTAACTCGTAAAAAGCACTCTTCACTCCTCTCATCTTTCCCCTCATGTGTAGCTATTTTGCATGCTTTTCCTTGATCTGCCTCAAAATTTCAATACCTCAGTTGGGTAAGTTTTCATATATCCACAAGCGTCTCTCCTCCCAGCTCCCTACCTGAGAGGGAGAGGCAGATCTGAATAATTATTCTATCTTCTTCTCCGGCAATGGGCTAGGGAGAAATATGGAGCAGGGGAATAGGCATTCTCACTGGCTTTTTACGGCAAGCATGCAGAACTAGTAAAGCTTCAGTTGATTTCTTAACAATCTTCAGACCTTGAAGGGATTCATATCTCTGCCAAACTTGATGAATGTGGAACTGCACTGTGTTATTTTGGGAGAAAAAAACATTGAATTAGCAATGAATATGACTGCGGGACAGAAATTGCAAGCCTGTGTTCAGTCAAACCCACATCAGTGCTGTGTTGGATGATGAAACACTATATTGTGTGTGCCTTGATCATTGAATTAAATTAAAAGTAACGACAACAAAAAGAGGAAAAAGTTATGCATGCATTTGCAATTCTAAGTGTAGGATGAATGTTATGCACAAGAATCTTTTCAAGAAATAATGCAGATTGGTAGGTTAAAGACAAGATGATTGAGTGTACAGGAGTCCCTTACCTTATGAAATACACAAAGTATTCCAACACATGCATGTGTGAGTCTGTTCCTGCCTGTGTATAAAATGCTTGATTGAGACTGTAGGAGTGCTTTAGCGTATGAACACACACACATCATCACATACGAGCATCAATAGAGTTTTTTTTCTCCACACTGGTTTTTGGGAGCAAAGCGTAGGGGTTACCCGTAAACAGAGTTTGAAATGTACCGAATCAGACGTCCAAGCTTTGAGCAGCGCTTCGACAGTGACTGTGACTATAGCCAGAGGCTAATTGCTAACCCAACCGCGTTCCCATTCGCCTGAGTGGCTTCATACATACGCTTATTTTTAGATTAGTGTCAGGAGGCTAATAGAGAATGAGCATAAACAGGACTATTTGCCTCTAATGCTAACATTTACTATGATAAAACCATCAGAATATAAAAGCTTTTGTGTCTTGCTTAGAACATGATTACTAGAGCATAGACAAATAGAATAGTCATCAGGGTGATTTCGTCCATTAGTTTGGACATGGACTTTTAACTAAACAGTGATAAGGGTCCAGTTTAAGTTTTGGGGCTTTCTACTGTGTCACAATATTTATTCCTTCCTTTTGATATTTGAATGAACGAACAAACAAACAATTAAATGAATTCACTGACAGGTTGCAAACCATATGTAGCTTGTTGGGGAATTTCCTCTCCCACCCCTGAGCCAGAATCCTGCATTGGGTCTGATACTGTATATATTAGAAAGTGACCCATGCAGGACTCTACCCTGAGCCCTCTGAGATGTCAAGAAACAATCAATAGTGGGAGATGAATTGTAATAAGCTAGAAAATCTCCCACTGCTGTTTTTCAGATCTAATGTTTGCTGCCTGTCAGTGTCCTAAAGAATGCCGCTTCAGTCAGGGTTCTATTCAATAGCAATCGTTGAATTAATAGAACATAAAACAATGACTATTCTGATCTCACATGACCCTGTTGGCACTTTAAGGGGGAAATTGTAGTGGAGATATACATTGGCATTCCCATGACTTATTTGCACTGCCAATAGAGGAAATGAAATATGTGTGGACATTGGCCTCCATTAGAGGTAAATGAAATGTGGACATGTCTCTGGAGTGAGAGTTCTACATGACCTACTGTACAATAGCACTCCTCCATCTTTTTTATTGACAAACAAAACAACCAATCAAAAATATTATTTTCATACGGTGCTATCCGGAAGAGTTTTGTAAAAGGGAAAGTCTATCTGCCGTAGCCTCGAGACTGCACAAATCAGATTGACATGATTTTGGCAGGCCTTGTCACAATAACCCATTTATGAAGCATAACACAGTATATAATTCACAAGCAATTACTGCACTTTTTTTTTTTACAGATCCTCGAGCCCACCTACAGTTCAATGTCATCTGTCAATGCATTCCTTTTACAAAAGCTCTCCTTCCTGTTGCTTCTAGCCTAAGGCATAAAGAAAAGCTTTTGGCCTTCTGGATTGAGATTCCTTGAGGCAGAAAGGAGCATTGGTGATAAGATGAATTCAAGGTCCATACCAAGGTTGATCTTGAACATAAAACCCTTGTATGAGGCCTGTAATTAATTAATTAATTAATGAAACACCAGTATATCTTCTTTGTGATGAATGAAACGCCAGTAGATCTACTTTGTGATTAATGAAACGCCAGTAGATCTACTTTGTGATTAATGAAACGCCAGTAGATCTACATTGAGATGAATGAAACGCCAGTAGATCTACTTTGTGATTAATGAAACGCCAGTAGATCTACTTTGTGATTAATGAAACGCCAGTAGATCTACTTTGTGATGAATTAAACACCAGTATATCTACTTTGTGATTAATGAAACGCCAGTAGATCTACTTTGAGATTAATGAAACGCCAGTAGATCTACTTTGTGATTAATGAAACGCCAGTAGATCTACATTGAGATGAATGAAACGCCAGTAGATCTACTTTGTGATGAATGAAACGCCAGTAGATCTACTTTGAGATGAATGAAACGCCAGTAAATCTACATTGAGATTAATGAAACGCCAGTAGATCTACTTTGTGATTAATGAAACGCCAGTAGATCTACTTTGTGATTAATGAAACGCCAGTAGATCTACTTTGTGATTAATGAAACGCCAGTAGATCTACTTTGTGATTTAATGAAACGCCAGTAGATCTACATTGAGATGAATGAAACGCCAGTAGATCTACTTTGTTATTAATTAAGCGCCAGGAGATCTACTTTGTGATTAATGAAACGCCAGTAGATCTACTTTGAGATTAATGCAATGGCTTGTTTTAGTTTTTACAGTAACTCACTGAAAGAGCGGTGCGCTCATTTGCATCCATGTCAAATACAAAGACACTGTACATTGATAGCAAAAATGTAACATTACCAATAAACAAGCACTTTGTCAGCATCAGAGCAATGTGCGGATTCTTCACTCTTTTGTCATCCATATCATCCACTATGGTCCACTGTCATCAACTATCATCCACTGTCATTCACTATAATCCACTATAATCCACTATCATCCACTGTCATCTACTGTCATCCACTATAACCCATATCATCCACTGTCATCCACTATCATCCACAATCATCCATATTATTCTCATGCCACTGCTTGGAACACAGTATTGTGTTTTGGAGGGGCTTTTTGCATATGTCAAGGGTCAGGTCAGCCTGTCACAATGGATCGTTAAGGGCTTGTAAGTAAGCATTTCACGGTAATGATTAAATCTGTTGTATTCGAAGCGTTGTGACAAATAAGATTTGATTTAATTTGAGGGCATCCCATGTGAGAGCACTAATCTGGCCCTTTGAAAACCTTTCAAGTGTCTGACATTCTGTTGAAAGCTGTCATTCTGCCGTGTCTCTGTTGTCACCATGTAACTGGGGCTGATTTCCAATCTTATCATTCATCAAGACTGATTTGGTACAAGAGCCCCGCACCATCATCATTATCGAGAAATATTCTGGGAATATTTTTTACTTCATATCAACATGATTTTGCTGGGGGGTCTCTGGATCCCGAGGATGGTATGGTGATTCATCGCTGTGCAGATGCGATTTGCCATGCATTTATTCATGTTGAAGAAGGTAGGACTTGGATATAATCAAAACCTGCGCCCACTCAGTAATCATAAATTACTGAGGGTGTCTGCTTTTTCATGACTATATTCCGTTGCTCTGGATTCTGTTTCTAAAGGAATCTACTTTGTAGGCTGCGTGGGTAATTGGAAGCTTGAGAGTGGGTCAACCCATGATTATGTCTGGGATTGGTTCAATCAACGCATTGCCCAACCATCTAATCATCTATGTAAAGAGCCACAGAGTCGCAGTATAAAAAAAAAATGTAGTCACGTTTGTTACAATCAAAGCGCTGATTGGAGTGCAGAACGGTTAAGAATGAGCATTAATGTTGTTGTTTTTGAACGAGTCAGAGCAGAGGTATTGTCAGACTGGCCCGTCATCGTTTAAATCTAGGTGGCTCCATTCTGTAGCATCACTTGAACCTACGTGACAAAAGTATAGATGAACAGATATGACAGTATATCATGTCAGATGCATTGATATGCAAAGCAAGCTAATTGTTGCTGGTTTATCAGTCAGCTGAATGTCTACTCTAAATTGATGAATAGGTATACAGTGGCTTCAGAAAGCATTCACACCCATTGTTATGTTACTGCCTGTATTTCAAATGGATTCAATTTAGATATTGTGTCACTAACCTACACACAATACACTATAATGTCAAAGTGGAATTATGTTTACATACATTTTTACAAATTAATAAAAAATGAAAAGCTGAAATTGAGTCAATAAGTATTCAACCCTTCTGTTACAGTGATCCTAACTAAGTTCAGGATTATTTTTTTCTTGCAAGTCACATAATAAATTGCATGGACTCACTCTGTGTGAAATAATAGTGTAAACATGATTTTTGAATGACTACCTCATCTCTGTACCCCACACATACAATTATTTTTAAGGTCCTCAGTCGAGCAGTGTATTTTAAACACCGATTCATCCACAAAGACCGGGGAGATTTTCCAATGCCTCGCAAAGAAGGGCACCTATTGGTAGGCAAATAAAAAAGCAGACATTGAATATCTCTTTGAGCATGGTGAAGTTATTACATTAACTTTGGATTGTGTATCAATACACTCAGTCACTACATAGATATAGGCGTCCTTCCTAACTCAGTTGCCGGGGAGGAAGGAAACCGCATAGGGATTTCACCATGAGGCCAATGGTGACTTTAAAACATTTACAGAGTTTAATGACTGTGATAAGCTAAAAACTGAGGATGGATCAACAACATTGTAGTTACTCCACAATACCAACCTAATTGACAGAGTGAAAAGAAGGACGCCAGTACAGAATACAAATATTTCAAAACATGCATCCTGTTTCAATAAGGCACTAAAGTAAAATTGCAAAATAAATGTGTCAAAGAAATTAACTTTATGTCCAATAGAAAGCATTATGTTTGGGGCAAATCCAGCAAAACATATTCCTAAGTATCACTCTTGGGGCGGCAGGTAGCTTCGTGGTTAGAGGGTTGGGCCAGTAACCAGAAGGTTGCTGCATCGAATCCCTGAGCTGACAAGGTAAAAATCTGTCGTTCTGCCCCTGAGCAAGGCAGTTAACCCCCTGTTCCCTTGGAGCCAAAGATGTGGATGTCGATTAAGGCAGCCCCCCACACCTCTCTATTTCAGAGGGGTTGGGATAAATGCAGAAGATATATTCAGTTGGACAACTGACTAGGTATCTCCCTTTCATATTTTTACACATGGTGGTGGCTGCATCATGTTATGGGTATGCTTTTCATCATAGGGAGATTTTTGGGATAAAAAGAAACAGAATAGAGCTAAGCACAGGCAAAATCTAAGAGGAAAACCTGGTTCAGTCCCCTTTTTAACAGACACTGGTAGACAAATTCACCTTTCAGCTATTAGAGGCTTCTAAGGGGAGGACAGCTAATAGTTATGGCTGGAACAGAGCGAATGGAATGGCATCAAACCATGTAATTTATGTTTTTGATACCATTCTACCTATTCCTCTCCAGCCATGACCACGAGCCCATCCTCTCTAATAAGGTGCGACCAACCTCCTGTGCTTTCAGCAAGACAAAAACCTAAAACAGTTTGCTTACAATGTTCCTGAGTGGCCTAGTTACAATTCTGAATGAAATCTGCTTGAAAATCTATAGCAATACTTGAAAATTACTGTCTAGTAATGATCAAAACCAACTGGACAGAGCTTGAATTTTTAAAAGAATAATGTGAAAATATTGTACAATCCAGGAATGCAAAGCTCAGAGACTTTCGCAGAAAGACACACAGCTGTAATCTCTGCCAACAATGATTCTAACATGTATTGACTCAGTGGGTTGAATACTTATCTTATCAAGCTATATGAGTGTTTCATTTTTCATAAATGTTTTACATGTCAGCATTTATTTTCCAAAATGTTAGAATTTTTCTTCCATTTTGACATTACTTTGAGTGTTTTGTGTAGGTAGTCGACAAAAAATTACAATTAAATCCATTTTTAATCCTACCTTTTAACATAAACAATTTTGGGAGAAGTCAAGGGGTGTGAATACTTTCTGAAGGCACTGTATGTCTATAAAATTGTACTGTGAGTATTTCAGTAACATACAGTACCACCGTGGATTTTTGGTTATTGTAAATGTTTGTATGCTGCCAATCCCTCATGAATTTTCTAACCTTCATTAGTCATTAAAATACAAATGAAAATGTACAAATCTCATCTAGTGATCTTTACCATAACATTTATTTATTTTAAATGATGTGCCAACTTGAAAGGGCACCAAAATACAGGAGGATATCTTCAGACTGGAGGATTTCCTCCTGTGTCTAATTAAGACTTCTGTGTATTGCAGTGAGATGCAGATAGATGTGCTGTGTATGTCCAAACAGTCAGATCTATTCTTCCTTTTTCGTTTGCAGCTCTCTGCCAAGCCGCCGCATAAAGGCAAGAGGGTGATAGGTGCGCACAGTGGGAAAGTGTGTCAATGGATTAATTTATCACTGACAGAAACAGGAAGCATAATGTGGTTGTGGGTGGTGTTTTGGAGAGTCAGATCTCTTTATCTGATACTTCAGGCCCAATCCTCTCAACTTCTCTGCAGAAAATGTTATAATACATGGTTCTCTTGAGATGTATATTTTTAATAATGCTCTCCACTTCCTTCCCGACTGTGTTGGATTTTGCAAGATTTAAGGACACGAGGTGGTACATGAGCAGTGTTACTGTAGGCAGGTCATCTGGGAGACAAGATAGCTACCCGAAAGGAATTTGGAACTTTGGCTGTGTAGTTTGGAGTCAATAGTGACGGCTAAACCATTTTTCTTGGCTGTATCTGTGACAGGTACACTGAAAAACAATCTCGAGAGAGCCTTGACTATAACAATGGCAATATATTCTCCATCTTTTTTTTCTATTTAAATACCATAACCATGGGTAAAGAAATGAAGCAGAGGATTTAGCATCTTGTAAACACTCAAGCTGTGTTATGTTGTGATAACACAAACAGCCAAGTTCATTGTTTCAGTCATAATTTCTCTAAATGTATGTACATTTTTCAGTAATGTTAAAAGGCCCAATGCAGCCGATTTTATATCAATATCAAATCATTTCTTGGTAACAATGAAGTACCTTACTGCAATAGTTTCCCATTAATATTGACATGTTTTTTTGCAAAAACAATATTTCTCAAGCAGAATTTTGCAAGGACTGTTTGGGAGTGGTCTGAGTGGGGAGGGGAAAACTTAAAACTAGCTGTTATTGGCAGAGAGATTTGGAACTCTCTTTGTTATTGGTCTATTAACCAATTTACCGCCTGGTGATGTCATCAGACAATCCGAAACTACCGCCCATGCAAAACTGCTGAATAGAAGGTCCTGTGTATATTGTATTTTCAACCAGCATCTATCAGGAAATAACACTGATCACATTTCTTCACACTTCATCAGTGTTAGTTTCATCACCATTTGTATAATATGATACAAAACACAGGAAAAACTGAATTTTGACTGCAGTGGGCTTCCTGTTTTATAGGAAGTGCTGGGACTCCTGTCACATTTAATGAGAATGGCGATGCTCCAGGACGCTACGACATCTTTCAGTACCAGATCAACAACAGATCAACAGCAGAGTACAAGGTCATCGGCCACTGGACCGACCAGCTATACCTAAATGTAAGGATGATTGCCGTTACTCCACTTTCCTTCAATGTTATGTTACTGCTTTGTCTCTGCCTGATGTTATTGTATCCGAGTCTTAAGAATGTTGTTAAAAATAACATTTTCTCCAATATCTGTAAAAAAAAACTGTCATATACAATTAATTGAACTAATTTGCCAATATTGAAAGAGAGAGATTTGACTTAATTTAATGAGGATGATGATGACAACAATGATGATGTTGATAAATTAAGTCAATGTTATTGAGTCATCTTATTTTAGTTCTTGCCCATTTTTAAGATCAGTGTCATATTCTGCCCACCTCAGATGGATGCCATGCAGTGGACCAGTGGAGACCCCTCTGTGCCCGCCTCTGTGTGCAGCCTGCCCTGCAAGATGGGCGAGAGAAAGAAGGTGGTGAAGGGAGTACCATGTTGCTGGCACTGCGAGCGCTGTGAGGGCTACCACTTCCAGGCCAGTGAGTTCATGTGTGAGCTGTGCCCGTATGAGCAACGCCCTGACCAGAACCACACCGGGTGCCAACCTATCCCCATCATCAAGCTGGAGTGGCACTCTCCCTGGGCAGTGTTGCCAGTATTTATCTCTGTCCTGGGCATTCTGGCTACCACCTTCGTCATTGTCACCTTTGTGCGTTACCACGACACACCCATTGTCCGAGCCTCGGGCCGGGAGATGAGCTATGTTTTGCTCACAGGTATCTTCCTGTGCTATGCTATCACCTTCCCCATGATCGCAGCCCCTGACGTTGCCGTTTGCTCCTTTAGGCGCATTTTCCTGGGCCTGGGGATGTGCTTCAGCTATGCAGCTTTGCTTACCAAAACCAACCGCATCCACCGCATCTTCGAGCAGGGCAAGAAAGCTGTGACGCCACCTCGGTTCATCTCCCCGGCCTCCCAGCTGGTCATCACCTTCAGCCTGATCTCAGTTCAGTTAATGGGCGTGTTTGTGTGGTTCGCCACCGACCCGCCACACACGGTAGTGGACTATGGTGAGCAGCGCACGCAGGACCCTGAGAACGCCCGCGGGGTGCTCAAGTGTGACATCTCAGACCTCTCACTCATCTGCTCGCTTGGATACAGTATCCTGTTGATGGTCACATGTACTGTTTATGCCATCAAGACCAGGGGAGTGCCAGAGACCTTCAACGAGGCCAAGCCTATTGGATTTACTATGTACACTACCTGCATTATTTGGTTAGCATTTATACCCATCTTCTTTGGGACGGCACAGTCGGCAGAAAGGGTGAGTCTGTTTTGATTGTGTTTGTATTTAATACACCTACATGTCCGGAGCCTGCTGGTTTTCTGTTCTACCTGATAATGAATTGCACCCACTTGGTGTCCTAGGTCTAAAACAGCCCAAAGATTAGAGGGGAAGGATGAGAAAAGCAGTGGAACTGGCTTCCAAGGTCCAGATTTGAATTTGAGGGGTCTACAGTGTAATTGTGAGTAATCTATTGTGTGGAATTGGCTAATATGCTGTGAATCTCAGAGGCTCTTTGGTGATAAGAGTTGGTAGAAAATGGAAAGAGTCTGTGGTCTGTGTCGTGTTCTCACTTAAGGTCAGTAATTATTTTGACCCCTAGAGTTGACTAACCACTCAATTTAATTAACTGCCCTCACTTTCTTTCTCTGCACTGACTGTTGGTAATGACATGTCTAATTAAATTGCTAATGATATGGTTGTTCTGGACTATTTTTACAATTAGAACGCTGCATATGATTTGCGGAGAAGTGTGTCGGCTATCAGTCACACTTGGGAAGAATGGTATCTGTAAATAAGCTGAGGAACGTCTCCCTCAATCTTCATATTGCTTATTTTGTCATTGCATAGATGAGTTTGTTGTTTAGCAACAAAACTGACGTATGCGCAACTAGGGGGCAAAACAGACAGGGTTGGCTTAGATAGTTGACAACATGTAAACTATATTTTGTCTCCAATGTTTATTGAAAACATAAATGCATTTGCATAATGAGCACTTGTTGTCTCTCAAGTACATCGTTACAGTTGTTGGTAAACTACCTCAAATTTTTGGTCATATTAGCATAGACGTGACATCAGCCAAAACACCTCAAAACAAGACATGGTATCAAAAACCAGATAAAACTAGTTGAAACGAGCCACCTATGATTCCCCACATGGCAGCAGCTTGTCATTGTTGCCAGCTGTCTGGCCATCCAGTATCAAACAACACGGACTTCTGCCCCATTGAAGCCTGCTCATCGTTTTCGTGACGTTGTCAGCTAACCCATCTATAGTATTAGGCCTACAATGCACATTGTCAGTCAGTGTCATGCCACACATCACGACCTAGCAAATCCCATGGCAATACTTTCAATTGGTTCAAATTCTACAGTAAACTGGACAATTTCATATGATTTCAAAGGTTACTGTAGATAGGCTGCTAGATGGATGATTTCAAAGGCTACCATAGATAGGCTGCTAGATGGATGATTTCAAAGGCTATCGTAGATAGGTTGCTGGATATAGGTTGCTAGATGGATGATTTCAAAGAGGGATTTTTCCATTGAAGTTTTCTACTGAAAGCTGCGTCAGTCGTTTAAATTGAGGAGCTGAGTGAAGAAAGACTTTGTTTTCTTCCCCACTATTTTTGGGCCAGATCTCATTAGCACAGTTTTCGTGTGAGTTCAGGAAACTGTTGTGAGTTTCTTGTGAAGTTCTGTCACATTGTTACAGTTTTTTGGATGTCTTGAAACAATGGTTGGTCTGCAACAATTAAGACGTTACTAATGATCAACACAGAAACCATGACAGTAATGTAGCATATTTGGTTGTTTTTATATAGCCTCCAATGCATTCAGTGTAGACCTCTTTATGGATCCACATTAAAACAGTGGAACACTTGGAACATTTCACCCAGGCTTTGAGTGGCAGCAGATGTAGCCAGGCCTTTCAAAGCTGAATATTGGCTTACTTAGGTCACAAATATTGCAAACTATAGTTGCATTATAGAAGGTCTTAACTAGCCAAGCCATACACAGTCCTAATAAATTAATGTAATGCTGTTCCAATTTCATGTAAGAAAACAAATGGTTTAGAATCATTACTATTCAATGTTAAGCTTATTAGAGACTACCCCATGGGAGCAACTTATTGGGGACCAAATAAATAATAAAAACAAGTTATTATTTTTGAAGTCTCTTAAGTGTACCCATAACTGTTTTCCTAGATGGTGATTCTACCTCATTATTTTGTATCTTTATTAGTTGAGCATGTTGCAGTCTGTAGGGAGCGAGATACAGTAGTAGACCAAAGTGCCTATGGTGCCTGTGGTATTCTGTTGTCTTCCAAAAATCCCACATGAGTTTAAGAGTATTGAGATATTGATGAGATATGGACCCTATTGACCATCCTGTCACACAACCAATTCAAGTAATTGGACATGACACTGTTAGTGATAAGGTTTTGAGCACAGCCTGAAATTGTAGAATTGCAGGTGAGTCTTGGTCATCAGTTTCTCAGTGTGGCTTTCTGGGCAAAGTGGTAAGAAGAGGGGAGTTGCTGGCAATGCAGGTGAGAGCCATATTAATCTTTAATAAGATAATAAAGATTGCATACTCTATCTGATAAAGTATTAGTTCAAGGACAGCTCGTCTTCCAAAACGTTCTGCTAGTATAATACAGGATGGTTGAAACATGATTTGGGCTCTGTAAAACGTTCTGCTAGTATAATACAGGATGGTTGAAACATGATTTGGGCTCTGTAAAACGTTCTGCTAGTATAATACAGGATGGTTGAAACGTGATTTGGGTTCTGTAAAACGTTCTGCTAGTATAATACAGGATGGTTGAAACATGATTTGGGTTCTGTAAAACGTTCTGCTAGTATAATACAGGATGGTTGAAACATGATTTGGGCTCTGTAAAACGTTCTGCTAGTATAATACAGGATGGTTGAAACATGATTTGTACTCTGTAAAACGTTCTGCTAGTATAATACAGGATGGTTGAAACATGATTTGGGTTCTGTAAAACGTTCTGCTAGTATAATACAGGATGGTTGAAACATGATTTGGGTTCTGTAAAACGTTCTGCTAGTATAATATAAAATGGTTGAAACATGGGTTCTGTAAAACGTTCTGCTAGTATAATACAGGATGGTTGAAACATGATTTGGGTTCTGTAAAACGTTCTGCTAGTATAATACAGGATGGTTGAAACATGATTTGGGTTCTGTAAAACGTTCTGCTAGTATAATACAGGATGGTTGAAACATGATTTGGGTTCTGTAAAACGTTCTGCTAGTATAATACAGGATGGTTGAAACATGATTTGGGTTCTGTAAAACGTTCTGCTAGTATAATACAGGATGGTTGAAACATGATTTGGGTTCTGTAAAACGTTCTGCTAGTATAATACAGAATGGTTGAAACATGATTTGGGCTCTGTAAAACGTTCTGCTAGTATAATACAGAATGGTTGAAACATGATTTGGACTCTGTAAAACGTTCTGCTAGTATAATACAGAATGGTTGAAACATGATTTGGACTCTGTAAAACGTTCTGCTAGTATAATACAGGATGGTTGAAACATGATTTGTGCTCTGTAAAACGTTCTGCTAGTATAATACAGGATGGTTGAAACATGATTTGGGTTCTGTAAAACGTTCTGCTAGTATAATACAGGATGGTTGAAACATGATTTGTGTTCTGTAAAACGTTCTGCTAGTATAATACAGAATGGTTGAAACATGATTTGGGTTCTGTAAAACGTTCTGCTAGTATAATACAGGATGGTTGAAACATGATTTGGGTTCTGTAAAACGTTCTGCTAGTATAATACAGGATGGTTGAAACATGATTTGGGCTCTGTAAAACGTTCTGCTAATATAATATAAAATGGTTGAAACATGATTTGGGTTCTGTAAAACGTTCTGCTAGTATAATACAGGATGGTTGAAACATGATTTGGGCTCTGTAAAACGTTCTGCTAATATAATATAAAATGGTTGAAACATGATTTGGGTTCTGTAAAACGTTCTGCTAGTATAATACAGGATGGTTGAAACATGATTTGGGCTCTGTAAAACGTTCTGCTAATATAATATAAAATGGTTGAAACATGATTTGGGTTCTGTAAAACGTTCTGCTAGTATAATACAGAATGGTTGAAACATGATTTGGGTTCTGTAAAACGTTCTGCTAGTATAATATAAAATGGTTGAAACATGATTTGGGTTCTGTAAAACGTTCTGCTAGTATAATACAGGATGGTTGAAACATGATTTGGGCTCTGTAAAACGTTCTGCTAGTATAATACAGAATGGTTGAAACATGATTTGGGTTCCGTAAATCGTTCTGCTAGTATAATACAGAATGGTTGAAACATGATTTGGGTTCTGTAAAACGTTCTGCTAGTATAATACAGGATGGTTGAAACATGATTTGGGCTCTGTAAAACGTTCTGCTAGTATAATACAGAATGGTTGAAACATGATTTGGACTCTGTAAAACGTTCTGCTAGTATAATATAAAATGGTTGAAACATGATTTGGGTTCTGTAAAACGTTCTGCTAGTATAATACAGAATGGTTGAAACATGATTTGGGTTCTGTAAAACGTTCTGCTAGTATAATACAGAATGGTTGAAACATGATTTGGGCTCTGTAAAACGTTCTGCTAGTATAATACAGGATGGTTGAAACATGATTTGGGTTCTGTAAAACGTTCTGCTAGTATAATACAGGATGGTTGAAACATGATTTGGGCTCTGTAAAACGTTCTGCTAGTATAATATAAAATGGTTGAAACATGATTTGGGCTCTGTAAAACGTTCTGCTAGTATAATACAGGATGGTTGAAACATGATTTGGGTTCTGTAAAACGTTCTGCTAGTATAATACAGGATGGTTGAAACATGATTTGGGCTCTGTAAAACGTTCTGCTAGTATAATATAAAATGGTTGAAACATGATTTGGACTCTGTAAAACGTTCTGCTAGTATAATACAGGATGGTTGAAACATGATTTGGACTCTGTAAAACGTTCTGCTAGTATAATATAAAATGGTTGAAACATGATTTGGACTCTGTAAAACGTTCTACTAGTATAATACAGAATGGTTGAAACATGATTTGGACTCTGTAAAACGTTCTGCTAGTATAATACAGGATGGTTGAAACATGATTTGGGCTCTGTAAAACGTTCTGCTAGTATAATACAGAATGGTTGAAACATGATTTGGACTCTGTAAAACGTTCTGCTAGTATAATATAAAATGGTTGAAACATGATTTGGGTTCTGTAAAACGTTCTGCTAGTATAATACAGAATGGTTGAAACATGATTTGGGTTCTGTAAAACGTTCTGCTAGTATAATACAGAATGGTTGAAACATGATTTGGGCTCTGTAAAACGTTCTGCTAGTATAATACAGGATGGTTGAAACATGATTTGGGTTCTGTAAAACGTTCTGCTAGTATAATACAGGATGGTTGAAACATGATTTGGGCTCTGTAAAACGTTCTGCTAGTATAATATAAAATGGTTGAAACATGATTTGGGCTCTGTAAAACGTTCTGCTAGTATAATACAGGATGGTTGAAACATGATTTGGGTTCTGTAAAACGTTCTGCTAGTATAATACAGGATGGTTGAAACATGATTTGGGCTCTGTAAAACGTTCTGCTAGTATAATATAAAATGGTTGAAACATGATTTGGACTCTGTAAAACGTTCTGCTAGTATAATACAGGATGGTTGAAACATGATTTGGACTCTGTAAAACGTTCTGCTAGTATAATATAAAATGGTTGAAACATGATTTGGACTCTGTAAAACGTTCTACTAGTATAATACAGAATGGTTGAAACATGATTTGGACTCTGTAAAACGTTCTGCTAGTATAATACAGGATGGTTGAAACATGATTTGGGCTCTGTAAAACGTTCTGCTAGTATAATACAGGATGGTTGAAACATGATTTGGGCTCTGTAAAACGTTCTGCTAGTATAATACAGGATGGTTGAAACATGATTTGGGCTCTGTAAAACGTTCTGCTAGTATAATACAGGATGGTTGAAACATGATTTGGGCTCTGTAAAACGTTCTGCTAGTATAATACAGAATGGTTGAAACATGATTTGGGTTCTGTAAAACGTTCTGCTAGTATAATACAGGATGGTTGAAACATGATTTGGGCTCTGTAAAACGTTCTGCTAGTATAATACAGGATGGTTGAAACATGATTTGGGTTCTGTAAAACGTTCTGCTAGTATAATACAGGATGGTTGAAACATGATTTGGGCTCTGTAAAACGTTCTGCTAGTATAATACAGAATGGTTGAAACATGATTTGGACTCTGTAAAACGTTCTGCTAGTATAATACAGGATGGTTGAAACATGATTTGGACTCTGTAAAACGTTCTGCTAGTATAATACAGGATGGTTGAAACATGATTTGGGCTCTGTAAAACGTTCTGCTAGTATAATACAGAATGGTTGAAACATGATTTGGGTTCTGTAAAACGTTCTGCTAGTATAATACAGGATGGTTGAAACATGATTTGGGTTCTGTAAAACGTTCTGCTAGTATAATACAGGATGGTTGAAACATGATTTGGGCTCTGTAAAACGTTCTGCTAGTATAATACAGGATGGTTGAAACATGATTTGGGTTCTGTAAAACGTTCTGCTAGTATAATACAGAATGGTTGAAACATGATTTGGACTCTGTAAAACGTTCTGCTAGTATAATATAAAATGGTTGAACTAATAGTGTTGTGAATCACAGACTCAGATTTGCAAAGAACCTTATTCCACAAGTAACATATGTAGTCTATCAAAGAACCTTATAACACAAGTCACATATTAATGTATTCTATCAAAGAACCTTATAACACAAGTAACATATTCATGTATTCTATCAAAGAACCTTATAACACAAGTAACATATTCATGTATTCTATGAAATTGAGCTAGTAATATATACGTAAAAAAATATATACAAGCTACAGGGAATTGGATCTACCCTGTTATTTACAGAGCCTGGGTTGTTTACAGAGGCTGGGTTGTTTACAGAGGCCGGGTTGTTTACAGAGGCCGGGTTGTTTACAGAGGCCGGGTTGTTTACAGAGGCCGGGTTGTTTACAGAGGCTGGGTTGTTTACAGAGGCTGGGTTGTTTCCAGAGGATGGGTTATTTACAGAGGCTGGGTTGTTTCCAGAGGATGGGTTATTTACAGAGACTGGGTTACTTACAGAGGCTGAGTTGTTTACAGAATCTGGGTTGTTTACAGAGGCCGGGTTGTTTACAGCGGCTGGGTTGTTTACAGCGGCTGGGTTGTTTACAGCGGCTGGGTTGTTTACAGAGGCTGGGTTACTTACAGGGGCTGGGTTACTTACAGGGGCTGGGTTGTTTACAGCGGCTGGGTTGTTTACAGAGGCTGGGTTGTTCACAGAGGCTGGGTTGTTCACAGAGGCTGGGTTGTTCACAGAGGCTGGGTTGTTCAGAGGCTGGGTTGTTTACAGCGGCTGGGTTGTTTACAGCGGCTGGGTTGTTTACAGCGGCTGGGTTGTTTACAGAGACGGGGTTGTTTACAGAGGCTGGGTTGTTTACAGCGGCTGGGTTGTTTACAGCGGCTAGAGGCTGGGTTATTTACATAGGCTGGGTTGTTTACAGCGGCTAGGTTATTTACAGCGGCTGGGCTGTTTACAGAGGCTGGGCTGTTTACAGAGGCTGGGTTGTTTACAGAGGCTGGGTTGTTTACAGAGGCTGGGTTGTTTACAGCAGCTGGGTTATTTACATACAGCAGCTGGGTTATTTAAATACAGCGGCTGGGATGTTTACAGAGGCTGGGTTGTTTACAGAGGCTGGGTTGTTTACAGAGGCTGGGTTATTTACAGAGGCTGGGTTGTTTACAGAGGCTGGGTTGTTTACAGCGGCTGGGTTGTTTACAGAGGCTGGGGTATTTACAGAGGCTGGGTTGGTTACAGAGGCTGGGTTGGTTACAGAGGCTGGGTTGTTTACAGAGGCTGGGGTGTTTACAGAGGCTGGGTTGTTTACAGAGGCTGGGGTATTTACAGAGGCTGGGTTGTTTACAGAGGCTGGGTTGTTTACAGAGGCTGGGGTATTTACAGAGGCTGGGTTGTTTACAGAGGCTGGGTTGTTTACAGAGGCTGGGTTGTTTACAGCGGCTGGGTTGTTTACAGAGGCTGGGGTATTTACAGAGGCTGGGTTGGTTACAGAGGCTGATCTTTTATGATTATTTTTTGTATTATTTGATGTGTAATATGTTGTGTCTGCTTAGCCCTGAAGAAAGAAACACAGCCGTGGCTAAAGGTATTGACTTTTCTGTCACCCCTTCTTTAGGGATAGATATACCAATCCCACTTCTACAGTACCTAGTGTAAACATATGCTAATAGAATGAATGATACAGTGCATAAACCTATAGGATCACAAAATCTTTTAAGCGGAACAACACAGGGGAACCCAAGAGCAGACTCAGATGAGGAAACAGTGATGAATGAAACAAAATGTGTATTGTTGCACAGAGCGATATGGAGTGCAGATCCGGGGGAGCTAGGATGAGTTGCAGAAAAAACAGATGTGGAGACTGAGGTTGGAGTTGGCGGAGTAGAACAGGGTAAATAGGTCCTGAGGGGAATCCAAGGTAGTGGCGGTGAGTAAAATCCAGAGCAGGGTAGTTGGGTGGTGAGATGTGGAACAGGAGACAAATGCCAGACACAGAGCAATAACTGCAATGAGAGGATAAACGGTGTCAGGCAAGGAAACAGGCACAGCAGAGTAACAGGATCTTGAGCAGTAATAAATGTCTAGAATCATGAACTGACTGAGCAGAGATTACAATCCGGCAGGGTGGAAGTGGTATTTGTAGAGGTCTTGATTATGGAACAAGTTGCAGCTGGTAGGGATGTGCTCTGACTCCAGCACACCTGTCTCCAACCACGCAATCACAAAGAGATGGAGAGGGAGAGAGAGAGAGTGTACATGGGGAGTAACTGCAGGTCAAGAAGACACCGGATGAACACCAGAGGGCGCAGCAGGAGCAGATGTGACAAAATCAGTGAATGACTAGAATTCTGCTGTGTCAAGAATAATTCCCAATTCAATTCCAAGTTTCCTTATGAATGAAATATCACCCCTCCTGAAACTTTGTTTAATTGCTAGCATCTTGCACGTCCTCACTGTAGCACTGAACATGATGTATAAAACTCACCACCTATTAATAGATTGATGGTTGATGATTTTGCCTTAAGACAGAAAAGCTCTCCAGGTCTTAAACAGTGTAGAATACCACCTTATTAATCTTTAGAGAATGAACGAGCCTCACTGGCCATTGAAAAATCACCTCTACAGAAATCACTTTTTTTAGAGGACTGCTGAACACCACATATCAATCTCTATATTTGTGGAATTGGAAAAAAGGGGAAACAAAGCATAATAGCCTATTCATATTTCAGAAAATCAATGCCGCTTAAGTTGCACTGTCCCAAGAGTTGCAGTGTCTAGGGTTCCCGAGTGGGGCAGTGGTCTAAGGCACTACATCTCAATGCAAGAGGTGTCACTACAGACCCTGGTTCAAATCCAGACTGAATCACATCTGGCTGTGAATGGGAGACCCATAGGGCGGCACACAATTGGCCCAATGTCGCCTTGGTTTGGCCGGGGTAGGCAGTCATTGTAAATAAGAATTTGTTCTTAACTGACTCGCCTAGTTAAATACAATTGTTCTCCAGCAGTCACAACAGATAAATCCCTATTGTTCTCCAGCAGTCACAACAGATAAATCCCTATTGTTCTCCAGCAGTCACAACAGATAAATCCCTATTGTTCTCCAGCAGTCACAACAGATAAATCCCTATTGTTCTCCAGCAGTCCCTATTGTGATTTACTGACACACATGGTTAAATGTCCATAGAGAACACCGGTATGATTGGTGTCCCTGGAAAAAAAATATAAAATAATGCTTATATAGCACACAACCATCACTCCACTGATTAACAGTCTTTCCCATTGATCAGATCAAGCTGGATAAATGCCCCAGCTCTTGTCATTTTAGAAACAGATGCTTGTCACTTCAACTCTCATCACAAAGGTAAATACCCTTGTGTTGGGCGAGTGCACATTCCATGGCTGAGATTGCCCACAGTCTACTAGTTGTCATGGTTGCACCCACTATGTTTTTATGGTTGTACCCTATTGGATGTTTATCCCTCAGATTAAAATACCCTGAAATGACTGGTAAAGCATTCTGGATTATAGATTTGCCCTCGGTGACGGGAAAAGTTTCTGTGAAATAGGTCAGCTAGAGGACTAGTGAATATGTTTTTACGGGATACGGGGTGTCGCCTTCAGCGACGGGAGACCAATCTAATGTACTGGTCTCCCGGAGTGAAGAGGCTCTAGAAAACATTGATCTTTTGAGCTTATGCTGTCGCTTCAATGTCAATATTCACATGTTGTAAGGGGTGCATTGCATTTATTGTGTGTATGACTAAGCCTAACATATGTCCATTTAACCATTTCATAAGCATGATCCTTCAGACGGTTATTCTCAGTTACTTTGTTTCCTCATCCGAATTTACATAACATCATGACTTGGGTTCCTATCATAAGTAAGTTGTTATAAATGTCACCAGTGTGCAGAGATGACATTTCTAGAAGCCTGTTTAGGTTCATGGCAGACATGGACTAATTAGGTTATCCACTTCCCATAAATCCATTAGCCTATTCATCTTCGGCTTTCATAGTTTCATGCAGTAGCAGAATTCATCTCCATGCACTGTATGATTCAGTATAGGATAGTCCTCTGTTATTTAATCTGTAGTGTGAGGCAGCTTGAGGTACAAGTACACCACCTGGACAGGACGCTAATCTGTCACAAGGGCTTAACCCCAATCCATTTGAGCGCCAGGCAGAGAGACATCGAGTCTTTGGTATGAATTTACATTATGCTGGGAAACTCTTCAAAGCCCTATAAAGTATAGCAAAAGATGATTAGTTAATCAAAAGCTGTCATGTTTGGTATTAGTATGCCTTGTATTTTGTCTTGGAACCTGTGAGAAAGAGCTCTTCTCAGTGAAAACTGATATGTTCTCTGTCATGTGACCAAAGGCAACCACTCTTTTCAGGGAATATAAAACTGGAGCTTAAATGATAGCTATGGATGGAGGCAATAGCCAAGTTGTTTCATATCGCCTTTCTTTCGACAAGTTCAAGGTCTATGAGAACGGGATATGCAGTGGACCGAAGCTAATCGCCACTTTCAGAGACTTTAGAAAAATAAGTTGATAGGAGTGAAAAGAGCAAAACAGCCGATATATTTGTGATAGCTTACACATATCATATCACATCACAGACCTGCTTGGCAGAATACTAAAAGTCAGTCAAGCTTTCTATAGAAAAGGTCAGATATGCTCTAAGAAAACATACCTGCTCCAAAAGGAAGCACATAGAACAGAGAACTATATCAACAGACTATCTGCTTTTTTCATCATCCCCAAACGAAACTAAGGGTGTAATCACAATGATACATAAGAAACTCAAAATCCCCATCCTCGTTAAAGGCGAAGACCAAGAAGGCAGAATCACTTTCCTTAAATCTTTCCATAATGCAAAGAAAATGGCCTTTATTAATGTGCCTGCTCCAAATTGACATGATCTTAAGTTTGTAGATGCTCTGAACAGCATATTGTTAGAATTAACTGAATTCCAACTGGTTATTGGGACAGATATGAATGCCATTCTGGGGACAAATCTAATAAGACCAACTACAATCTACAGGCAACCAAGGTTCTCCAACATATACTCTCTGATTACAACCTCATTGATGCCTGGTGAGCTCATAGCCCTAAAGCAAAAGAGTACACTTTCTATTCAAACCAACACAAAACATTCTCCAAAATCGATTTCGTACTCTTATCTACTCCTTTATTTAATTCATCAAGAACATAGAAATTCAGCATATGAACCTATCTGATCATCATGCTTATTACTGCCAGCTACATACTCTATATCATTCTACAGCTGCACCATCGAAAGCATCCTGACCGGTTGCATCACCGCCTGGTATGGCAACTGCCTGGTATGGCAACTGCTCGGCATCTGACTGTGAGGGTAGTGCGTACAGCCCAGTACATCACTGGAGCCAAGCTTCCTGCCATCCAGGACCTATAGTATATAATAAGCAGTGTCAGAGGAAAGCCCTTAAAATTGTCAGAGACTCCAGTTTCTCTGCTACCGCACGGCAAGCAATACCGGAGTGCCAAGTCTTACACCAAAAGGCTCCTTAACAGCTTCTATCCCCAAGCCATAAGACTGCTGAACAATTAATCAAATGGCCACCGGAATATTTACATTGACACCCCCCCTCCCCCCTCCATTTGTTTTGTACAATGCTGCTATTTGCTGTTTATTATCTATTCATAGTCACTTCACCCCTATCTACATGTACAAATTACCTCAACTAACCTGTACCCCTGCACACTGACTTGGTACCGGTACCCCCTGTATATAGCCTCGTTATTGTTATGCTATTGTGTTACTTTTTATTTAATTTTGTGTATTTGGTAAATATTTTCTTAACTCTTCTTGAACTGCACTGTTGGTTAAGGGCTTGTAAGTAAGCACTTCACGGTAAGGTCTACACTTGTTGTATTCGGCGCATGTGACAAATTTGATTTGATTTGAAGGACTATCCGAACCAAAATTTGAAATACATTTCCAGGCTCTAGCAATGCCTTGATCTGGAGGGCAGCCTTTTGCATCCCTCCCAATGGCACAAATGTGGAATCCATACAGTTGCCGATATCATGGACAGTAGTGGTTTGAGAACATTCCAAGATTTCAAGACACATACACATTAAATTATCTGGGCTCCCGAAAGGCCTGATCTCTATAATATATAAACTTTTGAAAAGCTTATTCTGAGTTATCCATTAAAAAAGTATGGTCCACAGGTCTAAGTGAATTTGAACATCCCTTTAACTGGAACAGAATATGTTTACAGACTTTATTTAACACCAAAGAAAAGTTTTACGATGAAATTGGTCCCAACTGTTCACTGTGTCCCCTAAATCAGGTAGGCACATTCCTTCATATGATGTGGGAGTGCCCTGCAGTTAAATGCTTCTGGGAAAAAGTTACAAAGTTAATTTTGAAGTGCATGAATGTACTATATTCAATGGGTTGTATCAGGCATGTTACTTAATGATGGCTCCTTGAATCTCAATCCACGACGATTACTACTGGCAGGCAACACCGCCACACAAAAATATGTTGCTCTTAGATGGCAATCACCTCACTCTCTCCCAATTCGCCAATGGATAATAAAGGTTATAACATTCAAATTATCTACAGTGAGAATGAATGGCGCTAGTCCAGGAAGAATTTAGGTTTGGACAAATACTGAATAATTTCAGCTAAACCCCAACACACACAAATAACCAATCTATAAAGCCCAACACACACAAACAACCAATCTATAAAGGCCAACACACACATACAAACAAAAAATTACAAAAACGTTGGTCATATGGTAATTCATGGAGTGAAGTAAAGATGGTTTAATGTAGTAATGGTTTGAAAACTGGATTTAAAAAAGACAGACTATAGACTACACACCAAAAAAATACTGCAAAAATATTATAGTAAAATGTACAATTGCTGTGTACAAACTTAACATGGTGAACAGGAATTACAATTGCTTCCATGAGTGGCCAAAATAACTATATGAAAGCCACACCCGTAATAGGCCATGCCATCTGACAAATAACCCAGTGTGTGTTCTGTCCACTATTTAACCAGCACTGGGTTACCAAATAACCCAAATTGGGTAGTTTTTAGCCAATCATTTTTTTGAGTGGATGATAGACTGTGATACAACATCAAAATGTTGTTGTTTTATATAGCAGAAGACTGATGTCCAGTTTAATGTCATTATGACAAAAATAAATCTCATCCTCATACCTATGTTCAGTATACCCATATCTAACCTTCAGTTAGACTCCTCCCCATTTCCCCCCCACTACCATTCCAAACAGTGTGCTTATGACCATGATGTGCTTGTGATATGTGTAGTAGTCATTCTCTTCTCTCTCTGCCATGGCCACATCGCAACGCTCTCTCTCTGCCATTGCCACATTGCCAGGCTCTCTCTCTGCCATGGCCACATCGCCAGTCTCTGGTGGTAAATGTCACTGAGCTTCATGCCCCAGATTCCTAGCTGACCTAAAAGCGAGGGTGATCGTTCCTCAGCTCTTGCCTTTTGAAGCCCACCCCATTAGTCTTATTATAGATCTAAAGAGGCTGTTGAACTGGTTCAAACTAGGACTTGCCACCAGCCCCGACTGGTGACTCACTGGAAAACACTCTGTAGCCAAAAGATTCAGTTAAGATAACCCTAAGGAATGATAAGGGGTTTGAGCCACAGATGGTGCTTAACTTGGCCAGGCACTCACCGGAGCGGAGTACCAGCACCTCAACGTTTCTACTGCTTGAGTTCCTGCTCCTCTTTATAGAATATTAGCTCAAAAGTATTGTATCAAAAGTGTTGCACCTTAAATTGAAACAGTACCGGCACCCAAAAGAGTACTGGCAGCTGGCTACAGGTAATATTATCACCTTTATAAGTGGTTAAGAAATGGCGTCATGTTTGTGCTCCAGTATGGTTAACCTTGAAATCTACGGCCAACATTGAGTAATATAAACTTTTTTGTCACTATATAAAAAAATCCTAGATGTTTGTCTAAAGGCCCTCTAAATGGCTTTATGCTTAAATGTCTACCAGACATTTCCTAATAATAGCTTGATGTGTGATGGAATGACTTCCTATGTGGAGATGTTAAGACTCAAGGGAGCTGTGCCATCTGCCAGTTCCTTTTCATTCTCTACCACACTCTAACCGTACAGATATGACTGAGCAAATGTCCTCTGAGAATTCTCACTGTCGTTTTACCACTCAATGAGGGGGCCATTAGTTGTGTTGACGTTTCTAAAGCCTGTTGCTATGACTACTCAGGTGGTCTCGAAGCAGGATTGTTTGGTGCAGGCATGTTCACGTCAGCGGTTCTTGACAGGCACTGTGGTACTGTGACATTGGAAAGAAGTCAAGGAAACATGAGTTTGTAATGCCTGGTTCCGCTTAGCAGGTGGGAGAAGACTGGATGTGTGTGCAGGAGGTCGGGGTACTTCACCTGGGTTGTCGGTGGTTAGATGAGTTTGTTTTAAGTGGTTATAAGAAACCTGAATAGTGTAATCGTGTACCGTGAGTTGAACGTTCCATGTGAACACACTGTGCATAACAAGTGAACAGCAACTTGGTTGTATACGGTTGGTTTGAGTTTGATCCCAGTAAGTTCAATAGACCTCACTATTAAACTGACAATAAGTCTTCTGAGGAAAGAGCACCTGCCAAAATACAAATAAGATCATATCAAATTTCATCACATGCACCGAATACAACGGGTGTGGGATCTTATCGTGAAATGCTTACTTACAAGCCCTTAACTAATAATGCAGTTTTAACATTTACATTTACATTTAAGTCATTTAGCAGACGCTCTTATCCAGAGCGACTTACAAATTGGTGCATTCACCTTATGACATCCAGTGGAACAGCCACTTTACAATAAGAAAATAGAATTAAGAAAATACTTTCTAAATAAACTATGGTAAAAAAGTAACATAGTAAAATAACAATAATGAGGCTATAGGGGGGTACCGGTACGAGTCAATGTGCGGGGGTGCAAGTCAGTCAGGGTAATTTGTACATGTAGGGTGGGGTAAAGTGACTATGCATAGATAATAAACAGCGAGTAACAGCAGTATAAAGAGAAAGGGAGGGGGTCAATGCAAATACAGGGGGTACCGGTACCGAGTCAATGTGCGGGGGTACAGGTTAGTTGAGGTAATTTGTACATGTATGTAGGGGTAAAGTGCATGCACTCTGTGCCATGCTAAATCAAATCAAATCAAAAGATACAAGATCCCTGTGTCAGGGACCACAAAGGTTCCCCTCCAAGGACTCTCTTTGTAGCACCTGACTCATATCTCTCTCTCTCTCTCTCTCTCTCTCTCTCTCTCTCTCTAGATGTACATCCAGACAGCCACGCTAACCGTCTCCCTCAGCCTGAGCGCCTCCGTCTCCCTGGGACTACTCTATATGCCCAAGGTCTACATCATCATCTTCCATCCAGAGCAGAACGTCCCCAAGCGCAAGCGCAGCTTCAAGGCCATTGTCACTGTCGCCACCATGACCAGCAAGCTGTCCCAGCTAAACTCCGAGCGACCCAACGGAGAGGTGAAGACCGAACTCTGCGAGGGCATGGACACCAGCAGTGAGTGTAAACATTTGATCTGATCTCCTTCTTAACATATTATACCAGGAGTTCTTTGTCACTCAGGCCTGCCTTCCATTATTGGTGAACATCCCGCACCTCTCCTGTCTCTTTCTATGGAAACAAGCACTTTTCATGACACAAACAGTTCACACCCCTCTCGTTGGTGTCACCCCACAGTTTGGGAACCACTATTATACAACCACCCCCATTTTTTTAACCAATAATTGCATTTTTATGTAGCCTATGTTAGTTTCAAACACAGGCTTCGCAACAGGCTTTGGAATTTCTACATACAGTAAAATCAAGTGCAGTTCCTCAGCTATAGCAGTATCTGAGATATCGTTGTTGAAATCAGCTTGTAGAAAATGTTTTGTATTATCTCATCTATGATAGTTAAAAAGACACCTGAGAACTGATTAGGCAAAAATGTTAATCGCTCGGATTTAGACTTCAAAGGCCTTTCTGAGCCCGTCTGCAGAAGTTTCATACAGGCAAGCAAGCATCAAGTTATTTACTTGTCACGTTTGTGCTGACTGCACAGTTTGATCTCTAAAATGTGTTGCTTTTTTCCTATTTATGGACAATTTCTCCAATTAATACATGGAAAATTCAACTTCATTGTGAGTGATTAATAATCTCACATAGCCAAATTTATTAGTTTAGGTCGCCGGTAGAAAGCCATGGTAGTAGCCTCAACATTCCCATCAAGACTGTTCAGTTATGTGGTAATGCATTGAGGGAAGGAATGCAAGCGATACACTTAGTACAGAGGGAATCAAAACACTTTAGAAAACTAATATCTCCATTCTTTGTCTTTCCAGTGCCATCATCCAAAACAACGTATGTCAGCTACACCAACCATGCCATTTGAAGAGAGAAGCTCTGAATAGAGTATTACTGAGGAATTCCACATGCAGACTTGGATGTGTCAGATTCACACATGACAGGGCCTTCAAACAAGCATGAGACATTGATATTGATCAGAGTCAAAATGATGTCTGAGAGGGTGGCAGCCAAAATAAATATGTCTGCTCTTTCATGTTCACAGACAGAGCTAATGGGCCTGTTAGAAGCAGACCAAAAAATATATATGGTCAGTAAACAAACCATCCAAGAGACTTAACGAAAGAGGATGGTGAACAGAAGAGGAAAACGAAACCTAATTTAAAAGATCATTTAAAAATACATTGTTGGGATCAACCTTGTTAGTTGTTATTCTAATTGTACGTATTTTGTGGTTGTGAAGATTTCAAATTCTTGTCTCATGTCGTCTGACCTGCATTACAAGATGAGTCTGTCTGTATCGGCTAACTAAATTGTAGCCTTGAGTTGTAAAATCTGTTAATGACATGGTTTAAGCATGCACATTTTTATACAAATACTTTATTTATAATAAAGGAATGTTTTGGAAATGTTTAGCATTGTTGGATGTGTATATGAGGTCAAAAATACTGAACAATACTATAAACGCAACATGCAACAATTTCAAAGATTTTAGTTCATATAAGGAAATCAGTCAATTTAAACGCTAATCTATGGATTTCACATAACTGGAAATACAGATATGCATCTGTTGGTTACAGAGACCTTTAAAAAAAGGTAGGGGTGTGGATCAGAAACCCAGTTAGTATCTGGTGTAACCACCATTTGCCTCATACAGCGCCACACATCTCCTTTGCATAGAGCTGTTGATTGTGACCTGTGGGATGTCCCACTCTTCAATGGCTGTATGAAGTTGCAGGATAATGTTGGGAACTGGAACACGCTGTTGTCGATCCAGAGCATCCTAAACATGCTCAATGGGTGATATGTCTGGTGAGTATGCAGGCCATGGAAGAACTGGGACATTTTCAGCTTCCAGGAGTTGTGTACAGATCCTTGCGACATGGAGCCGTGCATTATCATGCTGAAACATGAGGTGATGGAGGCGGATGAATGGCACGACAATGGGCCTCAGCATCTCGCCACGTTATCTCTGTGCATTCAAATTGCCATCGATAAAATGCAATTTGGTTCATTGCATTGTGTCCGTAGCTTATGCCTACCCATGCCTTAACCCCACCGCCACCATGGGGTACTCAGCAAACCACTCGCCCATACAAAGCCATATTCGTGGTCTGCGGTTGTGACGCCGGCTGGATATACTGCCAAATTCCTTAAAACAACGTTGTAGGTGGCTTATTGTGGAGAAATTATCAATACATTCTCTGGCAACAGCTCTGGTGGACATTCCTGCAGTCGGCATGCCAATTGCACACTCCCTCAAAACTTGAGACATCTGTGGCACTGTGTTGTGTGACAAAACTGCACATTTTAGAGTGGCCTTTTATTGTCATCAGCACAAGGTGCACCTGTGTAATGATCATGCTGTTTAATCAGCTTTTTAATATGCCATACCTGTCAGGTGGGTGGATTATCTTGGCAAAGGACAAATGCTCACTAACAGGGATGTAAACCAATGTGTGCACAACATTTGAGAGGAGTAAGCTTTTTGTGCGTACGGAACATTTCTGGAATATTTTATTTCAGCTGATGAAATATGGGACCAACACTTTACATGTGTAGTTTATATTTTTAGATGAAGAAGGTATGAAGTCTCAAAGCCAAAAACGCAATGGTCTCAAAGGAAAACAAACATTGTTTCTCCTGGGACAATCTATATACAGTCGTGGCAAAATTATGTAATGAGTTACCTGTGAGCATTATGTAATTCAACTAGAAGGAACATGCAATTAATGAATTACAGTTTGCAAATATTTGTTCATTATTTTTCTGACTGCGCAACGTCACCAAGCTTTGACAAGTTGTTTTGGGTTGGGGGGGAAAGAAAGATAATCCCTACATTTACATGACGCTCTGAGTTTTTGTGTGCAAGTGCAGCAGCTTTTTCTTAGTAATGTGGCTGATATTAAGAATATGTCCGCAGGGTACACAAAGCAAAGACATGTTTAGCACTCTGCTCATTTGTGCTGTCTTGAACAGGCTAACAACATAATGCAACAATAACGATAAGAGAGGAAATCCGAAACAGAAAAGTAGAGAATGTTGCAATGCTGTAGTAAATTGCAATTGAATCGAAGGACCACTATAATGCTACAATGAGGGTTTGGGTCTTGAAGATACTTTCCAACCAAGTTACTTAATTGGACGAGTAATCATTTGAATGAATGCAATTCTGACACACCTAACAGAACATACCACGACAAAACAAAAAAACTCCCTGCACAGTACCATATCTGCTTTGCTACAGAATGAAAAAGACAGTCAAGGGAATCAATATAGCTGTTGGAACAGGCAAAGCAAGATCAATACAAGCTGCAAGTGAAAACTCCTCAACCATGTAATTATATTTCAGCATTTTCTCCTGAAGAAATGAGGGCAGGTAGAGAGTTTGAGTGATGAACCTGTGAGCATTCAATGCATATTTCCCTGGTTGATGATATCATTTCACTAGATGAAGCTGGGAGAACTTGAGAGCTTCTCTTCATATACGGATGCGAAACATAAATCCTCAGAATGTTTATCTTGCACCCACAATGCTAACTGCTCTCTCTACTTTCGTTTCATATTACTAAATTTTGATAAATGTTGATGTTTATTGACAGAGTGGTAACAGGAAATAGATTTGAATATCACATTAACTCAGTGGTGGGCCGTCAGGGCCAGCAAGGCCTTCTCTGCTGGCCTAAACATCATCATAATATAATTTTTTTTAAATATATTTTCCCACAAATATGTATTAAATTATTCCCCAGAGTAAGAGTTACACTCTTCATTTCATAGCTTTCCTCTTGGTTGCACTGCTTCCAGCCCCAGGTTGAGATTTGGAGGGCTGGTCTTTATGTTAGATCTTTTATCCAATCATATTCAGCCATCATGTGTTGCCAGGCGTCTAAAATCTGCCCCCAGGCCTTCAGAATCAACAGTGCGGGGGCTTGTAGCTTAAAGTGAATGGAAATTTAAATGTTGTGTCAACCAATCAGCTTTAGAGTTGGCTATTGTACGCCTGCTGGCTGGCTCTAGTGTTACAGCAAAGAGACACCAAAGTACGGCTGGGCACTTACAAGCAATGGTGCTTTTGATAATTTTGGGGACAACCGAGTGGATCTACAGCTCAACGAACAAGCGCGCAGGGTAACGAAGCTGCACAATGAAAAGGTATTGTACTCTTCCCCTGCAATTCTCTGAATAAAAATGTCAATTTCAAGGTGACGCAACGCCTGGTTATACTGTGTTTCTGTCTAAATGTATAGTGTCTAGAGCCATGGCATCATACTGATGGTAATAAGAGGTGGATTAATTCGGGTGGGACTGTGTAGGACTTCACTGAAGGCCCAGGCCCCAGGCCCACGGCACGCATTAACTAAACATGTCAACTTCTGTCCCACTTTCTTCCTTCAAAGAGTTTTCATAGTGGCAGCGATGGTACATCTCACACTATAAAGTATACTGGGTGTGATGGTGCTTGTCCTTGGACACACTGTTCATCAGCTCAAAGGATGCAATATTTTTTTTTATACATTTCAGATTTATTTGAGTTTTGGCCGACTAACGACAGCCAAGAAGTCCCCAGTGTCATCACGGCTTGTAAAAATAGTTTGGGCATATTGATCTTCCCCACACAGGGATACTTAAATGTGTGGCAGCAACTCCACCTATAGACTACCCAAACTCCACCTGTAGACTACCCCAACCCAATCTATAGGACTACCACAACTCCACCTATAGAGTACCCCAACTCCATCTACAGACTATCCCAACTCCACCTATAGACTACCTCAACCCCATCTATAGGACTACCACAACTCCACCTATAGAGTACCCCAACTCCACCTATAGAGTACCCCAACTCCATCTACAGACTACCCCAACTCCACCTATAGACTACTTCAACCCCATCTATAGGACTACCACAACTCCACCTATAGAGTACCCCAACTCCATCTACAGACTACCCCAACTCCACCTATAGACTACCTCAACCCCATCTATAGGACTACCACAACTCCACCTATAGAGTACCCCAACTCCACCTATAGAGTACCCCAACTCCATCTACAGACTACCCCAACTCCACCTATAGACTACCTCAACCCCATCTATAGGACTACCACAACTCCACCTATAGAGTACCCCAACTCCACCTATAGAGTACCCCAACTCCATCTACAGACTACCCCAACTCCACCTATAGACTACTTCAACCCCATCTATAGGACTACCACAACTCCATCTACAGACCACCCCAACTCCACCTATAGAGTACCCCAACTCCATCTACAGACTACCCCAACTCCACCTATAGACTACTTCAACCCCATCTATAGGACTACCACAACTCCATCTACAGACTACCCCAACTCCATCTACAGACTACCCCAACTCCATCTACAGACTACCCCAACTCCACCTATAGAGTACCACAACTCCACCTACAGACTACCCCAACTCCACCTATAGACTCCGCCTATTGGTCTTACCTGTGTTGTTCTTTTATACCAATGAAAAGAAATAATGCGTTTTGTATACAGTAGGATAAGGGGCCACTTTGCACTGCTGAATTTGGATTCATCCCCTTGTCTCTTTCTTTACCTTTAGTGAGCTCTTTGAGGGAAGAAGACTGAGGATCCTGCACCATAAGCTTAATTGGTTCTTTGACAGACATACTGGAGGTTCCCTGCTACTAAGCACTTCCTCCATGCTCCTGTATGGGTGGCGACTCAGCCAATTATCCACTGAGCGCTTACAATACTCTAATGACCCTCGGTGTGTCACTGTTGGGAGTAGGGAGATCTGAGTGAATAGAGATCAATTAGATATGCAGTGTGCTTTGTCAGTGGAAACTCTTTTAAGCCTTTCCCAAAAATGGGCATTTCCTTCCTGACATATTTAATAAATTGCATCTATTTTATAACGTAAAACCAACCTCATTTGAGTTGAGAAACCAAAAGAAGATCTTGGTAAGGTGACATCTCATGAGTCCAGTGTTGTAGGACGATCTCGTGAGTCCAGTGTTGTAGGACGATCTCGTGAGTCCAGTGTTGTAGGACGATCTCGTGAGTCCAGTGTTGTAGGACGATCTCGTGAGTCTAGTGTGGTAGGACGATCTCGTGAGTCTAGTGTGGTAGGACGATCTCGTGAGTCTAGTGTGGTAGGACGATCTCGTGAGTCCAGTGTTGTAGAACGATCTCGTGAGTCTAGTGTGGTAGAACGATCTTGTGAGTCTAGTGTTGTAGGACAATCTCGTGAGTCCAGTGTTATAGGACGATCTCGTGAGTCCAGTATTGTAGGATGATCTCGTGAGTCTAATGTTGTAGGACGATCTCGTGAGTCCAGTGTTGTAGGACGATCTCGTGAGTCTAATGTTGTAGAACGATCTTGTGAGTCCAGTGTTGTAGGACGATCTCGTGAGTCTAATGTTGTAGGACGATCTCGTGAGTCTAATGTTGTAGGACGATCTCGTGAGTCCAGTGTTGTAGGACGATCTCGTGAGTCTAGTGTTGTAGAACGATCTCGTGAGTCCAGTGTTGTAGAACGATCTCGTGAGTCCAGTGTTGTAGAACGATCTCGTGAGTCTAGTGTTGTAGGACGATCTTGTGAGTCCAGTGTTGTAGGACGATCTCGTGAGTCCAGTGTTGTAGGACGATCTCGTGAGTCCAGTGTTGTAGGACGATCTCGTGAGTCCAGTGTTGTAGGACGATCTCGTGAGTCCAGTGTTGTAGGACGATCTCGTGAGTCCAGTGTTGTAGGACGATCTCGTGAGTCCAGTGTTGTAGGACGATCTCGTGAGTCTAGTGTTGTAGAACGATCTCGTGAGTCTCGTGTCGTAGAACGATCTTGTGAGTCTAATGTTGTAGGACGATCTCGTGAGTCTAGTGTTGTAGAACGATCTCTATCAAGTTCTCTACCGTCAACTTAATTATTAAACAATATTCAAACCACAAATGGCTTTCATCCAGTAAAACCATCCCTCTCAACTGTTTATATCATTCTTATGGATCAACGTATTTCAGAATCTTATAAGACAAACTCCAGTCCATTCTATGCTGTCATTAGAAACAGCTGTGGAAGTTTATTTCTGACCTTCTGGCGATATTCTGAGTTATCGATTTATGGCGGACTCTAGCCACAGTCCTGTGGAGCACAGCTCTTTCATGTCTGAGCCCGGACGGAGAGGGGAGGTTGGGGAAGTGCCGAAGCCTCTCTTTGAATTGCCAAGGGATCAATTGGCTGAGTAGCAATCAGGCCTGATAAATCCCAGATGGCCTCTTTGCTGCACTGTGACTGATAGTGTGGTGCTTGCTTGGTTGGCCATCTTGTGTCTTACAACTAACACCAAACATCTCCCTCTCTTCCTGGTACCTCCAGGCATTTACTTTTTTATCCTGAAAATGTGAATGCAAAGAGGTATTTTGGATGGGTTTGAATTGCATTGGTGGGTTGAAATTAGACCTAAATGCGGTTAAACCTCAGGATTGTTCAAAGGCAAAATGCTATGATGCATTGGGATAATTCACAATGACATGGACTATGACTTATTGTAGCCTCTGCAGGTCTTGCACAGTCTCCTAACTGGGAAGAAATATTCAGTGTATTCACTAGTTGATGCCATAAGTCATGATAGAAGCATCAGCCACATTCACTGCAACAACGGATGATATATTCCTGAACATGTAGTCATGTAGTATTCATATTTCTTTTGAATCACATTTCAAATCGGAACCCAAAATGCTACTGAATTCAATTCACAGTCAATCAATCAATCAAATGTATTCATAAAGCCCTTTTTACATCAGCCGATGTCACATAGTGCTGTAGAGAAACCCAGTCTAAAACCCCAAACAGCAAGAAATGCAGATGTAGAAGCACGGTGGCTAGGAAAAACTCCCTGGAAAGGCAGGAACCTAGGAAGAAACCTAGAGAGGAAGCAGGCTCTGAGTGGTGGCCAGTCCTCTTCTGGCTGTGCCGGGTGGAGATGATAACAGTACATGGCCAGGATGTTCAAACTTTCATAGATGACCAGCACGGTCAAATAATAATAATCACAGTGGTTGTAGAGGGTGCAACAGGTCAGCACCACAGGAATCTGTTTTTTTAAGCAGAGAATGGAATCTCAGTTTGCATTGAAGTGTCAAATTCTTACAAGTAAGCCAAAATGAAGGATGATTTTGCTGAAATTAGAAAAAGGACACTTTTTCCTGGGAGTGACAGCTTGCTTATTTATTTTCTACCAGGGGTTGTCACTACCAGTTCACTAGCTTCTGTCACTTTTGTTGGCACATTATACTTGACATTTTCAGAGTTAAAGCCACAATCTGCCATTTCAACAGCCTGACCCTGCCACTTGTTTGGTAATCTGAAGGATGGGCCTAGGGGAAACAGCTCTCAAATTCATACAGAGCTATGGATTTCAAGGATTGACAGTGTATAATCATTTTAAACAGGTGTGTGACAAGCCCAATCGGGCAATCGGTTCTGTATTTGGGTTAAGGATGAGTGAAACAAATATGATGGGACCAACAACTCCCTCCAGCTTTCATGAAATGAGCAGGTTCTTTAATTGTCTATGAATCATAGGGTCTCAATTAGTCACTCTATGCTAAGGGTTAGGAATACTGATAAGTCATAGATGGTACAGCACTCCCTTAATCTCAATGACCATGACTGATACAGTAGCAGTTCAATTCCCCCACAGACCATGTCTACCCTAAGACTAAGGCTGTAGTAGGAATACTCAGATGTGCAGATCCATATGTCTAGCAGAGCAGACCAGGGTTGCGCTCAGGAGGGCGCAACGTTCTGTACATTGCAGGTTGGAATGTTGGGTAGCAAACTTTCACATGATATTAGAAGCATGTCTGATCTACATGATTTATTTATATCTAAACATTCTGTCATGTTGAATAACACTGAAAGCAGCCCAGTATTTTGGGTGGATCCAGGGATAAACTCATAAATGAGAGGAGAACTAACGTGTTGATCTCTCTTCTCAGCATCTACTGCATGTCTCACACACAACTTGCTGTGGCCACTGACTGCTGACCAACCACGCAGGAGAAGCCTGATTTATCACACACACACTATACTCCCTCTTTCTCTCCCTCCCTCTCTTCCTCCCGAGGTAACTATAATTATCTTGTTAATTCCCCAGCGGAATTCTGGTGAAGACAACGGTCGCTGGATGGCCTGTGCCTGTGTAACCCTCTCACCAGGCTCGAATTTGACTCTCACGATATTAAGCTAGTGAGAAGGACATCTCCAATAAGAATCCCTGCTGTAAACTCTCTAAGGTGATGACAAATAGGGTGTTAACTTCAGATGTAATAATTATATATATTTTTGTTATTGTATAAGAATATGCTTTCCCATGCATTAAATTAAATTGAAACAGTAAATGACTCCACCAAGGCAACATACATAAGGTCCAAGATGTGTATTATTACATTTTCAAAGCACCACATCAAAAGAAAAAATAAATAAAATGAAACCCCAAGAGTCGTGCACAAGCCATGTCCAAATTATTTCAAGCTTGCTTAACACGTTGGCGCGTGTTGGAGCTCAAAAAAATGAAGACACACATAAAGTCCAGAAGCACCCCACCGTTGTGGTTACTCACTACTCGTGGATATTCCCTCAGTGAAGTATGGCAGTTCCTTGCAGGTTTCCTCACAAGATCCACAGCAAGCACAGCTATCAATGCAGACAGTCCTCCTTAGCAGTAACCGATATCCCATGGGAACATGAACTCGTTAATCTTTCCCAAGCAATTCTCATTTGGTTTCACACGATGCTACCCTCAAGGCTGTCCAATACCTCCACGATGAGACAGTAGCTTCAGTCTTTACTAAGTCTTTCTTAACAAAATTATAACAACTCTCTTATAAAATCCCTTCAAAACTCAGTAGGTATGGGTTTGGTTCTATTTTTATCGTCTTCTTTTATCATTTTTCTTCACCAACGGTCATAATGTAACGTTCATCCTTTTCTCAACGTCTCTCTCCCTCTCTTTTCCCCCAGGCCTCCCGTTAACCAGGTCAACTCCCCCATTGGCCACAGCTTAACAAGCGACCTTATTGGTCAAAATGTAAAGTAAACCAACCTATTCACTTATACATTACCAATTAATTAAAACAAATAAACGAAATACTTGGTTCTAACAAGGGTATTACACCTGAATTATCCATTGTGTATCGTCCGTCATACGTTAAAAATCTAGTTTTACTGTTCATTTTTCCACCATTTGGTTATTAAAGAGTCACCATCCCCTCCCTCTTATTAATGGCAATGACAGTGTGCTTTTCCCCAAGATTACAGCATCACTTATAGCAGCCAATCGCAAATCTACTTTTTTAAATAAAACATCACTAGCCACCAAGGCCTGCTTGAGAGAAATGGTACATTGTGTACATACTTATTTTGTGAGTGACTCTTGCAATATAGGCACATATTCACAGATTTTGTGTATGTAGTTCGATGTGACATCTCCACATGGTGTGAGCTACAGTACTGTCATATACCAAATGAATGAAACAAAAAATAAGTATTTAGGTCAGCACAGCAAGAGGTTGTATGACCGTGCAATGCAGCATGTGAACCTTATCCAAAGTAATCATACACAACTGAGTGCGTTTTGCAAAGATTCATTGGAATAACTCCACTATGTAACATACCACCCATAGACTAATTTCTATCCAGGCCCACACATCACACGTCTCTGTTCTTGTCTAATAACACCACATCATGTGCGCTTGCCTGCAATCCTAAAAGAAAACCCCCTTGTCAGTGACAGATTGCAGTCACTAATCACATTGAGGAGTGGTGATTAGACACCTCCTTGTTTGAAAAAGTAACATGTAAATTCAAATATTAAACCAAGTCTTAAACCAATTAAACCAAGTCTCACAATACAATACAGATCAAATCATCCCTGGAAGTACATGTTCCTGTTGTTAAATTCTAATGAGTGCCCACTTTCCAGAGATTATTTGATTCAATGTCAGACAATGGCATTGTTTTATTGCCTAGATTAGACTACGACCTGTAGGAGACATTTCTATCTGTCGATCATGCAGAGTTTGGTGTTTATTGATTAAGATAACATTAGCCATATGGCTCTTGGGTAATTTTCATTTACAACACCAGCCATATCCTTATTAACTTAGTCTCAGAATGTTGTAAGTTCCCTCCCGAAGAGTCTTCAAAGATTCTGCATGTGGAAGAAGGTAGGCTGGGAGCAGCGTAGGGTCAGTCACAGAGCGGCGCCCCTGGAGCAGGTTTGGGGTTAAGTGCTTTGCTCAATGCCGGTTGGTTAATCATGAAAGCATTGTCTTTGTTGTAATTATTCAGACAGAGAAACGTTCTTTGGCATGAGCAAGGATAGTCCCACAATCCCACAACAACTATCCATTGGTGTGGCTGCTGGTCAGGCCATCGATGGGGGAGAAAAGATGAGTGAGTTGTTGACCTTTTGCATGTTGTACACCAAGCTTTAGATGATCCCCAGAGCACAGTGGTGTCAATAACACACCTCTTAAACTGAGCATTAAGTGGCATTAAGGAGTGAAATAAATCCCCAAATAAATGTAGCCTTCCATCGTCCAACAGTGAGAAATCCCTTTGTTTGACTGACCAGAAGGATAAACCAGAACGTGCACTCTAACGTGCACTCTAACGTGCATTCTAATGCCTAATGTTTCAGGTGGTGTCAGCCAGATACATACTCAAGACACAAATGTTTTTGTGCCTTGAGTATGTTTGTAGGCTGCCAGGCTGCCAGCAATTATCTAGGCTGCCAGATGGCCAACTTCTTAATAAGAAAGGGCGAAAAATAAACTAACCCTGTACTTTGAACTGAATCAAGTATGTCTGGATATACTGCTACTGTATTTGTGTAAATCCTTCGAAATCGGGGAAAATATTGATGTCAAACAATGCATTTTGAAATGAAAATGTTCTTCTGATAAAATAAGAGCAACAGGAAAATACACCAAGCCATCATGGAGAGACGATTACTAGGCCAACTTCTTCAATGGCTTTGACAGCATAGTTGTGTCCATGTTGTAACCCATTAGAGGCATTTGCCAATCCCAAATCAATTCCTAGCCCTCAATGCACTAAATCTAGCATAGACAAAAGAGACTGGAATATGTCTTCCGTATCCCATTAGGTACTTCAGATCGAATTTCCAGATCAGATTCTTTGTCCTCAATATGTCATGTTAAATGATGTGCATACTTATAGAGAAATGTATAGTTCTCAGTGATTAGTCATCAGGGTTCCAGTGTGGCTTACCTGGCAGAGCACAGTGCTTGCAATGCCAGGGTTGCGGATTTGATTCCCACAGGGGACTAGTACGAAAATATATGCACTCACTACTTACTGTAAGTCGCTCTGGATAAGAGGGTCTGCTTAATGACTCAAACATAAATGCATTCTCTTGTCATTTAAGATGTTCTCTTTGGACTTTCTGAATGCTGAGATAAAGTGGTGAGGTGGATTTTCTGTCTTCAGAAATCAAATCAACGGTCTTATCCTCATATGGGCGTAGGAAAGATACAGGCCTACAGCATTGAGCACTTTATCTGGTGAGCATTTATTTAGTCTATACCACTATCTTTAGTTTGACATAATTGTCGGGCGGCGTTTCTAGCCATCGCTGATCATTTTTTCATTTTCCCTTGGTTTTGTTTTGTCTTGTATCACACCTGGTTCCAATCCCATCAATTAGATGTTGTATATTTAACCCTCTGTTCCCCCTCATGTCCTTGTGGGTGATTGTTTGTTTGTAAGCTATGTGCAAGATATGTTCTGGTGTGCGACGGGTTTTGTACCCACTTGTATTCTTTTGCATATTTTGGTTTTCTGAGTTTTTGAGCACTTATTAAACTGCTCCATTTATACCAAGTTCGATCTCCTGCGCCTGACCAGCACGCCCCCCCCTTACAATAATACACGATCCTAAAGCACATTCTAGTTTTAAATTAGCCTGGAGGTTAGAGAGGTGGACCAGTAACCAGACAGTTGCTGGTTCAAATCCCAGGTCTGACAGGAAATAAGGGGGTATCTGGTATCTGAGAGATAAAAAAAATACCATCTGGTATCTTACCCTCGCCATCCTCACCACCATACTGGCTTCCACAGGGGAGCAAACCCCAGGACCTCCATACATTGTCACCTTCATTAGATGCTCTGCAGTCTGGGGCTGTTTCATGAGCGACCGAAGTGTTCATATTTGGTATAATTACTTCACAAACGAGACAGGCCCCCAACCATGAGAGAAATACTCTACCCTGCAATAACATCCTCCATTAGTTCCACTCTGTCTACTTTCCAGCTGGATTGCGATGAGGGTCTATATCTCATGATTGTGGCAGAAGAGTCCAAACTGGAACTGGTACAGCTCCCGGATTGGTTTGCTTACAAACAATATTGTGGACACCTGCATATCCCTCAACGATGTACGTGAGAGGTACCAAAAAACTACAAAGAGGTGGGCAATAGCAATATCAATATCAAAGAGTGTGTGATATAATATTTGAAATTCTTTATTCAACGGTTCCTAACATTTTCTTAGTGTCCGGTGCTTTGTCCAATTTCAGCACTGTGGTGCTGTCCTCAAATGCTGCCTAGTCTCTACAGGGTTCAAACCATTTCAGAACAGTGGCGCTGTCCACCAATGCATAGTCAGTTTACTAAAGGGACTTTAATTCCCTCAACTACTCAGCCAAACCTGCTTTTCAACATTTGAAATAATACGTTAACTTAAATTATCCCATTGCAGAAGCATTATGAATAACATTTACCCCTATGTTTCATCCCTATCCATCAACTTTTTGTATTTCCTGCATAGTCATCAGAAGATTATTTGCTTAGGGGGGCCTCTGCATCAGACAGACAAAGCAGTGTGTTGCTACTGGTTGGACGGTTAAAGACAGGGACAAACCTGGGAGCAGCGGGCTGCACGTGTCTGTTATTAAAACAAGCAAGGCGCAGTCACCACAACAAACACTCCCATCTGTTGTTTGCAGTCCTGTAAAGGACTTTAGTAAAAAATCTTTGAATTACTACTTAAGTCTGTACTTTACGATTTATATTTTTGGCAACATTTACTTTTACTACATTCCTAAAGAAAATTATGTACTTTTTACTCCATACATTTTTGCTTACACCCAAAAGTACTCTTTACATTTTGAATGGTTAGCAGGACAGGAAAATGGTCCAATTACCACACTTATCAAGAGAACATCCCTGGTCATCCTTACTGCCTCTGATTTGGCGGACTCGCTAAACACAAACGCTTTGTTGTAAATTATTATCTAAAGTGTTGGGAGTGTGCTGCTGGCTATCCGTAAATGGGAGGGAAAAAAAGACAATCGTGCTGTCTCGTTTGCTTAATATAAGGAATTTGAAATGAATCATAAATGTACTTTTGATACTTTAGCAGTGGTGGAAAGAGTACTGTAAAATCCATTCAAATAGAAGTACTGTTCCTTTAATGAAATTGGAATCAAGTAGAAGTAAAAGTACTGGTGTAAAAAACTACTCAAGTAAAAGTAAAAAGTACTACATTTAAAAAGTACTCAGAGTAAAGATTACTAAGTTACTTCTAAAATAATTTGCTATTTCAATTTTGATGGTTATTTGTATTCTCCTTTTACAAGAATGTGAAAAGGGTGTGGCAAATGTTCCATAACCAACAAGATAAGATCCAGCACAGCTGATTTAATATAAAATCTTCAACTTCCCATACACAAATGTTCAACAGAATGTTCAAAAGGCAAATTTTTTTTGTGGAACCACCTATCGAACACGTAACTCACTTCACTTCTCTGAATTTGCCATTCAGTTTCAGTATGAGATGATTTTCTAAGTTAATATCACGGATCCCTCCTGAACGTTCATCATGCACACCTGTCCCCTATTCCCACTGATTAGTATTTGTATAGATGTGCCCTTTGATTTCCATGGTCTTGTTGATTATTGTTCCCATGTCAGTTGGTGGTGTGAGTACCTATGCGTTGGTGCAGCTGTTATGCTGTGTGCTATATATATATATATATATATATATTGTGTGTTACGGGTATCGTCCCGTGTCGGTCAACGAGGTTTACCCTCGCTCTTTTGTTTCGGTACAGCCCAGTGTTGTGTACGTGTTTGTTTTGGGTGTATTAAAAACCCCTATTGTGTATTCCTGCACCGGTCTCCAAAATCCTTTATACCAGCGTGACAGTTAATTTAGTCTATCCTGGCTCGCTTGCAGTGAAGAGTAGTCCAGCACAGCTAAAAATATGCTCACAGGCGGCAGAAGCAGGCAGGCCTGTGTTGAGTTTGAGTGACAACTTCTATATGTGGCGGCAGGCAGCCTAGTAGTTAGAGCATTGGACTTGTAACCAAAAGGTTGCATGATCAAATCCCCGAGCTGATAAGGAAAAACCCTGTCGTTCTGCCCCTGAATAAGGCAGTTAACCCACTGTTCCAAAGCCGTCATTGAAAATAATAATTTGTTCTTAACTGACTTGCCTAGTTATATAAAGGGACGGGAAAAAATGAAGTAAACCCATTTTGTCTGATGGACTAGCAAGATATCCATCCAGCTCCCATGTATCTTCTGACCATTTCCCCTGTGCCTTCTAATCCTCTTCATCAGATGAATGCTGCCTTAGATGCTCAGTCTCGTCCTGTGTGATTGTTTCACGATAATTCTTCAGGGACGCCATACCTGTACATTGGAAACAAAACAACATTCACATATTCAGTGTTTCAGCAAAACTCTGTATGTGGCTGGCAACACAATCATATTATTGGTATTGCAGTGGCTCTAACAAAGACTTCAACACTTGTTATTCTCATATACTGAGATTGATTCGAATTGCTCAAATACATTTCAGACTTAACAAATTCTCTAATGAGGTGAGTCCATGTCTGGCTGTACCAAGACATAGTTATATGCAAAGGTCCAGCACCTGTAATGCAACTTAAATAATGAAAAAAAGAAAAACATAACAAAAAACAATTAAAGAAAAGACTCAAAGACCAAAAGATATCATCATATGAACAATGAGGTTCAAACCTTTTGGAGTAAAGAAATCATACCGGCTGTGATGACATCAGCTTTGTCAGTCCAAGACGTACAGCAGCAATAAGCTGTGGCTCCTCCATCATTTCTCCAAAGCACTTTTGGAGACCGTTCTGAATTACTCTGATAAGTTGTAGGCACATTTGGAAAGATGCTTCCAGCCTTTGAAGTTTTGTTTTTAGTAAGAGGATCACTAGCAGCAGCCACCACATATGAGTGTTGGTCTCCGACTGTAGAATGTTCAAAGCGGAGACCAAAGGCTTCCTCACTTTGCAGTACTCATTCAAGAAGGACATTTCTTCCGGGCTCAGCCTGAAAGACAAGGTAAGGTAAATGTAATATCTCTTAGAATTGTAACATTTCATGGACAATAAATAGTACTGTAATAGGAAAACATTACATTGATTCAAATAATTGCTACTCACATTTTCACTTCTAATTCTTCACATTTCTTATGGCATCCTCCCCCTTCTCTTGTATGATACGTGTGATCCTCTCCACAGCCAGGTAAGTTGAGTTCCAACGTGTTTGATTTGGATGGATCAACTGCAGTTTGCACTCATTCTCTACAAATTCAGCAGCTAAGGTTGACCGCCCCGTTTTATTCCACATGGCATTTGGCAAAAGACCACCTGCACAACCTTTTGTAGCCATCACTATTTGTTTCTGCCAACGAAGAATCTGTTGCAATGAGGTTCAGCAGGTGACATGCAAATCAAATGTATTTTCTAGCCCTTCGTACATCAGCTGATATCTCAAAGTGCTGTACAGAAACCCAGCCTAAAACCCCAAACAGCCAGCAATGAAGGTGTAGAAGCACGGTGGCTAGGAAAAACTCCCTAGAAAGGCCAAAACCTAGGAAGAACCCTAGAGAGGAATCAGTCTATGAGGGGTGGCCAGTCCTCTTCTGGCTGTGCCGGGTGGAGATTATAACAGAACATGGCCAAGATGTTCAAAATGTTCATAAATGACCAGCATGGTCAAATAATAATAATCACAGTAGTTGTCGAGGGTGCATAGCCGCAGGCAGAACAGTTGAAACTGGAGCAGCAGCACGGCCAGGTGGACTGAGGACAGCAAGGAGTCATCATGCCAGGTAGTCCTGAGAGGCATGGTCCTAGGGCTCAGGTCCTCCTCCGAGAGAGAGAAGGAAAGAGAGAAAGAGAATTAGAGAGTGCATACTTAAATTCACACAGGACACTGGATAAGACAGGACAAGTACTCCAGATATAACAAACTAACCCTAGCCCCCCGACACAAACTACTGCAGCATAAATACTGGCTGTCCACCTGGCTACCCATACCCCGGTCAACAGCCCTGCACCCCCCACAGCAACTTGCCCAAACCTCCCCCATTTCTCCTTTACCCAAATACAGATAGTTGATGTTCTGAAAGAGAAAATCTGGACCCCTACAAATCAGCCGGGCTAGACAATCTGGACCCTATCTTTCTAAAAAAATTCCGCTGCAATTGTTGCAAACCTTATTACTAGCCTGTTCAACCTCTCTTATCGTCTGAGATCCCCAAAGATTGGAAAGCTGTCGCGGTCATCCCCCTCTTCAAAGGGGGAGACATTCTAGATTCAAACTGTGACAGACTGTACACTATCCTTCCAGACTCACATTAAGAATCCACAATTACACAATTAAATCTAGAATTAGCTTCCTATTTCACAACAAAGCATCCTTCACTCATGCTGCCAAACATACCCTCGTAAAACTGACCATCCTACCGATCCTTGACTTCGGTGATGTAATTTATAAAATAGTTTCCCACAGTCTACTCAGCAAATTGGATGCAGTCTATCACATTGCCATCCGTTTTGTCACCAAAGCCCCATATACTACCCACCACTGCGACCTGTATGCTCTTGTTGGCTGGCCCTCGCTTCATATTCATCGCCAAACCCACTGGCTCCAGGTCATCTGTAAGTCTTTGCTACGTGAAGCCCCACCTTATCACAGCTCACTGGTCACCATAGCATCACCCACCCATAGCACGCCCCCAGCAGGTATATCTCACTGGTCACCACCAAAGCCAATTCCTCCTTTGGCCTCCTTTCCTTCCAGTTCTCTGCTGCCAATGACTGGAACAAATGTCAAAAATCACTGAAGCTGGAAACTCATATCTCCCTCACTAACTTTAAGCATCAGCTGTCAGAGCAGCTCACAGATCATTGCACCTGTACATAGCTGTAACGGCAGATCTCCTCTTCTTCTGAAGAAGAGTAAGGATCGGACCAAGATGCAGTGTTCATGATGATTTATTAAAAATGAACTGAACACTGAAATACAAAACAATAAACGATGTGAGGAAACCGAAACCCGAAACAGTACCGTGTGGCGACAAACACTCACACGGAAACAAACACCCACAACTCAAAAGTGAAACCCAGGCTACCTAAGTATGATTCTCAATCAGAGACAACTAACGACACCTGCCTCTGATCGAGAACCATACTAGGCCGAAACAGAAACCAAACATAGAAAAACAAACATAGAAGGCCCACCCCAACTCACACCCTGACCATACTAAATAAAGACAAAACAAAGGAAATAAAGGTTGTTAACGTGACAATAGCCCATCTGTAAATAGCCCATCCAACTACCTCATCCCCATATTGTTTTTTTGTTGTTTTTTTGCACCTCAGTATCTCTACTTGAACATTCATCTTCTGCACATTTATCACTCCAGTGGTTAATTGCTAAATTGTAATTACTTCGCCACTACGGCCTATTTATTGCCTTACCTCCCTAATCTTACCTCATTTGCACACACTGTATATAGATTTTTTTTAAATATTGTGTAGACTGTACAACTGTAAGTTAGTTTATTCCATGTGTAACTCTATGTTGTTGTTTGTGTCACACTGCTTTGCTTTATCTTGGCCAGGTCACAGTTGTAAATGAGAACTTGTTCTCAACTGGCCTACCAGGTTAAATAAAGGATAAATAAAATAAAAACATTATGGGGATGGCCAGCTACTAGCCACCATAATGTCAATGCGGTAGTATCCTGCACTACAGCTTGTAGTTCCTTCAGCTGTGTAAAGATGTTGATCAGGGTTAGCTTCTAACTAGCTAGCAACAGAATTAGCTAGCTAACGTTAGCATTATGCAACAGATTGAATGCACCTGGCTAGTAGCAACAATGTGTTAGCTACATTACATAGCCTACACAACAAACACCATTCCTGGCGACAAAATATATTTCTAACTTTACTTTTCGTACCATTAACTTACATGTTTTCTCAAGTCTGACAGAGTTTTTGTAGGCAGCCACCTCCACCATCTTTGGTAAGCAGAGTTTACATTTCATAATTACACTGTCTCCTCTTCTCTGCTTGAAGCTGAAGTATTCTTTTAGATGTGGCCAGGGACTTCCTTCCTCATGGTCTTCAGAAGATCCGGCCACTGTCTGTGTGTGTCTGTATTGTCTCCTGAACCTGCTCAATCTCGTTAGGCTCCATTTATTTTTCAAGTTGATTAGGAAACTTTTTTTTCATGGCATGTAGATACATTTTTTTACTGTTACAAAATCCTGCTACCGATCATCATTTGTTTACATACACAGCTGTATTTGGGCGTTTTGGCGCGATGCGTGAAATTGAATTGTATTGGTCCATCTGGTCATGTAACTTGTCACTGACACACAAGTGCACAATTTTTATGTGCTTGCCATGATGTTTATAATTTTTCTAGAATCTAGATTGTACTCTGTAACGTATGGTTTTGAAAATGTACTTAAGTACTTTACTTCATTCAAAAAGTACTTAAGTAAAAGTACAGCCTTGAAAAATACAAAAAGAAAGTACAAGTACACAGAAAAGCTACTCAATTACAGGAATGTGAGTAGTTGTAATTCGTTACTTTACACCCCTTTATTTAAGTATATTTAAGACCAAATACTTTTAGACTTTTACTCAAGTAGTATTTTACTGGGTGACTTTTACTTTTACTCAAGTATGACAATTGGGTACTTTTTCCACAACTGGAACTGACAGAAGACCCCATGGTGGTGGCCATGTGCTGACTGACCAGCAGGAGTGGTGTACATGATGAGTGCCAGGAATGACATACGGCTGTCCGAAATAAAGCAGGCCATTGAGGAGAACCATAACACTTGTCATCCAGCAGCCTACCAACAATTGCCCCTCCTTTTGAAGAGGCACAAGGTATCTATGAAATACCTTTACCTAGTGCCTTTTGAGAGAAACAACGACGGGCCGAGTATGTTCAGGTACAGCACTATATACTGCATTGCCTTTACTATTAATGCACATGCTACTTCACAATATCATATTGGAACTATACAGTAAAAATAACTAACCAAATATATTTTAAGAGGGTGATAGTGCTTGACACTGCTGTGAACCATCACAAGTGTATCTTTGTTAATGAAGCTTCAACCTTGATAAAACTCAGTGGCGTAGGCAGAAACAAGTTCCAGGATATCGTGGGGGAAACATCTCCATGTTCGCAGCTTCTCTGAAGATGGTGTGGTAGGACGTAGGCCATTACTTGGAAGCTGCAGCGCTGCACACCTTATTGTTCAATGAAATTGAGCAGGCTAGTAAAGGTGAAGAGGTTACCTACGCAATATATACAAAAGTATGTGGACACCCCTCCAAATATTTCAGCCACAACCATTGCTGACAGGTGCATAAAATCGAGCACACAGCAATGCAATCTCTACAGACAAACATTGGCAGTAGAATGGCCCGTACTGAAGAGCTCAGTGACTTTCAACATAGCACCGTCATAGGATGCCACCTTTTCAACAGGTCAGTTCGCCCTGCTAGATCTGCCCCGGTCAACTGTAAAGTGGAAACATCTAGGCGCACCAACTACTCAGCCCCGAAGTGGTGGGCCACATAAGCTCACAGAACGGGACTGCTGAATTATGAAGAGCGCAGTGCGCAAAAATCATCTGTCCTCGGTTGCAACACTCACTACCAAGTTCCAAACTGCCTCTGGATCAACGTCAGCACAATAACTGTTCAGAGCTTCATGAAATGGGTTTCCGTGGCCGAGCAGCCGCACGCAAGCCTAAGTTCGCCGACATTGGACTCTGGAGAAGTAGAAACACGTTTAATGGAGTGATGAATCCCACTTCACCATCTGGAAGTCCAACGGACTAATCTGGGTTTGGCGGATGCCAGGAGAACGCTACCTAATCGAATGCGTAGTGCCAGCTGTAAAGTTTGGTCGAGGCTGTTTTTCATGGTTCGGGCTAGACCCCTTAGTTCCATTGACGGGAAATCTTAACGCTACAGCATACACTGACATTCTAGATGATTCTGTGCTTTCAACTTTGTGGCAACGGTTTGGGGAAGGCCCTTTTCTGTTTCAGCATGACAATGCCCCCATGCACAAAGTGACGTCGATACAGATAGAGATTGTCAAGATCGGTGTGGAAGAACTTGACAGAGACCTGACCTCAATCCCATCGAACACCTTTGGCATGAATTGGAACGTCAACTGCGAGCCAGGCCTAATCGTCCAACATCAGTGCCCGACCTCACTAATGCTCTTGTGGCTGAATGGAAGCAAGTCCCCTCAACATGTTCCATCATGTAGTGGAAAGCCTTCCCAGAAGAGTGAAGGCTGTTATAGAAGCAAAGGGGGGGTCCAACTTCATATTAATGCTTATGATTTTGGAATGAGATGTTCGACGAGCAGGTGTCCACATACTTTTGGTCATGTAATGTATGTCAATGTGTTGGAAAATGTTATGTTCCACTATGCAGTGTTGATTCAGGCATGGTTACGGACCCATCACCGATTCGTGACCCTATACCTGCCCCTAGACTCTTTACTTAACTCTATTATGTATTTTTTTTCAGGATGGAGGTGGAAGGTGTACCATCATCATCCCAATGATCGTACCACCCTCCTGGCCATGGATGAGGCATGTGACGACATCAATGCAGACCAATGTCAAGCTTGGATTCGCCATTCCTAAAGGTTTTTCCAGCGGTGCATGAACAATGAGGACATCCACTGATGTGGTGACAATTTATGGCCAAATGCTCGAGGCTTGATGCAAATTAATGCGTGCTAAACTTTACGTTTTATTTCTATTCATTTCATTTAGTTTCTTACATTTGATGTAACAGTACACCTAAGATGCAATATTTTATCATAAATGATTGTAGAGGATGCCTTCATTGATCACACCATTGATTACACATTGGATAGATATTATGGAATTATAGATTTTCATTACATTTTATTGGGTAATGTAAGCGTATTGCCTAATGTGAAAACTGTGTAATCTACTGTAATTTACAGTACTGTAGCATATCACTTTCAGCTCTTCTAGGGGTGATTTGAAACACGCATCTTGCATTGTTTGCTATTGGATTAACTATTGGTTAAAACAACTAAATTGAAAATATATCATTATGTAGTGATTATATTATAAAATTATATTTTGAATTAATGGTTGTGTGGTGAGACTTGACTACAATTCAAATGAATGCACAATGACAGGTTTTGAATAAAAGACTAGCTGCATCACAAGTGTCACCAGTTTGAAGTTTTGAACTAAGAGTTGTTCAAATGTACCACATACTTGTGAAAATAGTACCAATGAGATAAAAAAAAATTGTACTATCCTTGGGGGGGACCAGAAGTCCTCACAAGGACAGTAAAACATGGACAATTTCAGATAAGTGGGTACATTTCGCTAGTCCCCACAAGGAAAACTGCTAGGATTTTGAATGGGAATCTATTGTTTGGTCCCCACAAGGATAGTAAAGTGTGTGTGTGTGTGTGTGTGCCCATGAGAGAGGGAAAGGTACTCAATGATATATTTGAATTTGTTTAACACTTTTTGGGGGGTTATTACATGATTCCATGTGTGTTATTTCATAGTTTTAATGTCTTCAATATTATTCTACAATGTAGAAAATAGTACAAATAAAGAAAAACCCTCGAATGAGTAGGTGTGTCCAAACTTTTGACTGGTACTGTACCTTACGCAGAGTCACGGATGACAGGACTGCTCTATGATCACACCCCAATGGGCTGCTAATTGCAGCTATTGAGAGCCCCGGAATTGTGTCTCGGGGGTTAAATGCTTGCATATTGTTGCAACCCTACTGGAATAATTGCCAGCTGCTGATTGACTCACGAGAATAATAGCCCAAGGCAACCCAATCACTCAGGCTCATATTATTTATGAAAGTGGCACTTGAATGTCAATAGCAATAAATGGTACAGTCATGAAAGGGAATTCACAGATACAAGATGAATGCAATAGTCATGGGCCTCTTCTCCGACACAGAATTAAACTAACAGAACATTATTATATCAATAGAACGTTACTTTTTCTGTATAACGCACTTAATTCTGACATTGTTGTGGTAACCTGGAGTGAAAAGTCAAAAGTGCTGAGTCAAATGTACCATGGCAATGACTTTACTATGCCGCTGCTACAGTGGACAACTGATTATGAGGTCATTTTGGTGGGGCTCTTTTGAAAGTTTCCGGCCACAGGACCAAATACTGAAAATGTTTCATTTACATTACGTTAGTCCTCTACCACATAACCATAGGCTATAATGGCAGTTATGAAGTAAACAAACACCGGATTCCCATGAGACCACTGGCAATTCCCCAGGATTGCAAAGAACAACCCCTGCACCTCCCTAGAAACAATGATGCATGAATAGCATCAGTAATGATATCAAATGAGTAATACACTATCCTAGCAGCGGCTACATTTAATCTGTAGTCATGGTTATGCATGATTTACTGTAAAGGCATTGAGTCTGTTATTTTACATGATACGGGGATGCTGGGAAGCAAGATGAGTGAGAGAATCTCCATACACGCAAAGCTAAGGAATGTGAATACATGCATACATTGAGCATCAAGTGGTGAACATTCCCTTAATTAGATTAAGTTTTATTTTGAATTCCCAATGAAGGCATGCTGCTGAGGTAATTGTATTCAACAGAAATGTCTGTTCAAAAAATAGTTGTTGAATATACCCAGACATCAGATGTATATAGAATCAAAACTAGATTATGACCATTATGGTCATTACAAAATTGTATTTATTTTCAAATTAAGATTGAATCAACGTTGACTGGCTGTGTACTTCAGACTTCATATTGTCCTACAGTCAAGCTCTTCTTCAAATGTTACCCTTGTTGTTAACCAAACACTATAGAGAACAAATAATAATGGGAAGAGACCATCATACATACAGTATTTCAGTACAATTTTATCAAATTAAATGTTCCTGGCGAAATAATTTCTTACAATAATGCTGGGACAGCTGGTTTACTGATAGGTAAGTACAAGGTAGTCAGAAATAGCTAAACTTGCTATGATTCACAAACATAAATGGGTGCTTAATAGCCTACTGTTGCTGTGGAAACATGTTTTCTGAACCTGTGCGAGTAGCCTACTGTAACTACTTCCTGTCTGGCTGCCCCTCGTCACACAAGAAGCCTGGAACAGTTGGGAGTGAAAAAATAGGAAAGAAAGCAGGGAGCAAAAGAGTGATTAGATTGTATAGACTGTATATTGGTACAGTACTCTGACCTGAGAGACAGAAAAACCTCAAATCAATTATTGACGGTGAGGTGCACAGGAACAAAGCATGTCAAATGAACTGCTGTTAATGAATGACCCAAAAAATGATATCCTTAATCTAGCCTAATACTCTTCTCGAATTGAATGCTGGTTGAGAGAATTTCATTCAGGTGGGGAATTTTGGTAATTGGGCAAGCTCTGGATAATTTTCACCATATAAACATGGTGGCAACCATGCGTGTTGAGTTACAGAGCTTCAGAATTGAACAGCATGAATTATTCAAACTCTGAGTAGAAAATGTGTATGTATCACTTCCATTCAACTATTGTATTCACAGTAAAATATGAACTATGCTATCTTTGAATGTTTAACATATTATGTTTCTGGGAAATACCCATGGCTTTAGAAAAACGCTGCTCCCATTTTGAATGAATGTCATAAAATGTAGATTCATATTTTAGCGCTGTCTCATTTTAAATGCTAGACAATTGTAAACTAAGCAAAATGGGAGAGTTTGATATATTGCACAACATACTGAATCTGTATAGTGTATGTGATGAAATATTCAGTTGTCTTCATGCTATTATCACAATAAAACATCCTATCATTGATGCTTTTACACAGGTACAGTGTCCTGGGATAATGGATTATTACAAGATCATGGTTTTTAATTCAGAACTGACTTTCTTAATTATACTGAGTTGAAAGAATACCAGTCTGACAAATATTTTCCTACTTTTTAATAAAGAGAGTTGTTTCAGGTGAATATGTCTCATCTTTCCATGAGCCGTTTCCTCAAACTTAACAAATGCATCTCGTCAAAGGTCTATGAGACGGAGAAGAGCAGTCCTGTCAGACAGTGGATTTTAATTAAAGGCTAAACAAATATCACTGCTGCTGCTGCTGTAAATGGGCCAATGATGGCAATGATGGAGATGCTATAACAAGTCCCGTCTGTTGCCTAGAATATGCAATTACTTGGGGCAGACAAGCAAGGCAAGTTGGATGTTGTTTGCAAATTAACAGCAATTTGGGAATCCCTATTTTGTGAATAAAATGTTTGTTTTAAAGTTCAATGTCCAGCTATCTTTTTTAAGATATTGCATAACTGGAAGTTAGCCACAATAACGCCCTGCACCGTGTGCAAAATTCAATAAGGTACTTCACATAGTTCTAGATCGCAATATCATTTCAGCAGATGTCCAATACAAAACTGTGGTGAGCATTCAGGCTACTGCACACAGAAAGTACTGTCCACAGGGGCACAATTAGGACCTATAAACCTCAGTCAGAGGCTAGAACCTTTGCTCCAGCCTCAAGCTGGGACACTTGTGGGATGCAGACAGATGTAACCCGTCTGGATAGTAAAACAGTCCCTTAAAACGACCGTTGCCTTCTTATTATTGATCCCATTCTATCTGTATCCTCGGTTGAATTACATCTGGTAATGTGGAGAGCATTTCATCTGGAGGCAACTGCCTGGAGGTTTTGGTTGAGTTTGCTCAGAGCTAATGACCCTCCACAGCCCTCATGTTGACACGATGAGGGGCCCAGTGACCAGGCAGTGTGCTGACAGTCATGGCCGCTGACAGCAGGGACCTTTAGAGTAAGCTGCTTTCAAGACTAACATCACTGCTGAGTGTCTAAATGTTTTTAGTTTAATAAGATGTGCGAAAAGTGGTCAAGAAGGTTAAAAAGACAATGTATGTAAGAACTTCCCTTTGAACAAAATGTTCTAATGTACATACGGAAATAAAACGTTGTTAATAATAATAGTAACGTCCAGCAGAAGCAGAGTTTGAGAGGCCATTATTCCACAATTCATATCAGCCTTTTCTGACCAGTCCCCTAGACATGCAAGCTTGGTTACTGTCGTTGAAAATACACATTTTTGTTTTGAGAAAAATCCTATCTGTTACGCCTGTCTAGGAGAATCAAATGAATACGTAAACAATACATTCTGTTTGTAGTTTCTCTGAGTTTTTCAACCTTATTATCGCAAACTGCCAAAATAAAGGGAAAGTCCCCATTCTTTAGATCCCTTTCCTGGTATTTCTCAAGAATCAGCAGTCAAACGTCAGCACCAAGGGATAGATTATTGTTCAAATTGCATATCAGAGTATGTGTATGCTCAGTATTCTAGAGGCTTCTTCCTAACACCCGGGCACACATGATTATAAACTCTGGATAAGCTGGTGGACAGGGACTGACGACATACACACACATTCCACTGCTGATTGTATTTTTTCCCCAGAGTTTGTTATATATTTTAAACATAAAGCTGGTGGAGAGGAAACTGAATGTAGCATCAACCCTGAGAGGACAGTAGAGCAGCCTGAGATGCACAGCTGTAGCCTCCACAGACAGTGCTATAGATATACAAGTATTATCTAGTGGCAAACAGAATCATAATGATTTGAGAGATGTCACATTTTTATGAGAGGTAAAGTCCTCTCGTAACTGCACACAGTGCACAGGTTGGCCAATAATGTCACACACACACACACACACACACACACACACACACACACACACACACACACACACACACACACACACACACACACACACACACACACACACACACACACACACACACACACACACACACACACACACACACACACACACACACACACACACAGCTATTTACATTACAAAACCCTTTTTCCCAAGGGGAAAATAACTATTTATTTAGCCAAATACATGGAAGAGTAGTAGCTAATACTACTTCTTAGTAGCTAATACATGGATTACTCACTTGAACAGGGGGGTGGAGTGCAAGCCCCTGGCCTTCACCCCTTGCATGCCCCCTGTGTCTCCCCGAAAGGATGGGGTCAGGGGACTTGTTTCTTGACACTTCTTTTCACTGTCACAAACTACTTACTGTCACACTGCACAGATGGCTGTCTAACAGTTGCACTTAACTGTTTAACAGTTGCCCAATCACACGTGGAGTGAACGGGTGGAATTCTGAGGGGGACGCAGGGGAAAGGCAGTGGAGGGGGTGAGGGTTGGGGTAAAGGGCGAAGTGATGAATGGGTTTGGGATCCAGGGAAGACATACAGCACTGTTGCCTCTTCTTAGTAGTTTACGGCCAGCATCCTCTTCCTCATATTTCTCCAGCCGTCTGGTCCTGGACCTGGTCGGTTAATGTGAATCACCGTTCCTTTACCCATCAGAGATGCGATTTTTCCTTATCAATCAGGAAGATTTGCGTTGCCCTCTATTCATAAAAAATTTAACTTGACCAAGCACCAATATCCTCTTCTTCCTGATTGTCATAATGCTGATCACATCTCTGTCTATACTGTGTTAAGATACATGGCTCTGAATGTATTGCAATCAAAAACATATGTTCATGAAATGGGAAGCCATGTTTCTGGATTAAAGTTTGCCACAAATGGGTTATATTTTAAGTTTTCAGTAACTTGAAAAAATGCGTATTGACCACACTGGTCACTTTGTATATGTATATTTGTAATCTTCTAATCTCTCCTCTATCTACTCTATTTTGGAAATAATGTATTTGGGAGCGTTCCTCATTTTTCTGACACACTGTATTCTATTTATCATGGTTTGTCACCAGGAGTGGCTGATGAGAACAGTGATGATGATGAGGAGGAGGAGGAGGGCCACCTGTACTCTCCCAACCCCAAACAGTCCTCCTCAGAGAGTGACTATGATGACATTGCTAACTACCTAGACTCAAACCCAGAGCAAGGCAACTGAATGAGCTGGATAGAGATTAGTTTTATATCTCCAGTTTTCTATTAATGTAAAAGAGCAGCTAGCTAATTACAATGATTTATTTTTCTATTATTTTTATACGTGTATATCATTTTTAGATTTCTTGAAAACGACAACAATACAATACACAGATAGTGGGTACGCTTGCCCCCACCCGCCCGAGACGCTGGCAAGGCAAGGCCCAGCCAAATTTTCCAAGGGTGGGAAAAACCAAGCCCTGCATGGAAGCAAGCGTACCCATAACTACCAGGACCACACCGCTGACAGCATGAAACCAAACCACAAAACATACAATAATCCCACCCTCACCTCTGATTGGAGGACCTCTGACATTTACGCTGTACATTTGTGTATATAATTATTCCAACACTCATCAATTCCACCCTTCAGACAGCCACACTGGCACGGCTTAAAGATCAAGAGATATCTTTACAAAAAAGCAATCACAAACTTGAATCTACATTTAGTTGAATTCATTCTACAAGTCATACACACTATATGGAATTAATAGCAACATCCTGCATTAATAAATCATTAGAATCCTCTCATAGTACCCAGAGGTAATTGATTGTGTCGTTTTTGAAGTTGTTGGCACCAATTAATTTTATTTTGAGCAAATCTTTCAGAATCAATATGAGTGTTTGTATTCTCTGTCATTTTGAATGGGTTTTTGTTCTTTAGTGACAGCATTGAAATTGCTTTTAATTAACCACATCATAATTTTACATCAGACTTGTAAATCACATTATTATTTTCGTTATATGATTGTTCATATTGTCATTGATCATGAAAATGATTCTGTCATTGTTATTTCTCACACTATCAATTCCAATTAACTGGTAGCGTCAACAGTTAAGACATTAAACATTGTTCAGGGGAAAATGGTTTCCAGCTCATTTAGACATCAGTAAAGTGGCACCTATATACTGAATTGAAAATGTGTCTGAATTTGAATGACTGTAGAAGTGTACACCATGTGTGACCAATCCTCCTCCTGGAGGGCATTTGAGTACAGTATGCAGACCTTTGCTTCAGCCTGTGGCAGGTAGCCTCAAGGTTAGAGCATTGGGCCAGTAACCGAAAGGTTGCTGTTTTAAATCCCAACGCTGATAAGGTGAAACATCTGTCACTGTGCTCTTGAGCAATGCACTTAACCCGAATTGCTCCAGGGGCGCTGGACAATGGTGACCCTGCAGTGACCCCACTCCCTGTGGGTGTCTCAGGGGGAGTTGGGATATGGTGACCCTGGCAGTGACCCCACTCCCTGTGGGTGTCTCAGGGGGAGTTGGGATATGGTGACCCTGCAGTGACCCCACTCCCTGTGGGTGTCTCAGAAGGAGTTGGGATATGGTGACCCTGGCAGTGACCCCACTCCCTGTGGGTGTCTCAGGGGGAGTTGGGATATGGTGACCCTGCAGTGACCCCACTCCCTGTGGGTGTCTCAGGGGGAGTTGGGATATGGTGACCCTGCAGTGACCCCACTCCCTGTGGGTGTCTCAGGGGGAGTTGGGATATGGTGACCCTGGCAGTGACCCCACTCCCTGTGGGTGTCTCAGGGGGAGTTGGGATATGGTGACCCTGCAGTGACCCCACTCCCTGTGGGTGTCTCAGGGGGAGTTGGGATATGGTGACCCTGCAGTGACCCCACTCCCTGTGGGTGTCTCAGGGGGAGTTGGGATATGGTGACCCTGGCAGTGACCCCACTCCCTGTGGGTGTCTCAGGGGGAGTTGGGATATGGTGACCCTGCAGTGACCCCACTCCCTATGGGTGTCTCAGGGGGAGTTGGGATATGGTGACCCTGCAGTGACCCCACTCCCTGTGGGTGTCTCAGGGGGAGTTGGGATATGGTGACCCTGCAGTGACCCCACTCCCTGTGGGTGTCTCAGGGGGAGTTGGGATATGGTGACCCTGGCAGTGACCCCACTCCCTGTGGGTGTCTCAGGGGGAGTTGGGATATGGTGACCCTGCAGTGACCCCACTCCCTGTGGGTGTCTCAGGGGGAGTTGGGATATGGTGACCCTGGCAGTGACCCCACTCCCTGCAGGTGTCTCAGGGGGAGTTGGGATATGGTGACCCTGGCCGTGACCCCACTCCCTGCGGGTGTCTCAGGGGGAGTTGGGATATGGTGACCCTGGCAGTGACCCCACTCCCTGTGGGTGTCTCAGGAGGAGTTGGGATATGGTGACCCTGGCAGTGACACCACTCCCTGTGGGTGTCTCAGAAGGAGTTGGGATATGGTGACCCTGGCAGTGACCCCACTCCCTGTGGGTGTCTCAGAAGGAGTTGGGATATGGTGACACTGGCCGTGACCCCACTCCCTGTGGGTGTCTCAGGGGGAGTTGGGATATGGTGACCCTGGCAGTGACCCCACTCCCTGTGGGTGTCTCAGAAGGAGTTGGGATATGGTGACACTGGCCGTGACCCCACTCCCTGTGGGTGTCTCAGAAGGAGTTGGGATATGCAATAAACACATTTCCATTGGGTAACAGGACAAATATAAGCACCCACCCAAAATTATTTTTACACCTGATTCAACTAATGCTGATTTGATTAGCAATCAGATGTGTGAGATTAAGGCTTGAATTAAATCCTAAAGAGGAGTACTCTCCAGGATGAGGGCACCAGGAGGAATGTTGGTCACCAGGAAGAGGGCACCAGGAGGAGGGTTGGTCTCCAGGAAGAGGGCACCAGGATGAGGGTTGGTCTCCAGGAAGAGGGCACCAGGAGGAAGGTTGGTCTCCAGGAAGAGGGCACCAGGATGAGGGTTGGTCTCCAGGAAGAGGGCACCAGGAGGAAGGTTGGTCTCCAGGAAGAGGGCACCGGGAGGAGGGTTGGTCACCAGGGAGAGGGCACCAGGAGGGGGGTTGGTCTCCAAGAAGAGGGTACCAGGAAGAGGGTTGGTCTCCAAGAGAAGGGTCGGTCACCCTGGGTCGTGTTCAGTAGATGAAATGTTGTCCAATAAATACAGACACAGATTTCAGTTGGAGAACCCTGCTATAGTTTGTACATGGTAGGCAAAACAGGCCCTGTCAGAATAACACATGGCACAGGGCGGTAATGTTGGGTGTGCCCCGGTCTTATTCATAGGCGGCCCCAGTGCTCTGTGGGATAACACAACATCAGTCAGGTACTGCAGGGGACAGCCCTGTCCTAGGCTCCACTCTCCTCCTGGCGGGAAGTCGTTTCTCAAGGCGATGATGGAAGACGTCCGGAGGCTGGGCAGGAGGAGTAAATCACTGTGCCTCCCCTTCCGTACCCCTGCAGGTGCTGGCATCGGACGCAGGATTTATGACCATCTTTGTTTCATTTTTGTAGGGAGGCGACTCGCACTCTGTCACCCTCCTCTTGTTATTGTGGTTATTATTAATGGAGGGAGGTTCCCAGGTACTGTACTCCTGTGTGCCATCGGCCTGATATCTCTCTGCCGCCTCGGATTTGACCATTGTCTAGTGTGGTTTTATGTCTACATAAACACCCTGTCATATATAATAAAGGATGCAGTGACTTAACCATTTTTCACACGGTCTTGAAAAGTGCAAAGGGAATGCCATATCTGCTGCAAAAGGAAATCAAACTGCTGACCTGAACTGGGCAATAAAATATCCAGCCACATCCCCTCAACCATACTGAATAATTGAACATTGTCCACAGAGGATGGTGTGAAAATGAGGTTCACTGCCATGTTCAATAACAAAAGCAATGTCATTGTACTGCTCCTTGGTAGGTCTTTGTAAATGATTTCAGACAATAATGTTTCAGAATATTGTGTTCATCCTACACGTTGTTTGGTATGATAATCTAAGTGTACCAGTAGTCAATTCTTTCTCAAGACTGCACCATTGTCTGAATGTAATACTTAAAGATCATGAACAGTCAAAATCATGTTTTTCATGAAATTGGATATTATTTGGATGAAACCAGATGAACGTATGATGACCAAAGTATGACAAATGACTGTTGCTTCTACATTGATAAAGTTTGACCATAAAGTTACTGGTTCCCTCCACCATGTTAAACACTTGGATTCATTGTTAAGAGTACAAGGTCACATCACCTTAACTCTCATTTTAAAACACCAATGGTAACATGATATTCTCTTACCTAATTTAAATAAGTACCGCCTTGTAAACAACATCTGAGAAAGTGAGTTTGCGGAGGGGTGTTGTTTAAATAGTGTCAGTAAATATAATTAAAAGTTTAAACTATTAATCTATGGCAAAGATACTTATATGTTTCCCCCTTCATCTGTGTCTAGTTAGCTAGTTAGTGGCAGGCTAGGTCTCCAGCCAGCATGGAATAAACGGGGGGGAAGGGTCGTTCAATCTCTGATGCAGTTGTCATGTCAACACATACGTTAGTGCTGCTGTGAACCCCATCACAAGAGACATGACAATCATTGATGCAATTTCAATGTTTTTTTTAGTTACCAAATTTGTTTGAGATTATTTTAATGCAACACTAATCACTGCATCCAAGTTTCTTGACATATGCTTTTCAAATAGCTGTCAGCCTGTCTTTTCAAACTTCCTGGTAGTTAGCCATGAGAGGAAAAGCAATTTTTCTCAAATATTTAGCATTTCTATCTCCCCAAAAATATTGTGAGGGTATATATTTTTGCCACTCAAATGGCTATTTTACATGGGACCCAGAATGACTGTTCGGGAACTTTAACGCACTCAAGTCCTCCTTTTTCAATTGGGTGAAATTGAAACCTTTCACTTGCCATTTGATTTGAGAGGTACTTGTATGTTTTGTATCTATTATGCCCCTCACTGACCATCATGGTCAATGACAGACATAAACAAAGGCAGAAACACAATACACTTCCTTGTGATGTCTCTCTTGACACTATTTACTGCAAATTGCCATGGCCCCATGACAACTGGAAAACTCATTAGAGCTGAGTAATGAGCATCCTACTAATACAGAGTGGGAGGGAGATAAAGCACTGAATAAAGAATTACGCTTTCTATCACACACTTTGTGATTGTTAGGCATTTTTCAATTTAATTAAACAGTCACAAATCTGGTTGTAAAGCTCAGAAGCTTTACATCCATAATATAATAATAATTGTTCCTCAAATGCAGTGTATGATATATCATTGTGTAGCTCTGTGTCTCTGTTTAAATCCAATGTAAAAAGGCACCATTTCAAATATTACAAAAGACAGAATCAAGGCAGTCAGTCACATATGGATGATATCAGGGGGAAATGGATGCTGAGGGCTGGCATACTGTTGGTAAGCATTAATGTTAGATTTGTTTAATAAGATAGAAGTGCATTACATTGTTGCACCTGTTTTTGGAGGATTTAGAAGATGCAATGACAGGCAGTATTCAGAAAGTCTGTCTTGGTCAGGGGTGATGAATTCATTTGCAATCAGATGTTTTCCCCTCTTTTATTGGTGCTACAAGGCAGATAGAGTTCAAAGAGTGACAATATTTTGAATCTTCACATGGAGTGGTGGAGAAATGCCTACACACTATCCAGGCGTAGTGGAGGTATCGACTGCAAAGTTATTACTTCTCTTACAGTATGTCACTTCCAATGGCCAGAGACTCCTCAAGCTGGCAGGTTACACTTCAGCAGCTGAGCTCTCTCAGTGCCTGTTAGTCCCACACAGACTAGCCTACTCTTGTTCAGGGCCTTAGCATAAAAAATGGATGAAAACCGATACACGTTGGATACAAGCTTGGAATGTGGTAGAAATGCTCTTTGGGACATAGTAATTGATATTAGAAGGGGTGCCCAAAAATTGGGGCATGGCACTCCTATTATTATTATTTTTACTATTAAACCACCAATACTGAATCAGATTTTGGAAAGGTGATATTACTGTTGACTTTTTGTTGCCATATATAATAAGAAATCTAGTGTATTTGTGAGTCCAGGACCAGTCTTCAACAATATGCCATTATATTTCATAAGCAACCTGCCTAAAGTGGTAGAAATGGCCTGGAAAAACCAGAAGTCTACCTGTAAACACCTCCAATTGTGTTGAGCTACTACATGAATCACCTCTACAAATGTCTTTAATAGGTTAAAAAAAATGCCATGTTATCAGGTTAAAAATTCCCAACACATCCTAGGAGTTACATTATGTAGCTAATTTATTGAGAGCATGGGTAATTTACTCTGAATATGGCCTTAAACAGGAGATGGTCATTCGAACATAGGCTTTTACATTAGACTACAATTTATGCAATATCACCTTGATCTGTATACATCTGGCCCTTCTTTGGACACTGTATTAATAACCCTCCAGACGAGCTTCAATGCCATACAACTCTCCTTCCGTGGCCTCCAACTGCTCTTAAATACAAGTAAAACTAAATGCATGCTTTTCAACCGATCGCTGCCTGCACCTGCCTGCCCGTCCAGCATCACTACTCTGGACGGTTCTGACTTAGAATATGTGGACAACTACAAATACTAGGTGTCTGGTTAGATTGTAAACTCTCCTTCCAGACTCACTTCAAACATCTCCAATCCAAAGTTAAATCTAGAATTGGCTTCCTATTTCGCAACAAAGCATCCTTCACTCATGCTGCCAAACATACTCTCGTAAAACTGACTATCCTACCAATCCTTGACTTCGGGGATGTCATTTACAAAATAGCCTCCAATACCCTACTCAATAAATTGGATGTAGTCTATCACAGTGCCATCCGTTTTGTCACCAAGGCCCCATATACCACCCACCACTGCGACCTGTACGTTCTTGTTGGCTGGCCTTCGCTTCATACTCGTCGCCAAACCCACTGGCTCCAGGTCATCTACAAGTCCCCCCTTATCTCAGCTCGCTGGTCACTATAGCAGCACCCACCTGTAGCACGCGCTCAAGCATGTATATCTCTCTGGTCACCCCCAAAACCAATTCTTCCTTTGGCCGCCTCTCCTTCCAGTTCTCTGCTGCCAATGATTGGAACGAACTACAAAAATCTCTGAAACTGGAAACACATCTCCCTCACTAGCTTTAAGCACCAGCTGTCAGAGCAGCTCGCAGATTACTGCACCTGTACATAGCCCATCTATAATGTAGCCCAAACTACCTCATCCCCTACTGTATTTATTTATTTTGCTACTTTGCACCCCATTATTTTGATTTCTACTTTGCACATTCTTCCACTGAAAATCTACCATTCCAGTGTTTTACTTGCTATACAACACTCCTTCTGTGGCCTCCAACTGCTCTTAAACGCTAGTAAAACCAAATGCATGCTTTTCAACCGTTCGCTGTCTGCACCCGCACGCCCGACTAGCATCACCACCCTGGATGGTTCTGACCTAGAATATGTGGACATCTATAAGTACCTAGATTAGACTGTAAACTCTCCTTCCAGACTCATATCAAACATCTCCAATCCAAAATCAAATCGAGAATCGGCTTTCTATTTCGCAACAAAGCCTCCTTCACTCACGCCACCAAACTTACCCTAGTAAAACTGACTATCCTACCGATCCTCGACTTCTACAAAATGGCTTCCAATACTCCACTCAGCAAACTGGATGCAGTTTATCACAGTGCCATCCGCTTTGTTACTAAAGCACCTTATACCACCCACCACTGTGACCTGTATGCTCTAGTCGGCTGGCCCTCACTACATATTCGTTGCCCCCTAAAGTGGCAGAAATGGCCTAGAAACACCAGAAATCTACCTATAAACCACTTTCATTTTTAATCAGGGATCACCTTAAAAACATGTTATCAAGCTTAATCATTGCCAACACACCATAGGAGATACATTATATAGCTCATTTATTGAGACCATGGGTAACAACAGTCAACATATAATATTCATTCTAAACTCAGCAAAAAAATAAACGTCCTCTCACATCCAACTGCATTTATTTTCAGCAAACTTAACATGTGTAAATATTTGTATGAACATAACAAGATTCAACAACTGAGACATAAACTGAACAAGTTCCACAGACATATGACTAACAGAAATGGAATAATGTGTCCCTGAACAAAGGGGGGGGGGGTCAAAATCAAAAGTATCAGTCAGTATCTGGTGTGGCCACCAGCTGCATTAAGTACTACAGTGCATCTCCTCGTCATGGACTGCACCAGATTTGCCAGTTCTTTCTGTGAGATGTTACCCCACTCTTCCACCAAGGTACCTGCAAGTTCCCGGACATTTCTGGGGGGAATGGCCCCAGCCCTCACCCTCTGATCCAACAGGTCCTAGACGTGCTCAATGGGATTGAGATCCGGGCTCTTTGCTGGCCATGGCAGAACACTGACATTCCTGTCTTGCAGGAAATCACGCACAGAAAGAGCAGTATGGCTGGTGGCATTGTCATGCTGGAGGGTCATGTCAGGAAGGAAGGTAGGGTACCACATGAGGGAGGAGGATGTCCTCCCTGTAACGCGACTCGTCAGTGAAGAGCAGTTTTTGCCAGTCCTGTCTGGTCCAACGACGGTGGGTTTGTGCACATAGGCAATGTTGTTGCCAGTGATGTCTGGTGAGGACCTGCTTTACAACAGGCCTAAAAGACCTCAGTCCAGCCTCTCTCAGCCTATTGCAGACAGTCTGAGCATTGATGGAGGGATTGTGCATTCCTGATTTATCTTGGGCAGTTGTTGTTGCCATCCTGTACCTGTCCCGCAGGTGTGGTGTTCGAATGTACCGATCCTGTGCAGGTGTTCTTACACGGGGTCTACCACTGCGAGGATGATCAGCTGTCCGCCCTGTCTCCCTGTAGCGCTGTCTTAGGCGTCTCACAGTATGGACAATGCAATTTGTTGCCCTGGCCACATCTGAAGTCCTTCAGACACCCAAGTCATATAATGTTCTCTGCTAACGCACGGCAAGCGGTATCGGAGCACCAAGTCTGGGGCCAAAAGGCTCCTTAACAGCTTCTATCCCCAAGCCATAAGACTGCTAAACAGTTAATCAAATGGCTAGCAGGACTATTTACATTGACCCCATATTTTAATCCATTTGTTTTGCACTGACACTTTTTATCACATTTCAGGTAAGACCCAAACGCACTGTGTCGAAGTAATAATGTTTATTACATCAACGTAAAAGCTGGCAGGGGTCGACAATCCAGAGTAGTGGGGCAAAGGTACCGGACGGCAGGCAGGCACAAGGTCAGGTCAGGTAGAGGTCAGTAATCCAGAGTAGTGGGGAAAAGGTACAGGACGGCAGGAAGGCTCAGGGTCAGGTTAGGCAGAGGTCAGTAATCCAGAGTAGTGGGGCAAAGGTACTGGACGGCAGTCAGGCTCAAGGTCAGGTCAGGTAGAGGTCAGTAATCCAGAGTAGTGGGGCAAAGGTACAGGACGGCAGGAAGGCTCAGGGTCAGGTCAGGCAGAGGTCAGTAATCCAGAGTAGTGGGGCAAAGGTACCGGACGGCAGGCAGGCTCAAGGTCAGGTCAGGTAGAGGTCAGTAATCCAGAGTAGTGGGTCGAAGGTACAGGACGGCAGGCAGGCTCAGGGTCAGAGCGGGCACAAAAGGTTAAAACAGGAACAGAAACTGGAACCCCCTGCCCCGAGGTCGACCCTTCAGGAGACGCCTCACCACGTAAGCCGGTTGGCAATCGATGAGACGGGGAAGAGGGGTGGACCTGGAAACAGGAGACAAAGGGCTGTGAGACATGGGTTTAACTCTGGACACATGAAAGGTAGGATATATACCCAATACCACGGGGACCTGCGGAGACTCAATGACTGGAACGAATTTCAAACATCACTGAAGTTGTAGACTTATAGTTGAAGTTGGAAGTTTACATACACTTAGATTGGAGTCATTAAAACTTGTTTTTCAACCACTCCACAAATGTCATGTTAGAAACTATAGTTATGGTCGGTTACGACATCTACTTTGTGCATGACACAAGTCATTTTTCCAACAATTGTTTACAAACAGTCTATTTCACTTATAATTCACTGTATCACAATTCCAGTGGGTCAGAAGTTTACATACAGTAAGTTGACTGTGCCCTTAAACAGCTTGGAAAATTCCAGAAAATTATGTCATGGTTTTAGAAGCTTCTGATAGGCTAATTGACATAATTTGAGTCAATTAGAGGTGTACCTGTGGATGTATTTCAAGGCCTACCTTCAAACTCAGTGGCTCTTTGCTTGACATCATGGGAAAATCAGAAGAAATCAACCAAGACCTCTGAAAAAACATTGTAGACCTCCACAAGTCTGGTTCATCCTTGGGAGCAATTTCCAAATGCCTGATGGTACGATGTTCATCTGTACAAACAATAGTACGCAAGTATAAACGCCATGGGACCACGCAGCCGTCATACCTCTCAGAAAAAAGACCATAATTGGCCATCGTTATGTTTGGAGAAAAGGGGAGGCTTGCAAGCCGAAGAACACCATCCCAACCGTGAAGCACGTGGGTGGCAGCATCATGTTGTGGGGGTGCTTTGCTGCAGGAGGGACTGGTGCACTTCACAAAATAATGGCCTCACGAGGAAGGAAAATTATGTGGCTATGTTGAAGCAACATCTCAAGACATCAGTCAGGAAGTTAAAGGTTGGACGCAAATGGGTCTTCCAAATGAACAATGACGCCAAGCATACTTCCAAAGTTGTGGCAAAATGGCTTAAGGACAACAAAGTCAAGGTATTGGAGTGGCCATCACAAAGCCCTAACCTCAATCCTATAGAAAATGTGTTGGCAGAACTGAAAAGATTTGTGCATGCAAGGAGGCCTACAAACATGATTCAGTTACACCAGCTCTGTCAGGAGGAATGGGACAAAATTCACCCAACTTATTGTGGGAAGCTTGTGGAAGGCTACCTGAAACGTTTGACCCAAGTTAAACAATTTAAAGGCAATGCTACCAAATACTAATTGAGTGTATGTAAACTTCTGACCCACTGGGAATGTGATTAAATAAATAAAAGCTGAAATAAATAACTCTCTCTACTATTATTCTGACATTTCACATTCTTAAAATAAAGTGGTGATCCTAACTGACCTAAGACAGGGAATTTTTACTAGGATTAAATGTCAGGAATTGTGAAAAACTGAGTTGAAATGTATTTGGCTAAGGTGTATGTAAACTTCCGACTTCAACTGTATATATCCCTCATTAACTTCAAGCATCAGCTTCCAGAGCAGCTTACCGATCGCTGAAGCAGTACACAGCCTGTCTGAAAATAGGCCATCCAACCTACTACCTACCTCATCCCCATATTTGTTTTTCTTTTTTTCTCCTGCCCTTTTGCACACCAGTATTTCTACTTGCACATCCTCATCTGCACATCTATCATCTAACATCTATATATTATCACTCCACTGTTAATTGCCAAATTGTAATTACTTTGCCACTATGGCCTATTTATTGCCTTACCTCCTTACTAAATTTGCACGCTCTGTATACATATTTTCTATTGTGTTATTGACTGTATGTTTGTTTATCCCATGTTGTTGTTTTTGTCGCACTGCTTTGCTTTATCTTGGTCAGGTGGCAGTTGTAAATAAGAACTTGTTCTCAACTGGCCTACCTGGTTAAATAAAGGTGAAATAAAAAAATATAAAAAATAAAAGTATACAAAGGGTACAGGGCAACAGAAGACGAACAGCAAAGGGGATAATGATCTTGGAGCAGGGGAGAATGGTCTCGGCTTCTGGAGGTATAGCCGCGGGGCTATAGCAGTGTGCCAGCGCATCAGGCTTGACATTCTTGGGTACCGGTCGGTGTTGTGGAAACTATGTGGCCCGGGCCTTTTCCGAACCCCTCCCGGAGGTCCTGTTACTCTGTGAAAATGGCGGAGAGATCCGTGGAAATTTACAAGCCCCGAGGAAGACGTCCTGGAGCAGGCAGAGCTGACTTCAGGCAATGAGTGTGCCAGTATGGGCTCCAGCACACAAGGGCACAAGTAGATCAGTCAATAGAGGGATTGTGTCACTGGAGCCAAGCGAATCCCAATACCACGGGAACCTGTGGAAACTCAATTTGCAGGAATTGGATCGTCTCACTGTGGTTTCTTGATACTCTTAGGTTGATGGGGGTGGTATTCTGGGTGACCCGGCCTATACAGTGCCCATCCAGCACACTAACATACATGGAAATGGAGAGGGGTTGAGTGGGGATGCCCATCTCGGACGCCAGGGTAACGTATATAAGACTTATATCGGCCCCCGAGTCGATGAGTATCTGGAAAGACTTGGACTGGTCACCCCACAGCAGGGTGGCATGGAGAAGGGTGCGAGTAAGGGGAGAAGCAAAATGATCCTTAAGACCCACCAGAGTACTCATTCCTACAAATGAGCTAGGTCTCTTGAAGGGACAGGTAGACATAATGACTGGCAGTACCACAATACAGACAACTCTGGGTGTTAAGTCTGCGTACGTGTTCGGCTGGAGACAGCTTAGCCCTGCCGAACTGCATCGGCTTGGGAAGAGGTAAAACAGCAGTCTTCGAAAGGCTCTTGGATGAACTTGGGTAAGCTCGTATCCTCTTGGGGAAGTAGACGCCGGGGACTTCCGGAGCTCATCAGATGCAAGGTGAGATCCTTGAGTGAGTGATTTGGGACCACAATCTGACCTCTTCTCCCTCCTACGTTCCCGTAGCCGTCCATCGATCCGGATGGTAATGCGATGAGTGAGTCGAGATCTGACGGTAGTTCCCGGGCTGCAAACCCATCCTTTACTTCCTCCTATAATCTGTGCAGGAATGTGTCAAACAGTGCTTCTGGGTTCCAGGCACCCTCCGCTGCCAGCGTGCGGAACTCCAGCGCATAGTCTGCCAGACTGAGGGACTCCTGCCGAAGCTGGAGTAACTTCTGAGCAGCCCCTCTCCCGGACACCGGAGCCTCGAAAACCTTTTCACCTCCACCACGAATCCCTCCAGACTGAAGCATACGGCTGACTGTTGTTCCCAAACGGCTCCCAGACGTCAGCGTGATGTGGTGCACTATCTTAGGACCGAGGGGAAGGAGGAAGGCTGCAGCTCCATGACAAGAGAACACTGAGCGAGAAATGCCCGACAGGTGCCAGAGTCTCCATGAAAGCGCTCCAGAGGAGGTAAGCGCTGTTACCAGCCGGGTTACTGAGGGGCTGGAAGGTTACCATTGTGGTAAGCTGCATGGTAGACAACCCACAGAATTGCTCCCGCAATGTGTCCAATGCTAGGTCGTGCCGTTCGGCCACGGCCTGGAACCCTTCCGTCAGACCGCGAAGCAACTCCTCGTGCCTACCAATGGTGGTTCCTTGGGAGGAGATGGCGTTGCATAGCTGGTACAAGTCTGCTGGGTCAGTCATTGGCCAGTTTGTACTATCGCATTTCAGGTAAGACCCAAATGTAGACTGTGTCAAAGTAACAATGTTTATTACAGCAACACGGGCAGGCAAACGACAGGTCAAGGCAGGCAGAGGTCGATAATCCAAAGTAGTGGGGCAAAGGTACAAGACGGCAGGCAGGCTCAGGATCAGGGCGGGCAGAAAAGGTCAAAACCGGGAAAAACAGGAACAATAAAGACAGGAACAGAGGGAAAACGCTGGTAGGCTTGACATGACAAAACGAACTGTTAACAGACAAACAAAGAACACAGGTATAAATACACAGGGGATAATGGGGAAGATGGGCAAAACCTGGAGGGGGGTGGAGACCATCACAAAGACAGGTGAAACAGATCAGGGTGCGACACTTTTGCAGAGGCTCAATATACACTCACTGGATTCTAACCACACACTCACACATACTACACTGGCACTTCAACACACACCCGGACACACACACAAAACACACACACACATGCATATTGACACAACACACAAACATACATACACAAACATTCACATTTCTGTACACTCTTCATATACGCTGCTGCTACTCTCTGTTTATTATCTATGCATAGTTACTTTACCCCTACCAACATGTACATATTACATATATTACCTCGGCTACCCCATACCCCTGCACGTTGACTCGGTACCGGTAACCCCTGAATGCAGTCTCGTTATTGCTATTTTATTGTGTTACTATTTTTCCTGTAGTTTATTTAGCTAATTTTTCTAACTAACTTTTAAAAATAACTCATTGATGGTTAAGCCTGTTATATTCGATTTGGTTTGATTTGAAAGGGTGCACTAACCATTCTCATTGGACCAGTGGATACAGACATCATTGTACTCCTTTCTGTGCTGTTCTTCCATTTGAACAAGGATTATCCAACCCTAAAGCTGTGGGTTACTTTTGGTATGTGTAAACACTACCAGGAGATTTGTATCAACACCATCTATGAGAAGCTTGGAATGCACAACCGCTTCCACGCATTCACAGGTTGTGGTACAACCTCACAGTTACATGGAAAGAGCAAAAATACAGCTTGGGTTGCATGGAAGTCATTTCCAGAGGTGACTGATGTCTTCATTCCATGGCAGCTGAACTATTTCAAACACTTGATCTGGATTAATTCACTTTCACATTGGTTGAGCGATACACCTGTTTTGTCCATAACAAGTTAACCAGCCTAGATTTTGTCAATGATCTGAGAAAAGATATCTCCTCCAAGAGGTCATTCTCGATGGAGGACATCTCCCCAACAGAGGCTGCGCTGCTGCAATATTCAAACCGAGCAGTGTACCGAACAAGCATTTGGTCAACAAGTCTGAAAACCATCCAATTGGCACCTTCACCAGAAAGATTTGGATGGGCTATAAAAAACAATTGATTCCTGGACAACTTTGTGGACAGTCTTTCTAAGGGCTGACAACGTTTGTAGAGAACTCTTGAGGTGTGGCTGCAAAAGTGAGCCCATCTTGTCACGAATCCCGCCGAAGATGGTTCCTCTTCCTGTTCGGGCGGAGCTCAGCGGTCGTTGTCGCCGGCCTACTAGTTTTATCTGATTAGTTTCACCTGTTTCTTGTTTGGGTTTTGGTTTGGGGCTATTTAAACCCGGTAGGCTCGCCTGCTTTTGTGCTGGCTTGTTTTTCTGTTCATGTGTATGGGTTATTGTGGGTTCCTTATTCCGGACCGTTTCGTCCTGTTTGTTTGGACGTGGTATTTTATGCGCCCTTGTGTTTAGTTTGACCGTTACTCTGTTCCTGGAATAAAGACCCACGTTATTACTAACCCTGCTCTCTGCGCATGACTCCTCCACCCACTACTCCTAGAAGCCGTGACACGTCTGTTCTTGGAAGTGTTGATGACAGAATGCTAGATTATCATGCACTGCATTATGCTGGCATATGTGTACCAGGGCCCTACGTTTTTATTTTCTTCGCTAATCACAATTTATGGAATACATTTGATGTATTATTACCAGGGGTTGGAACCAAATATTTTCCAATAATAATTATTTTCCAATTCTGAACAGAACCATTATTATGTTCTACTGACCAGAAAAATAAAGTTCTGAATCAGTTAGAACCAAATAAAAGTTTTGGTTTATATCATTCCTTTCGGTTCCTTTTTAAACCTCTGAAATCTACTTTTGTTTTTACATTTAGTTCGACATTAAATAACTTCACCAATCAGTGCGGACAGAGCGGCTTGCTATGGAGCGGGTAAACGATTTAATCTGTATAGGAAAGTCATTAAGAGCTAATTGTATTTTGCCAGGACATAATGGTTTAATCAAAATGAAAGACAAACACAGACTGTGCTGCCAGTAACAGTTTAGGGCATGAGATGCAACTGAACATTTGTAGGTGAGGAGAGAGCAAGAGAGGATGGAGGAAGCTTGCCTTGAAGCACTGTTATGCCTTGCATTATATGAATTATGCCCACAATTATATCTACAGAGGAGCAGCTTCTATGGAGGAACTTTGAATGTCTTTGAACTTCCGAGTTGGTTTAACATTGGACCAGAGCAAAAGTTAGCCAGCTAGCTAGCTTGCTTGCTAACAAGCTTGTGTGTGCAAAGCAGCACTACAATTAAAAACAGGTCTTACCTTTTTGTATTTAATAAATCCAACGTGAAATGTGATAACTATAGTATCCTTAACTAGTATGGAAAAAGTTGGACCATTCTTTTAAACATGTCTCCCAGATTTCTGAATCATGCTTGTAACGTTGTCAGTAGGCTACAGTAACCTATGCTTTAGAGGGGAGGAGCAGGTAGCCTACAGCCTACACACACATGTGCTGGCAGGCAGACAGACACTGGAATAAGTTTGAGTGACAGAGTAAATGCTGTGCATAGGTGCTTTGTTTTGCCTGGAACATAAAATAATGTTATTAACTAGTTCCCATGCTTTTAAAATAACGGTTATGATTCTGGAATAGTATAGATCACTTGAGTTTCTGGTTTGGGTCCTGTTCCTCAAATAATTTCATAATTTTTTGGTTTTCTGTTCTGTTCCCTGAACCGTTTACAACCATTAATTATGACTTGTTGTCATGTTTTTATTTCACTTAATAACTGTTTTAAATATGACTATGGATCCATTACCATCTCCATTGGTGGCCATTTTGAATTCAACTTTCTGGATGATTTTGAAGTGAGCATCCCTTCTAGGATGTTTTCATACCACCTGAGGAATGCTTATACCTCATTGCATGCTTTTACTTGTTGCATGATTGTATTTTGATTCCTGTTTCAGTGCTATTTGGGTTGTTAATTGAATGCTTCATGAACTTTCTTGATCATTTTTTATTGTTTTTACTAATTTGTTTTATATTTTAATTATTTATGTACTTGTTTGACCTTTTACTGCATTGTTAGGAGCTAGTCACATAAGTATTTTGCTGCACCGCTGTAACATCTGCTAAACTGTGTACGGGACCAATAAACTTTGATTTGATGGTCAAATACCAGCTGTTATGGCAGCCATTTTGAATTTTCACGATAACTTGCTTCCTGGTTAAGTTTGAAATGTGCACCCCTTCTGGGATGTTTTCATATCACCTGCGGAATGTTTGTACCAAATGTCACGCTTGTAGTGTTTTCTTTTTTTCGGTTAAAGCCCAGTAGGCTCAAATTCATTATCTTTGGTATTATCCAACCCATTATCTATTGGGACATTTTTTTGCATAAATTTGCCCCCCTTTTTTTTAACTTCCCCACCATTAAACATGTAGTCTACAGGCTACTGAAATCTTACTTACTCTTACTGACATTTGTGGCTGCTTCACGTGATGTATTGTTATCTCTACCTTATTGCCCTTTGTCTGTCCCCAACAATGTTTGTACCATGTTTTGTGCTGCTACAATGTTGTGCAAGGCCATGTTGTGTTGCTACCATGCTGTGTTGTCATGTCTTGATGCCATGCTATGTTGTTGTCTTAGGTCTCGCTTTATGTAGTGTTGTGGTGTCTCTCTTGTCGTGATGTGTGTTTTGTCCTATATTTAAAAAAAAAAATGTTTTAAATGCCAGCCCCTGTCCCCGCAGGAGGCCTTTCGCCTTTTGGTAGGCCGTCATTATAAATAAGAATTTGTTCTTAACTGACTTGCCTAGTTAAATAAAGGTTAAATAAAATAAATAAAAATTTAAATCCATCAGTACCTCCACCAAGGAGGAAGAGTGCAACGTTCTGAAAGCGTAGCAGGTATAATGGCCCTGGAGGGGATAACGTTTTACGGGCTTCTAACCAACTGTGCTATTTTTTTCGCATTGTTTGTAACTCATTTTGTACATAATGTTACTGCTACCGTCTCGTATGACCGAAAAGAGCTTCTGGACATCAGAACAGTGATCACTCACCTCGAACTGGACCAAGAGTTTTTCTTTAATGAGTCCGACGAGAAGGATATACTGCTTTGTCGAGACAAGGCCCAAATCCCCGCCCTCCACGTGAAGAAAAGACAGTGAAAAAGGAGGAGGAGGGCAGGGTGCCTTGTAAGAATTACCGATGAGTAGGTAAACCACCACAACCCTCCGTATTATTGGCCAACCTGCAATCATTGGAAAACAAACTGGATGATCTATGATTAAGACTATCCTACCAACGGGACATTAAAAGCTGTAATGTCTTATGTTTCACCGAGATGTGGCTAAACGACGACACGGATAATATAGAGTTGGCTGGCTTCTCTGTGCATCGGCAGGACAGGGCAGATAGGTCTGGTAAGACATAGCTGCCCTCAATAACTGCTGGTGCACAATGTCTAATATTAAAAAAGTCTAAGGTATTGCTCGCCTGAGGTAGAATACCTTATGATAAGATGTAGACCACACCATCTACCAAAAGAGTTTTCATCTATATTTTTCATAGACATCGATTTACCACCACAAACCGGTGCTGGCACTAAGACCGCACTCAACGAGCTGTATAAGGCACCACCTAGTGGCCGGGGACTTTAATGCAGGCAAACTTAAATCCATTTGACCTCATTTCTACCAGCATGTCACTTGCAAACAGAGGGAAAAAAACTCTAGACCACTTTTACTCCACACAGAGACGCATACAAAGCTTTCCCTCACCCTCCATGTGGCACACCAGACCATAATTCTATCTTCCTGATTCCTGTTTACAAGCAAAAACTAAAGCAGGAAGTACCAGTGACTCACTCAATACCGAAGTGGTCAGATGACGCAGATGTTATGCTACAGGGCTGTTTGCTAGCACAGACTGGACTATGTTCCGGGATTCATTCAATGGCATTGAGGAGAATACCACCTCAGTCACCGCCCCTAGGTGGTAAGGGTAGGCAACAACACATCTGCCATGCTGATCCTCAACACTGGGGTCCCTAGTCCCCTCCTGAAATCCCTGTTCACCCACGATTGCATGACTACAACACCCTCATTAAGTTTGCTGACGACACAACGGTGGTAGGCCTGATCACCGGCAATGATGAAACAGCCTATAGTGAGAAGCTCAGAGCCAACAACCTCTTCCACAATGTGAGCAAGACAAATGAGCTGATCGTGGACTATAGGAAAAGGAGGGCTGAACAGGCCCCCATTAACATTGATGGGGCTGAAGTGGAGCGGGTCGAGAGTTGTCCACATCACCAACGAACTGTCATGGTCCGATACCCCCTGTAAAAAAGGTGACACTAATATATATAAATATTTTTTTTAACCTTTATTTAACTAGGCATGTCAGTTTAAGAACAAATTCTTATTTACAATGTCGGCCTACCAAAAGGCAAAACGGTGGGAAGGGGGCTGGGGTTAAAAATAAAAAATCACAACAAGAGAGACAACACAACACTACATAAAAAGACACTTAAGACAACAACATAGCGAGGCAGCAACACATGACAACACAGCATGGTAGCAACACAACATAACAGCATGGTAGCAACACAACATGGTAGCAGCACTAAACATGGTACAAACATAATTGGGCACAACCAACAGCACAAAGGGCAAGAAGGTAGAGACAACAATACACCACACAAAGCAGCCACAACTGTCAGTAAGAGTGTCCATGATTGAATCTTTGAATGAAGAGACTGAGATAAAACTATCCAGTTTTAGTGTTTGTTGCAGCTCGTTCCAGTCGCTAGCTGCAGCAAACTGAAAAGAGGAGCGACCCAGGGATATGTATGTGTTGTATGTGGAGGTTGAGGGCTGCAGTCGATATCTCAGATAGGGGGAGTGAGGCGTAAGAGGGTTTTATAAATAAGCATCAACCAGTGAGTTTTTCGACGGGTATACCAAGTTGACCAGTTTACAGAGGAGTATACAGTGCAGTGATGAGTCCTATAAGGAGCATTGGTGGCAAATCTGATGGCCGAATGGTAAAGAACATCTAGCCGCTCGAGAGCACCATTACCTGCCAATCTATAAATTACGTCTCCATAATCTAGCATGGGTAGGATGGTCATCTGAATCAGGGTTAGTTTGGCAGCTGGGGTGAAAGGGGAGCGATTACGATAGAGGAAACCAAGTCTAGATTTAACCTTAGCCTGCAGCTTTGATATGTGCTGAGAGAAGGACGGTGTACTGTCTAGCCATACTCCCAAGCACTTGTATGAGGTGACTACCTCAAGCTCTAAACCTTCAGTGGTAGTAATCACACCTGTGGGGAGAGGGGCATTCTTCTTACTAAACCACATGACCTTGGTGTTCAGAACAAGGTTAAGGACAGAGAAAGCTTGTTGGACACTAAGAAAGCTTTGTTGTAGAGCATTTTACACAAAATCCGGCGAGGGGCCAGTTGAGTATAAGACTGTATCATCTGCATATAAATGGATGAGAGAGCATCCTACTGCCTGAGCTATGCTGTTGATGTACATTGAGAAGAGCGTGGGGCCTAGGTTTGAGCCTTAGGGTATTCATTGGTGACAGGCAGTGGCTGACTTTATACACTGCACTCTTTTGAGAGAGGTAGTTAGCAAACCAGGCCAAAGACCCCTCAGAAACACCAATACTCCTTAGCCAGCTCACAAGAATGGAATGGTCTCCCATATCAAAAGCTTTGGCCAAGTCAATAAAAATAGCAGCACAATTTTGCATAGAATCAAGGGCAATGGTGACATCATTGAGGACCTTTAAGGTTGCAGTGACACATCCATAACCTGAACAGAAACCAGATTGCCTACCTGAGGGAATACTATAGACATTAAAAAATTTTTTTTTAACCTTTATTTAACTAGGCAAGTCAGTTAAGAACAAATTCTTATTTTCAATGACGGCCTAGGAACAGTGGGTTAACTGCCTGTTCAGGGGCAGTTCAGGGGCAGAACGACAGATGTGTACCTTGTCAGCTCGGGGATTTGAACTTGCAACCGTTCGGTTACTAGTCCAATGCTCTAGTCACAAGGCTACCCTGCCGCCCCATCAAGAAAGCCAGTCTGTTGATTATTGACAAGTTTTCCAACACTTTTGATAAACAGGGCAAAATAGAAATAGGCCTAAAACAGATAGAATCAGCTTGATCTCCCCCTTTAAATAAAGGACGAAACATGGATGCCTTCCAAGCAATGGGAATCTCCCCAGAAAGAAGAGACAGGTTAAAAAGTTTGGAGCTTGGCGATGATAGGGGCAACAACTTAAAGAAGAAAAGGACAGGCAAGGAGACATGGCTGAGTCAAATAGGAATCATGACTTAATGAAGTGGTGATTAAAGAGCTCAGCCATGTGCTTCTTGTCAGTAACAACCACATCATCAACATTAAGGGACATGGGAAGCTGTGAGGAGGAGGGTTTATTCTCCAGGGCTTTAACCGTTTTCCACAACTTCTTGGGGTTAGACCCATAGAGAGAGAACTGCGCCTTAAAGTAACTCTTTGGCCTTCCAGATAGCCTGAGTGCATTTATTTATAATTTGTTTGAATGAGAGCCAGTCAGCCTGAGTATGCATGTGCTGAGCCTTTTGCCAAATGCAATTATTGAGGTGTAGTAACTCCATAAGATCACGGTTGAACCAGGGGCTGAACCTGTTTTTAATTATAATTGTCTTTATGGGGGCGTGTTTGTTTGTTCGACAGAGGGGATCAAGCTGATTCTATCCCATTTTACAGAGGACAGTTCGTGAAGGAAAGGCTTGCTCATTGAAGTTTTTTAGCAAGCGTCTATGACAAATCAGGACAGGTCGTTTCACTGAGCAGCCATTACGAACACAGGCTGTAAAACAGTGATCACTAAAGTCATTACAGAAAACACCAGACTGTTACCTGTCAGGATCATTTGTGAGGATAACATTGAGGAGAGTAGCCTTTTCTGGGGGTTTGGAGTCATACCTTGTGGGATTGGTAATAATCTGAGAAAGATTTAGGGAGTCCCATTGCTTTAGGACTTGGTCATGTGGTTTAAGCATGTCACCTAGCTGGACACATTCAGGCTTAGTGTAAGGGGCCTGGAGAGAGCTTAGGGCAGGTAGGGTACAGGTAGGGTACAGCTAGGGTACAGGTAGGGTACAGGCCGGTGCTGATGGAGGACTATAGCACCCAGCAACAGTCAACAAAGAGTTATTTGAAAGTTTAATGCTTAAAACCAGCAAATCAAATTCTTTGGAGACAGACTTGGTGGAGACAACCGAGCACTGAAGGTGTTCCTTGGTAAAGATTGTCACTCCCCAACCTTTAGAAGATCTGTCTTGCCAAAAAAGGTTATAACCAGAAAGGTTAACATCAGTATTCAAAACACTCTTCCTTAACCACGTCTCAGTAATGACCAACACATCTGGATTGGAGCTGTGTACCCACACTTTCAATTGATCCATTTTAGGTAATAAACTTCTAGTGTTAACGTGCAGAAAATATAGCCTCGTTATTGTCATGTAATTTAATGTAATTTTTCTATTTTTTTTTACTTTAGTTTATTTTGTATATATATTTTTAACTCTATTTCTTGAACTGCATTGTTGGTTAAGGGCTTAAGTAAGTAGGCATTTCATGGTAAGGTCTACCTGTTGTATTCGGTGTAAGTGAGAAATACAATTGTATTTGAGATAGAAATGACTTGAAACCCTGCATAAGATTCTCTGGAAGCATGTCTGACTGTTTTCACGCAAGCAAAGAGCATCTGTATGCAGTTATTTTTTTTATTGTACCTTTATTTAACTTGGCAAATCAGTTAAGAACAAAGTCTTATTTACAATGACAGCCTACCCCGGGCCAAACCCTAACGACGCTGGGCCAATTATGTGCCGCCCTATGGGACTCCCAACCACGTCCGGTTGTGATACAGCCTGGAATCAAACCATGGTCTGTTGTGATGCCTCTAGCACTGAGATGCACCCCCCCCCCCTCAATTCAATGGGCTTTATTGGCATGGGAAACATATGTTAACATTGTAACGGGTAATTGAAATAGATAATAAACAAATGTGAAATAAACAATTAGAAATTAACAGTAAACATTACACAAACCGTTCAAAATATATATTATACTGACTTTGCCTTTCCCTCTTTGACTGAGGTGAACGCGGCCCTCCATATGCCGTACGCATGCGCAAAAAGATGACGTCGATATCTGTCATACTGGTAGTTGGTTCCTCAATAGTTAAAAACAAGAGGGAAATTCAAGGAATCAGTCCGTGCTGCATGTAAACTCAAAGTAAGTTGACAAACTTTGACTTTCATTTAGTCATTGCCTCAACATAATTTATATTGGTGTCCTCGTCTGTCACGTATGAGGACAAATGGACTTGCTTTGGATCCTTGCAAGACTTATCTTGTTGTCTACTGCGAGCTATCGTGCATGCTAACGTTAGCTGTGAAGAAGCTGGCTATCTCACCGACCAACGTTAGCTAGTCAGAAACTTTTCGTATGGTCAGAATATGGATACCTTTCTAGTTACTGAATATGTAAATTAGGAAATGTAGCTAATCAGATTGAGGCACGTAGCGTCATATCTACTAGCAATTGTTTTAGAAAGTTACTATACCGAGCCATTTTAGCCAAGTAGCTCTGGTCCATCGCACAACAACAGCAAGTTGTCTTTGTTTCCCCCCGATTTTGTTTAGTGACTATCTTCAGTATGCTTTCATAACCTCAACAATGTAAACATGTTGTTAAAGTCCTGAAAAAGTGTTGTGTGCGCAGGATGTCGTTTCTAAAAAATAAAAATAAATAGCATTTTAGCTCTCCATGCGTGTGCATCCGACGCATGCGCGTGGACCAGAGCGTTAGAGCCAGCAAGTGAGCGGCGAACTGAAGCCAGCAAGCCTGCTACTGTCTTTAGCTAGCGAACTTGTTTGACAGTTCATTTATGAACGTGTTAGCTAGACCGAATTTAAGTTCGCTAACTAGTCCAAAACATGTCAACTTCATGGTTTTATTGTCACATGCACAAGTACAGTGAAACGCTCAACCCATCAGTGCAGTAATCAATATCAGAATACTATATCTAATATTTAATAAAGAAAACACAAGAAAATAGAGGAAGCTACAAACAGGGTCAGTGCCAATACCAAATTTACAATGAGCAGGGATACTGGTGTAGTTTGAGGTAGATGTACATATAGGCGAGGGATTAGGAGAAAGTGACTGGTAGCAGGATGAATAATAATTATAAAATGCATAAGTGGTGTGTGCCAGGGATTTGCTCTCGAGTGGCGCAGCGGTCTAAGTAACTGCATCTCAGTGCTAGAGGCGTCTCTACAGACCTTGGTTCGATTCCACGGTGTATCACAACTGGCCATGATTGGGAGTCACAAATGGCGGCGCACAATTGGCTCAGCGTCGTCCGTGTTAGGGTTTGGCCGGGGTAGGTCGTCATTGTAAATAAGAATTTGTTTAACTGACTTGCCTAGTTGAATAAAGGTTAAAAAAAAAATCTAATGGGCCAAGATGACTTTCTGTTTAAATGTAATGGAATAAGTTCCCAGTGAACTTACAAAGTCACTAAAGCAGCTAAATTACTATGTAGCGCTACACTGTGGGCCCCAATGCAGGCATAATTACCATTTAAGGGAACTGTAATTCCACTGTGTAATTGGTCCCCATTGGGTGGCTGTATGGTGGTACAGAGACAAACGAATAATGATTAAGAATATTAAATAGCAGACTAGTTCCAGTGATCAAGACGGCACATAGACAAAATAATTTAATCAAGTAAAGAAATGTTGCGCTATTAATCATAAATCACTGTAATTATACGGTCCTAAAAGCTGTGGTTTTCCATCCTGAATTATAAGTTACTTTATTCACCTTTAGTTTTTCTTTGTAAATATATTTCTTAAAAGGGATCAAACCCTGTCGATCTGTGGTGACCAGCCCTGTTCCTGGACACCTACAGGGTGTGCAGGTTTTTGTTCCTGGCCAGCACGAACACACACACTCTTAATTAATGAACACCTTGTTTAGGCTACTAGAATCAGCTGTTGTAGTGCTAGGCTGGGACAAATGCTTGCTCTTAGTATCAAGGCTAGAGGGACTGTGTAGGACAAGTTTACGGCAAGAAGGTTGAATAGCTTAATGTTTGAAATTGAGCAAATGTGATTTTGAAGAAGAAAAAAACTACTCCACAATCTACAGTAACACTCATGCAAAATATCTAAGCTCTGTGCTTAGATGTCGTGAGATTTGCGTCATCACTCTGTTTCCAGTGCTGTGTTCACAACCTCAAGTATTTTCTTAATTCTGGTCCTGCATTTGTTTTTAGCCTTGTGTAATCACTTCAATTAGGTTCGATTTAGAGATACTGGGCCCAGAGTAGAGATGACACAGAAAGGGACAACAAATACCAAGGACCTATAGGGAGGCAACCGACGAGGCCTTTGTTTTGCCCCCTCTATTAGGGATGGGTATGGAATATGTTTTTCCAGGTACGACTGAGTGCAACAGAAATAGAGCATGATAATGATAGAATGCATTTTATAGGTCTTAACACGCTTTTACATTGTAATTGACTGCATCCACCATCAGAACATAGACTAACTTTTACTTCTCCTTAACCCATACACTCAAAGCTTGCTAATTTTTTGAAGTGTTTTGAAGCACAGGGTAGATGGTTGTGCTGGAAATTATTACAAATGTCCCACTTGAATGGTGCAGGTCTTGCTAATAACTATGTTGACATCAGCAACCTCTGGCGTTATGGTACGTCACTGAAATTGGTGCAGGACACTGATTACGCAAATAATACTAAAAAGAAAGCCTATTTGATAGGCCTTTCTCCTAAAGGTAGGCCTACCCTACAGCAGCAGGGGTTTTCAAACCTCTCCTCGGGCTCCCCCAGACATTCCATGTATTTGAACTAGACGTCAACCGATTAATCGGAATGGCCGATTAATTAGGGCCGTTTTCAAGTTTTCATAACAATCGGAAATCGGTATTTTTGGGCGCAGATTTTGCTGATTTTTATTTGTTTTTTAAATTAGAATTAAATTAAATAATTGATGCAACGCTGGGGGATGATTTAACAAAAGCGCATTTGCGGAAAAAGCACAATCGTTGGACGACTGTACCTAACCACAGGTTAGCAGGCAATATTAACCAGGTGAAATTGTGTAATTTCTCTTGCGTTCATTGCACACAGAGTCAGGGTATATGCAACAGTTTGGGCAGCCTGGCTCATTGCAAACTCATTTTTCCAGAATTTTACATAATTATGACATAACATTGAAGGTTGTGCAATGTAACAAGAATATTTAGACTTTGGGATGCCACTCGTTAGATAAAATAGGGAATGGTTCCATATTTCACTGAAATAATAAACGTTTTGTTTTCTATATTTATAGTTTCCGGATTCGACCATATTAATGACCTAAGGCACGTATTTCTGTGTGTTATTATGTTATAAATAAGTCTATGATTTGTTAGAGCAGTCTTGACACGAGCGATGGAAGGCAGCAGCAGGCTCGTAAGCATTCATTCAAACAGCACTTTCGTGCATTTTGCCAGCAGCTCTTCGCAAGCACAGCGCTGTTTGACTTCAAGCCCATCAGCCTAATGGCTGGTGTAACCAATGTGAAATGGCTAGCTAATTAGCGTGGTGCGCGCTAATAGCGTTTCAAACGTCATTCGCTCTGAGACTTGAAGTAGTTATTCCCCTTGCTCAGCAAAGGGCCGCGGCTTTTGTGGAGTGATGGGTAACGCTGCTTCGAGTGTGGCTGTGGTCGATGTGTTCCTGGTTCGAGCCCAGGTAGAGGCGAGGAGAGGAAGCTATACTGTTACATTGGCAATACTATAGTGCCTATAAAAACATTCAATAGACAAAGGTATATGAAATACAAATGGTATAGAGAGAAATAGTCCTATAAATACCATATTAACTACAACCTAAAACCTCTTACCTTGGAATATTGTAGACTCCATATGTTCCCATTTTCTTTGCAAGGAACTTAAATGTTAGCTTTTTTACATGGCAGATATTGCACTTTTCCTTCTCCAACACTTTGTTTTTGCATTATTTAAACCAAATTGAATATGTTTCATTATTTATTTGAGGCTAAATGGATTTTTATTTATGTAATATATTAAGTTAAAATAAGTGTTCATTCAGTATTGTTGTAATTGTCATTATTACAAAAGCATTTTTTAAAAATCGGCCGATTTAATCGGTATTGGCTTTTTGGGGGGGGGGTCCTCCAATAATCGGTATCGGTGTTGAAAGATCATAATCGGTTGACCTCTAATTTGAACGATTTTACTGCTAGTAGGGCTGTGACGGTCATTGAATTTTGGATGAAGGTTATTGGTCAGCCAAATGATCGCGGTCACCGTAATAGCTATTCGAATAGCACAACAAATAATATCTATATATTTTTTAAGACTCACATTTTCTCCTCCGCTCCTGAACGCTTGAGCTGCTGCTGCAGGGAAGGGTGTTTTGCATAGGCAACCGAGACTCGTTTGCTACATCTTGCTTGTTTCAGCAATGTACAACAAAGTTTCATCATGTCGTAGAGTCAATGGTAAAGTAGAAACGGACTAAACCACATGAATGCCCGGCCATCCCGTCTTCAGTCGGCTGTTCTTTCCACAAAAAAAAAAAAGAATAACAAATTGTTTAAACGGTTATTTTATTTTCATGATGTCTTCATCAATAACTGTTGGCTACAGGGTTATACAGTAATTAATCAATCACATTAATGTTCAGAAAACTGAATTTTCAAAACTCAGACCATAAATAAATCTGTGTTTTTTTTCAAACCATTTTACTTGTGTTTCTTTTGAAAGTCAAGTGTTTATTTTTTTCTTCACTAGTAATCAGGGGCTTGCAACTATAGTTTTCCTTCACAGAAAATACACATTTGTCAGAAAATAGCTTTGTTTTCATCAGATGAGAACAGAGGTGCAACGATATTTGGCTAGTAGCCACACAAGTAAATGACAAAGCAAGGTCATATTTCTAATGTTTATCATAGAATGTAGCCAGCTACATTCCCTAATGTTTTTCTTGAAGTTAATCTTGCATTTTACCTGATTAAAGTAGGCTACACCGAGAAAAGTAGCTACCCATCAATCAGAGCGCTGTTTGCAGATAGAATGCCTAGTTCATGAATTTTCATCCAAGTAGAGAAGTGCAAATGAAGCACAAAATTAGTCTGATGCCGAGCAGAAATTACAAGAAGAAGCATTTTAGGTCTGCGTTTACAAAATGCAGGAAGACATTTCTCATGCTTTTAATCAGGGGACCTCTGGTAATTGTGCCAGCCCTAACTGCTTAGCACACCTTATTTAAATTGTCAACTAATTATCAAGCTCTTCAGGTGAATCTGGTGAGCTAGTCTTTGGGTCCCCAAGGAGAGGTTTGAAAACCACTTCCCTATACTATGAGGTGAAGGTGTCTGTGGGGCTTATCATGTTCATTGAGTAATAAACAGTGTTTAAATTAGGCATAGCCAAAGTAGCACAGGTTAATTTTAGCTGAAGTGTTGCAAGGCTACATTTTAGATCATAGGCTTATTAGTACATGAATAACTTCTATCACCAAGGGCTTTTAAAGTAGTGCTATATTTGTTAAAGGTAGGGCATTACATGTTTAAATTGGCTCTGTAATTTTAACCAATTTCTTTTAAAAAATCCCTGTTTACTTTTATCTGCTCTATCATTTAGGCTAATAGATTTGTTTTGCTAAATTGCCCACTGCCATTATTTTAGGATCTCGCCTTTCATCGGCAGCTAGAATCAAAGCATACATCTTTGAGAATAATGGTTCAGGTACAGGATCATGTAATGAATTATCACTGTGTGAAGAGTATGGAATTAATAAGCCTCTTGTATTTTCCTGTCTCTTTCTTTGTAAAAACAAAAACAAATGCTTCCTTTTGTTTAAATCTCCCTTCGACACTGGGCAATTCATTCACCACGTGTATTCTACCCTACGATACGCACCAGAGGCTGTAATTTCGTGCTGGAGTGCCCAGTGTAATAGTGTGAGAATATTTATAAGCCTCAATGCCAGTGAGGTTAGCCTGTGAAAGTTTGTCCAGTGCTCCTCCCTTTGAGGTAAAAACTGCATGCTATGGATCACAAAGTGCTGTGCAAGACCCTGGTATTATCTGCCAGAGCATAGGTGTGCATTCAGTCACTTGAACTCAAATAGTGAACACACAGTGTCAGGACACGGGCAGTTGGCCGTGGTTCACGCTCCCTATCTCCCACAGGGATCAGCTGATCCAAGCCTTTCCATCATGGCTCCCAGTTCTGGTCTTTGACCAGTATTGGGCCCAGCTGAGATACTGTATGTGGGTGAAAGCGAGGGCCCCTAATAGAGGTCGGCCGATTATGATTTTTCAATGACGATACCAATTATTGGAGGACCAAAAAAAGCCGATACCGATTATTCGGATGTGTAACGGTTCTCTTGTGGTGAAGGAGAGTCGGACCAAAATGCAGCGTGTAGATTGCGATCCATGTTTTAATAAACAAACGTAACACAAATCTAAATACAAACACTACAAAAAACAATAAACGTAAAGAAAACCGAAACAGCCTATACCTGTGTACACTAACACATAGACAGGAACAAGGACACTAAAGACAATCACCCACGACAAACTCAAAGAATATGGCTGCCTAAATATGGTTCCCAATCAGAGACAACGATAAACACCTGCCTCTGATTGAGAACCACTCCAGACAGCCATAGACTTTGCTAGATCACCCCACTAGCGTCAATCCCAATATATACACACCACATACAAAAACCCATGCCACACCCTGGCCTGACCCAATACATGAAGATAAACACAAAATACTTCGACCAGGGTGTGACAGGATGATTTTTTATTTATTTGTAATGATGACAATTAATCCAGTATTGTTTTAACACTTATTTTAACTTAATATAATACATCAATAAAATCAATTTAGCCTCAAATAAATAATGGAACATGTTCAATTTGGTTTAAATAATGCAAAAACAAAGTGTTGGAGAAGAAAGTAATATGTGCCATGTAAAAAAGCTAACGTTTAAGTTCCTTGCTCAAAACATGAGAACATATGAAAGCTGGTCGTTCCTTTTAACATGAGTCTTCAATAGTCCCAGGTAAGAAGTTTTAGGTTGTAGTTATTACAGGCACTTTAGTATTGCCAGTGTAACAGTATAGCTTCCATCCCTCTCCTCGCCTCTACCTGGGCTCGAACCAGGAACACATCGACAACAGCCACCCTCGAAGCATGCAGAGCAAGGGGAACAACTACTCCAAGTCTCAGAGCGAGTGACGTTTGAAAAGCTATTAACGCACACCCCGCTAACTAGCTATCCATTTCACATCAGTTACACCAGCCTGATCTTGGGAGTTGATAGGCTTGAAGTCATAAACGGCTTGAAGCATTGCGATGAGCTGCTGGCAAAACGCATGAAAATGCTGTTTGAGTGAATGCTTACCAGCCTGCTGTTGCCTACATTCGCTCAGTCAGACTGCTCTATCAAATCATAGACTTAATTCTACATAATAACACATAGAAATACAAGCCGTAGGTCATTAATATGGTCGAATCCGGAAACTATCATTTCAAAAACAAAACGTTTATTCTTTCAGTGAAATACGGAACTGTTCCGTATTTTATCTAATGGGTGGCATCCCGAAGTCTAAATATTGCTGTTACATTGCACAACCTTCAATGTTATGTCATAGTTACGTAAAATTCTGGCAAATTAGTTCGCAATGAGCCAGGCGGCCCAAACTGTTGCATATATACCGACTCTGCGTGCAATGAACGCAAGAGAAGTTACACAATTTCACCTGGTTAATATTGCCTGCTAACCTTTCTTTTAGCTGAATATGCAGGTTTAAAAATATTTACTTCTGTTTATTGATTTTAAGAAAGGAATTCATGTTTATGGTTAGGTACACATTGGAGCAACGACAGTCCTTTTTCGCGAATGCGCACCGCATCGATTATATGCAACGCAGGACACGCTAGATAAACTAGTAATATCATCAACCATGTGTAGTTATAACTAGTGATTATGATTGATTGTTTTTTATAAGATAAGTTTAATGCTAGCTAGCAACTTACCTTGGCGTTGCACTAGTTAACCGTAAGGTTGCAAGATTGAATCCCTGAGCTGACAAGGTAAAAATGTGTCATTCTGCCCCTGAACAAGGCAGTTAACCCACCGCTCCTATGCCGTCATTAAAAATAAGAATGTGTTCTTAACTGACTTGCATCGTTAAATAAAGTTGTGGGAAAAAAATATAGTCAAAATCGGCGTCCAAAAACACCGATTTCCGATTGTTATGAACACGTGAAATCGGCCCTAATTAATCGGCCATTCCGATTAATCGGTCGACCTTTAGCCCCTAACAGAGACTATGTAGGAAACAATATGTATTTGAATCTAATTGGATTAATGCCAGTGACATCTATAGTTTCAGAGCCTTACCTAATAGGAGGGAACATTAACTTGTTTTCAAAGCAGAGAGGTCTTTTCTCCACTTCCTCGAAGTCTATGTAAGTCACATGAAGAAAATTGGAAGTCCTGGCAGGTGGAATCTGCAATGAACATCGACGAGAAGAACCTTGTGGTTAAGTTCTGGACGGTTAATCTAACTGATGAAGATGTTGACTGCTTCATTGAGAGATACCGCACCATTCTACAGCCAGCTTTAAAGCCTGTAGATAAGTATGGTTTCTGGTACAGAGTGAGGAAGTACAGGGTGAAGTTGAAGAGGGGAAGGACAGGAGAGCTGTTAGAGGTGCTGAACGCAATCACTTTGGGCCCCTACAGTGGTAGGATTTTCTACCCCAGACAGGTAGAAAATCCTGCGCTGCTTCATCTGCGGCCTTGCTGACCATCAAGAATGCGCATACATACAGTGCTAGTGCTATGAATCCCTTGGACACAAGGCCAGAGAATGCAAGAACTCCAGTAATTCACTCTATGTGATGAAGATGGCCACTCCTCCTTCGACCAGCCAAGAGAAGACGGGCAGCTTCTAGCGAAGAGCTAGCAGAAGAGGAATGCTAGCAGCAGAAGCCTGAAGGCGAGCAACCTGAGAGGCAAACCAGTCGGCCAACAACCAAAAAGGAGTGACAAAAAAATGGTAAAAATAAGGTACATTAAAAAAAAAAAAAAAAATTTATAGGTAAGATGGTAACTGGTTAAGAACGAGGAGGGGGTGAATGAAGGGATATTGTTGATATTTCTTGCAATCATTCTCATATTCTCTTTTGTATTATGAAATGTAAATGTACTGTATTGATGATTTCCTTTTATATAGGGTCTTCGGAAAGTATTTAGATCCCTTGACATTTTTCACATTTTGTTATGATACAGCCTTATTCTAAAACGGATAACAAAAGACAAATCCTCATCAATTTACACATAATACAACATAAAGACAAAGCAAAAGCAGGTTTGAAGAAATGTTTGCTATTTTATTAAAAATAAAAACTGATATCATATTTACATAAATATTCAGACCCTTTACTTAGTACTTTATTTTAGTACCTTTGGCAGCGAATACAGCAGTGAGCCTTTTTGGGTATGCTGCTACAAGCTTGGCAATTCTGTATTTGGGGAGTTTCTCCCATTCTTCTTTGCAGATCCTCTCAATCTCTGTCAAGATGTTTGATCGGGTTCAAGTCCGGGCTCAGCTGGGCCGCTGAAAAACATCCCCACAGCATGATGCTTCTACCACCATGCTTCACCGTAGGGATGGTGCCAGGTTTCCTCCAGACGGGACGCTTGGCATTCAGGCCAAATAGTTCAATGTTGGTTTCATCAGATCAGAGAATCTTCTTTCTCATGGTCTTCAGGTGCCTTTTGGCAAACTCCAATCGGGCTGTCGTGCCTTTTACTGAGGAGTGGCTTCCATCTGGCCACTTTACCATAAAGGCCTGATTGGTGGAGTGCTGCAGAGATGTTTGTCCTTCTGAAAGGTTCTCCCATCTCCACAGAGAAACTCTGTAGCTCTGTCAGTGACCATCAGGTTCTTGGTCACCTCCCCGACCAAGACCCTTCTCCCCAATTGCTCAGTTTGGCTGGGCGGCCAGCTCTAGGAAGAGTCTTGGTGGTTCCAAACTTCTTCATTTAAGAATGATGTGGGCCACTGTGTTCTTGGGGACCTCCAATGCTGCAGAAATGTTATGGTACCCTTCACCAGGTCTGTGCCTCGACACAATCCTGTCTCAGAGCTCTACGGACAATTCCTTCAACCTTGTTTTTGCTCTGACATGCACTGTCAACTGTGGGACCTTTTATATAGACAGGTGCGTGCCTTTCCATATCATGTCCAATCAATTGAATTCACCACAGGTGGAGTCCAAGTTGTAGAAACATCTTAAGGATGATCAATGGAAACACAATGCACCTGACCTCAATTTAGTCTCATTTTAAAGGGGCTGAATACTTAGTGGGGCAATTACAAATCCTACAATGTGATATTCTGGATTTTTTTTCTCGTTTTGTCTGTCATAGTTGAAGTGTACCTATGATGAAAATTACAGGCCTCATCTTTTTAAGTGGGAGAACTTGCACAATTGGTGGCTGACTAAATACTTTTTTGCCCCACTGTATATGAATAAGGTATTTCTGTTTTTTACTTATAATAAATGAGCAGATTCTTCTAAAAACCTGTTTTTGCTATGTCTTTATGGGGTATTGTGTGTCGATTCCCGGAAAACAATAAATATTTAATCCATTTTAGAATAAGGCTGTAACGTGAAAGTCAAGGGGTCTGAATTCTTTCCGAATGCACTGTTAAAACTAGAGAAATATATAGGAGGAAAATACGTACTTTACATAGACTATTAAATATGGAATAAAGATGATGATGATAATAATGAGAGGATGCAAAACTGCTCTGTAATTCATGAAAGAAAATAAACAGATGTTGTTTTTTAAAGATGGTCTTGTGTTTTCTGTCTGCTACCAATTCTTCCTCTGTGTCCATTGAAAGGGATTGACCCAGAAGCAAATACCCGGGCCTTAACGGCAAGTGTTTGTGCTAAGATGGTCGCCTAAGTCACAACAGGTGCACAGAAGAGGAATAAGCTCCATTTGAAGAAAGAAGAGCAGAGATACAAATGCCTTTGCAGTCTGCTGTGAAACCTCAAAAGAAGACTGCAGATAAGGAGTGAAAGATGGCAAAGAGGACATTCTGGAAGAACCCTGTCCCATCACACTTCTTACATAAACAGCATAACAGCTGCAGCATCTCTGTCGGAGCCATAATTCCCCATGCACTGTAGAGATACAGGAACACAAAGCTTCCCTTGGCAGTGGGTATCGTTAGATTTGGACAAGCCCTTTTGAAGACCTATTTCGGTAGCCCCATTCTGTAAGCCTTTATCAAAACCAGATTATGGAAATGTGGAGCAAGCGAAGGGTCCTCCCTTCATCCGCAACAGTTTGTTTGACATGTAGCGACGCTTTGTCAGCATTGCCCTGGAGGCATCACTGAATACAGACGTCGTTCTTTGTTCAACATGTTTTTTTTTCTCTATGCTTTTCCTCAATCCCACATTTACACTCTCTGCAGCAGCAAGACATTTGGTACGGCATATTATTTACATGTTCGTCGTGAATCCCTCACTGGCAAGATTTGTGGAATCAAGCCGATTTGCACAGGCCTTGGTGGATGAAAGAATTGAAACAAACAAAATCAACTGACTATTCAGCACAAATGTTGAAATATTTGGATGGTTTGGTTGAATTAACAAAACTTTCTGTGCTTCCATACTGGTATCACATTACAAGTCACACTGAAAGGTGTCATTGCTCCCACAGTTGGCCTCATCTGTAAAATCCCAGTTCAAAGGCGTCAGAACGACACCTCAAATCCAATCCTTTAAACAAAGACGACAATTTTGTGGTGTCTTTTTTTAGCATTTGATATAGAAATGGGTACCTTGATCTAGATTTTTTTTGTTGACATTTTACAGTTTACACCGATTTATTGTGAAATTTGTCAAGTTTCTTTTCTTTTTTGTTTGGCATTTCTGGGAGTCACAGCCTGATGGGAGTTTCTCTGTGAGGCCTGTCACCTTCAAATGCCACACTCACCAAGCTGGGGATTTAAGTCAGGCAGCATAGAGACTCATGCCACTTGGAATTTCAGCTCCTTCTGTGTTTGCGGACCCAGTAGAATGGCACCTGTGGAGTGAAAGGAGAATATGGACCGTCAACACTTGTTTTCAATTTGGATAGCTGGCTAATTTACCAATCTAAAAAAAAGTGACTGTGACTGACATAATGAAAGAAACTGCTTATTCACAACCACATTTCAAACTTGCACCATGTGTATTCTAACTCTCTACAGTAAGCTTTTTTGTTTGTTTTTGGAAATGTATTAGCAGGCCTACAAAGGGGGGCCCTTTGAATTAAAGTCATGGCATCTCATACAGTATCTTCTACTATGACACTCCCTCTACGGATGTTGACTGAGTTAGAAACCCTTCCTATGCTGTCGTGCAGAATTAGCAGTGAATGGACCGACTCATCATTGCCACCTCAGTCTGTCCCCAGCCCGATTTCCTCAAGGGCGTGAGGAGAGAACCAAAGGACAAGGGTCTGAGGCAGTGTCTATCTGGCTGGACAGACTGCTAGCCATCCCCCTCTCCACTCACCTGCAGAGAGTCTGACTCAGGAACAGAGTGATGCCGAGTTTTAAATTGGGTCTGTGAGAGAGTGGCCTTGGCTCCGCCGGCGCATAACTAGGCTCTCGCATGCACTCACACTCCCACTGGCAAACTGTTCCCCAGCCGATAAAAGAGCAATGGAAACACCTGCTGTACCGTTTTATCTTCTATGGGGTTTTTACTCAGCCAAAGGATACATTTTCATACACCTGCAAGAGCATAAAACTGATTAATCTGGCATTTTTATATTCAGGAAATGAACCTTTTTGTTACAGGCTAATGTTATTGCAATTGGGGTTTGAACAGTAAGGCTTGGAGATTGCTATGATCTATCATTAAGAGGAGACTTGAGTATCATAAAGTCAAATGATAATCATTATTGTTTAAATAAAATTCTGATTTAAAAAAAAAAAGTATACCAGTTTCATTTAAGGACCAACAAATTGACAGCTGTGCCATACAGATGGCAAAATATTTGGGAAGAGATTTTCAATGTACCGATTCCATGGAACATGGTTTATGAAGTGACACACCAAATGACGCAGGATTCAAAACTTAGTGTTTTATTTCTTATACTAAAAGGTAGGGGTGGTATACAGAAGATGGGTGCTTGGATAGGGCTATCAAGAGCTACCATCAATCGCTATGATGATACTGACTCTCATGAGGACCGCCACAGGAAAGGAAGACCCAGAGTTCATTAGAGTTACCAGCCTCAGAAATTGCAGCCCAAATAAATGCTTCAGATTGTTTTTTGAATTATTATTTTTTTCACCTTTATTTAACCAGGTAGGCCAGTTGAGAACAAGTTCTCATTTACTACTGCGACCTGGCCAAGATAAAGCAAAGCAGTGCGACAAAAACAAGTTACACATGGGATAAACAAACGTATAGTCAATAACACAATAAAAAAAAATCTGTATACAGTGTGTGCAAATTAAGTAAGGAGGTAAGGCAATAAATAGGCCAATAGTGGCGAAGTAATTACAATTTAATAATTTACACTGGGGTGATAGATGTGCAGATGTGGATGTGCAAGTAAAGATACTGGTGTGCAAAGAGCAGAAAAACATATGGGGATGAGGTAGGTAGTTGGTTGGATGGATGGGCTATTTACAGATGGGCTATTTGTACGGCTGCAGCGATCGGTAAGCTGCTCTGACAGCTGACACGTAAAGTTAGTGAAGAAGATATGTCTCCAACTTCAGTGATTTTTGCAATTTGTTCCAGTCATTGGCAGCAGAGAACTAAGGAAAGGCGGCCAAATATGTGTTGGCTTTGGGGATGACAGGTAAAATATACCTGCTGGAGCGCGTGCTACGGGTGGGTGTTGCTATGGTGATCAGTGAGCTGAAATAAGGCAGGGCTTGGCGGGTGGGTTTGGCGATGAGTATGTAGTGAGGACCAGCCAACGAGAGCACACAGGTCGCAGTGGTGGGTTGTATATGGGGCTTTGGTGACAAAATGGATGGCACTGATAGACTGCATCCAATTTGCTGAGTAGAGTGTTGGAGGCTATTTTGTAAATGCTGAAGTCAAGGATTGGTAGGATAGTCAGTTTTACGAGGATATGTTTGGCAGCATGAGTGAAGGAGGCTTTGTAGCGAAATAGGAAGCCGATTCCAGATTTAACTTTGGATTGGAGATGCTTAATGTTAGTCTGGGAGGAGAGTTTACAGTCTAGCCAGACACCTAGGTATTTGTAGTAGAGGTCGACCGATTAATTGGAATGGCCGATTTAATTGGGCCGATTTCAAGTTTTCATAACAATCGGAAATCGGTATTTTTGGGCGCCAATTTCCGATTTATTTAAAAATATATTTTTTTACATTTATTTTTATACCTTTTTATTTAACAAGGCAAGTCAGTTAAGAACACATTCTTATTTTCAATGACGGCCTAGGAACTGTGGGTTAACTGCTTTGTTCAGGGCCTGAACGACAGATTTTCACCTTGTCAGCTCAGGAGTCCAATCTTGCAACCGCACAGTTAACTAGTCCAACGCTCTAACCATTGCACTACACGAGTAGCCTGCCTGTTACGCGAATGCAGTAGAAGCCAAGGTAAATTGCTAGCTAGCATTAAACTTATTTTAGAAAAAACAATCAATCATAATCACTAGTTATAACGACTAATCCAGTTTAGCAGGCAATATTAACCAGGTGAAATTGTGTAATTTCTCTTACGTTCATTGCACGCAGAGTCAGGGTATATAGTTTGGGCTGCCTGGCTCATTGCGAACTAATTTGCCTGAATTTTGCGTAATTATGACATACATTGAAGGTTGTGTAACAAGAATATTTAGACTTAGGGATGCCACCCGTTAGGTAAAATACTGAACGGTTCCGTATTTCACTGAAATAATAAACGTTTTGTTTTCGAAATGATAGTTTCCGGATTCGATTATATTACTGACCAAAGGCTCGTATTTCTGTAACCAAAGGCTCGTATTTCTGTAACCAATGTGAAATGGCTAGCTAGTTAGCTGGGTGTGCGCTAATACGGTTTCATACTTCACTCGCTTTTAGATTTGGAGTAGTTATTCCCCTTGCGCTTCCGCGGCTTTTGTGGAGCGATGTGTAACGATGCTTCGAGTGTGGCTGTGGTCGATGTGTTCCTGGTTCGAGCCCAGGTAGGGGCGAGGAGGGGGACGGAAGCTATACTGTTACACTGGCAATACTATAGTGCCTATAAGAACATCCAATAGTCAAAGGTATATGAAATTCAAATGGTATAGAGAGAAATAGTCCTTTAAAACTATATTAACTACAACCTAAAACCTCTTACCTTGGAATATTGAAGGCTCATGTTAAAAGGAACCACCAACTTTCATATGTTCTCATGTTCTGAGCAAGGAACTTAAACGTTAGCTTTTTTTACATGGCACACATTTTACATTGCACATATTTTACATGGCACATATTTTACATGGCACACATTTTTACATGGCACATATTATTTTCTTCTCCAACACTTTGTTTTTGGAGCGAGGAGAGGGACTAATCGGTATCGGCTTTTTTGGTCCTCCAATAATCGCTATCGGCGCTGAAAAATCATAATCGGTCGACCTCTAGTGCAGAGTTGTTGGCCGGGATCGGGTTAGCCAGTTGGAGAGCACGGCCAGCCATAGAAAAACGCTTATTCAAATTATTGTGGATTTATCAGTGGTGACAGCGTTTCCTAGTCTCAGCTCAGCTGGGAGGAGGTACTCTTATTCTCCATAGACTTTAGTTTCCCAAAACCTTTTGGAATTAGTGCTTTCTGTTTGAAAAGCTAGCCTTTGCTTTCGCAAGTGACTGTGTGTATTTGTTCCTGGTATGGATTCCCTGAAAAGTTTCATATCGCGGGGACTATTCAAAGCTAGTGCAGTGCGCCACATGGTGTTTTTGTGCTGGTCAAGAGCAGTCAAGTCTTGAGTGAACCAAGGGCTATATCTGATCTTAGTTCTGCATCTTTTTAATAGGGCATGCTTATTTAAGATGGTGAGGAGAGCACTTTTAAAGAACCACCAGGCATCCTCTACTGATGGGAGGAGGTCGATATCCTTCCAGGATACCCGGGCCAGGTCGATTAGAAAGGCCTGCTCGCAGAAGTGATTCGGGGAGCTCTTGACTGTGATGAGGGGTGGTCGTTTGACTGCAGACCCATAACGGACGCAGGCATGAGGCAATGATCGCTGAGATCCTTGTTGAAAATAGCAGAGCGGCAACAGTGCAGGACTTATTTCTGGAGAGATGGATCATTAAAAGTAGAAGCTCAACCTGTTTGGGCATAGACCTGGATAGTGTGACAGAACTCTGCAGTTCAAGTAACACGCAGGAGACTGCGTGAATCAGGCCTTCATGGTTAATTGCTGCAAAGAAACCACTACTAAAAGACCCCAATAAGAAGAAGAGACTTGCTTGGGCCTTAGACACGAGCAATGGACATTAGACCGGTGGAAGTATGTCCTTTGGTCTGATGAGTCCAAATTTGAAATGTTTTGTTCCAACCGCTGTGTCTTTGTGAGACACAGAATAGGTGAACGGATGACCTCTGCATGTGTAGTTCCTACCATGAAGCATGGAGGAGGTGGTGGTGTGATGGTTTTGGGGGTGCTTTGCTGGTGACGCTGTCAGTGATTTATTTAGAATTCAAGGCGCACTTAACCAGTATGGCTACCACTGCATTCTGCAGCCATACACCATCATATCTGGTTAGCACTATCATTTGTTTTTCAACAGGACAATCACCCAACACACCTCCAGGCTGTGTAAGGGCTATTTGACTTAGAAGGAGAGTGATTGAGTGCGGCATCAGATGATCTGGCCTCCACAATCACCCAACGTCAACCCAATTGAGATCGTTTAGAATGAGTTGGAACACAGCGTGAAGGAAAACCAGCCAACAAGTGCTCAGTAGATGTGGGAACTCGAAGACTGTTGTAAAAGCATTCCAGGTGAAGCTGGTTGAGAGAATGCCAAGAGTGTGCAAAGCTGTCAAGGCAAAGGGTGGCTACTTTGAAGAATCTCAAATATAAAATATATTTAGTTTTAGCAATTTTTTGGTTACTATGTGATTCCATATCTGTTGTTTCGTAATTTTGATGTCTTCACTATTATTATACAATGTATACTTTTTTAAATGTATGAATGAGTAGGTATGTCCAAACTTTTGACTGGTAGTGTGTGTGTAAATATGGGGGATTCAAAATGATCCAGACAGTTACATTGATAGAAGCCACAATCTACTTGCAGTATTAAATATTATCCAGCCTCTAAAAAATAATATGTATATATTCTTGAGGCCCTTGATAAATGGCAGAGGCTGTTAGCATGTCTACATGTTACTAATGTAGCCTAACTATTGGCCAATGATCATTTACACCTGGGAGCTTATCCACTCTCAATATTCAGGTCTTGCTTGGGAGTGTTCTGTTCAGGAGAGCGTCATGTAGTTTATGTCTAATTTGGTCCTCAGTTGGTCATCCACTACAGAACACTGGAATGTACTAACCTACAAACTCATAGTAGCCAGTATTTCTCCCTCATTCTCCAGCGTTATTCAGCCATTTAAACCTCTCCATTAATCATTTGTTTGGCTGAACTTGAATTAGCCTCTTTACTTAACGAGCGCCTTGTGGTTTGAAGGAGCCAGGCAGGGCTGGGGGTTGGCGACTGAGGAACGGGTGAGGCAGCTGTCTCTCCACCGCAGGACCTAGGCCAGAGCGTCTGCCATCTCACTGGGTACAGGCTGGCACCAAGCTCCAGGGCTGTGGATGGTATTTACAGCTGGTGCGCCTCTACCCCTCCTCAACCCCACTGTGTCGCTGCCGCTGTTCTGAGGGTAAGATGCACACGGAGAGAGCCAGGAGCCAGACTATCCTCTTTTAGTTTTACATGGAGCTGGGAGAGAATGACAGACTGTTCTAGAGAGAGTTGTGACAGAGGGATTATAGATGAAATGGAGATGTTCTTGGTTAAGTCGGAACGTTTTTTCAAAAGTAAACAATTGACAGTTCTAAGTACAATGAGCCTCCCAGCAGGCTCACACGTTGTGCCTGTGGCTCCTCCCCCCTAGTCGAAATTGGAAGGAAAATCTTTCATTCTGACTGACTAAATGGTTAACTGACTGGCTGCCTCCAAGGCTGGCCACACAATGTAGCACTGTGGGAGTCGGATGCACCAGTCAAATCCCCCCAAAGCAAACAAGTACTCACACTGATAGGTAACAACCTAGCACCTGCTGGGAATGCATCTAAAACACCTCTCCTGTGTCCCTCGCTAAGGCTTTTGTGATATGCCAGCAGCATACCACCCTGCTTCCTACTGCTGGTTTGCCTCTGAAGCTAAGCAGGATTTGTCCTGCTTGGTCCCTTGATGGGGGAGACCAGATGTTGCCTGAAGGGGTGTTGAGGTTCCAGTAGGAGGCACTCTTTCCTCTGGTCTAAAATAAAAAATATACAAATGCCCCAGGGCAGTGATGTCCTGACTCTCTTTAGTCACTAAAGGTCCCATGGCACTTATTGTGAGAATAGGGGTGTTAACCCCGGGGTCTAGGCTAAATTCCCAATCTGGCCCTCATACCATCATGGCCGCCTAATTATCCCCAGCTTCCAATTGGATCATTTGTCTATCCTGTAACTGTTCCCCATGTCATTGCTGTAAATGAGAATGTGTTCTCAGTCAACTGCCTGGGGGAAATAAACATACACCTTTTTGCTTGTTGATGAGTCAGTTGTATTTTGAAGTTTAGTCATTTCATTGTTGGCCTATTTTTGGTCTGTTATTTCTGTGACAATAGGCTACATAGTGTATAGCTAGCCCAGCGGTTAAGAGTGTTGGGCCAGTAACCGAGAGGTTGTTTGTTCACCTAGTCGGCTCAGGGATTCGAACCATCTGTCTATGTGCCCTTGAGCAAGGCGCTTAACCCTAATTGCTCCTGTAAGTAGCTCTGGATAAGAGCATCTGCTAATTGACTAAAATGTAAATGTATGTTTTTCATCAGGTATTCTTGAAGTAATGCCTGTCCTTGTGGTCAAGGACGGGCCCGGGCCCGGCACCCGGGTTCCCCTTCAACTCCAGAGGATCCCCATTCCACTCCTCAGCCCTACCTCAGACTGCACTGGCAAGACTGTGAAGGTGTGTCTCGGTCAGGTCAAACCCTTCCGCTACGCTTCGTTTGTTATATCTCCAGAAATCCCCCTCTTCTCCCTTTCTTGCATTCTCGATCCTGTCCTCCACTGCCTGCTTTTCTTTTTCACTCTCCTTTCTCTGTCTATTTATCCGTGTTCATCTTTATTTACCTTCTTTCAAGTACATTATTGGCAGATGATTGTAAAGCAGACAAAGCAATTAACAACAAATCCCCCCCCCTCCCATCCTCCATTTTCCTTCTAAGGGAGTTGTGTTAATTGGCTTGTGGACTTGACCAATTTGACACGCATTGATTTGACATGTTTTACCATTCATCTAAAGTTGTATTTTTCTGCTATTCTGCCAGGGGAGAGTAGTTCACAAAGGGCCATTGGTATCCATGGGAGAAGACAACTATGTCCTGAAGACTGTGATTCAAGGTATTGTATATGAGAAAACATTTAGGCCCAGAAGGATGTAGGCCTATACAATGGAGTGACTGCCCAATCATGCATTGGTGGAATTTCCTTGGAGGGCATGTAGCTGGCTGTGTTAAATCTCAGCTGGCTCGATTGTCTCACTCCCACTGTAAGCCGTTCAGCTGGAATGGATCTCAATAGGATTGTTGAAAAAGGCCATTTCTTCTTTGTTGTGTCGTCCATGCTACATTTATCCCTCTGCATTATGATTAGCATTCATACAGCAGCACTGCTTATTCAGAGAGGGTTATCTCGCTTGTTAATACAGTACTTCAAACCCATTTTAAATATGCCTTGTTTCCTTGTCTTGTGTAATAATTGTATTACCACAGCAATTGTCAGTCGTGACAGAATGATCAGAGCTATTTTTTGATAATGTTTTTCACTTTGTGTTCTTCGGCTGACATTTACACAACCCAGAGCGGTTGGAATTATAGGGAAGTGCTAATTGTCTTAGTAGTGTACAGAGCATTTCAGACATGCTGATTGCATTGTCCCTTTTAGAGCAACTTTTTCACTCAGGCCCCCCTTCCAGCACTGGGGAACATCCCTCCCCCCTCGCATGCCACGTCTATTTCTATGGGTACTGTTCATGACACAAACTGTTCACACCCCTCTTGTTGGTGGAGAGAATATGTTGCAGGTTTAAAGCTTATTTCCTGCAATTCTATACATTTTGCCATGTCCAATGTGTGTTCATGTGATGTTTGAGTAACCCAAACATTACTACAAAATCTATGGGCTGAAAAACATTAGCTGACATGGGCTAGTTGAGTTATAGTTCTCTAAGATATGCAATGACTGACAAGAAAACGGATTACCCTCTATCCAATTTTGAACTTGCACCTTGTGTAGAGCGGAGTTGGGTGACATTTAATTGAAGTGTAGCCCTAATAATAGAATACCCTTAAAGCCGTACAGGCTCAGGTATTTTCTGAATATGTCTTGCATCTGTCAAATTTGCTGCGTGTGTAAACTATCTTCTGCTTAAGAGTTGTCTCTGCCTCCGTCAGAAGTAGACTCCCTACAGAACATGTCCCCGGAACACTCATCCATCAATATCATCCTGTTTGGTGCGCTGGCGAAGGACTACTCCGAATCCGTCAGTCAAGGGGTAGGTCTCTGACCATTCCCTATAGGATCTCAAACACAGTGTAATAATGGCCCTGATTTGTACTTCCTGAGGAAGTGGGCACAACAATCTTAATTGGAATGTAATGGACGTTAATGGGTGTAGGTGGCTGTGTTATCTGGCTGAATTTTCTAATATTGTAACTGCATGCTTATCCTCAGTTCCATATTGTAGCTGCATGCTTATCCTCAGTTTCATATTGTAACTGCATGCTTATCCTCAGTTCCATATTGTAACTGCATGCTTATCCTCAGTTCCATATTGTAACGGCATGCTTATCCTCAGTTCCATATTGTAACGGCATGCTTATCCTCAGTTTCATATTGTAGCTGCATGCTTATCCTCAGTTCCATATTGTAGCTGCATGCTTATACTCAGTTCCATATTGTAGCTGCATGCTTATCCTCAGTTTCATATTGTAACTGCATGCTTATCCTCAGTTCCATATTGTAACTGCATGCTTATCCTCAGTTCCATATTGTAGCTGCATGCTTATCCTCAGTTCCATATTGTAGCTGCATGCTTATCCTCAGTTCCATATTGTAACTGCATGCTTATCCTCAGTTCCATGTTGTAGCTGCATGCTTATCCTCAGTTCCATATTGTAATGCATGCTTATCCTCAGTTTCATATTGTAACTGCATGCTTATCCTCAGTTTCATATTGTAACTGCATGCTTATCCTCAGTTCCATATTGTAGCTGCGTGCTTATCCTCAGTTTCATATTGTAACTGCATGCTTATCCTCAGTTCCATATTGTAACTGCATGCTTATCCTCAGTTCCATATTGTAGCTGCATGCTTATCCTCAGTTCCATATTGTAACGGCATGCTTATCCTCAGTTCCATATTGTAACGGCATGCTTATCCTCAGTTTCATATTGTAGCTGCATGCTTATCCTCAGTTCCATATTGTAACTGCATGCTTATCCTCAGTAACTGCATGCTTATCTTCAGTTCCATATTGTAGCTGCATGCTTATCCTCAGTTCCATATTGTAACTGCATGCTTATCCTCGGTTCCATATTGTAGCTGCATGCTTATCCTCGGTTCCATATTGTAGCTGCATGCTTATCCTCGGTTCCATATTGTAGATGCATGCTTATCCTCAGTTCCATATTGTAGATGCATGCTTATCCTCAGTTCCATATTGTAGATGCATGCTTATCCTCAGTTCCATATTGTAACTGCATGCTTATCCTCAGTTCCATATTGTAGCTGCATGCTTATCCTCAGTTCCATATTGTAACTGCATGCTTATCCTCAGTTCCATATTGTAGATGCATGCTTATCCTCAGTTCCATATTGTAGATGCATGCTTATCCTCAGTTCCATATTGTAACTGCATGCTTATCCTCAGTTCCATATTGTAGCTGCATGCTTATCCTCAGTTCCATATTGTAGCTGCATGCTTATCCTCAGTTCCATATTGTAGCTGCATGCTTATCCTCAGTTCCATATTGTAGCTGCATGCTTATCCTCAGTTCCATATTGTAGCTGCATGCTTATCCTCAGTTCCATATTGTAGCTGCATGCTTATCCTCAGTTCCATATTGTAACTGCATGCTTATCCTCAGTTCCATATTGTAGCTGCATGCTTATCCTCAGTTCCATATTGCTTTGAGGAGTGGTATAATCTTCAAAAGAGATGATTGGAGCGTTAGCTGCTGATCAGAGCTCTAGTCATTGTGAGCAAAATTGCAACAATCCCAATGAGAGAGAGCATCTTCCCTGTGGAGCGAGTTCTTACGCAATTATCATCTACATTGAAGTAGATTAAGTCAACAGTTTGATCTTAGGGATGCTATTCAGAGTCTGAGGATCAGACAGACTCTTAAGTGCGAAGACATAGGGATGTTAGTCATTTTGGTTGTTTATGTCCTCTAGTCTGTAATAGTGTTGACGTCCTACATGCTCTCTCTGTAGCACTGTTGACATGCTCTGTAACGGTGGTGACTGATCAGCAAATATTTTTATTAACCTTGATAAAATGACACTCAAACCCAATGATAGGATTCAGGCATCCATGTCATTTAAGACCAATGCACAGACAAAGTTGAATGAACTGAGCGATGCACCAGTGTTAGACATGGCTGACCTATTGTCTCAGAACATCCCTGAGAGGAGAAGAATCATCACATTCTGAGCAGATGTAGCGGGAAAAGGGATTGGCTATCGTGGCTGTAGAGTAGTCTGTCAATGGTTTGTTTAATCCACTGTAACATGATTACTTTGTATATCTCCCTTCCCTTTGTCTGCTGTATGAGTTATGTCAGCGAACACTGTTAAACCATTTGGAGGACAGTCACACACTGCTCCCCAAGCAAAATACAACTGGCTTATCTCTATTTTGAGTGTAGCGTATTACTCACAAGCCTGTATTTCTTACCACAACATTTGCTATATTAAACAGTCTGTCCTATCCTTGGGACTTCCCTACCCCATTCAATTTTAAATGGTTGGTTAGGGTAAGAGGTAGGTTAGGGACATCCCACGTATCCCAGATAGGTTTAATATAGGTCAATGCTATTTTACATAGTTTATTATTTTAAATATTTGGGGGTGGGGGGGGCAGTGTTATCTCTCCTCTCACCACACCACATAACTCTCTCTGTCTCTGTTGCATGCGTTTGTTCACCCAGGACATGCTGCTGGTGACTGGCTTCTCTGTGGGCAATTCTCCCACAGCTCAAAAGGACAAGCTCCATGCCTGTAACCTGCAGCTAGCTGGAGATGATGCCTGGATGTATGTGAGTACATGATTAGGGAGGGGTTCCTACGTTGGTTGTTAATTATAGGGAGGGTTTAATAAAATGTGACAATTAGTTTTCTGAAATGTTTTTCTCTGTGTCCTAGGTGTGGCCATCTACTGTAAGCCCGAGAGCATCTGTACCCCGCAAAAGAACCTCTCCAGCCAGCACTGAGGTCAGTCTGTGAACTCATTAGCTCAAAGACCTTGGTTTTATGGAGGCTGTCAGATGCCGTATTGTGCCTGTCTGAAAAATCTCATGTCATCAGATGTTCATCCCAATGTGAACCTGCGTGTGTAATGTTTTGCAAGATCTTTATGGTATTGAACGCATATAAAATAGCTGGCCTTTGGCCCTTCCACATAAATCACTCTTACTGATCCCAAAACAGCTTTACTCTGTCCAATCGATCAATTTAGTGACTGATTATATCCAGTCTCTACAACTGACTGTTGTTCTCTCTGAAGTCATTTACAAATAGACATTCTCTCTTTACTTATTAAATTGTTGTCCGATCCTGAATGGTAATGCAGTAGTGTTTGTCTTCAGGTCACTAAGGCAGTGAAGGTGGTTAAGTACACCTACGTCCCACTGAGCGACCTGAAGCCTGGGGTAGTGGTGAATGTCTATGCTGTGGTCACCTTCTTCAAGCAGCCATTCCGGACTAAGGGGACAGGTAGGTCAACCTGCCCTGCAAATGCACTAACATGGTATAGACAAATATGGTGATATTCCACCAGCCCCATGTTGAGCTCAGTTCAAGGTGTTGGCTCTGTGCTAAGATACTCTACAGGCAGAAATGGACACACTTCCTACTCAGCAAAACACTTTGAAGTCCATATTCAACCAACAGGCTGGTTGCTATGACTACTGGACCCCCTGACTTGCTGCTGCGAGATAATAAGGGGTTTGTTGGTGTGTCTAGGTGGTGTCATCCAGGGTAGGTTGGGTGGTGGTTACTGTACTGTGATCTCATTAAACAAGCATTTGTATAGGGGTAGGGTTTGGTGGGCGGGGGAGGTGAGGTGGAGGCTGTCAATGGGAAAAAGAGGACCTCTCTCTGCACACTCTCTCTAAACACCTAACATCACAGGGTACATATGAGTCCTTGCGGTGTTGCTTAGCCCTTTCGACTCGTGACCTTTGACTTGGAAGTGATGCGACTGCCTTTTTAACTGGTCTGCCCTTGCCGGGAGTCAGGCAGTGTGGCGAGGTTTGTTCACACAGAGGAAGAAAAAAACCTTGCTGTAGAAAGCGCAGAAGGGCACGCAGAGTGGTTGTCCGAGGTAAGGGAACCTCGCTCTTTTGCTGTTATACGAACATACTCTGTCCTATCCTGACCTCATAGCACCTATTCTCTGACTCCTATCTTGTTCTCCTCTCTTCCTCTTCTCCTCTTTTCTTCTCCTTCTCTCCCCCTCTCATATCCACCTAATATTCTTCATCTCTAGCTTCTCCAACTCTTTTATCACCAATGGTTTTATTATGGTTGTCCAATAATCTCCAGAACAGAACAACCGGACACTCAACACATTTACAGTGTCTGCTCTTTATTGCTACTATTCCAAACCAATTACTTTTTGTACAATACAAACACATTGTAAAAATTACAAGGTAAATTACAGCACCCTGTATTAAACCACAGTCACTGTGAGTCCTTGTGCGGTTAATCTCTGCCTTAACACACCCTAAGCATTGATCGAGCATTAGATCTTGTCATGCAAGCTGACATAAAGTGGTGAAAAATCAATCCTCATCCCACTCAACCAACCCTGTAGATATCTGACTTGATTTTGATGTACTGTACAATGTGCTGGGCCATCTCGTCCAATTGAATCAGTGGCCCAGAATGGAGAAGTTGGTTCTTTATTGTGTCTGGAGGGAAAACTGCATGTTAGATCCATTTTGAATGCAAGTACCTGTGATGCAAATGGCAAAAAAAGCAATTATAAACAGGCAGGTTCGAGCCCTGAATGCTGACTGGCTGACAGCTGTGGTATACAGTGGCTTGCGAAAGTATTCACCCCCCCCCCATGGCATTTTTCATATTTTGTGTCCTTACAATATGGAATTATAATAGATTTTTTGGGGGGTTGTATCATTTCATTTAAACAACAGACTTACCACTTTAAAGATGCAAAATATGTTTTATTGTGAAACAAAAAAGAAATAAGACAAAAAAAACAGAACTTGAGCATGCATAACTATTCACCCCCCAAAAGTCAATACTTTGTAGAGCCACCTTTTGAAGCAATTACAGCTGCAAGTCTCTTGGGGTATGTCTCTATAAACTTGGCACATCTATCCACTGGGATTTTTGCCCATTCTTCAAGGCAAAATTGCTACAACTCCTTCAAGTTGGATGAGTTCCGCTGGTGTACAGGAATCTTTAAGTCATACCACAGATTCTCTGTTGGATTGAGGTCTGGGCTTTGACTAGGCCATTCCAAGACATTTAAAAGTTTCCCCTTAAACCACTCGAGTGTTGCTTTAGTAGTATGCTTAGGGTCATTGTCCTGCTCGAAGGTGAACCTCCGTCCCAGTCTCAAATCTCTTGAAGACTGAAACAGGTTTCCCTCAAGAATTTCCCTGTATTTAGTGCCATCCATCAATCCTTCAATGCTGACCAGTTTCCCAGTCCCTGCCAATGGACAAACACCCCCACAGGATGATGCTGCCACCACCATGCTTCACTGGTCTCCGGGTGTTCTCCGGGTGATAAGAGGTGTTGGGTTTGCGCCAGACATGGTATTTTCCTTGATGGCCAAAAAGCAACATGTTAGTCTAATCTGACCAGAGTACCTTCTTCCATATGTTTGGGGAGTCTCCCACATGCCTTTTGGCGAACACCAAATGTGTTTGCTTATTTTTTCCTTTAAGCAATGGCATTCTTCTGGCCACTCTTCCGAGTGTACGGCGTAAAGTAGTCCTATGGACAGATACTCCAATCTCTGCTGTGGAGCTTTTCAGCTCCTTCAGGGCTATCTTTGTTCTCTTTGTTGCCTCTGATTAATGTCCTCCTTGCCTGGTCCATGAGTTTTGGTGGGAGGCCCTCTCTTGGTAGGTTTATTGTGGTGCCATATTCTTTCCATTTTTTAATAATGGATTTAATGGTGCTCTGTGTGATGTTCAAAGTTTCGGATATTTTTTTATAACCCAACCCTGATCTGAACTTCTCCACAACTTTGTCCCTGACCTGTTTGGAGAGCTCCTTGGTCTTCATAGTGCAGCTTGCTTGGTGGTGCTCCTTGCTTAGTGGTGTTGCAGACTCTCAGAACAGGGCCTTTCAGCACAGGTGTATATACAGTGCCTTGCGAAAGTATTCGGCCCCCTTGAACTTTGCGACCTTTTGCCACATTTCAGGCTTCAAACATAAAGATATAAAGCTGTATTTTTTTGTGAAGAATCAACAACAAGTGGGACACAATCATGAAGTGGAACGACATTTATTGGATATTTCAAACTTTTTTAACAAATCAAAAACTGAAAAATTGGGCGTGCAAAATTATTCAGCCCCCTTAAGTTAATACTATGTAGCGCCACCTTTTGCTGCGATTACAGCTGTAAGTCGCTTGGGGTATGTCTCTATCAGTTTTGCACATCGAGAGACTGACATTTTTTCCCATTCCTCCTTGCAAAACAGCTCGAGCTCTGAGGTTGGATGGAGAGCATTTGTGAACAGCAGTTTTCAGTTCTTTCCACAGATTCTCGATTGGATTCAGGTCTGGACTTTGACTTGGCCATTCTAACACCTGGATATGTTTATTTTTGAACCATTCCATTGTAGATTTTGCTTTATGTTTTGGATCATTGTCTTGTTGGAAAACAAATCTCCATCCCAGTCTCCGGTCTTTTGCAGACTCCATCAGGTTTTCTTCCAGAATGGTCCTGTATTTGGCTCCATCCATCTTCCCATCAATTTTAACCATCTTCCCTGTCCCTGCTGAATAAAAGCAGGCCCAAACCATGATGCTGCCACCACCATGTTTGACAGTGGGGATGGTGTGTTCAGGGTGATGAGCTGTGTTGCTTTTACGCCAAACATAATGTTTTGCATTGTTGCCAAAAAGTTCAATTTTGGTTTCATCTGACCAGAGCACCTTCTTCCACATGTTTGGTGTGTCTCCCAGGTGGCTTGTGGCAAACTTTAAACAACACTTTTTATGGATATCTTTAAGAAATGGCTTTCTTCTTGCCACTCTTCCATAAAGGCCAGATTTGTGCAATATACGACTGATTGTTGTCCTATGGACAGAGTCTCCCACCTCAGCTGTAGATCTCTGCAGTTCATCCAGAGTGATCATGGGCCTCTTGGCTGCATCTCTGATCAGTCTTCTCCTTGTATGAGCTGAAAGTTTAGACGGACGGCCAGGTCTTGGTAGATTTGCAGTGGTCTGATACTCCTTCCATTTCAATATTATCGCTTGCACAGTGCTCCTTGGGATGTTTAAACCTTGGGAAATGTTTTTGTATCCAGATCCGGCTTTAAACTTCTTCACAACAGTATCTCGGACCTGCCTGGTGTGTTCCTTGTTCTTCATGATGCTCTCTGCGCTTTTAACGGACCTCTGAGACTATCACATTGCAGGTGCATTTATACGGAGACTTGATTAGACACAGGTGGATTGTATTTATCATCATTAGTAATTTAGGTCAACATTGGATCATTCAGAGATCCTCACTGAACTTCTGGAGAGAGTTTGCTGCACTGAAAGTAAAGGGGCTGAATAATTTCAGTTTTTGATTTGTTAAAAAAGTTTGAAATATCCAATAAATGTCGTTCCACTTCATGATTGTGTCCCACTTGTTGTTGATTCTTCACAAAAAAATACAGCTTTATATCTTTATGTTTGAAGCCTGAAATGTGGCAAAAGGTCGCAAAGTTCAAGGGGGCCGAATACTTTCGCAAGGCACTGTATACTGAGATCATGTGACAGATCATATGTAACTTATATTAGACACAGGTGGACTTTTTTAAAACAAATTATGTGACTTCTGAAGGCAATTGCTTGCATCAAATCTTATTTAGGGACTTCATAGCAAAGGGGGTGATACATATTCACGCACCACTTCTGTTTGTTTTTTTATTTTTTAGAATTTTTGAAACAAGTAATTTTTTTCAGTTCACTTCACCAATTTGGACTATTTTGTGTATGTCCATTACATGAAATAAAAATAAAAATCCATTTAAATTACAGGTTGCAATGAAACAAAATAGAGAAAAACACCAAGGGGGTGAATACTTTTGCATGGCACTGTACCACAAGTATGACAAACATGTATTTTTACTGCTCTAATTAAATTGGTAACCAGTTTATAATAGCAATAAGGCACCTCGGGGGTTTGTGGTATATGGTCAATATACCATGGCTAAGGGCTCCGCGTTGCGTCGTGCATAAGAACAGCCCTTATTGTCCATATACCACACCCCCTCGGGCCTTATAGCTTAAGTATAGTTAACTGATCTTAAGGTGGTAAAATGGGGCCTGAGCAAAGCATGTGTTAATGCTTTGAAAAGCTGTAATCTGTGTGTGATCCAACTTGTAACATTTACCATTTTAATGTGGAAGTACCTTACAAAATTATTATTCTTGTGTGGTCAAGGCTTTGCTCTGCTTATTTTCACAAGGCGTTTACATGGCAAGTACAACAGACTTGATATGCTTCGAAGGAGCACAACGTTTACGAGCCAAGCCATTTATGCCTCGTTTTTGACCTGAGGGGACAGTCGGTTAGTAGTAATCTCTGAACCCCTCTTGTCTCGGGAAGTACCGTAGTGAAAGAAAGAGCTCAATATTGAATGACAGTAATATGTCCATGCCTTTCCAATTCACATTTTCTTGTGCGTCTCACAAAGCTTGCAAACAGTGTACCTTGGGGTCCTTTTTGTTTGTGGGAGCCTCATACAAAGAGTTCCCCCTTAAGCCAAACTGGATTGAGTAATGAATGAATAAATACATTATAAACAGCAGTGTTAGTCGTACAGCATTAACTGACCGTGTATTGTCATGCTACTGGATCCTAGTGGCAGCAGAAGGGAGATATTAAGAGAATCCATCAGTTGAGACACTGGTGGGGTGGCAGATGGATGAGCCCCTTACCTAGCCTGGTTGACGCCACGCACTTGACTACACAGCGAAGAGAACACAGAGTTAGGTGTTAGCCAGATGACCCCTTACCACCCCTCAGCCTAGGAATCTAATGTTATTATATACAGTTTATTAGGTACACCCATCTAGTACCGGGTCGGACCCCCCTTTGCCGCCAGAAAAGCCTGAATTCTTTGGGGCATGGATTCTACAAGTCAGACATGTTCCAGATGGATATTGGTCCATGCTGACGCGATGGCATCGCACAGTTGCTGCAGATTGGACAGCGATGCACCACCGCCACCAGCCTATACCGTTGACACCAGGCATGATGGACTCATACTGCTTACGCCAAATCTTGACTGCCATCAGTATGACGCAAGAGGAACCGTGATTCGTCAGACAAGTGATGTTTTTACACTCCTCAATTGTCCAGTGTTGGTGATCGGGTGCCCACTGGAGCCGCTTCTTGTTTTTTGCTGATAGGATTGGAACCCTCTGGTAGTCTGCTACAGCAGCCCATCCATGACAAGGGCCAACGAGATGTGCTTTGCGAGATGCCATTCTGAACACCACTGTTGTACTGCTGTTATTTGTCAGTTTGTGGCCCGCCTGTTAGCTTGCACGATTCTTAACATTCTCCTTCGACCTCATCAACGAGCTGTTTCCGTCCACAGGACTGCCGCTTACTGGATATTTTTTGTTTGTCGTATCATTCTCGTTAAACCCTAGACACTGTCGTGTGTGAAAAGCCCAGAAGGGTGGCCGTTTCTGAGATACTGGATCCGGCGCGCCTGGCACCAACGATCATACCACGCTCAAAGTCGCTTAGGTCACTTGTTTTACCTATTCTAACGTTCAATCGAACTAACTGAATGCCTCGATTCCTGTCTGCCTGCTTTATATATCAAGTCACAGCCACGTGACTCACTGTCTGTAGGAGCGATCCATTTTCGCGAACTGGGGTGTGTACCTAATAAAACCATCCGGTGAGTGTATTTCTTAGATTGTGTACTGTTGTGTGCTGCTTTGCAGTAAACCGCATTCCAGTTCTACAATCAAATTGTCTTTGTGGGTGGACCTCTATTGCAGCATTCAATGGCCCTTGTACCCACAGACTAATTTAATTGAGCCAAATCACTTCCAATAGAGCAGTGTGTCTCAGTGTTCTAATCCTCGAGTACTCCCAAAAGTACACATTGTTGTAGACCCAAGTAAACACACTTGATTCAAGTAGTCAGGGGTTTGATGACTAGTTTAATCAGGTGTGCTTGTCTGGGCTCTAAAATACATGTGTACCGTTGAGGGTATTCAAGGACCAGAGTTGAGAAACACTGCATTAGAAGGGCTTTTGTTGGGAGCATAAGAAGGTTGAGAACCTTGCCTTTTGAAAGCTGCGGTCAAAGTATGTTTAAAGCAAGCAATCATTTTGGGCTGTCTCAAATCACATTGCAGTGAGATGTGCATACTAGGGCCCGTCTCAGTATTCAGTAGACCATAGACCATATCTGGAATCTGATCTGACAGTGGTCCCGATTTCTATCCCCCATAGATTACTGCTCCACACTGAAGATTACAGACCAATCAAATAAAAAAGTGGGCTGTACCATCTTTTGTGACAAGCTCGAGGAACACCCTAAAATCTTCAAAATGGGAGACATCATACGCCTCCACAGAGTCAAGGTAAATGTGTGATCAGCAGGTAGCCTATCAGTTGAGAGATTTCGGCCAGCAACCGGAAGGTCGCTGGATCGAATCCCTGAGCTGACTAGGTGAACAATTTGTCAATGTACCCTTGTACAAGGCACTTAACCCTAATTGCTCCTGTAAGTTGCTCTGGATAAGACCGTCTGCTAAATGACTAAAATGTAAATGAGTGATGCTGAGAATCAGATTTTTCACTTTTTAAAATGTATGCCAAACAAGAACCAATGATTGCAAAGTTAAACAAACCATAAGGATGACTTTTTTGTTGTTGTACTTTTACCCCTTTTTGTGATATCCAATTGGCAGTTACAGTCTTGTCCCATCGCTGCAACTCCCCTACAGACTCGGGAGAGGCGAAGGTTGAGAGCCATGCGTCATCTGAAACATGACCCTGCCAAGCCACACTGCTTGCTTAATCCGGAAGATGTCCACACCAATGTGTCGGGAGAAAACACCAGCCTATCTGGCGACTAGAGTCAGCTTGCAGGCGCCCGGCCCGCCACAAGGAGTTGCTAGAGCATGATGGGACCAGGAAATCCCGTCCGGGCAAGCCCTTCCCTAACCCGGAAGATGCTGGGCCAATTGTGCGCCGCCTCATAGGTCTCTCGGTCATGGCCAGCTGTTACACAGCCTGGGATCGAACCCAGGTCTGTAGCGACGACTTAAGCACTGCGATGCAGTGCCTTACACCATGCCCAAACCGGACGCGCGCAGATTGATTTTGTCCCCCCACACCAAACGAGATCACGACATGCAGGTTGAAATATCAAAACAAACTCTGAACCAATTATATTATTTTGGGGACAGGTCGAAAAGCAGTAAACATTCATGGCAATTTAGCTAGCTAGCTAGCTTGCAGTTGATTGCTAATTTGTCCTATTTAGCTAGATTGCTGTTGCTAGCAAATTTGCCCTGGGATATAAACGTTGAGTTGTTATTTTACCTGAAATGCACAAGGTCCTATACTCCAACAATTAATCCACACATAAAACGGTCAACCGAATCGTTTCTAGTCATTTCTCCTCCTTCCAGGCTTTTTCTTTTTTGGATTTTATATGGCGATTGGCATCTAACTTTTTCTAATAAGGTGTATCACCACAACTGCCCGACCGACCTCAGTTCATCTTTCAATCACCCACGTGGGTATAACCAATGAGGAGATGGCACGTGGGTATATGCTTTGATAAACCAATGAGGAGATGGGAGAGGCAGGACTTGCAAGGCGTTCAGTGTCACAAATAGAACTGACTTTTATTCTATTTTAGAGCATGGCAACGCAGACGCTTGTTGGTGCACGCGAGCGAGCAAGCAGTGTGGGTATGTGTAAATTGTGTGGTCTGAATGTTAGACCCCTGCGCCACTCGGGAGGCCACAACGACAACTTTAACTGAACAGTTTACAAAAACACATTTACTTGAAGAGCAGTGCAGATGCAACGTTTTGTAACAGAATAACGGTTTGTGCAGTTGGTGCCGTCATTCTGTTACCAAACTTTGCATCTGTAAAATTTTCTGTGGAAATTATGAAAGGTCATCCTTGTCCGTAGAGTTGGATGGTTTGTTTAACTTTGCAATCATTGGTTTTTGTTTGACATTATTTTAAAGTGAGAAATCTTAGTCTCAGCACCACTCTTACTGTGGACTTGTCCAAGATTGATTCTGACCTTATTGTAATTTGAAATGAACTGATATTTAGAATGTGAGCCTTGCTGAAATGTTTGAGATTATCCAGTCACAAAGCTCAAATCTCTTTCTCTCTCAGACCCAGCTTTTTAATGGAGCCATTAGCCTTTTGACCAGCCATGGTTTCTCTGTGGTCACCTTTGATGGAATGGTAGGCAGTCCCGTGGTCCCTCGTACCTCCAGCGAGTCCTTCAAATTTGGGGAGGAAGACTGCCAGGTCGTGGAGGCCCTGCGCACATGGGCGGCCAACCAGTCTCTGGTTCCTGCCCAGCCCTGTGTACCCCTGTCGGCAGTACAGCCCAAGACTTACTTTGACCTGACCTGCCAACTGCTGGGTAAAGCCCCTGTGGACAGCAGCTGCACCCTGTTGAAGGTAAGAACCATGAAGAACCTTTTTCCACTTCTTTAGCGACTGTATTGAATCCGGTATGTAGGAAACTCTGGAAATCCAGTGGAAAATGTGATATTTTGGGCGTCGGATTGCTACCTTGGTGTACAGTGAATAAAAGGTTTGACATTTAGCAAAAGCATAATGATGAGAAAAACGTTTTCTGATTTAGGCTAATGTATGTCTTTGAGCATCCCTCTTAACAGTTTGTGGCAAAGGCGGGGAAGACGTTTTCTTTTTCTTTTCTACTTATATCTGCGAGCACTTCATCTCCCTGCTTATACAGTTTGAAATATATATGAGGACGTAAAAAGACATGGGCTTAGTGCAATGATGCAGTTGTGAGTGTTGACACTTTATGCCAAAGAACATACTCATTATGAGGTAGGAACCGTGTCAACCCTCAGGGAATTTGTCCTCATTGGGATGCCACTCCACTCAGTTTAATAATAGTCATGTATGTTTACATAAGATCCTTATTGTGGGTAATGACGCAGTGATAAACCACAGAACTGGAGGCTCATGACCCTCCTGTGTTGGGATGGCAACTTGACATTAGATTACTAGTGCCTGGGGGGCCCATCTTGTGATTCCCTCCTTTTTATTTGTTCTCACTTTGTAGCGCTTTCTTTCCATTCTTTAATTTTTTACACTGAGACATTTTGTATGGCAGTTGACAACTTGAGTCGTTGACTTGTTTTGTACTTGTTTTGTTCTGTTGTCTTCCTCTTCGGTTTTTGGCTCTCCGTCTTGTTCACTCTTTCGCTCTCCCTCTGTGTAAGTTAAAAATGATCAACCTTTTTCTTTCTCCAGGTTTGGGACGGATCAAAGTGCCCTCACCCCCTGCTGGATGTATTTGTGGAGCCCAACACTCTTGAAGGAAGTCCCACGTTGTCCAAGGACATGGCAAACCTCACAGCCAACGTCTTGGTCTACGACAACCATGTAGAGGTCGCCCGGCAGTTTAAGGTGAGAGGTCACAGACTGTTGCTCAGCAATGTGGGACGGAAAACCACATCAGGTACTTTGTGCTCATCGTCAATCCAATGGTTTGTCTTTGAAATACAGGCCTACCAGTCCGTGACGGTAGGCGACATGGCTGTGTGATTACACAGAGATCGGGAGGGAAGGTAAAAAAATAAAAATAAAGAATTAGCGCCCTGTCACTACATCAACACCTGAAGGTTTTGCCACGGGCTGTTTCTGCTGTGTCGTGCCCTAATTCAACGATGCAGTTTCTCTCTTTCTCTTTCTCTCTCTCTCTCTCTCTCTCTCTCGTCTTCTTCTAATAGTTCACTGTGTTCTCCTTCAAAACACAAACTCTTGAGTTCTTTGCTTTTTGCAGCGCCTCAGGCAAATCTGTTTTACTTTCTTCCCCCTCATTTCCCCTGCTGACAATAATAACGATGAATATTTAAAATGCTACAATATGCATTGCTTTCTCACACGTTCCATTTCTTACTCTCTCCTTCTCCACCCTTCCTGAATGTATAATTCCGTCTTTCTGCTTGACAGAAGCAGCAAAGCTTTGATCCTCTGCCTTAGCGATCATCCTTATCAGTGGAGATAGGCGCTATTAGCATATGGTTGCGTGATTGCATAATTTGTTAACCCACTCCGACAAGATTCCTCTTGTCACCAGGGTGGCCTGTCCACACCCACTCAACATCTCATCTGTAGGACTCATTGGGGTCATCTGTAGGACTCATTGGGGCCATCTCCATCAACAACCCCTAGCCTAGACCAATGCATTGAGTAATATGTTGTGTTATGTGTAGTCAATCCTCTCTTGATTAAGAAGAAGCAGTTTCACATTGTGCTATTTTATTAAGGTTGATAAGACAAAACCTTTCTGTCACAAAGGAAAACAATACTCTGCTTTTACCAAACTGTGCAAACTACCCATTTTGCCAAACTCTGTAGAATACAGATCGACGTACATTATGTATGTACAGTATCACAAGCTTAAAAGTCAATGATAACTCCCATCTAACATGAATTTGTATCATGGAGTTTGACATACATTTGATTTTGGACCACTCATGACTTCTGTCCACTGGCCTAACTGTCCTTCATCATGGATAAACATTACTGTGTGACAGCAGAGAGATGACCTATGCAACACACACAAGAATTTAGCTGCACCTGCTAAAACATCTGCTAAACTCTGTATGCAACCAGTAAACATTCATTTGATACACACATGCACAAACAAATCCTATGTTGATACATGACTAAAAAGTTCCACAATTTTGAGAATTTCAGTGTTTTGTTTGTAACTGGGAGAAAAAAAAGGTCAAAACAAAAATGTTATCCTCCTTTTTTTTAATACTGTAAGACTATTGATTTTGTCTTCACACATTCTCCAGTTATGTCAGACTTCCTCTGATTAGGTGGAATACAGTACTTGATATCATAGCCTCTTAAACGAAAGAGGATTTATTTGACAGGAGTCATTTAATGCTTATCAATCAATTCACCCTCCTAAATAAAGGGTTTTCAGGGCAGATGAGTGTGAAAATAGAAATGTTTCTCCATTTATCAATCTCCTCTGGCGAATCGTCAGTAATAGTGTGTGAAATTGGCAGAGCCGGCTTTTGAGAAGACGGCTAGTTAGAGAAGAAAGGAGGTTATTAGGATAACGGAAAATGAGAGAGTGGGGGAATTGGGAGGGGAGGAGAAGGAGAAGTGCCCAATCGATCCGCCTCCGTCATGGTTTCCCTGTGGTCACCCTCACAGCATGGTGTCTCTGAGACACACACACACACTCGCCACTGCTAAAACAGCAGGGTGCTTTCAGTTGCGGTCTGGATACCACATTCTGTTCTCCACACACTCAAACAGATATATGACTACACAGTGAGACATCATGGGGCCTGTAGCTTTCAATGGCGCTGTGAACACACACTCTTATTGACCCCTACGCATTCATCATAGAGCACACAACTGATACGCCATCACTCTACTTCTTATGCATTGTAGACCATATACACAGGGGTATCTGGTTTCATATACGTGTCACCCACTTTTCAACATGTACAGTACATTGAGTTATGCATGCAGGGGACTGGCAGATCTTTTGTGCTTTGTCTGAAGTGCAGGACAGATTGGATGCCCAGCTTCATTAATTCGCTGGTAAGGGTCCAATGACATTGACCACAAAGTCATGATACTGTGGGATCATGCAAATCCAGCTGTATCTTTCTACGTCTTTAGACCAGAAGGGGAACATGCCGTGTCAAACCCGAAAATGACATGGTATTATCCGGCATGGTCTGTTCCACTCTCTCATCTCTCCTTTTCTCTCTTACTGCACTTGTCTCATCCCTTTGCATCGGTTTCCTCCTTTCTAACATTCCCTTTGTCCCTTTCCATCTATCCCTCTGTCATTTCTTAAGTTTTCTCCCGAATCTCCCTTCATTTATCTTTATCAAGGCTGTATCACAACCGGCCGTGATTGGGAATCCCATAGGGCTGCGCACAATTCGCCCAGCGTCGTCTGGGTTTGGCCGATGTAGGCCGTCATTGTAAATAAGAATTTGTTCCTAACTGACTTGCCAAGTTAAAAAAAAAAAAAAATCAATGTTTGTCATCTCAGGTCCCTTTCTCTCTTTCTCAGCACAAACTCTCACACAGATGCGAATGCTTAGCTCTGGATCTCCCAATTTCCCTTTCTGCTGAAACCGCAAATGTCTTGGTACAATTCCTCCACATGCAAAACCTAGATATACAGTTGAAGTCGGAGGTTTACATACACTTAGGTTGAAGTCATTAAAACTTGTTTTTCAACCACTCCACACATTTCTTGTTAACAATCTATAGTTTTGGCAAGTCGGTTAGGACATCTACTTTGTGCATGACACAAAGCCATTTTTCCAACAATTGTTTACAGACAGATAATTTCACTTATAATTCACTGTATCGCAATTCCAGTGGGTCAGAAGTTTACATGCACTAAGTTGACTGTGCCTTTAAACAGCTTGGAATATTCTAGAAAATTATGGCATGGCTTTAGAAGCTTCTGATAGGCTAATTGACATCATTTGAGTCAATTGGAGGTGTACCTGTGGATGTATTTCAAGGCCTACCTTCAAACTCAGTGCCTCTTTGCTTGACATCATGGGAAAATCAGAAGAAATCAGCCAAGACCTCAGAAAAAAAACATTGTAGACCTCCACAAGTCTGGTTCATCATTTGGAGTAATTTCTAAATTCCTGAAGGTACCACATTCATCTACAAAAAATAGTACACACGTATAAAAACCATGGGACCACGCAGCCGTCATACCGCTCAGCAAGGAAACGCGTTCTGTCTCCTAGAGATCAACTTACTTTGGTGCGAAAAGTGCAAATCAATCCCAGAACAACAGAAAAGGACCTTGTGAAGATGCTGGAGGAAACGGGTACAAAAGTATCTATATCCACAATAAAACAAGTCCTATATCGACATAACCTGAAAGGACGCTCAGCAAGGAAGAAGCCACTGCTCCAAAACCGCCATTAAAAATGCCAGACTTCAGTTTGCAACTGCACATGGGGACAAAGATTGTACTTTTTGGAGAAAAGTCCTCTGGTCTGATGAAACCAAAATAAAACTGTTTGGCCATAATGACCATCGTTATGTTTGGAGGAAAAAGGGGGAGACTTCTAAGTCGAAGAACACCATCCCAACCGTGAAGCACGGGTGGCGGCATCACAATGAACCTTCCAGGTACAACCCCAAATCCGTAAACACAGGCACCCTCATAGATATCATCCTGACCAACTTGCCCTCCAAATACACCTCTGTTGTCTTCAACCAAAATCTCAGCGATCACTGCCTCATTGCCTGCATCCGTAATGGGTCTGCGGTCAAACAACCATCCCCTATCAGTGTCAAACGCTCCCTAAAAGAGTTCAGCGAGCAGGCCTTTCTAATCAACCTGGCCCGGGTATCCTGGAAGGATATTGACCTCATTCCATCAGTAGAGGATGCCTGGTTATTCTTTAAAAGTGCCTTCCTCACCATCTTAAATAAGCATGACCCATTCAAAAAAATTAGAACCAGGAACAGATATAGCCCTTGGTTCACTCCAGACCTGAATGCCCTCGACCAGCACAAAAACATCCTGTGGCGTACTACATTAGCATCGAATAGCCCCTGTGATATGCAACGTTTCAGGTTAGTTAGGAACCAATATACACAGGCAGTTAAGAAAGCTAAGGCTAGCTTTTTCAAACAGAAATTTGCATCCTGTAGCATAAACTCAAAACAATTCTGGGACACTAAAGTCCATGGAGAATAAGAACACCTCCTTTCAACTGCACTGGGGCTAGGAAACACTGTCACCACTAATAAATCCACTATAATTGAGAATTTCAATAAGCATTTTTCTACGGCAGGCCATGCTTTCCACCTGGCTACCCCTACCCCGGTCAACAGCCCTGTACCCCCCACAGCAACTCGCCCAAGCCTCCCCCATTTCTCCTTCACCCAAATCCAGATAGCTGATGTTCTGAAAGAGCTGCAAAATCTGGACCCCTAGAAATCAGCCGGGCTAGACAATCTGGACCCTCTCTTTCTAAAATGATCTGCCAAAATTTTTGCAACCCTTATTACTAGCCTATTCAACCTCTTTCATATCGTCTGAGATTCCCAAAGATTGGAAAGCTGCCGCAGTCATCCCTCTCGTCAAAAGGGGTGACAATCTAGACCCAAACTGCTACAGACCTATATCTATCCTACCCTGTCTTTCTAAGGTCTTCGAAAGCCAAGTTAACAAAAAGATTACCGACCATTTCGAATCCCACCGTACCTTCTCCGCTATGCAATCTCATTTCAGGCTGGTCATGGGTGCACCTCAGCCACGCTCAAGGTCCTAAACGATATCATAACCGCCATCGATAAGAGACAATAATGTGCAGCCGTATTTATCGACCTAGCCAAGGCTTTCGACTCTGTCAATCACCACATTCTTATTGGCAGACTTGACAGCCTTGGTTTCTCAAATGACTGCCTCGCCTGGTTCACCAACTACTTCTCAGACCGAGTTCAGTGTGTCAAATCGGAGGGCCTGTTGTCTGGACCTCTGGCAGTCTCAATAGGGGTGCCACAGGGTTCTACTTGCTCTTAAATGCAAGTAAAACTAAATGCATGCTCTTCAACCGATCGCTGCCCGCCCGTCCAGCATCACTACTCTGGATCGTTCTGACTTAGAATATGTGGACAACTACAATACCTAGGTGTCTGGTTAGATTGTAAACTCTCCTTCCAGACTCACATTAAGCATCTCCAATCCAAAATTAAATCTGGAATCGTCTTCCTATTTCGCAAAAAAGCATCCTTCACTCATGCTGCCAAACACCCTCATAAAACTGACCATCCTACCGATCCTCGACTTTGGCGATGTCATTTACAAAATAGCCTCCAACACTCTACTTAACAAACTGGTTGCAGTCTATCACAGTGCCACCCGTTTCGTTACCAAAGCCCCATATTGCCCACCACTGCGACCTGTACGCTCTCGCTGGCTGGCCCTCGCTTCATACTCGTCACCAAACCCACTGGCTCCAAGTCATCTACAAGTCTTTGCTAGGTAAAGCCCCACCTTATCTCAGCTCACTGGTCACCATTGCAGCACCCACCCATAGCAAGCACTCCAGCAGGTATATTTCACTGGTCATCCCCAAACCCAATTTCTCCTTTGGCCGCCTTTCCTTCCACTTCTCTGCTGCCAATGACTGGAACGAACTTCAAAAATCATTGAAGCTGGAGTCTCATATCTCCCTCACTAACTTTAAGCACCAGCTGTCAGAGCAGCTCACAGATCACTGTCCCTGTACTTAGCCCATCTGTCAATAGCCCATCCAACTACCTCATCCCCATACTGTATTTATTTATTTATCTTGCTCCTTTGCACCCCAGTATCTCTACTTGCACATTCATACTTGCACATTCATTCACATTCATTATTCTGCACATCTACCATTCCAGTGTTTAATTGCTATATTGTAATTACTTCGCCGCCATGGCCTATTTATTGCCTTACCTCCCTTATCTTACCTCATTAGCACACACTGTATATAGACTTTTTCTACTGTATTATTGACTGTATGTTTGTTTATTCTATGTCGTTGTTTGTGTGGCACTGCTTTGCTTTATCTTGTCCAGGTCGTAGTTGTAAATGACAACTTGTTCTCAACTAGCATAACTGGTTAAATAAAGGTGAAATAAATATTTATCAAATAAAAATGTTGTGGGGGTGCTTTGCTGCAGGAGGGACTGGTGCACTTCGCAAAATAGATGGCCTCATGAGGAAGGAAAATGATGTGGATATATTGAAGCAACATCTCAAGACATCAGTCAGGAAGTTAAAGCTTGGTCGCAAATGGATCTCCCAAATGGACAATGCCCCAAGCATATTTCCAAAGTTATAGCAAAATGGCTTAAGGACAACAAAGTCAAGATATCGGAGTGGCCATCACAAACCCCCGACCTCAATCCTATAGAAAATTTGTGGGCAGAACTGAAAAAGTGTGTGCGAACAAGGAGGCCTACAAAACTGACTCCGTTATACCAGCTCTGTCTGGAGGAATGGGCCAAAATTCACCCAACTTATTGTGGGAAGCTTGTGGAAGGCCACCTGAAACGTTTGACCCAAGTTAAACAATTGAAAGTTAATGCTACCAAATACTAATTAATTGTATGTAAACTTCTGACCCACTGGGAATTTGATGAATGACATTAAAGTGAAATAAATCATTCTCTACTATTATTTTGACATTTCACATTCTTAAAATAAAGTGGTTATCCTAACTGACCAAAGACTGAATGTTTACTACGATTAAATGGGTTAAGGGGGAAAAAAAGTGCATGTAAACTCCCGACATCAACTGTTTGTATGTGTGTGTATTATTATTATACCTTTCTTTAACCAGGCAAGTCAGTTAAGAACATTCTTATTTTCAATGACGGCCTGGGAACAGTGGGTTAACTGCCTGTTCAGGGGCAGAACGACAGATTTGTACTTTGTCAGCTCGGGGATTTGAACTTGCAACCTTTCGTTTACTAGTCCAACACTCTAACCACTAGGCTGCCGCCCCAAAATGTATAGATACGTTTGGATTCAACTCTATGGTTATGTCCATTTGCTTTTAGTAAGAAAATAGGCAGAGTAGAGTCCCTTAATAGCTAGTGACCTTCCATGTGAACGTATAGACACTTACACACATAGAGGACAATCTATGGTGATTATTTACAGCTGACCCTGCACTTACTGGATGCAGTTCCCCCTCTCCCACACCCCCTTGCCCTTGCTTCCTGTTTGTTGAACACAGTGTATGATGGTGAAAATGAGATTAACGCTGTGGTTGAAAGTCTCCACGTAAAGTACAGAAGTGTCAGACGCCATTTCTCCTCATGCTTTAAAAAGCAATTGTGCATGGCGAGAGCATTCTGAGAAAGAATAGCGTTCACACTTCTGCTTCATTACTCCGCTCGCTCCCTTTGCCTGTGAAAACATGATCTGCCATGCTCGCCTTCTGTGAGAAGGCATTTTTAACCCAATGCCATTTTTAGAATTATTTTAAGGGGGGAAAATGACAAATTGGGAGCGCTGCTTTGCATAGGTCTGTGTTCGTATAAATAGCCCCATTTGTAAGTGAACCGTGGTGTCTGGACCAAGAGAGGTCGCGGTGTCATTGAAGCCCCTGGATTCCAGATTCCTATCATTGCTGTTTTGAATAAGGGTCCTTATTAATCATTGTGGGGATGAGGGGGATTGAGTCTTATTGACATCATTAGAATTGCAATGTGAAGAGTAGAACTCAAAACTGGACCTAGTTCCATTGGTCTGCTCCCAGAATGCAACTCTCCTAGTAGTTGTATCCTTTCTTGACTCAGGTTGTCTCAAGTTGAGGATTTCAGTCCCATTCTCACACCGGTGTTTTCCCTCACCCTGGGTTTCTGAGATTGCATTAAAGCGTGTCAGTTACTTGACTGGGTGCGTGGACAACTTTTAACATGTGGCCTGCTCTACAGTGGGAATAAACTGCTGCCTCTATGTAAATGTCCCACCACTTTAGCCTTCATAGACTGTGCATGTTGACCAGAGAGATTACTTTCTGTCTGTGGATAGTTAGGCCCATCCCCCATACTGTACCACTGTGGCCTCTTGGCTAGCCGCACATCTTGTCATCTGTTATTCATGAAGTGCGAGATAAATACAAGAGCTAGACAGGGCACCTGTGCTGTCTGAACACACTTGCGTGGCTAGCCAACACCACAAGATGGTGTTATGCTGCTGAGCTAAAGCCTAGGCATTAGTTCAGGGAGTCTACACAAGTCTTCAGGTCTCACACAAGGTTACTTGTCAGATGACATTACTATGGCAGGTCTTGTTAAAAAAAAGAAAAGTTGTTTCAATGCACTGTTTCCTCATTTGTTTTAATCTTGTATCTTAGGGAACACTTTGTCTGACTTTGTTTACCTTCGAGAAAAGTGTTAACAAAATGGCTGCCAAGAGCCCCAAACATTGTACTTTTAATCGAGGTGCTTAATCTCAATGAGCGACACTTATTGTGCTACTCCCCTTCCCCTCTCCTGTGAGTTTTCCCACAACCTCTGAATCCTGTAACTGAGTAATGTCGGCTTTCTTTCTAGCTTCTGGTTCTAGTTTCCCTCTATTATAAAAAGACTGGTGTGAAATTGGGTTGTTGTTTTTTTTCCTCTGCCAGGCGACTAAAGTTTGGTCTGGTTTATTGAGCCTGACTCGTTAAGAAACTGTAAAGCCGAAAGCAATCTTCTGAATTTGGAGAATCATTTACTGAGCAATCATTGCGTCACTCGGAGAATGAGACACTGTTAGTCGGTGGGATCATGACGTTTGGTCACACAGACGCACTTGAACATGTATTTTTGGGCGATGACTGTTAAAGCGGATAGAAAACGTCACCTTAATGCGTCAACGAAATTATCAGGAACCAGAGCTGTCACTGGCAGAAAGAGAGCCCCCATCGCTTGGCTCAGTATGTGTTCTCATTATAACCACACCTGGCTACTTTGGGCAGAGGATGGTAGATGTAATAGCTGTAGCAAGGCAGGAACAGCTTTGGGGTTAGCAGCAGGACTGGGCTTGGCTGGCTTTGAACCAGAAACATGCAGCATCACCCCCGTTTCGCTGAAGACTCACTGTCCTCCTGTGTTCTCTCACCAGTCTCTGAGCATTAATCATTTACTCTGCGGCTCTATCACCTGTTTCTATCTTTGGCATTTAAACAAAAACAAAATTGTGGCCAACTCACAGAACTCTCAAATACTAAACATTGGACACCCCAATGTTGTTGATCTTTTCATTTTTTTTAATGTCTTCAATGTGCTGCGATTTTGGTGCCTCCCCCCCAGCACCATTATCAACCCCCTGTGCTCCAGTCAGCCCTGACTGATAGAATCTTCAGAACTGAGTGTTGCTCCAGAAAGGAAGGTTTTGGGAGACCATCAGGCAAACCTTGCTTGCCTCTGTCTGCACATAAGGGAATGTCTTTGGGCTGTAGATGTTGCAGTTGAGTATAAAGAATGAATTGGACAATTTTCTTCTGCTGTTAGCTTTTTTCACCCTGTGGAGGATACTTCTAAGAATAGTATCTCAAAATTCCATAAAAGTTAGTTGGAATGCCTGCTTTGTGCAGTCGCTTTACAAAACAACTAAACAAGAACATGTTAAAGAAATGTATGCCGTCTTTTAAACATGGCCAGTGTTACTAGATAGGTACACGGTACCAGCCCATGTTGTGGCCGGAAGCTGAACAAAGCCCCTGATGAGCAGTAGAGATAAACGGTGCTCCCCTATTACTCTACTACCCTGTACTCATGTGCTCTCACTGATAGAGCATGAGAGGTGAAGTCAGGTTCCTGTCACCCTGAAGCTGGTTGTGACCATAAAGCTCATCTGTTAGTTGATTTAGCTGATTTGTGTACCCTTGATGAGATATACTTGTTAAAAATACTTCAACCTGATTTGTCTCGTATCACGGGAAAGGTTTAGATTTGGTACCATACCGCCCTCTTCTGGCTGCAAGTGTCAAATTAAACTGATGCATCCTGCTACTTGTTATTCAGCAACAGTGAAATGATTCAATGACCACTATGGGGAGCAGTATGATGTCTGGTGCTGATTTCCATCTGATACAAAGGCTGCAACTACATAAAAATAAAAATACAATTAAATCTGCAATGCAAAAATTATACATTGGATGACTCAAATCCAAGGATCGTGAAACAGTAACTCACCTCATCAATTTCCAATATGCAGGTGCTATTTTAGTTGAGAGGGGTTGGAGTGATACATACGTTTCTAACATGTCTTTGACCCCTCCTTCTCCTTCTAGCCCGGGTCATACCTTCGGATATACAACCTACACGCAGTTCCTGGGGCTAGTCGGTTGCCAAGCAATGACTCTGTCCAGTCTGATCAGACGGGACACCTGGGTTTCCACCTGCATGGGGGCACCTCATACGGCAGGGGGTTACGTGTGCTGCCTGAAGACAGCCCAGATATACTGGACCTCAAAAAGTAACAGGGGGCTGTCTGCCAATTTGTGTTGTCACCTCATAAGGCCTAAATGATAGGACACTTTCACTTGAAGTGCCAATCTTTTAAGTTTATTTTCTCATTGTTTCAGGATCTTGGAGACATTCTTCGAGTCTGACATAAATGACTCGTCCATGTTTGAAGTCTGGAGTACACCACCAGAGTCTTTTGGTACGTTGACATTTTTCACTTTGATGCTTACATGAACAATATCTTGTTTTCCTGTTAATATTCCTTACAGCCATAATGGCTTGGAAGGCTGTGGTTTGGAGGAAACTTATGGCACCACATAAGTTTCTGCTATCATTTTAGGTACTGCTCCAGATGAAATTGCTACAGGTATGAAATGAGAAGTATGGCGCTATTTTGTTACACTTGTGGGCAAATTATAAGCTTATATAATTGTAAAATATTAGGATGTGAGCAGAAAAATAAAGGTTTGAATCACATCTCAAGAAACAAAACCACTTCCCAGTCTAGGTGTAATCCACACCCTCAGCCAGTACAAAATCACTTCCCAGTCTAGGTGTAATCCACACCCTCAGCCAGTACAAAATCACTTCCCAGTCTAGGTGTAATCCACACCCTCAGCCAGTACAATGGAAACTGGGATCCTCCACTACTAATGTACATCCACATCTGTGATAGAAGTCTATGTCTTTGATTTGTTGCAGTCCTGTCTGACACTAGCTAGCAGATTGCGACGTGTTAATGTGATGCTCCATTTGCAGTTACAGGATAGATACGGTGTAGCACCGAGAATTTTTGGCCAACCTTAACGGTATTATCTTCGTTCTCGATTCGGCCAAATATATATCTCCGAAAATGTCTGTGTCCAGTTGTAAGTGGTTCGTTTGAATTTAGAAAATGCTCTGTTATTAAAATAAATAATTAGTTTTGCTCCATGACGTGATCCAACACAGTGAGAGAAGATTTAAAATAAAGATGGTGGCGTACACATTGTTGGATTACTTCATAGAGCAAAACATTAATTTGTTTTATTTTCTACATTCAAACGAACCAGCTGCGACTGGACATGGGCATTTTAGAAGGTGCATGTTAGAGTGAATCGAGAACTAAGATAGTATCGTTAAGGTTGGTGGAAAATTCTCTGCTACGCCAAACAGTACCTATCCCATAACGGCTAATGGAGAATCACATTAGCCCGTTACAATCTGCTAGCTACTCTGACACTTGTTGTATGTGTATTGGTGTAGAGAGGACGTGTGACCACACTGTGGAACAGGTGAGTCTGGCTGAAGTGAAGAGCAGAAGCCCCCCTCAGGTGTTCCACGTTCAAGTTCAGCTCAAGTCTTACCAGCCTCAGAGACTCTACCAGTCCCTGAAACTCTTCTGTCACAAGTGTAAAACCATGTGAGTTACTGCTATACACTGACAACCAAACACAAACACGCAAGACACAACATCTACTTGATTGTATTAGCTACATAGCTCCAATTGTGAGGTCATAGGTTATCCATGCTTCTTCATATACATACTCGCACATGTCTCTCTCAATCTATTGGGGACCCCAGGGTGTGCACAATTATCTAGTCCAGCACTAACACACCTGATCAACTAATCACCAAGCCTTTGATCAGTTGAAACAGGTGTGTGCACTCTCTGGGTGTCAATCAGATATTGTCCTTGCTATCTGGGATCCTTGTGACATCCTTACTCCATTTGAAGTTAATGTTTAAACATTTTTAAATGTTAAGGACAAGGTTAGGGTTTAGGGTAGGGATGTCCAGGGATTCCAGACAGCACTAATCAGTCAGGAATAGATTGAGAAACGATTGAGAAACTGCCCTGTACCTTTCAGACGGGACGTCCCTGATGATGTCACAGTGGGGGGCTTGTTCTCAGAAGCCCAGAAGGACGTTGGACCATGTAATAATGGTTACTGGACTCTGGTTCTGCCTCTCCCGAGAGAGCCTCCTTCTGAATCCCCCAGCCGGACCCTGACCCTTCTGATGTCCAGTCAGCTAATGGGAAAGGGCAAGGCAAAGGAGCTGATCTTCCTTATGGGTGCGAACCACACAACTGCCTTGTTACTATGGAGACAGAGTGTTATCTGCATCTCTCTTCCTCTCATGGCCACAACCGTACAGACTTGAAACCTAGTAAAGAAATGCTATATAAATGCAATCTATTTCTACTGAGAAACAGTGATGTGTGTCTCTTTTAGTGATGCATTTCACATTTACCTTCTAAAAGCTATGCTATGACAGTTTGATTCTACGTTTTACGCCAAAGGCTAAACTGTTATCCATTATTTTGTCTGCTTTCCCGTAGGGGCTACCTTGGAGGAGACGTGTCGGATAGCATCCGCGTACAGTAACATTGTCCCAGTGACATCACCTCAAGGAACCATGACCCCGCTGGATCTCTCGGCTCCCTTCCTCTTCCGAGGCACGAAAAGATACTATGGGTCTGTACCTATCTTGAAAGTGACTGTCTTAGACACATCTGACACAGGCCACATTTTGTCCATCAGTGTACTTAAACACACTCAAATGTGATGTGGGTTTTTATGCCTTTGTTTTTCAGATGCAAACAGTGCTCCCAACTAAAAGTGGGAGAATCATTGGGAGAAGGAGTAGAGGTTTGGGATGAGAAAAGTGTGGCAGACGGTATGGTGATCTCTTTCTCACTGTGTACACCTTTTAGGTGGTGGCGATTTAGTGTGGACCTGACCCCATCGTCATTTCTCCCTATTCACCTCTTGATCACATTAACCTCTTACCTGGGTCGTGTTCACAGGCAAAACCTAAGCAAAACATTTTGCAGTGGTAGGAAGATCTTATTAGACCAGTTAGACCATTATTTTCCATGCAATAAAAGTACAAGTTTAAGGACTTGAGTGACTTGAACACTTGTGACCTGGTCTTTGCGGAACATGAGCTACAATACACAGCGACAGGTCTCTCACGGTGACCTTTGTGACCTGGGTTTGTTTTTTTTTTTATGTAACTGCCTCTTCAGCTTTCGTGGATATTCTGACACGGCTGGGTTTTCCATTTCACTGCTCTGTTGTGTCTGTGATGTCTCGGTTTGTTAATGCTATGGTCACAGCATTCGTTTTGATCATGTTAGGACTACCTTCATCCCTCTCTTTTCTTTTAAATGTACCGGCTATTCTTGATCTTCTCTCTGCACCATGCCCTCAGCTAGGGGAGGCTGGTGGGAGGAGCTCTAGGAGGAAGGGCTCATTGTAATTGCTGGAATGGAATGAATAGAACAGAGTCAAACATGGTTTCCGTATGTTTGTTGTGTTTGATACCATTCCATTTATTCCATTCGTCTTTACAGTGAGTTCTCCTATAGCTCCTCCCACCAGCCTCTTCTAGTTGGACTGTATTGTCTTCTCTCTCCCTCTTGTTACTCGGCTCCTCCCCCTTTCCTGAACCCTCAGTTGTTTTGATCTTATGTCTCCTCTCCACCAGCACTTTTGATGTTACGTCTGCTGTGTTTCTTTACTCCACCAATCCTCAGTTTTATGTTATGGCTTCCCTCCTTAGGTTGTAAAGTTACGCCTAGCGTCCGCTCCTGCCTCTGCTCAGGTCTCTCTCTTAAATCATGTGGTTTTAATGTTATGGCTCTCCTCTCGGCTCTCTTCCCTCGCCCAGCTCTCGGGGTGCAGCTGCTGCAGTATGGCCTACTGATGAAGCTTGAGCTGCAGGATGGCACCGGCTTCCTGGAGGCCCTGCTCTGGAGAGATGCAGTACGTGAGGGCATCCATATGAAGAGACAAGACAGACACAACACATTGAAATATTTTTCAACTTGGTGCCCATAGGTCTGCATGGGTATTTGGGCTCTATGTGTGTTGTATTCTTGTTGTCTAACTGGTAACGCCATTAACCCTATGGCAGGAATCCTTCTTCCACGTGTCAGCTGAGGACGCAGCAGCTGACCAGGAGGCACAAGACCGGGTCCAGGAAACCATGGACAGACTCTGCCCACCAGGGAGTAGTATGGGTAATCATATATTATAATAATAATAATATGACATTTAGCAAACGCTTTTATCCAACCGACTTAGTCATGCATGCATACTTTTTACATATGGGTAGTCTGGGAATTGAACCCACTACCCTGGCATTGAAAGCGCCATGCTCTACCAACTGAGCTACAGTGACTTATTGGACAGTGCTTCCAACACTGTCCACGGATGTATCACTATCACATAAATAGACCTGTGAAGTGAGAATGTTTTCGTCAATATTTCAAGGGCAGAGATTTTAACCCCACATCAACAGTGGGCTCTAATGAAGCATTGACAAACAGCGCGTAGAGGTTTCCCATTAGTGAGCAGTGAGGCTGGATGAGCTTCCAGGCAGATGGCCCCTCAGAGCGTGAATGCACTGCAGCAATTGAGCAAGTAACTGGACAGCAATTAGTTTTCACATGTCCTCCTGAGCAGACTAGGCTAAAATATGTATTTAAGGATGTCAATTTGGTGTGTGTGCGTGCATGTTTGTGTGGTGTATTCATGTCTGTCTGTGCCCTTTCCCTTCCTGTGCCCAGCGGAGAGGCCCTGGATGGACCTGTGTCTCAGTGCCTACACAGTGGAGGAGAACGGCCAGAGACGGGCCTGCTACCAGATCTGCCACACTGGTACCAGAGGCACTAACCCACATACACACCCTCACGCCTCGCCTAGAGACACATAGCACTCAAACAACCAAAATATAATGTATATCCCAAATAGTTATTTGTGAATATTGGTATACAATTGTGTACCTCCAAATTAATAAAACAAATTATATTGGCTGAAATGTATCTGGCTTTGAGTGTCTCTGACCATTTCCTTTGTCATATTTCCTCCTTTGTACCAACATTTTATATGTTTTATACTTTATTGAGTGTATGTGTAAACTCTGTTTTCCCCTTCTTAGAAATAAATTATGTGAAAATGATCTGTATTGTCAATTTGAATTTAACCATGGCATTTTCATTGTCTACATCCCTCAAACTCAACTAGAGTTCCCCTCTAATCAGGGACTGGTTTAGACCTGAGACCAGGTGTGTATGCAATTCATTATCTGGTAGAACAGAAAACCAGCAGGCTCCGGGCCTCATAGGGTAAGAGTTGAATACTCTACATCAGCTATTCCCCAACTGGGGGTACACGCAATACAGTCGGGGCTGCGCCAAATAAAAATGTGATTCACATTTTCAAACAGTCCATTTAGATTTTCCAATGGGGCTACACATTTTGGTGACTAACGTAGCTGCTTCTCATTCCGTTTACTCGAAAATTGATAAAAATGTCTTTTTTAAAACAAGGCTTGCGTCCATAGAGACACATACCAGCTCTACTGGTAGTACTGCTACTACCAGCAGTAATACACCTACACCTGTTGACGACACAAGTTGTTCTGCTTCCACGAGCACATCCAATGCTACATCAGTATTTCTACATTTGTTGCTTGCCCAGCTAGCATGGATACTGACAGTTGTGAATCTGATGCAGCTGAAGAGCGACTGCCCCCTTACCTGGGAAAGCACCGAACAGCAGACAGGGACGTTGGACCATCGAAGAGGCGCAAATATGATGACAATTTACATTGATTTGGGGTTCACTTACAGTTGAAGTCGGAAGTTTACATACAATTTAGCCAAGTACATTTAATCTGTTTCAAAATTCCTGACATTTAATCCTAGTAAAAATTCAGTTTTAGGTTAGTTAAGATCACCACTTTATTTTAAGAATGTCAGAATAATAGTAGAGAGAATGATTTTATTTCAGCTTTTATTTCTTTCATCACATTCCCAATGGGTCAGAAGTTTACATACACTCAATTAGTATTTGTTAGCATTGCCTTTAAATTGTTTAACTTGGGTCAAAAGTTTTGGGTAGCCTTCCACAAGCTTCCCACAATAAGCTGGGTGAATTTTGGCCCATTCCTCCTGACAGAGCTGGTGTAACTGAGTCAGGTTTGCACGCACACAATTTTTCAGTTCTGCCCACACATTTTATTTTGGATTGAGGACAGGGCTTTGTGATGGCCACTCCAATATCTTGACTTTGTTGTCCTTAAGCCATTTTGCCACAGCTTTGGAAGTATGCTTGGGGCCATTGTCCATTTTTGGAAGACCCATTTGCGACCAAGCTTTAACTTCCTGACTAATGTCTTGAGCTGTTGCTTCAATACATCCACATAATTTTCCTTCCTCATGAGGCCATCTATTTTGTGAAGTGCACCAGTCCCTCCTGCAGCAAAGCACCCCCACAACATGATGCTGCCACCCCCGTGATTCACGGTTGGGATGGTATTTTTCGGCTTGCAAGCATCCCCCCTTTTCCTCCAAACATAACAATGGTCATTATGGCCAAACAGTTCTATTTTTGTTTCATCAGACCAGAGGACATTTCTACAAAAAGTACGACCTTTGTCCCCATGTGCAGTTGCAAACCGTAGTCTGGCTTTTTTATGGCAGTTTTGGAGCAGTGGCTTCTTCCTTGCTGAGTGTCCTTTCAGAATCCAAGATGGCGTAGCAGTCAGACATCTTGTCTCGTCACATGTGTATATATCTTTTTCTTCGCGTTCTTTTTAATATTTTTCCTAAACCTCAACTTCAAAATACTCACCTGCAACACGCCTCACCCAATGTGGTGTGGATTTATATGTTTTTTCCCCTAAAGTATTTCTATTTACCTCAGAACTGGAATACCTCAACCAGTGTTGACTACTCCTGGCTAACGTTTCCGTCCCGGAGCTAGCACCAACTAGCCTGGGGCTAGCCCATGCAAGAACCGTCTCCCAGCTCACTCCTGGGCTACAATATCCAGACCTCTTCTACTGCCGGTACGGGGCACGGAACGCCGCAGATCCTCTGCGACTGGAATACCGACATAATCAGCCCGAGGATTCCAACAGGCCCCTAAGGCGCGACGCCCGCTTAAGGCCCATTCTGCTAACCTGCTAGGCCGGCTACCTAGAGCTACTTGGAACCCTACTAATTCCATGACTGGTCTATCGGCGTCACCGCACGAAGAGGCAAAAACAGACTTAACCCCATCGCAATGTCACCCAAAGGCTAACTTGGTAGCCCCTGCTAACTGCTTGCTTGCCTGCCCCTGCTAACTGCTTGCTTGCCTGCCCTGGTCTGCTAACTGCTTTGCTTGCTAACCCGGTCTGCTAACTGCTAGCTTGTTTAGCCCCGGCCTACTAACTGTTAGCGTGTTAGCATTGGCCTGCTAACTGTCTGAATCGCCGTATTCCCAGTCAGCACAACCACTCACTGGACCCATATGTTCACTTGGCTATGCATGCCTCTATCTAATATCAATATGCCTCGTCCATTACTGTCCTGGTTAGTGATTACTGTCTTATTTCACTGTAGAGCCTCTAGCCCTGCTCAATATGCCTTAACCAACCATGTTGTTCCACCTTCTACATATGCGATGACATCACCTGGTTTAAACGTCTCTAGAGACTATATCTCTCTCATCATTACTCAATACCTAGGTTTACCTCCAATGTACTCACATCCTACCTTACCCTTGTCTGTACACTATGCCTTGAATCTATGCTATCGTGCCCAGAAACCTGCTCCTTTTACTCTCTGTTCCGAATGTGCTAGACGGCCAGCTCGTATAGCATTTAGCCGTACCCTTATCCTACTTCTCCTCTGTTCCTCTGGTGATGTGGAGGTTAATCCAGGTCCTGCAGTGCCTAACTCCACTCCCACTCCCCAGGTGCTCTCATTTGTTGACTTCTGTATCCGTAAAAGCCTTGGTTTCATACATGTTAACATTAGAAGTCTACTCCCTAAGTTTGTTTTACTCACTGCTTTCACACACTCTGCCAACCTGGATGTCTTAGTCGTGTCTGAATCCTGGCTTAGGAAAACCACCAAAAACCTTGACATCTCCATCGCTAACTATAGCATTTTCTGTCAAGATAGAACTGCCAAAGGGGGCTGTGTTGCTATCTACTGCAAAGATAGCCTGCAGAGTTCTGTATTACTATCCAAGTCTGTACCCAAACAATTTGAGCTTCTACTTCTAAAAATTCACCTTTCCAGAAACAAGTCTCACTGTTGCCACTTGCTATAGACCTCCCTCTGCCCCCAGCTGTGCCCTCAATACCATATGGGAATTGATTGCCCCCCATCTATCTTCTAAGCCCGTGCTACAAGGTGACCTAAACTGGGACATGCTTAACACCCCGGCCATCCTACAATCCCAGTTTGATGCCCTTAATCTCACACAAATTATCAATGAACCTACCAGGTACAACTCCAAATCTGTAAACACAGACACCATCATAGATGCCATCCTAACTAACTCACCCTCCAAATACACCTCTGCTGTTTTCAATCAAGATTTCAGACCCAAACTGCTACAGACCTATATCTATCCTACCCTGTCTTTCTAAGGTCTTCGAAAGCCAAGTTAACAAACAGATTACCGACCATTTCGAATCCCACTGTACCTTCTCCGCTATGCAATCTGTTTTCACAGCTGGTCATGGGTGCACCTCAGCCACACTCAAGGTCCTAAATGACATCATAACCGCCATCGATAAGAGACATTACTGTGCAGCCAAATTCATTGACCTGGCCAAGGCTTTCGACTCTGTCAATCCCCACATTCTTATCGGCAGACTCAACAGCCTTGGTTTCTCAAATGATGAGGGGTGGCCAGTCCTCTTCTGGCTGTGCCGGGTATAGATTATAACATAACATGGCCAAGAAGTTCAAATATTCATAAATGACCAGCATGGTCAAATAATAATAATCACAGTAGTTGTCGAGGGTGCAGCAAGTCAGCACCTCAGGAGTAAATGTCAGTTGGCTTTTCATAACCGATCACTAAGAGTATCTCTATCACTCCTGCTGTCTATGAAGAGTTGAAAACAGCAGGTCTGGGACAGGTAGCACGTCTGGTGAACAGGTCAGGGTTCCATAGCCACAGGCAGAACAGTTGAAGCTGAAGCAGCAGCACGGCCAGGTGGACTGGGGACAGTAAGGAGTCATCATGGTCCTAGGGCTCAGGTCCTCCGAGAGAGAGAAAGAAAGAGAGAATTAGAGAGAGCATACTTAAATTCAGACAGGATACCGGATAAGACAGGAGACATACTCCAGATATAACAGACTGACCCTAGCCCCCCGACACAAACTACTGCAGCATAAATACTGGAGGCTGAGACAGGACAGGGTCAGGAGACACTGTGGCCCCATCTGATGATACCCCCGGACAGGGCCAAACAGGCAGGATATAACCCCACCCACTTTGCCAAAGCACAGCCCCCACACCACTAGAGGGATATCTTCAACCACCAATTTACCATCCCGAGACCAGGCAGAGTATAGCCCACAAAGATCTCCGCCATGGCACAACCCAAGGGGGGGCGCCAACCCAGACAGGAAGATCACGTCAGTGACTCAACCCACTCAAGTGACGCACACCTCCTAGGGACAGGATGAAAGTGCACCAGTAAGCCAGTGACTCAGCCCCTGTAATAGGGTTAGAGGCAGAGAATCCCAATGGAGAGAAGGGAACTGGCCAGGCAGAGACAGCAACAGCGGTTCATTGCTCCAGAGCCTTTCCGTTCACCTTCACACTCCTGGGCCAGACTACACTCAATCATATGACCCACTGAAGAGATGAGTCTTCAGTAAAGACTTAAAGGTTGAGACCGAGTTTGCGTCTCTCACATGGGTAGGCAGACCATTCCATAAAAATGGAGCTCTATAGGAGAAAGCTCTGCCGCCAACTGTTTGCTTAGAAATTCTAGGGACAATTAGGAGGCCTGCGTTTTGTGACCGTAGCGTACGTGTAGGTATGTACGGCAGGACCAAATCAGAAAGATAAGTAGGAGCAAGCCCATGTAATGCTTTGTAAGTTAGCAGTAAAACCTTAAAAATCAGCCCTTGCCTTAACAGGAAGCCAGTGTAGGGAGGCTAGCACTGGAGTAATATTATCAAATTTTTGGGTTCTAGTCAGGATTCTAGCAGCCGTATTTAGCTCTAACTGAAGTTTATTTAGTGCTTTATCCGGGTAGCCGGAAAGTAGAGCATTGCAGTAGTCGAACCTAGAAGTAACAAAAGCATGGATTCATTTGAATCATGGAAATTCCATGAATCATGGAATCTACCTTTCCAGTATTTAATTGCTATATTGTAATTACTTCGCCACCATGGCCTATTTATTGCCTTAACTCCCTTATCTTACCTCATTTGCACTCACTGTATATAGACTTTTTATTTTATTTTGTTCTACTGTATTATTGACTATGTTTTATTTATTCCATGTCTGTGTTGTTGTATGTGTCAAATTGCTATGCTTTATCTTGGCCAGGTCGCAGTTGCAAATGAGAACTTGTTCTCAACTAGCCTACCTGGTTAAATAAAGGTGAAAGAAAAATAAATAAATACAGGACTCGTTTTACTGTGGATATAGATACTTTTGTACCTGTTTCCTCCAGCATCTTCACAAGGTCCTTTGCTGTTGTTCTGGGATTGACTTGCACTTTTCTCACCATAGTACGTTAGTCTCTAGGAGACAGGATAGGGCTGCGTTCAGAATATCCTGCCTTGGCAAGCTGTTAAGACACAGATGCCCTTTGCAACCACATACCTATGTGAGAGTGGATTCTCGGCCCTCACTAGCACAAAAAAAAGAAATACAGGCACAGACTGTGTGGAAAATTATTTTAGATTGAGACTCCAATACAACCCAACATTGCAGAGTTATGTGCATCGTTTCTAGCACACCATTCTCATTAAGCTGTGGTGAGTTATTCCCGAATTTTATAGGAACAAATAAGGTTTTATATGTAAGATGGCTAAATAAAGAGCACAATGAATGATTATTATTTGTGCCTTGGTCCTCCTATAAGAGTTTTTTGTCAATTCCCACAAGCCGGGTTGTGACAAACTCACACTCATTCTAAATGTATCGTAAAGTGTGTGTGGCAGGATGATTACAATGACGCCCAAAAAAACCAACATTTGATAGTGTGCTGACCCTGGTGCTAGAGGGGGTACAGCTGGAGGGAGGTTGAATGTTTGAAGGGGTACGGGACTGTAAAAAGTTTGGGAACCACTGCTCTAAATCATATCACACTATTTCTTAAGTAGCCTTTATAGGGACAGATGTGAAGGTTTGCATCTGCTTAATTGCAGCAAAAAGAATATATATTACGTTTTTAATTGGATATCATTACAGTAGGCACTTTCAACCCAGGGCCGCCTCAGGGTGGAATGATGTCATGTCAAAACCATAGAATGACTATTTCTGTGTTCAATGCCTACTGATAGTTCTTAATTATCTTTGAATTTCACTGGCACCTGATGGGTTCTAAAAGCACATTCGTATCACTCTCAATGGAGCTCCACTGTGGGTGACCGATTGTTTTATGATGGGCTTCATGGCCCGAGGTAATGTGGCTGAAATGGATATAGTTCACTGGGAACTAGTAGTGACGTTCTATTGTCCATGTAGCTCTAGGGCTGCATCGAGTGGTGTATCAGTGAAATGTGTTATGAACGCTATGGAGCCCCTGTGGGGTGCATGCAGGTTTTGGTTTCTAATCTATTACTTGATCATGTTTGGTTATTAGGCTAATGATGTTACTGGCCAGGCTTGTTGTTCTTGGAATTTTGGTAACAAAATTCTCCAACTTCTGCTTTGGCCACAAATACAAATATAGCACAGGGTCAACAACATTATTTACGTATGAGTTAACAGAACATGAACTATTGCAAATTGGATTTTCACTGCGCAGTTCCTTTTAAAGCTTTTTCACTGCAATTCTACACATTTTATCAGGGTGGGGAGAACATTTGACTGTTTTCAACCTTGTGTCCTGCAGTTCTACACATTATGCCATCGACATTTTGTGTTCTAATGCTTTCTGAGTGACTCAAACATAACAAAATCAATGGGAATTTTAGATTCTCCCCCACTGTAGTTTTTATTTGGCCGTTGTTAGTTCTCAAAGATCTTGTTAAAAATTCATATATAGCTCCATTATCTTGTGTACATACTGTACTTTATATCTGATTTTAAGTTTATTCTGAAAATGTTTTACCATTTAAAAATAAAATGGCAGCAAAATAAAATGCCTGCTGCTAAATGAATAGATGGGAAACACTGCAATTAACAGATAAAACATTGGTTGAAACAGCCAAGAACCTAATTACCGGATGCATTCTTTTGATTTATGTAATTGTGAGAGTTTGATTTGCTATACAGGACTTAATCAGGCAGGCACTGCCGACGGCAGGTAATATGCACAGAATATATCAAACATTAGGAACACCTTGCTAATATCGAGATATTGAGTTCCCCACCCTACCTTTTGCCCTCAGAACAGTCTCGCTTCGTTGGGGCATGGACTCTACAAGGTGCCGAAAGCGTTCCGCAGGGATTCTGGCCAATGTTGACTCGAATGCTTCCCACAGTTGTGTCAAGTTGGCAGGAAGTTCTTTTGTTGGTGGACCATTCTTGATACACACAGGAAACTGTTGAGCGTGAAAAACCCAGCAGCTCAAACCGGTGTGCCTGGCACCTACTACCATACCCCATTCAAAGGCACTTTCATTTTCTGTCCTGCCCATTCACTGTCTGAATGGCATACATACACAATCCATGTCTCAATTGTCTTAAGGCTGAAAACTCCTTCTTTAACCCGTCTCCTCCGTTTCTTCTATGCTGACTGAAGTGGATTTAACAAATGACATCAATAGAGGAATCATAGCTTTCACCTGGCCCGTCTATGTATTGGAAAGAGCAGGTGTTCTTAATGTTTTGTGTGCTCAGTATATAGCCCAATGGCTCCTAAGTCAAGGGCACACTGATCAAAATGATTAACAAGATGAATAAGACTTGTGCCTGGAGTGATGTTGATGTGTGCTGTAATGCGGTTGGCAGGGGACTTTTTGATCTCAGCTTTAGTCTGATTTCCTGAATCCTGGATTTTTACCGTATGCATCATCCATGCTGTGAGGAACCAGTGTTTGCTTGGGGAAAATCCACCCACATCAACACCTGCTCTCTAACTTCATCCCTTTGTGTGAGCAGTGCGCAACAGAACCCCCCCCCCCGGCATACCTTTCTCACAGCCAAAGCTTCAAAAGGGGTTTTCAATGTCCCTGAAATGGATATTCACAGTGAAGCAAATTTATATAGTGGAATACACTGTTACATGGTGTCAGGAAGCAGCTACGGTGGAAAGAATCTTGTGCTGGTGGCATAGTGGTCGTACAAAGGTGAGTAGCAGACACAGCAGCTGTTCAAACAAACTGTAGAACCCAGTTCCTACATTTTAAAAAACAATTTATTTTATCAACATTTACATTTACATTTAAGTCATTTAGCAGACGCTCTTATCCAGAGCGACTTACAAATTGGTGCATTCACCTTATGACATCCAGTGGAACAGCCACTTTACAATAGTGCATCTAAATCTTTTAAGGGGGGGGGGGTGAGAAGGATTACTTTATCCTATCCTAGGTATTCCTTAAAGAGGTGGGGTTTCAGGTGTCTCCGGAAGGTGGTGATTGACTCCGCTGTCCTGGCGTCGTGAGGGAGTTTGTTCCACCATTGGGGGGCCAGAGCAGCGAACAGTTTTGACTGGGCTGAGCGGGAACTGTACTTCCTCAGTGGTAGGGAGGCGAGCAGGCCAGAGGTGGATGAACGCAGTGCCCTTGTTTGGGTGTAGGGCCTGATCAGAGCCTGGAGGTACTGAGGTGCCGTTCCCCTCACAGCTCCGTAGGCAAGCACCATGGTCTTGTAGCGGATGCGAGCTTCAACTGGAAGCCAGTGGAGAGAGCGGAGGAGCGGGGTGACGTGAGAGAACTTGGGAAGGTTGAACACCAGACGGGCTGCGGCGTTCTGGATGAGTTGTAGGGGTTTAATGGCACAGGCAGGGAGCCCAGCCAACAGCGAGTTGCAGTAATCCAGACGGGAGATGACAAGTGCCTGGATTAGGACCTGCACCGCTTCCTGTGTGAGGCAGGGTCGTACTCTGCGGATGTTGTAGAGCATGAACCTACAGGAACGGGCCACCGCCTTGATGTCAGTTGAGAACGACAGGGTGTTGTCCAGGATCACGCCAAGGTTCTTAGCGCTCTGGGAGGAGGACACAATGGAGTTGTCAACCGTGATGGCGAGATCATGGAACGGGCAGTCCTTCCCGGGAGGAAGAGCAGCTCCGTCTTGCCGAGGTTCAGCTTGAGGTGGTGATCCGTCATCCACACTGATATGTCTGCCAGACATGCAGAGATGCGATTCGCCACCTGGTCATCAGAAGGGGGAAAGGAGAAGATTAATTGTGTGTCGTCTGCATAGCAATGATAGGAGAGACCATGTGAGGTTATGACAGAGCCAAGTGACTTGGTGTATAGCGAGAATAGGAGAGGGCCTAGAACAGAGCCCTGGGGGACACCAGTGGTGAGAGCGCGTGGTGAGGAGACAGATTCTCGCCACGCCACCTGGTAGGAGCGACCTGTCAGGTAGGACACAATCCAAGCGTGGGCCGCGCCGGAGATGCCCAACTCGGAGAGGGTGGCGAGGAGGATCTGATGGTTCACAGTATCGAAGGCAGCCGATAGGTCTAGAAGGATGAGAGCAGAGGAGAGAGAGTTAGCTTTAGCAGTGCGGAGCGCCTCCGTGATACAGAGAAGAGCAGTCTCAGTTGAATGACTAGTCTTGAAACCTGACTGATTTGGATCAAGAAGGTCATTCTGTGAGAGATAGCGGTAGAGCTGGCCAAGGACGGCACGTTCAAGAGTTTTGGAGAGAAAAGAAAGGGATACTGGTCTGTAGTTGTTGACATCGGAGGGATCGAGTGTAGGTTTTTTCAGAAGGGTGCAACTCTCGCTCTCTTGAAGACTGAAGGGACGTAGCCAGCGGTCAGGGATGAGTTGATGAGCGAGGTGAGGTAAGGGAGAAGGTCTCCGGAAATGGTCTGGAGAAGAGAGGAGGGGATAGGGTCAAGCGGGCAGGTTGTTGGGCGGCCGGCCGTCACAAGACGCAAGATTTCATCTGGAGAGAGAGGGGAGAAAGAGGTCAGAGCACAGGGTAGGGCAGTGTGAGCAGAACCAGCGGTGTCGTTTGACTTAGCAAACTAGGATCGGATGTCGTCGACCTTCTTTTCAAAATGGTTGACGAAGTCATCTGCAGAGTGGGAGGAGGGGGGGGGGAGGATTCAGGAGGGAGGAGAAGGTGGCAAAGAGCTTCCTAGGGTTAGAGGCAGATGCTTGGAATTTAGAGTGGTAGAAAGTGGCTTTAGCAGCAGAGACAGAAGAGGAAAATGTAGAGAGGAGGGAATGAAAGGATGCCAGGTCCGCAGGGAGGCGAGTTTTCCTCCATTTCCGCTCGGCTGCCCGGAGCCCTGTTCTGTGAGCTCGCAATGAGTCGTCGAGCCACGGGGCGGGAGGGGAGGACCGAGCCGGCCTGGAGGATAGAGGACATAGATAGTCAAAGGATGCAGAAAGGGAGGAGAGGAGGGTTGAGGAGGCAGAATCAGGAGATAGGTTGGAGAAGGTTTGAGCAGAGGGAAGAGATGATAGGATGGAAGAGGAGAGAGTAGCGGGGGAGAGAGAGCGAAGGTTGGGACGGCGCGATACCATCCAGTAGGGGCAGTGTGGGAAGTGTTGGATGAGAGCGAGAGGGAAAAGGATACAAGGTAGTGGTCGGAGACTTGGAGGAGTTGCAATGAGGTTAGTGGAAGAACAGCATCTAGTAAAGATGAGGTCGAGCGTATTGCCTGCTTTGTGAGTAGGGGGAAGGTGAGAGGGTGAGGTCAAAGAGGAGAGGAGTGGAAAGAAGGAGGCAGAGAGGAATGAGTCAAAGGTAGACGTGGGGAGGTTAAAGTCGCCCAGAACTGTGAGAGGTGAGCCGTCCTCAGGAAAGGAGCTTATCAAGGCATCAAGCTCATTGATGAACTCTCCGAGGGAACCTGGAGGGCGATAAATGATAAGGATGTTAAGCTTGAAAGGGCTGGTAACTGTGACAGCATGGAATTCAAAGGAGGCGATAGACAGATGGGCAAGGGGAGAAAGAGAGAATGACCACTTGGGAAAGATGAGGATCCCGGTGCCACCACCCCGCTGACCAGAAGCTCTCGGGGTGTGCGAGAACACGTGTGCGGACGAAGAGAGAGCAGTAGGAGTAGCAGTGTTATCTGTGGTGATCCATGTTTCCGTCAGTGCCAAGAAGTCGAGGGACTGGAGGGAGGCATAGGCTGAGATGAACTCTGCCTTGTTGGCCGCAGATCGGCAGTTCCAGAGGCTACCGGAGACCTGGAACTCCACGTGGGTCGTGCGCGCTGGGACCACCAGATTAGGGTGGCCGCGGCCACGCGGTGTGGAGCGTTTGTATGGTCTGTGCAGAGAGGAGAGAACAGGGATAGACAGACACATAGTTGACAGGCTACAGAAGAGGCTACGCTAATGCAAGGAGATTGGAATGACAAGTGGACTACACGTCTCGAATGTTCAGAAAGATAAGCATACGTAGCAAGAATCTTATTGACTAAAATTATTAAAATGATACAGTACTGCTGAAGTAGGCTAGCTGGCAGTGGCTGCGTTGTTGACTTTGTAGGCTAGCTGGCAGTGGCTGCGTTGTTGACACTACACTAATCAAGTCGTTCCGTTGAGTGTGCTACACAACTATGCTACATTTTATCTCTGGGACCCTCGGGATGACAAATCAGAGCAAGATTACTGAATGTAAGTACATTATTTACCTTCAGAGGTGAATGTATCAAACCAGTTGCCGTGATAATTTTTTGTTGTGCACTCTCTTCAAACAATAGCATGGTATTGTTTCACTGTAACAGCTACTGTAAATTGGACAGTGCAGCTCGATTAACAAGAATTTAAGCTTTCTGCCCATATAAGACATGTCTATGTCCTGGGATTTTATTTTTTGTTACTTACATCGTTATGCTAATCACATTAGCGCACGTTAGCTCTACCGAACACTGATCCTGTAGAGGAATAACTAATTAGTCAATTATCAATGATGTCATTAGAGCAAATAACACCAATGAGTGTTGCCTAACGCCCATTAGTCCAGGTTAACATCCGAGTGAGATCTAAAATTCACCAAACATGCTTCAATTGGTTATTAACAACCCTTATCCCAAGGCAATCGGTCTGCAGTTGGCTTAAACTGGCACTTTTACAGTAATGTTGATGAATGTGCACTGTCCCTGTAAAATTAAACTTTATGCTACTTTACTTTATGTAGCTATTATCACACACTCCAATTTAATTTATCCAGGACTGCTCAAACCTAATTGGAGTCAATTGTTTATTTTCTGTTATGTTCTTCTGTTTATTTTTATATTGAATGACACATCATATTTTGCTATAGCCTAAATAGTTTTCGTTGTTGCTACCATTTTCCCCAGGGGGTGCCAATGAGCTGTGTGTAAAAGCTACGGTGATTACATGTATTATACTTGTCTGGGTATGACATGATAGACCCAGGTACTTAGATAACAAAAGTAACTGTCCAGTGAAATCTCACTATTTGTTTTATATATTTTTTTGTAACCTTTTTTTTCCTCCCCAATTTCATGGTATCCAATTCGTAGTTACAGTCTTGTCTTGTCCCATCGCTGAAACTCCCGTACGGACTCGGGAGAGGTGACGGTCACAACCTAGCCAAGCCGCACAGCTTCTTAACACAATGCCCACTTAACCCGGAAGCCAGCCACACCAATGTGTTAGAGGAAACACTGTGCACCTGGCGACCGTGTCAGCGTGCATTGCGCCCGGCCCACCACAGGAGTCGCTAGTGCGTGATGGAACAAGAACATACCTGCCGGCCAAACCCTCCCCTAACCCGGACAACGCTGGGCCAATTGCGTGCCGCACCATGGGTTTCCCGGTCGCGGCCGGCTGCGACAGAGCCTAGACTCAAAGCAGGACCTCTAGTGGCACTGTGATGCAGTGCCTTAGACCACTGCGCCACTCGGGAGGTGAAATCTCACTTTCAAAAGTTAATATCCTGAACTACCCATCCCGGATCCGGGAGAATTGTCATCAACTACACTAATTAGCATAGGGCAACTGTCAAAAATAATTACTAGAAAATATTCATATTCATAAAATCACAAGTGAAATATAGTGAAACACAGCTTAACCTTTTGTTAATCACCCTGTCATCTCAGATTTTGAAATTATGCTTTACAGCCAAAGCAAGACAAGCGTTTGTGTAAGTTTATCGATAGCCTAGCGTCACGAAAATCAGAAAAGCAATCAAATTAACCGTTTACCTTTGATGATCTTCGGATGTTTTCACTGACGAGACTCCCAGTTAGACAGCAAATGTTCCTTTTGTTCCATAAAGATGATTTTTATATCCCAAATACCTCCTTTTGTTGGTCACATTATGTTGAGAAATCCACCGGAAATAGCGGTCACGACAGAAACATGGCAAACATTTTTATAATCAATCCTCAAGGTGTTTTTCAAATATCTATTAGATAATATATCAACCGGGACAATTGGCTTTTCAGTAGGAGCGAGAGGAAAAATGACTACCTCTGTCTTTTACGCAAGAATCACTCTGAGAGCCCTCAGCTGGCCACTTGCGCAATGTAGTCGTTTACGCTCATTCTTCAACATAAAGGTGTGGAACTATGTCAAAATGCTGTAGACACCTTGGGGAATACGTAGAAAAAGGAATCTCGTTGATATCCCTTTCAATGGCCAATAGGGGTGCATAGGAACAAAACGGTTTCAAAATAAGAGGCACTTCCTGATTGGATTTTCCTCAGGGTTTCACCTGTAATATCAGTTCTGTTATACTCACAGATATTATTATAAATTATAAATATTAATTATAAATTATAAATATTTTGACAGTTTTGGAAACTTTAGAGTGTTTTCTATCCTAAGCTGTCAATTATATGCATATTCCAGCATCTGGTCCTGAGAAATAGGCGGTTTACTTTGGGAACGTTATTTTTCCCAAAAATAAAAATAGTGCCCCCTAGTTTCAAGAGGTTAACTCATTCCCACATAATTTTGTTGACTTATCCTATACTCGTTTTTGTGGCCAAAGCATAAATTAGAGGGAAAAAAACACATCAAAAACCCCACCTCACTTGTATCTCAAACAGACTTTTTTTGTTGTATTTTATTGAACTTTTATTTAATTAGGCCACTTACGTTAAGAAAAAAATTCTTATTTACAATGAGGGCCTCTCAAAATGCAAAATGCCTCCTGCGGGGACAGGGGGTTGGGATTTTTCAAAAGTATTTATATATATATACACACTGCTCAAAAAAATAAAGGGAACACTTAAACAACACAATGTAACTCCAAGTCAATCACACTTCTGTGAAATCAAACTGTCCACTTAGAAAGCAACACTGATTGACAATAAATTTCACATGCTGTTGTACAAATGGAATAGACAACAGGTGGAAATTATAGGCAATTAGCAAGACACCCCCAATAAAGGACTGGTTCTGCAGGTGGGGACCACAGACCACTTCTCAGTTCCTATGCTTCCTGGCTGATGTTTTGGTCACTTTTGAATGCTGGCGGTGCTTTCACTCTAGTGGTAGCATGACAAGAGAGACAACACAACACTACATAAAGAGAGACCTAAGACAACAACTGAGCAAGGTAGCAACACATGACAACACACCATGGTAGCAACACAACATGGTCGCAGCACGATACATGGTACAAACATTATTGGGCATAGACTACAGGAAGGGCAAGAAGATAGAGACATCAATACATCATCCAAAGCAGCCACAACTAATGCTTGCTATTTTCTCACAGAGTATGATGTCATACTCCCGAGGAGGATGATCTGGCCAATCAGTGGATTACTAGTGTAAATATTTTTATCAACTGCATATGGCCACACCATTCTGTTATTGGGGTACCCCCAAACCATTCCAAAACAAAAAAGATGAACATACTTAATTACAGTTTTTTTTATAAGGAAACTATTTCACTCATATTGTAATTAATTCTAGGTAATATTTCATAGAAATCTGGAAACCCTGGACAGTTACTTTAACTCCTGTCCACTGAATGTGGCGGTAAAATGGTAAATTAATCAATAGCCTATAGACTAGTATGCTGGTGTGTTTGGAATTGCTGAAAGCATGGGCCCCAAAAGTTTTTCACAAAAAGACAATGAGTGCTTGCGTCCATGAACCCGAGCGCTTCACACGTTGTGGTCCTGCAGTCCAGGCCATATCCATTGATGTGTACAGTAGTCCTTATACAACATGCCACCACGCTGAACCAAAACGTCTAGTTGCAGTGAATCATGTTGTTGGAAAGTTGCACAACAAATGCCCTCTAGGTTCTCAACAGAGATAAACCTCCAGCAAAACAAGAAACATTTTGTAGGCTACTTCAGTATTTCAAGGAGAAACATTGTCTGACATGGTTGAGTGATGCTGGCTGATTTAGTTGAACAGATCCGGTTTATCCGCCAGGGGAGCCCGTCTCTTCTCTCGGTGATGCTCACGTGTGCAGCTCCAGACGGAGCTTGGCACATTCCCAACAATACGCACTCCCTCTCCGACTCTGGGCGCCCGGATCGTGGGTACCAGTAATAACCGTCCAGGGCGCTTTTCGGACATAGAAGCAAATGCTTTTGAATAGGAAATGCGATCTTGTGTCCATTTAACCTTTTTACAATCTGTGATATATTCAGAGGCACAGACGAAATTCAAACATACCCTACTTCACATGGTGAGAAAACAACCGTTGTTGAACTTTACTTTGTCGCATTTCGGAGACGCACCTGTCAATTGCCAAGTGCACTTTATTTAATTCGAAGTGGTGTTGACAACTATGGAATGAAGGTTTGGCTTTATTTCTGTCGTCCCTCCGATGTGGTAATCATCCATGGATAAATATATTTGGAATACAATATACTATTGTTGCCTGTTTTAGAATAAACCATGCTGGTACTACTCTTAAGATTACTGTGTTTCTCACTTTGGAGCGAGAATGTGTTCTCGCAAATACACGGGGAGAAGACAAATATGATTCCTAGACATTATGAAACCGCCGTCACTATCGGGAATCTACACAAAACCAATAGTGATAGTCAGAGATTGCACTCGGCGTATGGCAGAGTTATCAACGAAATTGACAATAAAAGGGTGCGTACTCCAAGTTCATCCTCCTGGGATGTGGTTAGGACATGGATGGATAACATAAATGTGACTTCATTCAATACGCAAAGGGGTATGAATGAAATAACAATGCGCAAAAGCAACTCGTCAAATGGAACAGAACCCATTTGGTTACCCGAGGAAGGCGAGTCAAAAAGGATGATGGAAGAAAAGTTGGACACGGAGAAACATGCAGCCATGGAAACACGAGATGGTGTATACATTCATTTAAAGCCCTCCACGAGACATAAGCGAGGAGGACATCACCGTGGCGAGCACAACCGGATCTGCATACACAAAAGAGCAAGTGTAGACCGTCGGAGAAGAAATGCGAAGGATGGCAGTAAAAAAGGGAATTTAATAAACGAGCCAACCTTGCTGTCAGATGCGTCTTTGGACACACCGCTGGCCACGTGGGAACCGCTGCCTAAACCTATGGCCCAGAACCAGTCAACAGACATGCCATTTGATACCAATGATTATGAACGGTTCACTTTGCCAGACCTCCAGGACTATACCCCACTGATTCCTCTCAATCCTCAAACTAGGAGAAAAGATGTAAAAAACCCATTTTACCCCCTAACAGCAGAATCATATGGGGCATATGCCATCATGATCATTTCGGTCATCATTTTCACTGTTGGATTAATTGGGAATATAGCAATCATGTGCATTGTGTGCCACAACTACTACATGAGAAGTATTTCAAATTCTCTTCTAGCCAATCTCGCCCTGTGGGATTTTGTTGTCATCTTTTTTTGCCTGCCCCTGGTGATCTTCCATGAACTGACCAAGAATTGGCTGTTGGGGGAGTTCTCCTGTAAAATCATCCCCTATATTGAGGTAATAATGTCCACTAGCTATTGTGTTACTTGATTGAATGTTATGATTGGGTGATGAAGGTGGTGTTCAACGTCTGCTGTCATAACCATCTCTTCCTTGTGAAATCTGTCACATATTGTGAGCTAAAAAAGTGTTGGGGCAGTGACAATTTATTGTTGTTGTTTTTGCTCTGTACTCCAGCACTTTGGATTTTAAATGATACAATGACTATGAAGTTCAGACTGTCAGCTTTAATTTGAAGGTATTTTCATCCATATCGGGTGAACCGTTTAAAAATTACAGCACTTTTTGTACTTAGTCCTCCAATTTTAGGGGATCAAAAGTATTGTGACAAATGAAATCATGTATATTAAAGTAGTAACATGCATTTGGTCCCATATTCCTACCACACAATGACTACATCAAGCTTGTGACTACACATTTATTGGAACCATTGGCTGTTTGTTTTGGTTGTGTTTCAGATTAGTTTGTTTCCAATAGATATATGAATGGAGTCACATTTATTATAAATAAGAATATAATATGTTTCTAAACACTTCTACATGAATGTGGATGCTACCATGATTATGGATAGTCCTGAATGAATAATGATGAATGAGAAAGTTAGACGCACAAATATCATACCCTCAAGCGATGCTAACCTCTCACTATTACAATAACAGGGGAGGTTAGCATTTTTGTGGGGGTATGATATTTGCGTGTCTAACTTTCTCACTCATCAACAACAACAAAAATGTGTCCCATCCCAATACTTTTGATGCTCACTTTATGTCAATTCTTACACCGTACAATGTTCTGTGCTTCAAGTGTTTGCAGTATTTGGAGGATCCTATACTAGGTCAAGATTTTTTTCTTCTCCCGAATGTCACCTCAACCTGTTGTTCCAAACTTTTAGGTGAGGTTTCACTATTCTAGCTACAGAGGTAAAAGCCCCTAGGCGACCTATGCTATGTTAGGGATACTTGGAACACCTTATACAGTCTGAGGTCACAGTGTAAAACCTATGCTGCTCAACAACTGAGCCTTCTTGGTGAAAGTAGCATCAATGGAAATGAACAAAGATCTGAATTGATTGGATTGAGTATAATCAACACGTTGACAGACCCACCTTGTCCTCTGATAGTCTATGTGCAGTTTTTACTATTGCTGACACCTATCCCATCTTTTCAGAACTCCACAAGTCCAACATCCTAGGGCTGGGTGTACCTGTCTCAGTGCTTTATGGAGTCCAATCCTCTCTTTTACTCTTTTACAGACCTCTTTGGTTCAGCTCCTGCTTTTAGCAGTCTGTCTGTTCTCTCTGTTGTGGAAAAGTACTTAATGTAAGATAGATGACACAGTTTTGCTGTGGTTCACTATCATACTGTTGGTCCTGAGTGTCTTTCATGTGAAATGTGTGAAGTATTCACCCGGAAGAACGTAAATTCTGTTCATTAAGAAGGAAGCACACTCCTTTTGGAAGAGGAAATTATCTAGATAAAAAGCCTTCTCCAGGTGGCACAGTTCATCTGTTCGGGCACATAGACTGAGTTTACAAAACATTATGAACACCTGCTCTTTCCCTTTCATAGACTGACCAGGTGAAAGCTATGAACTCTTATTAATGTCACTTGTTAAATCCACTTCAATCAGTGTAGATGAAGGGGAGGAGACAGTTTAAAGAAGGATTTCTAAGCCTTGAGACAATTGAGGCATGGATTGTGTATTTGTGCCAATCAGAGGGTGAATGGGCAAGGTATGGTAGTAGTAGGAGTAGTTGAAGCTCGCATCCGCTACAAGACCATGGTGCTTGCCTACGGAGCTGTGAGGGGAACGGCACCTCAGTACCTCCAGGCTCTGATCAGGCCCTACACCCAAACAAGGGCACTGCGTTCATCCACCTCTGGCCTGCTCGCCTCCCTACCACTGAGGAAGTACAGTTCCCGCTCAGCCCAGTCAAAACTGTTCGCTGCTCTGGCCCCCCAATGGTGGAACAAACTCCCTCACGACGCCAGGACAGCGGAGTCAATCACCACCTTCCGGAGACACCTGAAACCCCACCTCTTTAAGGAATACCTAGGATAGGATAAGTAATCCTTCTCACCCCCCTAAAAGATTTAGATGCACTATTGTAAAGTGGCTGTTCCACTGGATGTCATAAGGTGAATGCACCAATTTGTAAGTCGCTCTGGGTAAGAGCGTCTGCTAAATGACTTAAATGTAAATGTAGGTGCCAGGCGCGCTGGTTTGTGTCAAGAACTGCAACGTTGCTGGGTTTCCTGTGTCTATCAAGAATGGTCCACCACCGAAGGACATCCAGCCAACTTGACACAAGTTGGGAAGCATTTGAGTCAACATTGGCCCGCATCCCTGCGGAACGCTTTCGACACCTTGTAGAGTCCATGCCCCAACGAATTGAGGCTGTTCTGAGGGCAAAAGGGGGGGATATTAGGAAGGTGTTCTTAATGTTTTGTACACTCAGTGTATAGGCCTACACAATGACCCCAAGACAAATAAACAACCTCAAAACGACCCAAACAATCTGTATGAGTGATGCTGTATAAACTGCCAGCGCTAGTCTGTAAGCTGCTTAGTGGCAGTGATTGTCATTGTGTTTGTAAGTCCCATTCTATGCCAACATGACCTGTAGGCCATTTTAAAACCACAGTCCCAAACATAGCACTTTGAGTCTCTTTGAGTAGCCAGCCTCCGTGGTAAGAACATTAAATGGATAGCGGCAGACGCATCCTCATTATGCTAAGCGACTCGCTAATCAAGCAATTAATGGAGCATAACTACACAAACAGTGGTGCAATTAATTCGAATGGCTCCTGTGCCAACTAAGTGCTCTGTCACATGACATTTTGTCATTATGGACACCAAGGTGAGAGGTTAGTTAGACAAGGCCTGCCCGCCACTGTTGACACAGCTCTAGAGGATAGCTGTCACGTTGACGATGATGGTATTTGCTGAGAGCACTTTGTCTTGACAATACTCTCTCCCTCTCTCTTCTCTCTCGCTCTCCATCTCTCCCTCTCTCTTCATCTCTCCCTCACTCTTCTCTCTCCATCTCTCCATATCTTCTCTCTCCATCTATCCCTTGCTCTTCTCTCTCTCTCCCTTCATATATTCTCTCTCTCTCACTCCCTCTCTCTTCTCTTGATTTCTCACAAGCTAGATAAGTCGTAGGAATGTAAGGGGTCTGTTACAAGGTAAAGGGACTTCTACAAAAATCATAGGCAATCCCAGGACATTGTGTCTATAATACTGTAATAAGCTCACCTAGTTGCTGTCACAAACTCCACACAGTTGTCACCGACTAGTTGGATATTAATTTCCCACTAAACAAACAATTTCTGTACAGCATTCATATACATTTTTAAAAATTATCAGGTTTTTGCTTTGGCTGACCTTGTTTTTTTAATTGACATTTGTCAGTAAAACTCATGAATGCAACTGTTTGTGGACAATTTTAGCTGGGGCCTCTGGAGTGGTGGTGTGTTTTAACAGATTTGATCAAAGCTGTGATGAAATTACTGGCTACGTATGTACAATTACTCAGCAGTACATTTCCAAGCTGACCGAGCATATAGAGGGAAAGATACTAGAGACAAAGCATTCCTTGTGTGTCATGACACATAGCAAGGATATTTGGTGGTGTCCACACATTGTTGTGATAAACATGTTTCCTCATACCCCCCTCCAGGCACAGACAAGTTCATTTTAAACCTGTTCATATCAACAAATCCCAATAAATAGAACCCCCTGAGGGAGTAACAAGACCTAGCATATAAATCAAACTCTTTCCACAATCTCTCTCGCTCTCTCTGTGTCATGGACTCCCTTGCACACGGTATACTGTGCACCTTATTATGTTATACAGTCATCAATATTATGATTTGATATAATTAGAAAGTCTAAAGTTCCCCTTTTTGACACCCAAATGTAGTCTTCCCATTCTTTAAAGTATCACACATAAATCATTACTCATGGCTACTTTCAAGCATCTCAGTATGGAAATTAGGAACTCGTGTGCAGTAAGTAACAGAGCTGTCCCGCTCTAAACCTGTTGACATCCAGTATACTGTGCTGTATGTACCATTGTCACATGAAAATTGTTCTAAACTGTGTTTTGAACACGCATAGTGTACAGTGGACACATTCATTCTGTCTTTTCAGAGAACAAGATGACTCTGGGGCCTCGGTATATCATCCAGACTTTCCAAGGTGCATTGCAATTAGGATTAGTCTCCTCCATTGTGTGTTAAGCCTAGGGCCTGGATACAGTCTATACTTGTTTCCATCAAAGTTCTGTCAAAGTGCTTCATTTTTAATGTTAATGTGCAATAATAACACATCAACTGCATACAGTAGTGTCTGACTTCCTCCTCTCTTTTCTTTGTCCTTCCAGGTCTCTTCCCTCGGGGTCACCACCTTCACCCTGTGTGCTTTGTGCATTGACCGCCTTCGCGCCGCCACCAACGCCCAGATGTATTACGAGATGATTGAAAACTGCGCCTCCACGGCCGCCAAGCTGGCCGTTATCTGGATCGGGGCTCTCCTATTGGCCCTGCCAGAGCTCCTGATCCACCAGCTGGTCACTGAAGATGGCGAGCCTCCGGATGTGACGCCCTGCCAGCGCTGTGTGGTTCGTATCTCCACCGACCTCCCCGACACGCTCTATGTGCTGGGCCTGACCTACGACGGAGCCCGCCTCTGGTGGTATTTTGGCTGCTACTTCTGCCTGCCAACGCTGTTCACCATCGGCAGCTCCCTGGTGACTGCCCGTAAAATCCAGCAGGCCGAGCGGGCCTGTGTGCGTGGCAACAAGAAGCAGCTCCAGCTGGAGAACCAGATGAACTGTACGGTTGTGGCGTTGGCCATCCTCTACGGCTTCTGCATCATCCCTGAGAACATCTGCAACATCGTCACTGTCTACATGGCAGCGGGTGTGCCCAGACGGACCCTGGACATTCTCCACCTGGTCAGCCAGCTGCTGTTGTTCTGTAAGTCAGCGGTGACACCCGTCCTGCTGTTCTGCCTGTACCAGCCCTTCAGCCGGGCCTTCCTGGACTGCTGCTGCTGCTGCTGTAACGAGTGCGGCCCTCCCAGGTCTTCCACCACCGCCACCACCAGCGAGGAGAACGAGCACGAGTGCACCACCACCGACCTGGAGCTGTCACCATTCAGCACCATCCACAGGGAGGCATCCTCCTCCTACACCACTGTGGGGACCCACTGCTGAGAGGTCAAAGGTTATGACCTCCTTCAGAAAGTTACAACTGCCATGTGACGAGTTCAAGAGGTCGGACTTTAAACCAATTGGACCGGTTTCCCCACACCCAGGTTAAGGTTACTCCTGGAATAAAAGGCATGCTCAATGGACAATCTCCAGTGAGAGTGCTTGTAAATCAGAGAATAGGCTTAATCTGAGTCTGGGAGACCGGCCCTTAAGAGTTATGATCAGTTCATTTTCTATTCCTGTCAATTTAGGAATTGAATTGATAATGTGGATAAAGGGCACATCCCATTTTAAATCCATGTCCACTTGACTTTGAATTAAATTGACGTAAACTCTGGTGGACATAAGTGTCTTGGTCTACTTGAGGGCAGAGTTCTGTATACGTACTATACTGTCTGTCTACGCTTTGTTTACAGCAGTGGTCACCAACCGTGGTTGATCTCCAAGGCATTCATAGTCAATCACCAAACATTTCTGTAAAAAAACAAAACAATAAAGCCTTGCGTTCCTATTTTGTTATTTGTTTTGCGCTGTTGGCGGTAGTTGCACTTTATTTCTGATTTCTTTTAGGTTGTAAGATGTAGATGCACTTGATTCAGCAGCCCTAGCGCCAGGAAGGCAAAGTCCCATTTTGAACAACGTTTTTTAAATAGAATTTCCAAATGGTCTGAGAAGAAAAACATTGGCAGGGAAATTCAAGCATTGATAATGTATTGGGCCTATAGCCTACTGCACAAACCTCATTGTTACAGAACTGTAATTGGTTACGTTTTCTAAAAAAAATCTGAGCAGTAGATCTCAGCTTCCATTTTGACTCAAAGTGATCTTCACTCAAAGGTTGGTGACCACATGTTTACAGAAACCATACGGAAAGGAATACATATGTATAGTTCAATTCAATTTATAGCAAATTCATTATAAACTCACCAGTGTTTTCTCTTTTTAATTATTAGATTATTTTTTGGGGTGGGTCATAATGTTCTTTTTCTGCTGCCACAGAGAGTCTGTGTCAAATGGAAAGTAATATATTGAAAATGGCTGATCGTACTGTATTGTGTTTAGCTTATAATGGTGATTCTTGTGAATCAGGTCAAAGTTATGCCTAGCTCCCTTGCTATGTAAGTATATTATGCACTCTGTATTTGATAGCAGAAAACTGTACGATACACTTCAGTCAGTCAGTAAAGTTACTGGAGTCTTTTTGTCATTGTTGCTCACTTTAATAAAAAAAGAACACAGAATTTGATTGAATGTTTCTTTGACCCTCAAAATGTCAATATCTTCATATATGGAATAAACAATCCACTTACTATTTAGGGACTAACATACCTTCTTCCAAAAATGTTAACTATGGATAATAAATCTACCTCGTCATTTTGTCTTGGGAACTAAACATATGTGATAATATTCTCCAGATGGAGAAGAGGAGTGTGGTTTCCTGAGAATGGCCAGTTAGCTCTCAGAGGGGGAGTTTCTCATCTGGCCATTGTGACATCACTACCCACTCCCCAGAGTACACAGTAACCCTTGTTTCACTACCCGTCGCCACGGCAACCGCAGGAATCTGCTTCTCAGCTGTCTCCATGACGTCATGGTCGGCCGAGTGGCAGGGAGTTAGATCAGATGGTAGGGTGGGTAGAGAAGAAGTGTTCATAGTATTGGACTTAACTAGGGTATGGTGCGAATCATGCATTTCCATGGAGATGGTCGGTTGTTGGCTCTCAGGAGTTCATTTCAGACGTGAGCCTTGCTAACTGCTAACCATGTTTCTGTTGGTTCAATTCAGCCTTCCTTCAATGTTCTGTATAGTCGTCCAGTTTTCTAGACAGTAAGAACGTTTCTATTGAAAACTGTGTCCTTAGAACATTTCTGGAACATGCTTGACTTGAATGTCAAGCTTACAACATGTTTGCGATCAAGTAACATCTGCGCTGATAGGAACGGCAAAAATTGCATTGTCTCTGTTTAACAGAATGATGCTGTTTTATGGCTTCCTGGTCCTGATTTGTAATACATTGTGAAGATATTGCCTGCCTGCAATACTACAGTAACAAAACAACATTGCTGCCATCACGTCCATACACAGTACAACAAAATGGTGTACGACTTTCATCTGCCGTATATAGACCCATGATGTCCCCAAATGAGTTGGCTGTCAGATCCGGTCTTGTTATGGAACACAACGGCTTATTCTCCTCACAACACTGTCCTCCCACAGTGCTTCTGAGCCCGTCTTTCATTTTCAATCACTCCCTCTGTTCCTGATGGGATTATGCATAGTGACTACACTTTTTTTCTCTTCACAGGAAGTAAAAGGCTCCATAGAGTTCACTCTGACTGTTAGGATAATGCTGTAGCTGAAGGCCATTGAACAGAAACACATTTTACAGGCCAACATATTACCAGAAATGAGACATCGTTGTTCAACGTTTGGCTAAACCTATTTTGACAAAAAGACTGGAATAGTGTATTTATTTGGAAACCGGGAAAATAAGTATTTTTGAACCTCGACCGTTATGCAAATCCATGGCTACGGTAGGTGATCTGTCGATTGAACTGCTGTTCTTAATGGAATGGCATGTCTCCAGAGTCCAGCTATCAGAAAAGCTCAATCTGATTATAAAGAGAAAAAGAAAATGTTCCCTAAAAATGATTTCAGCCTCCCATGCTCATCCAGTCATAAGAGTGAGGTCCTTTTGTTGAGGCAGTGCATTGATGTTGTTAAGGAATGTGTTTCTTAAGTTCTTACTTTAGCTGAGCTTGTGGTGACATTAAACATGCACAATTCTATCTACAGTATGTATACCCTGTTCAATGACAATAGCATTTTTGTAATGGGAACTGAGAATATTAGCGCTCATCTCTATTAACTATCCAAAATAACATGCCTGAAAGTGTCTTGGTCAATCTGCAACTCACTGTGAGGTTCAAGCTCTCTGTTGTATGAAAAAACTGTTGTGTCACAGAAGCTGCCATTCAGGACCTCCGCAGAACAACAAAGATGTCCGTTTTCCTGAACCCGCATGCTCCTAATTTCATTCATCAACAATCATACTGACCATAGTCACTGTTTGTATGGTATTCAACAGTTATGTACAGTATTTACAGGGGTTTTCAGTGTAGTCTACATCAACCATGGTTCCTTATTTATGTTATGTGCCCATGTAATGGAATTATTCATTTAAATCCACAGGCATTTATTATAACTTAACAAGGCAGCTGGATGTGATTGATGGGCATCTGTCGGTCGGCCGCTAGAGTGACAGTTACCTCAGCGTTCCTAAAAAAAAATCCTGCTTCACTTTTCATAATGATGATCAAAAACACGAAAGATTTACAATATGCCAAAAGTCCAGTATATCACAGTAATTCCTTTCCACGAAAACCTGTGAGTCGGTTGGACATCCCTGCTTCCTAGTTGCAATTAAAGGTTCCTCTATTCCTTTGGAAACAATAGCTTGATAATACATTGATGTATTGCGCTAAACAAGTTGCTCAGTGACCTTAGACTAACTCCTTTCAGGGTTACCTGGGATGGGCAGGGCATTCTGTACAAGCCCAGTATCCTTCATGATTGACAAGGAGCCAGGGTGCCATGGTAACCAAAAATACCTCTGGGAGTTATGCCACATGCAAACGAAGGTGTGAAATTAGAAAACAGTGAGTGTAGATATCGAAAGCAGAGTCTAAAGCAAGTCTCCCGTCTCACGGCTGGATCTATCAGGTAACTATAAAATAAGCATGCAGAAATACAGCATCCATCGATTAAAGTGTCTGCCATTGGTTCAAAACACATTCTCACATAACATCATGTTTGGGTGCGCTACTCACTGCACTCTGAAACAATGTGGTATTTCATTGTTGAAAAGCCCCTTTGGTATTGTTCGAAACTGTCATGTATTTTCATGAAGTCTGCCCAGTCAAATGATTTTCAGATGTGTCCCAACCCACACATCTGTGGATTAATAATTATACTGTACAAGCAAACATCTATTCTGTTGTAAGGCGTGTGCCTTATGAATATTTAATGCTTGTAAACTATTGTTTCTGATATGACGTGGCACTTCAGGGCAACATGGGGGGGTCCACATGATATAGTCTGGGTTTGAAACGTGAGGTGTATGTTGCATTCATCTGTGTTATGAATGATGGTACTCTCATATGTACATAGAACGTTCTATATCTGGTACAGGGCAACGCTGTCCGTAATGTTACCCATCACAGTTTATGGTTGCCATGTCAACACGCTCATCCAGACTAATGCTACAATATGAATCCACAATAACCAGGTCTGTCCCTACGTTTCTGTCAAATTCCCCTATGTGGTATACGTGGACACAAAACATTTACTATGGGTTAGTATATCACTACCACTCTGTCCACATGATCAGTTGGATGTTCCTCAAACATCTACTCGTGTGTTTGCACAACCCAGTCTCTCATTTCTATTTATTTATTTAGCTAGGCAAGTCAGTTAAGAACAAATTCTTATTTTACAATGACGGCCGATCCCAGCCAAACCCTAACCCGAACGATGCTGGACCAATTGTGTACTGCCCTAAAGGATTCCCAATCACAGCTGGTTGTGATATAGCCCGGGATCAAACCAGGGCCTGTAGTGACGCCTCTAGCACTGAAATGCAGTGCCTTTAGACTACTGCACCACTCGGGAGCCCCTTTGTAGGAAAGAAAAGCCCCTCGGAAAAGACAGATTTCCTCAAATAAACTCTGGTGAGCCTAACACCATCTAAAACACAGACCAAACAATGCTACGTGGCAGCCAAAACATGCCAAACATAATTTCCCTGGTTTCTATGAAACAGACACCAAATGGCTATATAAACACACAGGCAAGTTTCCCCGGTATCAATGGATCTTTAATATTAAAGCGCCACAGTTTTACAAGTGTAAAACTCGTAAAGACGTTAGTGCTGCAAAACTTCTGGCACTGAACTCAGAGATTCTGGCACTGAACTCCTTGGTCTCAGAAGGGATAAGCGGTTCCTCTGCTCTACATTGGCATATGTACTATATGTAAAAATAGGCACAATGTTTTGATGCACTTGTACATATAGTACCTAGTTAATGAGAGACCGGGTTGATTTGCATGCACACCCCAATGGCTTTTGGAGGAATCCACAGCGCACAGTATGGCTGCCATGTCCTGACTCCCTCCCGTGGGCAGTGCCCTGTGAGTGCGGGTGCAGACAGGGCTGTCGGCTCAGCTCAGCCTTGTTGTATATGGCATCCATCTGATGGAGCGGATGGACAGCCATCCTGGGAGGATAAGGGCTTATTGTCTCAACCCTCTGTTGCATTGTCTCCTAATATCTAGGTCACCGCCTGTGATTGAACGCTTGAGTGCATGAATTAGTGTTTTTCGCACTGAGAATTCCCCCTTCCCTCCCATACTGAATGCCCTGAAAGGACTGCCTGCCTGCTATTAGGGGTACAATAAGTGGTCCCCCCTTCACCTCCTCTACTGGGATGAGAGGCTACAATGACATAGCTATGAGCTGCCAAATGATTTTTTTCTCTTGACAAAAAGCTTTTTTCGACAAAAGGGTTATTCATGGCAATAACTGGTGTTCAGTAGGACCTTCAGATCTCTTCAGCTATCTCCACCATTTTGTAGGCTCTCATTATGTCCCATTCACTCTCATCAGTATCGTTATTACTGACTCTGATTTGGAATCATAGCAGGGTTTAGCATATAAACTCAGCAACAACAAAAAAAAAAGCATTTTTTCAGGACCCTGTCTTAAAATAACTTCACCGATCTTCATGGTAAAGGGTTTAAACACTGTTTCCAATGCTTGTTCAATGAACCATAAACATGCACCTGTGGAACGGTCGTTAAGACACTAACAGCTTACAGACGGTAGGCAAATTAAGGTCACAGTTATGAAAACTTAGGACACTAAAGAGGCCTTTCTACTGACTCTGAAAAACACCAAAAGCAAGATGCCCAGGGTCCTTGCTCATCTGTCTGAACGTGCCTTAGGCATGCTGCAAGGAGGCATGAGGACTGCAGATGTAGCCAAGACAATAAATTGCAATGTCTGTACCGTGCGACGCCTAAGACAGCGCTACAGAGAGACAGGACGGACAGCTGATCGTCCTCGCAGTGGCAGACCACGTGTACCAACACCTGCACAGGATCGGTGCATCTGAACATCACACCTGCAGGTACAGGATGGCAACAACAACTTCCAGAGTTACACCAGAAACACTCAATCCCTCCATCAGTGCTCAGACTGTCCGCAATAGGCTGAGAGAGGCTGGACTGAGGGCTTTATAGCCCTGTTGTAAGTCAGGTCCTCACCAGACATCACCGGCAACAGGGCCTATGGGCACAAACCCACCGTCGCTGGACCAGAAAAAGTGCTCTTCACTGATGAGTCACATTTTTTTTCGAACTCACGTTTACTGTCGAAGCAATGATCGTTACACCGAAGCCTGTACTCTGGAGCGGGATCGATTTGGAGGTGGAGGGTCCATCATGGTCTGGGGAGGTGTGTCACAGCATCATCGGACTGAGCTTGTTGTCATTGCAGGCAATCTCAATGCTGTGCGTTACAGGGAAGACATCCTCCTCCCTCATGTGGTACCCTTCCTGCAGGCTCATCCTGACATGACCCTCCAGCATGACAATGCCACCAGCCATACTGCTCGTTTTGTGCATGATTTCCTGCAAGACAGGAATGTCAGTGTTCTGCCCGGATCTCAATCCCATTGAGCACGTCTGGGACCTGTTGGATCGGAGTGTGAGGGCGAGGGCCATTCCACCCTGAAATGTCCTTGGTGGAAGAGTGGGGTAACAACTCACAGCAAGAACTAGAAAATCTGGTGCAGTCCATGAGGAGGAGATGCACTGCAGTATTTAATGCAGCTGGTGGCCACACCAGATACTGACTGATACTTTTGATTTTGACCCCCTCGCCCCTTTGTTCAGGGACACATTATTCAATTTCTGTTAGTCACATGTCTGTGGAACTTGTTCAGTTTATGTCTCAGTTGTTGAATCTTGTTATATTCATACAAATATTTACACATGTTAAGTTTGCTTAAAATAAATGCAGTTGACAGTGAGAGGACGTTTCTTTTTTTGCTGAGTTTATTAGTGCTCACGCCTGGCTTTGACAGCTGGGTATTGATACTAAGAAGTCATTATCGAAGCACTAATGATCTGCTTCACCCATACCCTCTAATAGCCCTGCTGGAAAATTACTTCAAATATTATGATTTCTCCATATTAGTTTTAAGAAGGATGATTTTAATCAACAAGAAAGAATGGTGGCTCGTATCTTGAATTCAGTAAAACAAAAGCCATGAACAGGTTTTTGCACACAAACCATAAATCCTGACAATAATGGTTTGAACTTTTCAAGTATATTTGCAAAGAGATGGTGCCCCTTCTTAAGAGATCCAGGGAAGTTTTGTGAATTCCACCAGTGCTGGCCAATGGTATTCCTCCGTTAACCTGTTTGGTGTACCAAACCGAGGAAGAGGAAGTGAATCTAACCAACAAGTAAGCCCATAAGTCTGCATAGCACACTGTACTTTTTCCAGCAATTACACACCATTTACTGCAGCAATTGAAGTGCTTTGACTGTGGCTATCAAGCAAAACATTCAAATTAATTCTATCAGGCGTCGAGTTACGACCAGGCATATGCCCAACTGGCCCCAGGTGTGATCCCTAGCACAGAACGTCTGTAAAGAAACAACATAGCCTTATAAATAAAGCAATGCCCTCGTCCATTTAATGTTAGAGTCACAAAGAGTGAATGTGCTTGGAGCGGAACTCTGGTGACATGAGACACAATCTGGCTCAACATCACTCGGGCACTGACATAAACCAAACGGTACAGCACTACTACAAACGGAATCCATGGGAATGTTTTTCTAGCTTCGGCTGAGGCAGGAGTCAGGAGTGGGTGGTTCGGTTAGCTGTTTACTGTGGAGAATCCAACGTAAAAAGGTTGGGAGGGAATAAAGCTCTAGTGTGCAACGCATAGCAGTAGGACACCTTCTTAACATGTCAGTTCACCGGAGCAGTGTGACAATGAATGGGGCTCTTTTCAAAACTTTGTCCCCAGGGGTCCAAGGGGCCACGGAACACAGTAATATGAGTTCCACTAGTAGAGGTGAAAACAACGTCTTGCACAGGCCAATTTAAGAAAAACATAAACTACACCGACCTTATTTGGCCTCTGCAGCCTTTGGCCTTGTTTTCATGATGAAAAGTTACAACGTAATTAAATCATGCTTTAGATTCTCCACTCCTCCCTTTTCCTCCCTTCCTCTCCTTCTCCTCTACTTCTCTTCTTCTCCCTTCTCCCCTCCTTCTCCTCCCTTCTCCTCCTCCCTTCTCTTCCATTCCTCTCCTTCTTCTCCCTTCTCCTTTCCTTCTCCTCCCATCTGTTATCCTCCCTTCTCCTCCCTTCTCTTTTTCCTTCCTTCCTCTCCTTCTCCTCTACTTCTTTTCTCCCTTCTCCTCTCCCTCTCCTCCCTTCTCTTCCCTTCATCTCCTTCTTCTCCCTTCTCCTTCTTTCTCTTTCCTTCCTCTCCTTCTCCTCCATTTTCCTCCCTTCCTCTCCTTCTCCTCCACTTCTCTTCTTCTCCATTCTCCTCTCCTTCTCCTCCCTTCTCTTCCCTTCCTCTCTTTCTTCTTCCTTCTCCTTTCCTTCTCCTCTCCTTCTCCTCCCATCTGTTCTCCTCCATTCTCCTCCCTTCTCATTTCCTCCCTTCCTTTCCTTCTCCTCTCTTTCTCTTCTTCTCCATTCTCCTCTCCTTCTTCTCCCTTCTCCTCCTATCTTCCTCTCCTTCTCCCTTCTCATTCCCTTCTCCTCTCCTTCTCCCCCATCTGTTCTCCTCCATTCTCCTCCCTTCTCCTTTCCTCCCTTCCTCTCCTTCTCCTCTACTTCTCTTCTTCTCCCTTCTCCTCTCATTCTCCTCCCTTCTCCTTCCTTCTCCTCCTATCTTCCTCTCCTTCTCCCGTCTCATTCCCTTCTCCTCTCCTTCTCCACCCATCTGTTCTCCTCCCTTATCCTCCCTTCTCCTCCCTTCTCCTTTCCTTCCTTCTCCTCTCCTCTTCCCTTCCTCTCCCTATCCTCCCTTCTCATCCCTTCCGTTCTACTCCCTTCCTCTACTTCTCCTCTCCTCTACTCTCCTCCCTTCCTCTCCTCCTCCTCCCTTCTCCTCTCCCCCATTCTCCCTCCCTTCCTCTCCTTCTCCTCCCTTCTCCTCTCCTCTTCCATTCTCCTCCTCTCCTCCTCCTCCCTTCTCCTCTCCCCCGTTCTCCCTCCCTTCCTCTCCTTCTCCTCCCTTCTCCTCTCCTCTTCCATTCTCCTCCTCTCCTCCCTTACTCTCCTTCCCTCTCCCTTTTCCTCCCTCTGGACAGTTACCAATGGCTGGTGAAGGGTAACACAGCACTGACCAGAGGCCATAACAAACTCTGCATTGTGTCACTCTGTATAAGCATTTGTGTGTGTGTGAGAGAGAGAAATAGAGAGAGGACAGCTATGGCATCGAGGCCATCTCTTAATGGTGGTTTCACCCTGCACCAACTGTCACAAGGCTCTGACAGGACACAAACACTACACGATCACCAAGGGCCTTCATGTAACATATGCCATGTAATAGCAGTTGATATCTGTGAATGAACTGAAACATTTAAATTTGAAATAAATGTATTACAGTACATTGGTGACAGTGTTTTTGGGATAACCATCTGTATGACAGAACACAAACTGAAAAGTGTGAATCTATTTCAAGAGCCAGCACTTCCTATTGTTTTCATTCATATTTGATAAAGTAAGCATTTTGAAAACTAAACCCACACTGACTTTCTTTCATTCAAAAATATAAGTTTTGCTGACTTTACAGGAAGACAAAGAAAAGGGTTTGCGTCACTGTGTGACTCGGATCGAGGGGGAACAATCGGTGCTTTGTTTGGGGTTGTTTATGGCGTGTGGGTTAATGGCCAAGGCAGGCACTGATGGTCTGTAACTCACTAAGGAGCAGCCATGGGAGACACACCCTGAGTGAGTGGGCATGCTGTTAGGTCACCCTCTGATCCTTCAAGTGGCAAACATGCCAACACAATTGAAAGAAGGAGGACAATTGACCATATATGTCTTGTCCTGTCAGGAGTAAGCTAATGTTGCACCTAGACCCACCCCATATCTGGTTATGGTTAGGATTGTGGGAGCGGTAGGCTGATCCTAGATCTGTGGGAAGGGTAGGCTGATCCCAGATACAGTTTGTGGGAGGGTAGGCTGATCCTAGATCTGTGGAAGTGTAGACTGATCCTAGATCTGTGGAGGGTAAGCTGATCATAGATATGTTAGAGGTTACCACGATTATAGATCAGTGGGAGGGTAGGCAGATCCTACATCTGTGAGAGGGGTAGGCTGAACCTAGATCTGTGAGAGGGTAGACGGATTCTAGATCTGTGGGAGGGTAGGCTGGTCCTAGATCTGTGGTAGGGGGTAGGCTGATCCTAGAAATGTGGAGGGTAGGCCTAGATAAGGTTCGTAAGTATTCAGACTCACATTTTGTCCACATATTGTTACATTGCAGCCTTACTCTAAAAATACATTTTCCTCATCAATCTACTGACAATACCACATAATGAGAAGGCGAAAAAACTGTTTTTTATAAATGTTTCCAAGAAAAAATAAAATAATAATACCTTACTTACATAAGTATTCAGACCCTTTACTCTGAGACTTAAAGTTGAGCTCAGGTACATCCTGCTTCCATTGATCATCCTTGAGATGTTTCTACAACTTGATTGGAGTCCACCTGTGGTAAATTAAATTGATTGGACATGATTTGGAAAGGCACGTCTCCCCAGCCTGGTGAGTTCTGGGCCTGCGCCCTGTCCGGAGCTGCCAGAGTCGCCCTCCTGTCCGAAGCTGCCAGAGTCGTCCCCCTGTCCGGAGCTGCCAGAGTCGCCCCCCTGTCCGGAGCTGCCAGAGTCGCCCCCCTGTCCGGAGCTGCCAGAGTCGCCCCCTGTCCGGAGCTGCCAGAGTCCCCCTCCTGTCCAGGGCCCGCTGCGAGGGTCCCCAGTCCGGACTGGGGTCGGCGGCGAGGGACCCCGCTCCAGAGGCGCCACCTAAGTGGGCCAAGCCTAAGGAGGAGCGGGGTCCACGTCCCGCACCAGAGCCGCCACCGCGGATAGATGCCCACACAGACCCTCCCCTATAGGTTTAGGTTTTGCGGCCGGAGTCTGCACCTTTTTGGGGGTACTGTCACGCCCTGACTTTAGAGATCCTTTTTATGTCTCTATTTTGGTTTGGTCAGGACGTGAGTTGGGGTGGGCATTCTATGTTTTGTGTTCTATGTTTTCTAGTTCTGTGTGTTTGGCCGCGTGTGGTTCTCAATCAGAGGCAGCTGTCTATCGTTGTCTCTGATTGAGAACCATACTTAGGTAGCCTTTTCCCACCTCTGCTTTGTGCGTAGTTGTTTTCTGTTTTTGTGTCTGCACCAGACAGAACTGTTTTGGTTTCGTTCGTTCTCTTTGGTGTTTTGTTATTCAGTGTTCAGTTCTATTAATAAATCATGAACACTTACGACGCTGTGCTTTGGTCCACTTCTTCATGCAACGATGACCGTTACACCATGAGGTCGAATGAATTGTCCGTAGAGCACCAAGACAGGATTGTGTGGAGGCACAGATCTGGGAAGGGTACCAAACATTTCTGCAGCATTCAAGGTCCCCAAGAACACAGTGGCCTCCATCATTCTTAAATGGAAGAAGTTTGGAACCACCAAGACTCTTCCTAGAGCTAGCAGCCTGGCCAAACTGAGCAACCGGGGGAGAAGGGCCTTGGTCAGGGAGGTGACCAAGAACCCGATGGTCACTCTGACATAGTTCCGGAGTACTTCTGTGGAGATGGGAGAACCTTACAGAAGGAAAACCATCTCTGCAGCACACCACCAATCAGGCCTTTATGGTAGAGTGGCAAGATGTAAGCCACTCCTCAGTTAAAGGCACATGACAGCCCACTTGGACTTTGCCAAGAGGCACCTGAAGGACTCAGACCATGAGAAACAAGATTCTCTGGTTTGGTGAAACCAAGATTGAACCCTTTGGCCTGAATGCCAAGCATCACATCTTGAGGAAACCTGGCACCATCCATACGGTGAAGCGTGGTGGTGGTAGCATCATGCTGTGGGGATGTTTTTCAGCGGCAGGGACTGGAAGACTAGTCAGGACTGAGGGAAATACGACCGGAGCAAAGTACAGAGAGATCCTTGATGAAAGCCTGGTCCAGAGCACTCAGGACCTCAGACTGGGGTGAAGGTTCCCCTTCCAACAGGACAACGACCCTAATCACACATATGCACATGTTAACTGTTTTTGCTTTTTCATTATGGGGTATTGTGTGTAGATTGATGAGGGGAAAAACTATTTAATCCATTTTAGACAAAGGCTGTAATGTAACAACGTGGAAAAAGTCAGAATACGTTCCAAATGCACTTAGCAGAGGGAGGAAGAATACTCAGCTCTGAGGGACAGGTATCAGAGAAAGGGAGAAATAGAAAACAGCTTTTGAGAGGCAGGCATTACTTATTCTCCTGTGGCTGGTCTACGTTTTGTTAGATAATGAATGACATGATCATGCAAGTGCCCTTCCCTCCTCCTTGCTAACGAGCTAGCATTCCCAAAGCTCCAAGCCAAGTTTGTCTCATGCATGACAGCTCCTAATTATTCTGTTTTACATCAACATCACAAAAATGTATGTGCGCGCATCGTTGAGGCAGAAGGCTGTGTAGTGTTATGATTCTGAACAATCACATAGCTAGGAACAATGACAAGAAGCTGCCATGTGGGGAATCATAGGTGGCTTGTTTCAGCTAGTTGTGTGTTGTTCTTGATATGTTTTGTTTTGAGGTGTTTTGACTTGTCACGTCTATGCTAATATGGTAAGATTTGCTAAATAGCTAACCAACAACTTTAACAATGTATTTGATAGAACACAAGTGCTTATTGTGCAAATGTATTTATGTTTTCAATAAACACTTGAAGACTAAATATAGTTTACATGTAGTAAATAATGCTTTGACAGTTGTTTTGCCCCAAAATTGTTGTTTAACAACCCACCCATCTATTTATACCATCTCTTAATGAGAGAATGGAGAATCTTGAGGTTAGTGTGTTTGATGCTTCAGTTCTCGAGTAACTCCACTCTGGCAGACCCATGCACTTGATTTCAGTATAGCCCTTAAAATGTAGTGTTACTAAATGTATGCATGATTTATAAAGAAATTGTAATCTTCGAGGGCTTTATTCAAGTGTTATTTTCTTTACTTCTAATTTGTGATTTAGTCAAATATTCATGTTAGGAACCTACCCATCTTTCCCCAGGCAAGTTAAATCAGTAGCTGCCACAAAATGAGACTTCAAAAGTTCAAACATATTTTGTGTAAAACAAACACAGTGCACAGTCTTAGCATTACCATAGTAACGTCACATTAGTTCTCTGATGATGAATTCAGACTAAAATGAAAGACATATCTGTCCTCATATGACTTCTCCATCACTGATGCTATTTTCTGTACTTTCTGTACAAAGCCTCTTGAGGATTTGCGTATTTTGGGAGAATAATGATGATGATAGTAGCCTTAGCTGTTCCCTATGCATCTCTGTATTGGCTGTTTAAAATCATAACCCACTTCTTATTTAACTATGCAAGTCAGTTAAGAACATTTTTTTTTTACAATGACGGCCTAACCCGGACCAGTTTTTTGCCACCCTATGGGACTCCGAATCACGGCTGTTTGAAATACAGCATGGAATCGAACCTTGGTCTGTTGTGATTCCTCTAGCACTGCCTTAGACCGCTGTGCCACTTGTGAACCCACTTCGTCCGCGTCAAAGTTAACAACTCTGTAGGCCTACGCTTCATTGGGCCCAAGGTGCAGCAAAAGCCCCATCCTCCACCTCCACCCTCCCAACATTGTATGTGGAAGACAGTGAGGAATGTATGGTCTTGAGCTCCTCATATCACCAGGGAACTTGTACATTGCCTTGACAGACCAACAGAGGCCTGTAAAGTGAAGCCTACTGAAAGACGGATGTTCTAGGTGGTCTGTCATTGCACCATTGAACCCAACGTGGGCTGTGTAATTACATACACCCTTTATATGCCTCAAAGTCAACAGGAAATAACGTCCTTTCGCAGTAATCTGTGACACAGAGGGAATATTAATGCTAAATGGGCTCAAAATGGACTGAACTCGCACCCTTCATCAGGGGCTTTAATTGCACGTATGCAAATGTCGGAAAACACACCCAAAAGACATACTATAGAATTCAGTAAAGGATCTATTTTATTCTGAGGATACTAAGAAGGAAATATATGCCAACATAACACAGTTATATAGCACAGAGAGAATGTCGACCATTATTCTACATTCTAGTGCATCAAAATGGTGTACTGATGCTAGAATACGACAGTATGCGGCCACAGAGGCTCTTTGTCTCATGGAGGCTAGCACCTCTTTTTAAAGCTGCATGTGTCTGACTGAGACTGTTCCTGGGGGGAGATGAGAAGTAACACGATGACTAACATAACTTAAGGAAGGATCCAAGAGGCCAGAGGAAATATTGCTATAATCAAATGCACATTCTATTGTCGGGAGAAAAGAGAGGGAAAACAGCAAAGCCAAGGGAGCTATTTTTAAAGGAGACAAGTATCTGCACACAGCACACATCTCTGTGTGTGATCATTTACTGGTGTTCTATAGAACATTCTGGCTCACAATCAATTCAACACAATGCCATGCCACAGGTGCAATGCACACAATCTACCAGTCAATCACCAGTCAACTTTGTTTCTAAGGAACAGGGTTCACAACTCACCAATAAAAGTCCTCAAAGCAATATGTCCTCATTGTACATTTGGTAATATCAGGGTATAAACTGGGAATCCAACTGCTTGCACTAATCCACTGAGATCTCTTTACATACAGTGCATTCGTAAAAAGTGTTCAGACCCCTTGACTTTTTCCACATTCTGATACATTACAGTTTTATTCTAAAATGGATTAAATACTTTTTTTTCCCTCATCAATCTACACACAATACCCCATATTGACAACATTTGTATTCACATTTACATAAATATTCAGACCCTTTACTCAGTACTTTGTTGAAGTACCTTTGGCAGCGATTACAGCCTTGAGTCTTCTTGGGTATGATGCTACAAGCTTAGCACACCATTTTTCTCTGCAGATCCTCTCAAGCTCTGTCAGTTTGGATGGGGAGCGTTGCTGAATGGCTGTTTTCAGGTCTCTCCAGATATGTTCGATCCGGGTTCTGGCTGGGCCACTCAAGGACATTCAGAGACTTGTCCCGAAGCCACTGCTGCGTTGTCTTGGCTGTGTGCTTAGGGTCATTGTCCTGTTGGAAGGTGAAGCTTTGCCCCAGTCTGGATCAAGTTTTCATCAAGGATCTCTCTATACTTTGCTCCATTCATCTTTTACTCGATCCTGACTAGTCTCCCAGTCCCTGCCACTGAAAAACATCCCCACAGCATGATGCTGCCACCACCATGCTTCACCGTATGGATGGCGCCAAGTTTCCTCCTGATGGGACGCTTAGCATTCAGGTCAAGGAGTTCAATCTTGGTTTCATCAGACCAGATAATCTTGTTTCTCATGGTCTGAGTCCTTTAGGTGACTTTTGGCAAACTCCAAGAGGGCTATCATGTGCCTTTTACTGAGGCGTGGCTTCCGTCTGGCCACTCTAGCGTAAAGGCCTGATTGGTGAAGTGCTGTAGAGATGGTTGTCCTTCTGGAAGGTTCTCCCATCTCCACAGAGGTAGTCTGGAGCTCTGTCAGAATGTACATCTGCTTCTTGGTCACCTCCTTGAGGTCTATGGACAATTCCTTCGACTTCTTGGCTTGGTTTTTGCTCTGACATGTACTGTCAACTGTGGGACCTTACAGTGCCTTGCGAAAGTATTCGGCCCCCTTGAACTTTGCGACCTTTTGTCACATTTCAGGCTTCAAACATAAAGATATAAAACTGTATTTTTTTGTGAAGAATCAACAACAAGTGGGACACAATCATGAATTGGAACGACATTTATTGGATATTTCAAACTTTTTTAACAAATCAAAAACTGAAAAATTGGGCGTGCAAAATTATTCAGCCCCCTTAAGTTAATACTTTGTAGCGCCACCTTTTGCTGCGATTACAGCTGTAAGTCGCTTGGGGTATGTCTCTATCAGTTTTGCACATCGAGAGACTGACATTCTTTCCCATTCCTCCTTGCCAAACAGCTCGAGCTCAGTGAGGTTGGATGGAGAGCATTTGTGAACAGCAGTTTTCAGTTCTTTCCACAGATTCTCGATTGGATTCAGGTCTGGACTTTGACTTGACCATTCTAACACCTGGATATGTTTATTTTTGAACCATTCCATTGTAGATTTTGCTTTATGTTTTGGATCATTGTCTTGTTGGAAGACAAATCTCCGTCCCAGTCTCAGGTCTTTTGCAGACTCCATCAGGTTTTCTTCCAGAATGGTCCTGTATTTGGCTCCATCCATCTTCCCATCAATTTTACCCATCTTCCCTGTCCCTGCTGAATAAAAGCAGGCCCAAACCATGATACTGCCAACACCATGTTTGACAGTGGGAATGGTGTGTTCAGGGTGATGAGCTGTGTTGCTTTTACGCCAAACATATCGTTTTGCATTGTTGCCAAAAAGTTCAATTTTGGTTTCATCTGACCAGAGCACCTTCTTCCACGTGTTTGTTGTGTCTCCCAGGTGGCTTGTGGCAAACTTTAAATGACACTTTTTATGGATATCTTTAAGAAATGGCTTTCTTCTTGCCACTCTTCCATAAAGGCCAGATTTGTGCAATATACGACTGATTGTTGTCCTATGGACAGAGTCTCCCACCTCAGCTGTAAATCTCTGCAGTTCATCCAGAGTGATCATGGGCCTCTTGGCTGCATCTCTGATCAGTCTTCTCCTTGTATGAGCTGAAAGTTTAGAGGGACGGCCAGGTCTTGGTAGATTTGCAGTGGTCTGATACTCCTTCCATTTCAATATTATCGCTTGCACAGTGCTCCTTGTGATGTTTAAAGCTTGGGAAATCTTTTTGTATACAAATCCGGCTTTAAACTTCTTCACAACAGTATCTCGGACCTGCCTGGTGTGTTCCTTGTTCTTCATGATACTCTCTGCGCTTTTAACGGACCTCTGAGACTATCACAGTGCAGGTGCATTTATACGGAGACTTGATTACACACAGGTGGATTGTATTTATCATCATTAGTCATTTAGGTCAACATTGGATCATTCAGAGATCCTCACTGAACTTCTGGAGGGAGTTTGCTGCACTGAAAGTAAAAGGGGCTGAAAAATTTTGCACGCCCAATTTTTCAGTTTTTGATTTGTTAAAAACGTTTGAAATGTCCAATAAATGTCGTTCCACTTCATGATTGTGTCCCACTTGTTGTTGATTCTTCACAAAAAAATACAGTTTTATATCTTTATGTTTGAAGCCTGAAATGTGGCAAAAGGTTGCAAAGTTCAAGGGGGCCGAATACTTTCGCAAGGCACTGTATATAGACAGGTGTAATGATAATGGCACCGGAGGAGATGGCTGTCGTTTTACAGCCCCCCAATCAATTGTGCTATTGTGTGTGTTTTTTCACGTTATTTGTAACTTATTTTGTACATAATGTCTCTGCCACCGTCTCTTATGACCGAAAAGAGTTTCTAGATATCAGGACAGCGATTACTCACCCGTACTGAAATAATATTCTTTCTTTAACGAATGGGACGCAAAGGATTTTCTCTAGACCCCCGACAAGGCCCTCATCCCCATCATTCACAGGAGAAAGAGACAGAGATATCGGGGATGTAGGTCTGGGTGACTTGTAAGGATCCGACGGCGAGTGGTTAATCTGCCTTTACCATCAGTCCTATTAGCCAACATACAATCATTGGATAATAAAATAGATGAACTATGAGAATGTATATTCTACCAAACGGGATATTAAAAACTGTATTATCTTATGTTTCACAGAGTCATGGCTGAAAGATGACATGAATAACATACAGCTGGTGGGTTTTACGCTTTTTCGGCAGGATAGAACAACAGTAAACATGTACAACAGATGGTGAAATGAAAACAACAGATGGTGCACTAAATCTAAGGACGTTTCGAGGTTTTGCTCACCTGAGGTAGAGTATTTCATGATAAGCTGTAGATGACACTATTTACCGAGAGAGATTTCATCTAAGACTACAATCAATGAGCTGTATACAACCATAAGCAAAAAGGAAAACGATCATCCAGAGGCAGCGCTCCTAGTGGCTGAGGACTTTAATGCATGGAAACTTAAATCCGTTTTACCTCATTTTTACCAGTATGTTAAATGTGCAACCAGAGGGAAACAAACACGTACCAAGCTCTCCCTCGCCCTCCATTTGGCAAATCTGACCACAATTCTATCCTCCTGATTCCAGCTTACAAGCAAAAACTAAAGCAGGAAGCAAAAACTAAAGCAGGAAGCAAAAACTAAAGCAGGAAGCACCAGTGACTCGGTCAATAAAAAAGTGGTCAGATGAAACAGATGCGAAGCAACAGGACTGTTTTGCTAACACAGACTGGAATATGTTTTGGTATTCTTCTGATGGCATTGAGGAGTACACCTCATCAGTCACTGGCTTCATCAATAACTGCATCGATGACATCGTCCCCACAGTGACTGTACGTACATACCCCAACCAGAAGCAATGGATTACAGGCAACATCCGCACTGAGCTACAGGGTAGAGCTGCCGCTTTCAAGGTAGAGCTATGCCCTCCGACGAACCATAAAACAGGCCAATACAGGACAAAGATTGAATTGTACTAAACTGGCTCTGACGCTCGTCGGATGTGGCATGGCTTGCAAATTATTACAGACTACAAAGTGAAGCACAACCGCGAGCTGCCCAGTGACATGAGCCTACCAGACGAACTAAATTAGAACCATGCTAGCTTCGAGGCAAGTAACAGTGAAACATGCATGAGAGCATCAGCTGTTCATGACGACTGTGTGATCACGCGCTCCGTACCCGATGTGAGTAAGACCTTTAAACAGGTCAACATTCAAAAGGCCGCAGGGCCAGATGATTACCATGATGTGTACTCCGAGCATGCGCTGACCAACTGGCTAGTGTCTTCACTGACATTTTCAACCTGTCCCTGACTGAGTCTGTAATATCAACATGTTTCAAGCAAACCACCATAGTCCCTCGGCCCAAGAACACTAAGGTAACCTGCCTAAATTACTACCGATCCGTAGCACTCACGTCTGTAGCCATGAAGTGCTTTAAAAGGCCGGTCATGGCTCACATCAACACCATTATCCCAGAAACCCTAGACTCACTCCAACTTACATACTGCCCCAACAGATCCACAGATGATGCAATCACTATTGTACTCCACACTGCCCTTTCCCACCTGGACAAAAGGAACACCTATGTGAGAATGCTATTTGTTGACTACAGCTCAGTGTTCAACAGCATAGTGCCCTCAAAGCTCATCACTAAGCTAAGGACCCTGGGACTAAACACCTGCCTCTGCAACAGGATCCTGGACTTCCTGACGGGCCGCCCCCCAGGTGATAAGGTTAGGGAACAACATTTCCGCCATGCTGATCCTCAACATGGGGGTGCATGCTCAGTCACCTCCTGTACTCCCTGTTCACTCATGACTGCATGGCCAGGCACGACTCCAACACCATCATTAAGTTTTCCGATGACACAACAGTGGTAGACTGATCACCGACAATGATGACACAGCCTATAGGGAGGAGGTCAGAGAAATGGCCATTTGGTGCCAGGACAACAACCTCTCCCTCAACATGATCAAGACAAAGGAGATGATTGTGGACTACAGGAAAAGGAGGACCGAGCACGTCTCCATTCTCATCGACGGGGCTGTAGTGGAGTAGGTTCAGCGCTTCATGTTCCTTGGTGTCCACATCAACATCAAACTATCATGGTCCAAACACACCAAGACAGTCATGAAGAGGGCATAACAAAGCTTATTCCCCTTCAGGAGACTGGAAAGATTTGTCATGGGTCCTCAGATCCTCAAAAAGTTATACAGCTGCACCATTGAGAGCATCCTGACTGGTTGCATGCTTGCCTTTGTATGGCATCTGCTCGGCATCCGACCACAAGGCACTACAGATGGTAGTGCGACAGCCCAGTACATCACTGGAGCCAAGCTTCCTGCCATCCAGGACTTCTATACCAGACGGTGTCAGAGGAAGGCCCTTAAAATTGTCAAAGACTCCAGCCACCCTAGTCATAGACTGTTCTCTCTGCTACCGCTCGGCAAGCGGTACTGGAGCGTCAAGTCTAGGTCCAAAAGACTTCTGAACAGCTTCTACCCCCAAGCCGTAAGACTCCCGAACAGCTAATCAAATGGCTCCCCACTCTATTTGCATTGCCCCCCTGCCCCCTATGTTATGCTGCTGCTGCTACTCTCTTTTATTCTACCTACATGTACATATTACCTCAATTACCTCGACTAACCGGTGCCCTCGCACATTGACTCTGTACTGGTACCCCCTGTATATAGCCTTGCTATTGTTATTTTTCTGCTGCTCTTGAATTATTTGTAATTTTGTTTTTCATTGTTTTTACCCAGCTATTTTAAAAAAACGGTATTCTTGGTTCAGGGCTTGTAGGTCAACATTTCACTGTAAGGTCTACACCTGTTGTATTCAGCGCATGTCACGAATAAAATTGAATTTGATTTTATTTTATGTGCTTTTACAAATCATGTCCAATCAATTGAATTTACCACGGGTGGACTCCAATCAAGTTGTAGAAACATCTCAAGAATGATCAATGGAAACAGGATGTACCTGAGCTCAATTTAGAATCTCATAGCAAAAAATACTTATGTAAATAAGGTATTTGCTAAAATTTCTAAAAACCTCTTTTCACTTTGTCATTATGGGGTATTGTGCGTAGATTGATGAGGAAAATCTTTATTTAATCCATTTTAGAATAAGTCTGTAAAGTAACAAAATGTGGAAAGAGCCAAGGGGTCTGAATATTTTCTGAATGCACAGTATGGCTTTATCTCATCTACTCTGGACAGCATCATATTTTGCTAAAGTCTGGTATATAGCCCCCCTATTATATTAGCAGACAACTGTTGCCATAGACGACTCTGGTAACCTTTAGTGACCTTGTAAAATTACCATTCTCCACATGCAGCGATGGACATTACCCATCTCCACATGCAGTTGCGAGAAGGCGCTGATGGACATTACCCATCTCCACATGCAGTTGCAAGAAGGCGCTGATGGACAGTACCTATCTCCACATGCAGTTGCGAGAAGGCGCAGATGGACATTACCTATCTCCACATGCAGTTGCGAGAAGGCGCTGATGGACATCGCCCATCTCCACATGCAGTTGCGAGAAGGCGCAGATGGACATTACCTATCTCCACATGCAGTTGCGAGAAGGCGCAGATGGACATTACCTATCTCCACATGCAGTTGCGAGAAGGCGCTGATGGACATCGCCCATCTCCACATGCAGTTGCGAGAAGGCGCAGATGGACATTACCCATCTCCACATGCAGTTGCGAGAAGGCGCTGATGGACATTACCCATCTCCACATGCAGTTGCGAGAAGGCGCTGATGGACATCGCCCATCTCCACATGCAGTTGCGAGAAGGCGCTGATGGACATTACCCATCTCCACATGCAGTTGCGAGAAGGCGCTGATGGACATTACCCATCTCCACATGCAGTTGCGAGAAGGCGCTGATGGACATCGCCCATCTCCACATGCAGTTGCGAGAAGGCGCAGATGGACATTACCTATCTCCACATGCAGTTGCGAGAAGGCGCTGATGGACATTACCTATCTCCACATGCAGTTGCAAGAAGGCGCTGATGGACATTACCCATCTCCACATGCAGTTGCAAGAAGGCGCTGATGGACATTACCCATCTCCACATGCAGTTGCAAGAAGGCGCTGATGGACATTACCCATCTCCACATGCAGTTGCAAGAAGGCGCTGATGGACATTACCCATCTCCACATGCAGTTGCAAGAAGGCGCTGATGGACATTACCCATCTCCACATGCAGTTGCAAGAAGGCGCTGATGGACATTACCTATCTCCACATGCAGTTGCAAGAAGGCGCTGATGGACAGTACCTATCTCCACATGCAGTTGCGAGAAGGCGCTGATGGACATTACCTATCTCCACATGCAGTTGCGAGAAGGCGCAGATGGACATTACCCATCTCCACATGCAGTTGTTGCGACATCGCCCATCTCCACAGAGATGGACATTACCTATCTCCACATGCGCAGATGGACATTACCTATCTCCACATGCAGTTGCAGATGGATGCAGGCGCTGATGGACATTACCTATCTCCACATGCAGTTGCGAGAAGGCGCAGATGGACATTACCTATCTCCACATGCAGTTGCGAGAAGGCGCTGATGGACATCGCCCATCTCCACATGCAGTTGCGAGAAGGCGCAGATGGACATTACCTATCTCCACATGCAGTTGCGAGAAGGCGCTGATGGACATTACCTATCTCCACATGCAGTTGCATAATGGCGCCAATGGACATGGCCGCATTGTTTCAGACTGCTAAGTATCTTTGCAGTATTTTTTTGCTTGTGAGATATTAGTGCACAGTTGAAGTTCGGAGCACAAGCATTTCGCTACACCCGCAATAACAGCTACTAATCATGTGTATGTGACAAATCAAATTTGAGTTGACTAATGGAAAACCACCATGGAACCCAGCACACAGCCTGAATCCAAACAATAAAAACAACAGTCATGTGTGTAGCTACATGATATACAGTTGAAGTCGGAAGTTTACATACATCTTAGCCAAACACATTTACACTCAGTTTTTCACAATTCTTGACATTTAATCCCAGTAAATATTCACTGTTTTAGGTCAGTTAGGATCACCCCTTTATTTTAAGAATGTGAAATATCAAAATAATAGCAGAGAGAATTATTAATTTCAGCTTTTATTTCTTTCATCACATTCCCAGTAGGTCAGAAGTTTACATACACTCAATTAGTATTTGGTAGCATTGCCTTTAAATTGTTTAACTTGGGTCAAACGTTTCAAGTAGCCTTCCACAAGCTTCCCACAATAAATTGGGGGAATTTTGGCTCATTCCTCCTGACAGAGCTGGTGTAACTGTGTCAGATTTGTAGGCCTTCTTGCTCGCACACTCTTTTTCAGTTCTGTCCACAAATTATCTATGGGATTGCGGTCAGGGCTTTGTGATGGCCACTCCAATACCTTGACTTTGTTGTCCTTAAGCCATTTTGCCACAGCTTTGGAAGTATGCTTGAGGTCAGTGTCCATTTGGAAGACCCATTTGCGACCAAGCTTTAACTTCCTTACCGATGTCTTGAGATGCTGCTTTAATATATCCACATGATTTTCCTGCCTCATGACGCCATCTATTTTGTGAAGTGCACCAGTCCCTCCTGCAGCAAAGCACCCCCACAACATGATGCTGCCACCCCCGTGCTTCACAGTTCGGATGGTGTTCTTCGGCTTGCATGCCTCCCCATTTTTCCTCCAAACATAACGATGGTCATTATGGCCAAACAGTTCTATTTTCGTTTCATCAGACCAGAGGACATTTCTCCAAAAAGTATGAGCTATGTCCCCATATGCAAGCAGTAGTCTGGCTTTTTTTTACGGCGGTTTTGGAGCAGTGGCTTCTTCCTTGCTGAGCGCCAATTCAGGTTATGTCGATATAGGACCCTTTTTACTGTGGCTATAGATACTTTTGTGCCTGTTTCTTCCAGCATTTCACAAGGTCCTTTGCTGTTGTTCTGGTATTAATTTGCACTTTTCACACCAAAGTACGCTAATCTGTAGGAGACAGAATGCGTCTCCTTCCTGAGCGGTATGACGGCTGTGTGGTCCCATGGTGTTAATACTTGCGTACTATTGTTTGTACAGATGAACGTGGTACCTTCAGGCGTTTGGAAATTGCTCCCAAGGATGAACCAGACTTGTGGAGGTCTACAACTTTTTTTCAAGCAAAGAGGCACTGAGTTTGAAGGTAGGCCTTGCAATCCACAGGAACACCTCCGGTAATGGTTTCAATGTTTTCAGCTAGCAAGCTAGCTTGCTAATGCACGTGTTAGCATCAAGCTTCATCCCACAAACCACCAGCCTGTTCCCTATCACAGTGTCAGAGCACCTGAGATGACGTTGTGATGGGAAATTAAATCATACTATTATTGCATGAAAGTGGTTCATGATGCTAAAGTGGCTCAGTAGACAATTAGGCCAATATTCAGCTCAGTTCACTTCAAGTTAGTTCAGTTAAACTCGACTCAATTCAGGGCAGATCAGATCAGTTAATTTTAATTCAGTTGAGTTCAATTCAGTCACTGAATTACAGCTTTGGGACTTGGGGAGGGATAATGAACTTGATTATCAAGAATGGTCACAAGCTTAATCTTGAACATAACCTTTTAAACAATGGATATGACTAATCAAATGAGGATTTATAATGACACCATTAAGGATGGGATTCAGCTATCACTTACTATTGTTATTACTTTATGTCGTTAGCACTGTGTGGAAAAGGAATGTTAGCATGTGAGCTTTTTGATGATCAGGTAGAGCTATCAAAATTGACTCATGGTTGCGTTTGTAACAATCACTTTTCAACTGTAGTTTCACCTTTCATGTGTATGTGTGTGAGTGTGTGCATGTGTGTGTGTTTGTGTTTGTGTTTGTTCATGTGCGTGTGCATGCGCGTGCATGCATGAGTGAGAGAGATTTCGAGCCACAGAGGCACTCCAACAGATGAACAGAGTAGAAAGGGAGGGGATTAAGGATGTATAGTATGTCACTGGGTGCCTTGATCCCCTTCTGCTATAGCATTTTGATCCACTTCTGTTACAGAACCTTGATCCACTTCTGTTACAGAACCTTGACACCCTCTTGCTATAGTATAGAACCTTGACCCCCTGCTGTTAAAGAACCTTTATAGCCTCCTGTTAAAGAACCTTAAACCCCTCCTGCTATAGAACCTTGACCACCTCCTGTTAAACGACCTTGATCCCCTCCTGCTATCAAACCTTGAGTCCCTCCTGCTATAGAACCTTGATCCCCTCATGTTAAAGGATCTTGATCCCCTCCTGCTACAGCACTTGAAGCCCCTCCTGCTATAGAATCTTGACCCCCCTCCTGCTATAGAACCTTGACCTCCCTTTATAGAACCTTGAACCCCACCTGCTATATAACATTGATCCCCTCCTGCTATAGAACCTTGACCCCTCCTGTTATAGAACCTTGACACCCGTCCTGCTATTGATCCTTGACCCCCTCCTGCTATAGAACCTTGAACCCATCCTGTTATAGAACCTTGATCCCCTCCTGCTATAGTACCTTAAGCCCGTCCTGCTATAGAACCTTGATCCCCTCCTGCTATAGAACCTTGACACCCTCCTACTATAGAATCTTGACCCACTCCTGTTATAGAACCTTGACCCTCTCCTGCTATAGAACCTTGATCTCCTCCTGTTATAGAACCTTGACCCTCTCCTGCTATAGAACCTTGACCCCCTCCTGCTATAGAACATTGAACCTCTCCTGCTATAGAACCTTGGTCCCCTCCTGCTCTAGAACATTGACCCCCTCCTGTTCTAGAACATTGATCTCCTCCTGCTATTGAACCTTGAACCCATCCTGCTATAGAACCATGATCCCCTCCTGCTATAGAACCTTGATCCCTTCCTGGTATAGAACCTTGAACCCCTCCTGCTATAGAACCTTAATTCCCTACTGCTGTAGGACCTTGACCCCTCCTGTTATAGAACCTTGACCCCCTCCTGTTATAGAACATTGATCCCCGCCTGCTATAGAACCTTGAACCCCTCCTGCTATATAACTTTGATTCCCTCCTGCTATAGAACCTTGAACCCCTCCTGCTATAGAACCTTGACCCCCTCCTGTTATCAAACCTTGACCCCCCTTGTTATAGAACCTTGACCCCCCTCCTGCTGTAGAACCTTGATTTCCAATTGCTATAGGACTTTGATTCCCTCCTGCTATAGAACCTTGATCCCCTCCTTCTATAGAACCTTGACCCCCTCCTGTTATAGAACCTTGAACCCCTCCTGTTATAGAACCTTGAACCCCTCCTGCTATAGAACCTTGATCTCCTCCTGTTATAGAACCTTGACCCCTCCTGCTATAAAACCTCGATTCCCTCCTGCTATAGAACATTGATCCCCTCCTTCTATAAAACCTTGATTCCCTCCTGCTATAGAACCTTGACGCCCTCCTGCCCCCAGAATATGATTTTAGGGGATGATAGACAAAAGTCTACACATAATGCTCCTTGATATACATGCACACACACATGGGTTTCTCTTTATTGAGATCTATACAGATGTATTTCCTAGATGCTTTTAGTGTGAACCCTCTGGAGGGTTGGGAAAGGGCCTATGCAAAGGGACACAATCGTGTTCTCTACTTATCTCTCATTCACCAAGTAGTGATCAACTTCAAGCCTATCCTCAAACTTTGGAGAGTTAAACATGGCAAAACTGGCTTGAAAAAACTACTTAGTTTGTGGTTCCCAGATATTATCCAATGATAAGCTTTCTAGAGGGAAACCATGTGGATTATAGTTGTCAGGATTAACTTGATGATACCCCAGTATGTCGATAAGAAGTTTTGTTTTGTGACTGAAATTAGATGTGAATGTGATTAGAATTGTAACCATGGTGATATCAAGGCTCTCACTCTCTCTGTAGATGGCTATAGTTTTAGAAGAGAGGAGATTGAGGTTTTCTGCAGTGGATTATAGAGATTTAATGATTCGTTCTTGTTTCTGTGAGTATCCCACACTGGGTTGGAACTTCATAGCCTCAGCTCTCTGTATTTGAAGCAGTCCTCTTGTATCTCACAGTCATACAGGAATCAAAGAAAACCCTTACGGAGAAACCATGTGAATTTCACATGTGATCACGTGACCTCGTGTGGTTTTTCCGTAAGGGACGTTCAATGCAGTGAGGCACAGGCAGCAGGTGTGTAGCAAGGTTTGTTTTGTGTGTATTTTTCGCTAAACACACACGTACACACACAAAATAAACATATGTTGACAAGAAGACAAGTACGCATAAATATGCCCAAGCCCAAATTCATTTGACCCCTGAAGAGAATGGAGTCCAAAGGGATTTGATCTCCCCTCATCAGTATGCTCTTCCTAATCGAAGTCTTCAGAGACAAAGGGATTTGATCTCCCCTCATCAGCATGCTCTCCCTAAATCTAAGTCTTCAGAGACAAAGGGATTTGATCTCCCAAAATCAGCATGCTCTTCCTAATCTAAGTCTTCAAAGACAAAGGGATTTGATCTCCCCTCATCAGCATGCTCTCCCTAATCTAAGTCTTCAGAGACAAAGGGATTTGATCTCCCCTCATAAGCATGCTCTCCCTAATCTAAGTCTTCAGAGACAAAGGGATTTGATCTCCACACATCAGCATGCTCTCCCTAATCTAAGTCTTCAGAGACAAAGGGATTTGATCTCCCAAAATCAGCATGCTCTCCCTAATCTAAATCTTCAGACAAAGGGATTTGATCTCCCCTCATCAGCATGCTCTCCCTAATCTAAGTCTTCATAGACAAAGGGATTTGATCTCCACACATCAGCATACTCTCCCTAATCTAAGTCTTCAGAGACAAAGGGATTTGATCTCCCAAAATCAGCATGCTCTCCCTAATCTAAATCTTCAGACAAAGGGATTTGATCTCTCCTCATCAGCATGCTCTCCCTAATCTAAGTCTTCAGACAAAGGGATTTGATCTCCACACATCAGCATGCTCTCCCTAATCTAAATCTTCAGACAAAGGGATTTGATCTCCCCTAATCAGCATGCTCTCCCTAATCTAAGTCTTCAGACAAAGGGATTTGATCTCCCCACATCAGCATGCTCTCCCTAATCTAAATCAATCAGTAGGACAATGTAGCATTCTCAGAGTCATGAAATATAATAACCATCAGGGCTTACCCTGCAGCACCTTAGCTTTAAGGTACTGTTCTAAGAGAGTACATTATTTCATATTACTGCATTCCCCAGTCCTTTCTCTAAATGACTTCTCTCTCTGTCAGATGGAACCCAGATGGAACACTTCCCATTGGGCTGAAACTGGTTGAGTCAGCGTTGTTTCCATGTCCTTTAGGTGTTGAATTGAGTGCTCTGATGAAAGGAGTGGGTCACTCAAAACTGTTCCTGACATTACTCTGACATGGTGATATTCATACGACATTTTAGAAGAAAAAAAAGACTATATTAAGAACAGCTACTCTAAACTACAGCAGACAAGAGAAATAACAATCCTCCTTATCACTATAGATATCATAGAGGACAAACAACCACCAAAGAGCAATGTTTTTTTCTCAGCCTTGACAGTTGTATTCAAGCTGAGTCATTGCTGAATGGTTTGTGCAGATACACTGTCCGGCTATAGACCCCCTTTTGTGTTGCACTTGAGAGAGCCAATGCCGCTTAGTTCACTCTGTAGTTGTAAAGACCACCTCCACCCACCCTTGAGATGAGTGTAAACCCACTCTAATCGCAGACAGTCACCCGGTGTTGCAGCAGTGTGTGTTGATGTGTCATGCTTAGGACCCTGTGTTATGCTGTACAGTTAAACCATTTGCACTGTTTCATTCAGCTGGACTGTGGCTACCCAGTATTAGACTGCCACCTGTTGAAGCAAGAACTTCACCGAATATCAAATGTTTTAGTGAATAGAAAAACACTTGGAGTTACTCTTGAACTCTTATTAAAGACACAATCTGGGATATGTCCAGCTGTTTAATAGTCATTTCAATGAATGACGAGTGCCATTGGTATGTGTCATTGCTATGTGAAATTATGTAACCAGTTGCCTTATTGGTTTCAAAATGTATTTCATTTAATCCATGAGGAGTTTCCCACGCAAAACAGGATATATGAGAAGAATTGTTGTCACTGTTATCCCTTGACTAACCCAGAGGAATCAGTGCAAAATGCAGATTTATCGCCCCCTACAGTTACTTTACACTATCAGCAGGAGTTTAATTTCCCTTCCTGTCTGGCGAGGACAGCATTCCCTTCCTGTCTGGCTAGGACAGCATTCCCTTCCTGTCTGGCTAGGACAGCATTCCCTTCCTGTCTGGCTAGGACAGCATTCCCTTCCTGTCTGGCTAGGACAGCATTCCCTTCCTGTCTGGCTAGGACAGCATTCCCTTCCTGTCTGGCAAGGACAGAATTCCCTTCCTGTCTGGCTAGGATACATATGGATACATATTTTCAAATGGAGGAACGCTAACAGCAACAAGGAGCTCGGGTGGAACATAGTGGTATGGTCTGGTTTATTTGTTTACATTGTCCCCTTAGTGAGACACATAGGCACTCTAGCCAGAAGACACATGGATTCATGCTATGGATCTGCAACATCCAATAATAACTTCTCCTGTCCTATTCGGTGTACTGTGTGAATTTCAACTGTTCTGCCTTATTATTATTGGACCATGCTGGTCATTTATGAACATTTGAACATCTTGGCCATGTTCTGTTATAATCTCCACCCGGCACAGCCAGAAGAGGACTGGCCACCCCACATAGCCTGGTTCCTCTCTAGGTTTCTTCCTAGGTTTTGGCCTTTCTAGGGAGTTTTTCCTAGCCACCGTGCTTCTACACCTGCATTGCTTGCTGTTTGGAGTTTTAGGCTGGGTTTCTGTACAGCACTTTGAGATATCAGCTGATGTACGAAGGGCTATATAAATACATTTGATTTGATTTGATTTGATTAATATCTGTGAGAAATGACTGAAATCAAATCACATTTTATTTGTCACATGCCCGAATACTTCAGGTACAGGTATACTTTACTGGGAAATGCTTACTTATGAGCCTTTTCCCAGCAATGCAGAGTTAAAAAGTATTTTCATGATCAATGTATTTTTTAAAATTTTTATCTGTCAGACAGACACAAAGTTCCCTCGAGCTAAACAACAGGTTTTGAAAGCTATCTGGAGATTTGTGAACAGGAAACTTGTCATTGACAGGAGATGCCAGTGGTCTATATACCTGATGAATGCTGGCCTTACAGTGTCATAAGATATTGGATATACAGTATATCACATTAGAAACATAATTAAAGGTTGTGGGTATACAGTATATCACATTAGAAACCTAGTTAAAGGTTGTGGATAAACAGTATATCACATTAGAAACCTAGTTAAAGGTTGTGGATATACAGTATATCACATTAGAAACCTAGTTAAAGGTTGTGGATAAACAGTATATCACATTAGAAACCTAGTTAAAGGTTGTGGATAAACAGTATATCGCATTAGAAACCTAGTTAAAGGTTGTGGATATACAGTATATCACATTAGAAACCTAGTTAAAGGTTGTGGATAAACAGTATATCACATTAGAAACCTAGTTAGTTAACAGTATATCACATTTAGTTAAAGGTTGTGGATAAACAGTATATCACATTAGAAACCTAGTTAAAGGTTGTGGATAAACAGTATATCACATTAGAAACCTAGTTAAAGGTTGTAGATATACAGTATATCACATTAGAAACCTAGTTAAAGGTTGTGGATATACAGTATATCACATTAGAAACATAGTTAAAGGTTAAACAGTAGTTAAGGTTGTGGGTATACAGTATATCACATTAGAAACCTAGTTAAAGGTTGTGGATAAACAGTATATCACATTAGAAACCTAGTTAAAGGTTGTGTACAGATAAACAGTATATCACATTAGAAACCTAGTTAAAGGTTGTGGATAAACAGTATATCACATTAGAAACATAGTTAAAGGTTGTGGATATACAGTATATCACATTAGAAACCTAGTTAAAGGTTGTGGATAAACAGTATATCACATTAGAAACCTAGTTAAAGGTTGTGGATATACAGTATATCACATTAGAAACCTAGTTAAAGGTTGTGGATAAACAGTATATCACATTAGAAACCTAGTTAAAGGTTGTGGATAAACAGTATATCGCATTAGAAACCTAGTTAAAGGTTGTGGATAAACAGTATATCACATTAGAAACCTAGTTAAAGGTTGTGGATAAACAGTATATCACATTAGAAACCTAGTTAAAGGTTGTGGGTATACAGTATATCACATTAGAAACCTAGTTAAAGGTTGTGGGTAAACAGTATATCACATTAGAAACCTAGTTAAAGGTTGTGGATAAACAGTATATCACATTAGAAACATAGTTAAAGGTTGTGGATATACAGTATATCACATTAGAAACTAGTTAAAGTATATCACATTTAGTTAAAGGTTGTGGATATACAGTATATCACATTAGAAACCTAGTTAAAGGTTGTGGATAAACAGTATATCACATTAGAAACCTAGTTAAAGGTTGTGGATATACAGTATATCACATTAGAAACATAGTTAAAGGTTGTGGATAAACAGTATATCACATTAGAAACATAGTTAAAGGTTGTGGATATACAGTATATCACATAAAGGTTGTGGATATACAGTATATCACATTAGAAACCTAGTTAAGTTAAAGGTTGTGGGATATACAGTATATCACATTAGAAACCTAGTTAAAGGTTGTGGATATACAGTATATCACATTAGAAACCTAGTTAAAGGTTGTGGATAAACAGTATATCACATTAGAAACATAGTTAAAGGTTGTGGATATACAGTATATCACATTAGAAACATAGTTAAAGGTTGTGGGTATACAGTATATCACATTAGAAACATAGTTAAAGGTTGTGGGTATACAGTATATCACATTAGAAACCTAGTTAAAGGTTTGTAAACAGTATATCACATTAGAAACCTAGTTAAAGGTTGTGGATATACAGTATATCACATTAGAAACCTAGTTAAAGGTTGTGGATAAACAGTATATCACATTAGAAACCTAGTTAAAGGTTGTGGATAAACAGTATATCACATTAGAAACCTAGTTAAAGGTTGTGGATAAACAGTATATCATTAGAAACATTAGAAACACTAGTTAAAGGTTGTGGATAAACAGTATATCACATTAGAAACCTAGTTAAAGGTTGTAGATAAACAGTATCACATTAGAAACATAGTTAAAGTTGTGGATAAACAGTATCACATTAGAAACTAGTTAAAGGTTGTGGATATAGTATATCACATTAGAAACCTAGTTAAAGGTTGTGGATATACAGTATATCACATTAGAAACATAGTTAAAGGTTGTGGATATACAGTATATCACATTAGAAACCTAGTTAAAGGTTGTGGATAAACAGTATATCACATTAGAAACCTAGTTAAAGGTTGTGGGTATACAGTATATCACATTAGAAACCTAGTTAAAGGTTGTGGATATACAGTATATCACATTAGAAACCTAGTTAAAGGTTGTGGATATACAGTATATCACATTAGAAACATAGTTAAAGGTTGTGGGATATACAGTATATCACATTAGAAACATAGTTAAAGTATACAGTATATCACATTAGAAACCTAGTTAAAGGTTGTGGATATACAGTATATCACATTAGAAACCTAGTTAAAGGTTGTGGATATACAGTATATATACAGTATATCACATTAGAAACCTAGTTAAAGGTTGTGGATAAACAGTATATCACATTAGAAACAGTTAGATATACAGTAACATTAGAAAGTTAAAGGTTGTGGATATACAGTATATCACATTAGAAACCTAGTTAAAGGTTGTGGATAAACAGTATATCACATTAGAAACCTAGTTAAAGGTTGTGGATAAACAGTATATCACATTAGAAACCTAGTTAAAGGTTGTGGATATACAGTATATCACATTAGAAACCTAGTTAAAGGTTGTGGATGGATAAACATATCACATTAGAAACCTAGTTAAAATAAACAGTATATCACATTAGAAACCTAGTTAAAGGTTGTAGATATACAGTATATCACATTAGAAACCTAGTTAAAGGTTGTAGATAAACAGTATATCACATTAGAAACCTAGTTAAAGGTTGTGGATAAACAGTATATCACATTAGAAACATAGTTAAAGGTTGTAGATAAACAGTATATCACATTAGAAACCTAGTTAAAGGTTGTGGATAAACAGTATATCACATTAGAAACCTAGTTAAAGGTTGTGGATATACAGTATATCACATTAGAAACCTAGTTAAAGGTTGTGGATAAACAGTATATCACATTAGAAACCTAGTTAAAGGTTGTAGATAAACAGTATATCACATTAGAAACCTAGTTAAAGGTTGTAGATACAAACAGTATATGGAAACAGTATACATTAGAAACCTAGTTAAAGGTTGTGGATATACAGTATATCACATTAGAAACCTAGTTAAAGGTTGTGGATATACAGTATATCACATTAGAAACATAGTTAAAGGTTGTGGATAAACAGTATATCACATTAGAAACATTAGAAATAGTTAAAGGTTGTGGATAAACAGTATATCACATTAGAAACCTAGTTAAAGGTTGTGGATATACAGTATATCACATTAGAAACCTAGTTAAAGGTTGTGGATAAACAGTATATCACATTAGAAACATTAGAAACCTAGTTAAAGGTTGTGGATAAACAGTATATCACATTAGAAACCTAGTTAAAGGTTGTAGATAAACAGTATATCACATTAGAAACCTAGTTAAAGGTTGTAGATAAACAGTATATCACATTAGAAACCTAGTTAAAGGTTGTGGATATACAGTATATCACATTAGAAACATAGTTAAAGGTTGTGGATATACAGTATATCACATTAGAAACCTAGTTAAAGGTTGTGGATAAACAGTATATCACATTAGAAACCTAGTTAAAGGTTGTGGATAAACAAATCACCTAGTTAAAGGTTGTGGATATACAGTATATCACATTAGAAACCTAGTTAAAGGTTGTGGGTATACAGTATATCACATTAGAAACCTAGTTAAAGGTTGTGGATAAACAGTATATCACATTAGAAACATAGTTAAAGGTTGTGGATATACAGTATATCACATTAGAAACATAATTAAAGGTTGTGGGTATACAGTATATCACATTAGAAACATAGTTAAAGGTTGTGGGTATACAGTATATCACATTAGAAACCTAGTTAAAGGTTGTGGATAAACAGTATATCACATTAGAAACCTAGTTAAAGGTTGTGGATATACAGTATATCACATTAGAAACCTAGTTAAAGGTTGTGGATAAACAGTATATCACATTAGAAACCTAGTTAAAGGTTGTAGATAAACAGTATATCACATTAGAAACCTAGTTAAAGGTTGTAGATAAACAGTATATCACATTAGAAACCTAGTTAAAGGTTGTAGATAAACAGTATATCACATTAGAAACCTAGTTAAAGGTTGTGGATATACAGTATATCACATTAGAAACATAGTTAAAGGTTGTGGATATACAGTATATCACATTAGAAACCTAGTTAAAGGTTGTGGATAAACAGTATATCACATTAGAAACCTAGTTAAAGGTTGTGGGTATACAGTATATCACATTAGAAACCTAGTTAAAGGTTGTGGATATACAGTATATCACATTAGAAACCTAGTTAAAGGTTGTGGATAAACAGTATATCACATTAGAAACATAGTTAAAGGTTGTGGGTATACAGTATATCACATTAGAAACATAGTTAAAGGTTGTGGATAAACAGTATATCACATTAGAAACATAGTTAAAGGTTGTGGGTATACAGTATATCACATTAGAAACATAGTTAAAGGTTGTGGATAAACAGTATATCACATTAGAAACCTAGTTAAAGGTTGTGGATATACAGTATATCACATTAGAAACATAGTTAAAGGTTGTGGATAAACAGTATATCACATTAGAAACATAGTTAAAGGTTGTGGATATACAGTATATCACATTAGAAACCTAGTTAAAGGTTGTGGGTATACAGTATATCACATTAGAAACCTAGTTAAAGGTTGTGGATATACAGTATATCACATTAGAAACCTAGTTAAAGGTTGTGGATAAACAGTATATCACATTAGAAACATAGTTAAAGGTTGTGGATATACAGTATATCACATTAGAAACATAATTAAAGGTTGTGGGTATACAGTATATCACATTAGAAACATAGTTAAAGGTTGTGGGTATACAGTATATCACATTAGAAACCTAGTTAAAGGTTGTGGATAAACAGTATATCACATTAGAAACATAGTTAAAGTTGTGGATATACAGTATATCACATTAGAAGCATAGTTAAAGGTTGTGGGTATACAGTATATCACATTAGAAACCTAGTTAAAGGTTGTGGATATACAGTATATCACATTAGAAACCTAGTTAAAGGTTGTGGATATACAGTATATCACATTAGAAACCTAGTTAAAGGTTGTGGATAAACAGTATATCACATTAGAAACATAGTTAAAGGTTGTGGGTATACAGTATATCACATTAGAAACCTAGTTAAAGGTTGTGGATATACAGTATATCACATTAGAAACCTAGTTAAAGGTTGTGGATATACAGTATATCACATTAGAAACCTAGTTAAAGGTTGTGGATATACAGTATATCACATTAGAAACCTAGTTAAAGGTTGTGGATAAACAGTATATCACATTAGAAACCTAGTTAAAGGTTGTGGATATACAGTATATCACATTAGAAACCTAGTTAAAGGTTGTGGATATACAGTATATCACATTAGAAACCTAGTTAAAGGTTGTGGATATACAGTATATCACATTAGAAACATAGTTAAAGGTTGTGGATAAACAGTATATCACATTAGAAACCTAGTTAAAGGTTGTGGATATACAGTATATCACATTAGAAACCTAGTTAAAGGTTGTGGGTAAACAGTATATCACATTAGAAACCTAGTTAAAGGTTGTGGATAAACAGTATATCACATTAGAAACCTAGTTAAAGGTTGTGGGTAAACAGTATATCACATTAGAAACCTAGTTAAAGGTTGTGGATAAACAGTATATCACATTAGAAACCTAGTTAAAGGTTGTGGATAAACAGTATATCACATTAGAAACATAGTTAAAGGTTGTGGGTATACAGTATATCCAGTTACACTTGTGATCTTGTCTTTACTTGGAAATGATGTTATTTTCACCATAATGTGTACTTTTACATCACCATCAAATGTGTTTACATTTTTCACAGCAGTTTCATTTGTTTTCGTATTTTCACCAAAAGTGCAGTGTTCATACCTTTTACCTGAACTTTTTTTATTAGAATTTTTTACATATGGTAGCAACCCAAACTAGTATCCCAAACATAAACTCAAGAAGCCCTGGAAACTCCAAGTGGCAGTACAACACCTCCTTTTGTACACAATACACATACATCACAGGTGGCTTGTGGCACCTTAATTGGGCTCATAGTAATGGCTGAAACGGAATAAATCAAATGGTATTGTCATGGCTGTTGAAGGAAGAACTGGACCAAGGTGCAGAGTGGTCAGCGTACATTTTCTTTTATTATAAAAAATGACGCCAACAAAACAACAAACGTGAAAACAACCGTGAAGCCATGTGCCATAAACAAAAGTCAACTTCCCACAAAGACAGGTAGGAAGAAGGCTACCTAAGTATGGTTCTCAATCAGAGACAACGATAGACAGCTGTCCCTGATTGAGAACCCTACACGGCCAAAATATAGAAATGCAAATAATAGAACATAGAATACCCACCCCAAATCACACCCTGACCAAACCAAATAGAGACATAAAAAAGGATCTTTAAGGTCAGGGCGTGACAGGTATCAAACACATGGTTTCCATATGCTTGATACCAATCCATTCACTCCATTCCAGACATTATTAGCAGTCTTCCCATCACCAGCTTCCTGTGTTGTTGCACATCATTACAAGAAAAACATACATACTGTAGACAGAAGTCAGAATGACCAACGGTTGGAAGTATTGGGGAGTTCCATTGCTTTGGACAAAGTTGGGGAAGGAGTTTAGAGTAATGGAGGACTGACATGGTTCGTCAGAGTAGCACAAACAGTCAAATCTGTCAGCAAACCAGTCAATCTCATGTTGGGACATTTCACCCTTCACAGCCAGATTGCCTGTTTTATATCTCTTGATCTGGAAGGTATATGGGTTGAGGTGTAGGTAGTCGTCTCTGTCCCAGTGCTTTCTTATGCATCGGCCATTTGCCCGACACAAAGCCTCGCTGCACAGCCGTGATGCTGTGGAAACATTCAAGATGTATGGATTCATGATCTTCTCCAGGTGGCGTCTGGCAGTGATGCAGGAGTCCTGTGAAAAGTTAGGGGCAGAATGTTAAAGTGATTTTGTTGTGTTTACATTAAATGTTTGATTAAATGCATTTAGGTGTTAAAGATGTATGGATTGTTCTTAGAAGCATATGAAATAGATCTGTAAAGAAATAGGGAGCATACCTCTGAGTCAGTGACATTCATGTCCCCCCAGGAGATCACCCCAGCCGCTCCCAGGGCAGCTGCCTCCCCAATGGTGTTCACCAGGTCATACTGGAAACCACAGAGTTACAAAGTCAGAAGGGAAAATCACTATGACATAATACACCCCCACCAAGTCATTTAAAAGATACAAATCACACCAAGTTATTCAAAGGATACACATTTTGCCAAGACAAAACACTAGCACTTCAAACACACTTCAAACAATAACATGATAGAAAATGGGTGTCACGTTCTGACCTTTATTTCCTTTGTTTTGTATTTATTTGGTATGGTCAGGGCGTGAGTTGGGTGGGCAGTCTATGTTTGTTTTTCTAGGTTTTGGGTATTTCTATGTTTCGGCCTAGTATGGTTCTCAATCAGAGGCGGGTGTCATTAGTTGTCTCTGATTGACAATCATACTTAGGTAGCCTGGGTTTCACTGTGTGTTTGTGGGTGATTGTTCCTGTCTCTGTGTTTGCACCAGACAGGACTGTTTAGGTTTTCGCACATTTATTGTTTTGTTAGTTATTTCATGTCTAGTTCCTTTATTAAAGAACATGAATAACCACCACGCTGCATTTTGGTCCGCTTCTCCTTCACCACAGGAAAACCCTTACAATGAGACTAAACAAAGTTGTCATGTTGGTAGAACAGAGGATTAAAGAAAGAAAGAGATGGAGAGATCACTATGATTTTTTAGCAATACCCTTGAGACATTTAGGCCAGGGGTCGGATAAAGGTTTTAGCAACATAAAAAACTATACATCTTTTTTGTAGGATTTTAGTTTTATGTCAAAAAAGACTAAAATCACCAGCATTCCAGTAAAACATTTGTTTAATTTAGGAAATCTATTAAATTATTCCCACAAATATAAAAAGAGACATATGTGATCGTGTCTCAATGTAATCAAGGTATGAAAGTATTGTTCTTTTGAAATACAATCTCTTTTTGGGCTTAGTTGTGGTCAATTATGCAGTGTACAAATTATTATAATTAATTTCCATCCTCTCCCACGGCTGAATCTAGTTGCAGACCCCTGGTTTAGGCTATGTCTGATTTTAGGCCAGTTAGTGTGCTGTCAGGCACATAAATAGTTTTCAGATCTCTTGACAGTGTTCACTGACCTCTGACATGTAGTCATCACCACTATCTTTGAAAACTGGGCGGATGTAGGCGTAGACAGGAATGGCGTAACTTTGGTTGGGGAGCATGGATACTCTCATAGCCTCCTGAATGCGGTGGCGGACAAACAGGCGGGCTTGGTAGGAATCTCTCAGGATCAGCTCCAGATAGATGGATGGATAGAGAGCAGTGGATTCCTTCCATAGCCACATCAACTCATCGTTCCTCTCTTGCTCAAGCTCAGGACAACTCCCAGAATAATCACTCATATCCTGGTTGTAGTCGTAGTTGTAACAGTCCGGGTACAGATAGTATCCCCAAAGCCTGTTGGGTCTTAGCCTCTTCCCAACCAAGAGAGATCGGAGAAAGTATCGCTTTGCTGCTCGCTCAAACACTATCTTGGCTCTGTCTTCGGCCTCGTCGTCGGATAAGGTTGGGGTCTTGGTTTTCACAGTCTCAATTGACAGATCTCGATAGATGTCCTTGCTGCCCCAGTTCCGGACCCACTGTGGTCGCCACTCCTCAAAGTCAAGGATGGCGAGGCCCGGTTGGTCTTCGGGGATGTAGTATTCAATGTCATCTTCGGCCTGCTCACGGTGTTCCTGGAAATCAATCAGCTGTGGAAGGCCTTCATCATACATTTCCCCTGTGTCCTCGTCCACGTAGGGGAAGAGGCCGAAACGGTCAGTGTAGAAAATGGAGATGCTTTGGTTGGTGGCAGACTTCAAAGTGCTGCTCACTAACTGGAAGTGGGAGAGGTTGAGACCTATGCCAAATCTGGTCTCGCAGAGTTCTGTGGGAGCGTTCCACATGAATAGGAAGGGGTAGTCAGGATCTACAGGTGGGTCTGTTTTAGGTAGTGCCCAGTTAGTGCCCAGCAGAGTCATGAGAAGAAAACATTCCATTAAGTGCAGTCCACGAACGGAGACCCTGTCCAGATTCATTTTCAACTCTTTGTCTTATTCCTTAAGATGGGAAAACAAAGCATAATGAAGTTTTTGTGAGTAATGTTTTGGAGCAGTATCAAAAGAAAGCACATCCAACCCAGATTTAAGTAGGTCAATGTGTTCTGCACTACCTTTCTTTTCAAAGCAGATTTCCTTTCAAAGAAGAAGTATTTGTTTTTGTTTGATGTAATTTTGGCAAATACAAACATAACTGTGACATCACTGGTCAGCATTCTATCCTGCACCATCTACTCAAAAAAAGCTTTTCAATTTAAAGTGTTCAATTCAATAAAAATAATTACATTTTTCTGCGAGGGAACATCTTGTGTGGAGAGGAAAATACAACCAAACACTGCACAAATTGTAAAAATAGAAGTAATAGTCCAAATGGAGGCAATAGAGAATGACATCAGCACAAAACTAAGCACATTGTATTCAATCTTTTTTTTGTTTTTTTTCACCTTTATTTAACCTGGTAGGCAAGTTGAGAACAAGTTCTCACTTATAACTGCTACCTGGCCAAGAAAAAGCAAAGCAGTTCGACACATATAACAACACAGAGTTACACATGGAGTAAAACAAACATACACATCAATAATACAGTAGAAAAATAAGTCTATATACAATGTGAGCAAATGAGGTGAATCATATCTGTGATTTCTCAACTGCTGAAAATGAACACCCCATTTCCTGTACAATAGATTCCATTATTATGTAAAGGGTAATTGATGTTCTGTTTTTCTCTTTCCTCAAGAACACCTGTTGGTACTTGTACAATTTCACAATGTATTGCAACTGGAAGAGTGGGAATTGGAGTTGATGATCATTGACTAGCAATGCCTGACGTGTGAATTAGAGCTCTGTGATATGGACAAAAATCCGTAATACAATATATTGCCTGAATATTGTGAGTATGATGATTAGAACTATACATTTATAACATTAATGTGCATCACATATATATATATTTTATATACTTTAAACTACAAATAGTTTGATGGTTGAAGTCATCAATTGTAAAATGAACAAACACCCATATTAACAAACGTATTTCGCATTTCTGTAGTAAATGTGAATTATTTTAATGAAGGATATCTGCAAAATGTCTGCGAAAAGTGATTGGTATGGTCAGAGTTTATTGTCCCAGTTCTACACTCTTAGAAAAAAGGGTTCCAAAAGGGCTCTGAAGCTGTCAACATAGGATAACACTTTTTTGTTCCAGGAAGAACCTTTATTGGTTCAAGGTAGAACTATTTTGGGTTCCATGTAGAACCCTTTCCACAAAGGGTACTACATGGAACCCAAAATAGTTCTACCTGGAACCAAAAGGGGTTCTTCAAAGGGTTATCCTATGAGGACAGCCGAAGACCCCTTTTTGGTTCTACATAGCACCTTTTTTTCTGAGAGTGTACATGTATCTCTCACTTGAACTAATTTGGATGGTGGTTGTACTGGAATAAAGTCACATCCAGTTAAGCTGTCTCGTGTCCAAGTCTCTTCTTTAATAAGGCTGATGTTCCACTCTCTGAAACCTACAAACGGAGCGTTGCATTACCACCATCTCAATTCATTTACATGGCAGACAGGAACTTAGACACACGTCAGGCATTACTAATCAATGATCATCAACTCCAATTCCCACTCTCATTCCTCACATTATGCAACCTTGTAATGTACTCAAGGTTTAAAAAGGCTTCTAAAAGTTTGTCATTTCCACTTTGAAAAATGAATCAAACCATACTAAAATGTCCATTAATTATAATCCAGATAATAATTCACATTTCCTTTTGTTGCAGGATTATTTTCCTGCTGTTGCGAACTGGCTCAAATTAAGATCCTATATCTATACCACTTCAAACTTACTTCAAACAATAACATGAGAGAAAATGAGACTTAACAAAGTTGTCGAGCTGGTAGAACAAAGGAATAAAGGTTACAATATGAATGTGCACACACCTGTTCCAGGGATTCGCACACAAATCCCTTGCAATTCAGCACACTCTGTAGTTCCCCTTCTCCTGCTCAAAATGTTTGATCCCTTAATACAAACCTCACCACAGGTCTCATCTGGGAAATTTAAATAGTGTGTCTCTAAATACGTTTTGCGACAGCTTTGAGCGTAGCTTGGTGTTACAAAGCAAACGCTTGCGTAAACTTGTCAGCACGGAGAAGACAGACGTTGATTTATATGCTAGGTCTTGTGACTCCCTCAGGGGGTTCTATTTATTGGGATTCGTTGATATGAACAGGTTTAAAATGAACTTGTCTGTGCCTGGAGGGGGGTATGAGGAAACATGTTTATCACAACAATGTGTGGACACCACCAAATATCCTTGCTATGTGTCATGACACACAAGGAATGCTTTGTCTCTAGTATCTTTCCCTCTATATGCTTGGTCAGTTTAAATTGGAAATGTACTGCTGAGTAATTGTACATACGTAGCCAGTAATTTCATCATATCTATGACCGAATCTGTTCATTCTTTGGAGTCTAAGACGTTGGGGGGGGAGAAGTTTGCACATCGACGGTACCGACTTCGTACGAGTCTCTTGACACTTGTGGGGGTCATAGAGCAAAATGGAGAACATCATTCGTGAGTCTCCCCCTTTCAAAAGACTGGTCATAATAGCTCAAGTCCTTCAGACACAACAGATGTTTTTGTGAGAAGACTGATTTTCGGGATGTCTCATGGTCTGACAAACACCGCTCTAGCTTTGCCACCTTTCACCACAGTTGTGGAAGTGCGACAGGCAGATGTGGTGGATTGAGAAGCATCCAATGCAAAAAAACATCTCTATCTTAAACATTGATTGGGACCCAAATGCAGACTGTATTGAAGTAACAATATTTATTACAGCAACAGGGGCAGGCAAACGACAGGGGCAAGCAAACAACGGGCAGGGGTCGATTATCCAGAGTAGTGGCAAAGGCGCAGGACGGCAGGCAGGCTCAGGCTCAGGGGCAGGCAGAGTGGTCAGGCAGGCAGGCTCAGAGTCAAGACAGGCAAAGGTCAAAACCAGGAGAGCGAGAAAAAGAGACTGGGGGAAAACAGGAGCTGAGACAAAATGCTGGTTGACTTGACAAATAGGACATACTGGCAACAGACAAACAGAGAACACAGGTATAAGTACCAAGGCATGACAGTTACAGGCTCTGCATACTGTCCAAAGCAGGCCTCTCACCCTGTTCCTAGAGAGCTACCGTCCTGTAGGTTTTCACTCCAACCCTAATCTAGCACACTTGAATCTAATAATAAACTGGATAGTTACAACTGTGGTTGGAGCGAAAACCTACTGGAGGGTAGCTCTCTCAGAACAGGGTTTGAGAGCCCTGGTCAAAAGGATACCAAATAATGGGCATATAATTATAGGCAGAGTCGCAAAGAAAAAGCCATATCTCAGACTGGCCGATAAAAATAAAAGGTTAAGATGGACAAAATAACACAGACACTGGACAGAGGAACTCTACCTAGAAGGCCAGCATCCTGGAGTCGCCTCTTCACTTTTAACGTTGAGACTGGTGTTTTACGGGTACTATTTAACGAAGCTGCCAGTTGAGGACTTGTGAGACGTCTGTTTCTCAAGCTAGACACTATAATGTACTTGTCCTCTTACTGAGTTGTGCACCGCGGCCTCCCATTCCTCTTTCTATTCTGGTTAGAGCCAGTTTGCGCTGTTCTGTGAAGGGAGTAGTAGACAGCGCTGTACGAGATCTTCAGTTTCTTGGCAATTTCTCGCATGGAGTAGCCCTTATTTCTCAGAACAAGAATAGACTGACGAGTTTCAGAAGAAAATTATTTGTTTCTGGCTATTTTGAGCCTGTAATCAAACCCAAAAATGCTGATGCTCCAGATACTCACCCACTGTAAAGAAGGCCAGTTGTATTGCTTCTTTATTCAGAACAACATTTTTCAGTTGTGCTAACATAATTGCAAAAGGGTTTTCTCATGATCAATTAGCCTTTTAAAATGACTAACTTGGATTAGCTAACACAACGTGTCATTGGAACACAGGAGTGATGTTTGCTGATAATGGGCCTCTGTACACCTATGTAGATATTCCATTAAAAATCAGCTGTTTCCAGCTACAATAGTCATTTACAACATTAACAATGTCTACACTGTATTTCTGATCAATTTGATGTTATTTTAATGGACAAAAAAATGTGCTTTTCTTTCAAAAACAAGGACATTTCTAATTAACCCAAACTTTTGAACGGGAGTGTCTATCAACCAATACAGCTGGTCCTGTACATTTCTGTGAAACTGCTGCTTTTACTGATATCTGGTCTCCTATCTCGTTTCTGCACTCTGGAAAACACAGATGCCCTTCAAGGCACCTAACCTCTGGAGTGTGCCGGGGATATCAGTGTTTGTCTGCAGTTATCAGCCTAACACATTGCGTGTAAGAGAAGAAATGTGTCCTATACACATGCAATAGAATCCAAACTTTAAGGGCCACTTTAAGGGTCACTTTAAGGGCCACTTTCAGGGCCACTTTAAGGGTCACTTTCAGGGCCTGTTAAAGGTCTACTAGGGGCCGATTAAAAACCATTCTCAATGGAGAATCTTAATTGATACGTTGTCAATCGGAAAATAGTCATCCATGTTTATTTCTTGATATCAGCCTACATACAATGTCATTTAATTAAGTTTCTTAGCTTTGAAGCAGAATGTAGAAACAAATTGATGTATCCAAAATGATCGATTTTTTTATTTTTTTGCAGTTCATCTACATTCAAGCAACACGTGTCATATGTTGCATATAATCCTTGTGTATTTGGTTTACAATCTTGGAATCTTAAGTGCAGTCTAGGCAAAAGCACAACAGGGCTACTATAGCTGAGATGGCTGAGATGATGAAATCATCCACATTGAGATGGATTTGTCTACAGTGAAACCACAGTCAGTAGACATAATGAAATATATTGTATGAACTACTTATATGAGCCACTTGTTCATACACATAAAACATGAACAAAAAGTGAGTAAAGCAATCCAAAAAGAAATGTTGGCGGCTATCAAAATGCTGACATGCCTTATATTGATGCCAAGTCAATTATGACTCTAGCCCTTGGTGCTTCACAGAAAGAACATCTGGAGTACATTTGTACAGTGCCATCGGGCATGGGTAAAGAACAACATGAATACAAGATTTGAAACATTTCTGTTCTTTACATTAAAATAACATATATAGTCCATATACATAATGGTTTTACAGTCTAGTTTAGCATAACAATTGTACATTAAAATTATTTTACAGTTTCACACATTTCAAGAGTAACCTGGGTAGAAAACACTCACTTTGGTGTTGCAAGACAATACCTTGTAACTCTCCTACAGTCAACTACTAACTAAGGAGGACAGGCAAAAGGTGACATACCTTGTCTCTTCCATTGCTGCTCAGTGTTAACCCCTGCCTACCTGAGCTTTAATGTCAGAGTGATACGTAAAGGCTTTGGGTTCTTTTGAACATACCCCTGTGAATCGATGAGATGTCCAGTTTAAATACAACTTGAACACCAATGTTTGCAAAAAGGTGTGGGAAGGAAACAGCTGGCACCCTCCATAGCGCCTCTGTTACACAATGCTCCTATACGTTGCCTGCTAAACAGTGTTCCCTGTGGAAGGCCTTGGGAAGGACCGAACGTGATGTGGTTCGGAAACTTTTCCATGGAGATACACCAATTTCTTATAGGCTTTTTCAAATTGCGCTGTGCCAAGGAACTTTTTAAAACTTTATTGTTCCTCCAGTAGTCAAATGAGATAATCCGTTCAAATGAATTAGCATTCAATGATAGCGTACGGTTAAAAACATAATAAACTTTGCGTTGTGGAAATACCAAGCTTATTGCTAGATGAAACTGCACAGTATTAGGGGAGACTGGAGCAAAAAACAGCCTGCAGTTTATATTGATCCTAATATTTAGTAAGGCTTAATGAAACCATAAAGTAGGTTTGATGACAGGATAAGCATTTAGGGTGGCAGGTAGCCTAGCAGTTAGAGCATTAGGCCAGTAACTGAAAGGTTGTTAGTTTCAATCCCTGAGCTGACAAGGTGGTACCCTTCAAGTAAAGTGTTACCCATTATAGTGAAGGACCCCAGTTGAAAAATGACACAGCATTGCATGAAAGCAGTGTCCCATGGAAGTGACTTCAAGCTCTGACTCCCCTACCACAAATAACACACGGCACTTAAAGTGCTATCATCATACAACAGTCCCCACTAAGGATATAAGTTCAATAGGAGGAGCAACACCACCAAGCCAAGGGTGTTCCCAGTTTGTGAAGCAGCACTTTCCCTCTGCTCCTCCTCCCCCTCTCCCCCTTCCTCTTCCTCCTCTTCTTCCACCACCTTGTTCAGGCTGTCACACTTCTCCCCGGTGTGTCCCTCATAGCAGTGACAGCGGAACCTCTCGGCCAGTAGTTGGAGCTCGTGCTGCGAGTGCCAGCCAGTGACCACAAAGTCCCCGTCCCCTGAGGGCTGGATGTGGTAGCTGTCTCCGCTCAGGTGGAGGTAGTACGGGGCGTGGAGGTTCCTGCGGACACAGCGGCCGTTGCTCTGGCACAGGAAGTCACTGCAGACCTCTGCAGCCCGTGTCACATTGGTGATGTACTGACCCAGGCGCTGGTTCAGGAAGGACTTCACCTTTGTGCAGTTGTGCTGGAGACGAGAGAGAGAGAGAGAGAGAGAGAGAGAGAGAGAGAGAGAGAGAGAGAGAGAGAGAGAGAGAGAGAGAGAGAGAGAGCGAGAGATAAAACGAAGAGACACTCAAACAAATAAGGGCATTGTGCAATCCACGATAATCCCTTATATACTTTAGCGCGTTGCCCCATACTGTCATAACTATTCTCTGTTGGTTTTCAGCTATTTTCAACCAACTATTGTCCTCCTTATAGCATTGGTACGTTTTACACCCAGATTCATAAAATGCTTGAAGCTTCAACTCAAGCTTCAAGAGAACCCAGTAAGCAAAATTTAGTTGAAAATACATATTTTAGACTTCATTTCCAGACGTTGACGGTGTATTTTATCTGCTGAATGAAAGGTGAAAATACTTATTTTAGACTTCATTTCCAGACGTTGACGGTGTATTTTATCTGCTGAATGAAAGGTGAAAATACTTATTTTAGACTTCATTTCCAGATGTTGACGGTGTATTTTATCTGCTGAATGAAAGGTGAAAATACTTATTTTAGACTTCATTTCCAGATGTTGACGGTGTATTTTATCTGCTGAATGAAAGGTGGACTTCATTTGTTGACGGTGTATTTTATCTGCTGAATGAAAGGTGAAAATACTTATTTTAGACTTCATTTCCAGATGTTGACGGTGTATTTTATCTGCTGAATGAAAGGTGAAAATACTTATTTTAGACTTCATTTCCAGATGTTGACGGTGTATTTTATCTGCTGAATGAAAGGTGAAAATACTTATTTTAGACTTCATTTCCAGACGTTGACGGTGTATTTTATCTGCTGAATGAAAGGTGAAAATACTTATTTTAGACTTCATTTCCAGACGTTGACGGTGTATTTTATCTGCTGAATGAAAGGTGAAAATACAGATTTTATCTGCTGAATGAAAGGTGAAAATACTTATTTTAGACTTCATTTCCAGACGTTGACGGTGTATTTTATCTGCTGAATGAAAGGTGAAAATACTTATTTTAGACTTCATTTCCAGACGTTGACGGTGTATTTTATCTGCTGAATGAAAGGTGAAAATACTTATTTTCCGGATGCTGAAAATACTTGTTTTCTGACCGTTGCAATCAAGTGCATTTGAGGTGCTTAATGAAAGGAGAAAATACAAAGACGTAAAAAATATGTATTTTCCAGACATCGAAAAGAGATCATTTACAGATATTGAAATAAGTATTTTGTGGCCAAATTTCAACTGCACATACATTATCAATGGCAATCTGTTGATGAGCAAGGCACGAAACACAAATTGCTCCTGTAATCCGCTCTGTTTAAGAGTGTCTGCTAAAATGTAATGTAAATATAAACTGTGCAGTACTGTGATGTTCAAACTTGTGAAATATAGCCTAGACGTCTATGATTCGGTTTGGACAGACCACATTTGTACTTGTTTGGGGGTGGAGCTCATTAGAATAATACCCAGCATGCGTTTGCAAGTGTTTGTTTTTACATTTACAATAATGTAATACATTTAATGTTGCAATATTCATTTTGATTATCTTTCCTATTTTAAGAGGCATTATATCACACTAATAATTTATTAAGCAAACAAGTACAAATGGGGTCTGTCCAACCGAATCATAGACGTCTAGGCTATATTTCACAAGTTTGAACATATATAGACTGTATATAGACTTTCTTTTTTCTACTGTGTCATTGACTTGTTTATTGTGTTATTGGCTTGTTTATTGTTTATTCCATGTGTAACTCTGTGTTGTTGTCTGTGTTCAACAAGATATAGTCCTGACACAAATCTAGGGTTGCTCGATGTGCGACCCAGTCGTTCGTTCTTTTTGTTCTGTATCTATGGACACGATCCAGTCTTTTGTTCTTTTTGTTCTGTATCTATAGACACGATCCAGTCGTTCATTCTTTTTGTTCTGTATCTATACACACGATCCAGTCGTTCATTCTTTTTGTTCTGTATCTATAGACACGATCCAGTCGTTCATTCTTTTTGTTCTGTATCTATAGACACGATCCAGTCGTTCATTCTTTTTGTTCTGTATCTATAGACACGATCCAGTCGTTCATTCTTTTTGTTCTGTATCTATAGACACGATCCAGTCGTTCATTCTTTTTGTTCTGTATCTATAGACACGATCCAGTCATTCATTCTTTTTGTTCTGTATCTATAGACACGATCCAGTCGTTCATTCTTTTTGTTCTGTATCTATAGACACGATCCAGTCGTTCATTCTTTTTGTTCTGTATCTATAGACACGATCCAGTCGTTCATTCTTTTTGTTCTGTATCTATAGACACGATCCAGTCGTTCATTCTTTTTGTTCTGTATGTATAGACACGATCCAGTCGTTCATTATTTTTGTTCTGTATCTATAGACACGATCCAGTCGTTCATTCTTTTTGTTCTGTATCTATAGACACGATCCAGTCGTTCATTCTTTTTGTTCTGTATCTATAGACACGATCCAGTCGTTCATTCTTTTTGTTCTGTATCTATAGACACGATCCAGTCGTTCATTCTTTTTGTTCTGTATCTATAGACACGATCCAGTCGTTCATTCTTTTTGTTCTGTATCTATAGACACGATCCAGTCGTTCATTCTTTTTGTTCTGTATCTATAGACACGATCCAGTCGTTCATTCTTTTTGTTCTGTATCTATAGACACGATCCAGTCGTTCATTCTTTTTGTTCTGTATCTATAGACACGATCCAGTCGTTCATTCTTTTTGTTCTGTATCTATAGACACGATCCAGTCGTTCATTCTTTTTTTGTTCTGTATCTATTCTTTTAGATCACGATCCAGTCGTTCATTCTTTTTGTTCTGTATCTATAGACACGATCCAGTCGTTCATTCTTTTTGTTCTGTATGTATAGACACGATCCAGTCGTTTATTCTTTTTGTTCTGTATCTATAGACACGGTCCAGTCGTTCATTCTTTTTGTTCTGTATCTATAGACACGATCCAGTCGTTCATTCTTTTTGTTCTGTATCTATAGACACGATCCAGTCGTTCATTCTTTTTGTTCTGTATCTATGGACACGATCCAGTCGTTCATTCTTTTTGTTCTGTATCTATAGACACGATCCAGTCGTTCATTCTTTTTGTTCTGTATCTATGGACACGATCCAGTCGTTCATTCTTTTTGTTCTGTATCTATAGACACGATCCAGTCGTTCATTCTTTTTGTTCTGTTCATTCATTCTTTTTGTTCTGTATCTATAGACACGATCCAGTCGTTCATTCTTTTGTTCTGTATCTATAGACACGATCCAGTCGTTCATTCTTTTTGTTCTTATCTATAGACACGATCCAGTCGTTCATTCTTTTTGTTCTGTATCTATAGACACGATCCAGTCGTTCATTCTTTTTGTTCTGTATCTATAGACACGATCCAGTCGTTCATTCTTTTTGTTCTGTATCTATAGACGATCCAGTCGTTCATTCTTTTTGTTCTGTATCTATAGACACGATCCAGTCGTTCATTCTTTTTGTTCTGTATCTATAGACACGATCCAGTCGTTCGTTCTTTTTGTTCTGTATCTATAGACACGATCCAGTCGTTCATTCTTTTTGTTCTGTATCTATAGACACGATCCAGTCGTTCATTCTTTTTGTTCTGTATCTATAGACACGATCCAGTCGTTCATTCTTTTTGTTCTGTATCTATAGACACGATCCAGTCGTTCGTTCTTTTTGTTCTGTATCTATAGACACGATCCAGTCGTTCATTCTTTTGTTCTGTATCTATAGACACGATCCAGTCGTTCATTCTAAATGTTCTGTATCTATAGACACGATCCAGTCGTTCATTCTAAATGTTCTGTATCTATAGACACGATCCAGTCATTCGTTCTTTTTGTTCTGTATCTATGGACACGATCCAGTCGTTCATTCTAAATGTTCTGTATCTATAGACACGATCCAGTCGTTCATTCTAAATGTTCCATTGCCATACTGACTGTCAAAGTTCTTTTCCCTTGCCTGCTAGCTAGCAAACTACGGTTAATTTACAGTCATGTTAAAAAGTGCAGCCAAAATAACAGCAAAGTAGCTGCATTTGCATGTACACAGGCCTTGGAGGTGTTGACTTTACACTTTAAAATGAAGTCCAAACAGAATGATATAGCAAGCACATTATTTTCATAGCTTTAATTCATGATTTGTCTTTGTCAGAGCTGTTCATTGCCAGTAGTTGGAGCTCGTGCTCGTTCAGAGCCTTTTTGGCTCTTCTCTATTCTAGCTTGTCTTACACTTGGATGGTCTAACTATAATGCAAATGATATAAAATAACAGTAAAGATGGAGAATCAGACTCACTCTGGATGAGGTGAGGTTGAGGTCTCCCCAGATCACAAAACCAGCCGCACCAAGAGCAGCACTCTCCCCAATGGTGTGGATCAAGTCTTTCTGCAATACACATACAGACACACAGAAAGGGTAATTCCACCACATTTTCTACTTTTTTAAGCAGCCACAAGATGGTGCTAATGTCTTCTCAGGAAAAGCAGAATTGCCTGCACACAACTGCTGATGCAGTACTCTAAGTAGGGTTGACTGCTGAGGGGGAAACCAATTAGTGTAGGTTAAAGAATGCCAAAATTATTCCCAGTCAAACAAATTATGTCTAAACTGATCCTGTCTGTAAAGCATTACAAAGCTTTGTAGTATCAACTAATAATCAGTGAATTACCAGTCCCATTGGGATAATGTAGGATGAAAAGCATTTGATTTTAGACCTTTGGGTTACTAAGTGTGGCAGTCTTACCGTGGTGAGGAAGGCCATTGCCTCGTCTCTGTAGCCCAGGCGTGTGTACACGAATGTGGGCAGATCATAGCCGTGTGAGGTGAGCCCAGCTATCCTCAGAGATTCCAGCACCCTAAACTGGGAGAAATGGAGATTGCTGACACTGTCTGTTTGGCTCTTCCTGATAGCCACTGAGGGAAACAGTGCTGTGCTGCTATTCCACAACCAGAGCAGTTCGTCATTACGCAGGCTCTCCAGCAGAGGGCAGGAGCCTGTGTAGTTGTGCTCATACAGGTTGTAGTTGTGGCAGTCCGGATAGAGGTAGAAGCCCCAGAGTCCGTTGGGGCGAAGGAACGTCCCTAGCTGGACAGTCTTCTGCATGAACGCCCGGGCACTCTTCTCAAAGCGTTTGCTCGCCAGCTCTTCGATTTGTGATGAAGTCACGTTAACATAGGCCTGTGTGATCAGCTCCCGGGACTTCCGCCGGTAAATGTCTTTCTTGTGCCAGTTGCGGTTCCACTGTGGGCGCCAGTACTCCCAGTCAATGACCGCCAGACCGGCAAAGTCCTCCGAGGGGATAAAATGGTTGATATCCCTGTAGGCCTTGAGGAGATGGTCATTCATGTTGCAGTTTTGGGGCAGGCCTCCATTGATAGGGATGCTGTGGTCCGTGTAGAAAGGGTAGAGGCCCAGCCGGTTGGCATAGAAAATGGTAACGTTCTGGCCAGTGTGGACGGCCCGCGGACTGCCACTAATGTGGAAGAGGTGCTCCAGATTGGTGTGGACATTGTACTTGACAGTGCACAGGTCCAGCGGTGCGTTCCAGGCAGCGATGAAGGGCTTGCGGCCCACCAGGGGCAGTTTGGCAGGCTTCTGGCTGAAGGCGGCATGAAAGAATAGCAGGAGCCAGGAACAGGTGAGGGCGCAGGCCACAGGCACGGCGTGGTGAGGTTGGCCACTTCCGACGGGCACCATGAGCATCCTGGAGCTTGGGTCAATGGGAAGGGCTGTCAAACATCCTGAAGAGAGAAAAGGGAAGAGAGAGAGTGAGTAAGATAGTGAATGATACAGACAGAAGAAGGACAGAGAGTGAAATGGTGTGAGAGAGAGTGAACAATATAGAAGAATGATGGAGAGAGAAAGAGTGGATGAGGAAGAGAGAGAGAGAAAGAGAGGCAGAGTGAGTGAGAGAGAAGGAGAAAGGAAGAGAGAGGACATTAGGGATTATAGATGAGGGGTCATTTTATCATATAGTGTTTCACAACAATGCTTGTGAAAAAAAATGACCATTTTAATTTACGATCTGTAGAAACTATGCGAATAGAAAGGTTCAGAACCTTTGTGAAACATCACAGCACAGTGGGAAAATATATGGCAGCTGGAAATCAAAACTGGATGTTCTTCAGAGACAGATGGGAGAGGACAAACAAAATATAACTAAAGTTAAATATACTGTGCATAAAATGAATATACAGTTGAAGTTGGATGTTTACATACACCGTCGCCAACTACATTTATACTCCGTTTTTCACAATTCCTGAGATGTAATCCTAGTAAACAAATCCCTGTCTTAGGTCAGTTAGGATCACCACTTGATTTAAAGAAAGTGAAATGTCAGAATAAGAGTAGAGAGAATAACTTATTTCAGCTTTTATTTCTTTCATCACATTTCCAGTGAGTCAGCAGTTTACATACAGTCAATTCGTATTTGGTAGTATTGCCATCAAATTGTTTAACTTGGGTCACACGTTTCGGGTAGCCTTCCACAAACTTCCCACAAGGAGTTGGGTGAATTTTGGCCCATTCCTCCTGACAGAGCTGGTGTAACTGAGTCAGGGTTGTAGGCCTCCTTGCAAGCACATGATTTTTCAATTCTGCCCTCAAATTGTCTATAGGATTGAGGTCAGGGCCTTGTGATGGCCACTCCAATACCTTGACTTTGTTGTCCTTAAGCCATTTTGCCACAACTTTGGAAATATGCTTGAGGTCATTGTCCATTTGGAAGACCCATTTGCGACCAAGCTTTAACTTTCTGACTGACGTCTTGAGATGTTGCTTCAATATATCCACATAATTTTCCTGCCTCATGATGCCATCTATTTTGTGAAGTGCACCAGTCCCTCCTGCAGCAAAGCACCCCCACAACATGATGCTGCCACCCCCATGCTTCACGGTTGGGATGTTGTTCTTTGGCTTGCAAGCCTCCCTATTATTCCTCCAAACATAATGATGATCAATATAGACAAACAATTATATTTTTGTTTCATCAGACCAGAGGACATTTCTCCAAAAAGTACGATCTTGTCCCCATGTGCAGTTGCAAACCGTAGTCTGGCTTTTTTATGGCAGTTTTGAAGCAGTGACTTCTTCCTTGCTGAGCGGCCATTCAGGTTATGTTTTATAGGACTTGTTTTACTTTTATATCTGTTTCCTCCAGCATCTTCACAAGGTCCTTTGTTGTTGTTCAGGGATTGATTTGCACTTTTCACACCAAAGTATGTTCATCTCTAGGAGACAGAATGCATCTCTTTCCTGAGCGGTGTGGCGGCTGCGTAGTCCCATGGTGTTTATACTTGCGTACTATTGTTTGTAGAGATGAACGAGGTACTTTCAGGCATTTGGAAATTTATCCCAAGGATGAACCAGTCTTGTGGAGGTCTTGGCTGATTTCTTCTGATTTTCCCATGATGTCAAGTAAAGAGGCACTGAGTTTGAAGGTAGGCCTTGAAATTCATTCACAGGTACACCTCCAATTGACTCAAATGATGTCAATTAGCCTATCAGAAGCTTGTAAAGCCATGACATAATTTTCTGGAATTTTCCAAGCTGTTTACAGGCACAGTCAACTTAGTATATGTACATTTCTGACCCACTGGAATTGTGATACAGTGAATTATGCGTGAAATAATCTGTCTGTGAACAATTGTTGGAAAAATGACTTGTGTCATGCACAAAGTAGATGTCCTAAGCGACTTGCCAAAACTATAGTTTATTGACAAGAATTTTGTGGAGTGGTTGAAAAACAAGTTTTAATGACTCCAACCTAAGTGTGTGTAAACTTCCGACTTCAACTGTAGTATGTATGAGCTGGAAGTAGAAGCCTAAGTATTGTTGTCCATTAGTTTACTTCAATTAGGGGAGGGATGGTAGATAAGGGGAAAATAATATAGAAGGAAAATATATTTAAAATATATATATTTTTAAAATAATATATATGGGGGATTGGAAATTATGCAGACAATTACATTGCTAGAAGTCACAATCTAACTGCAAGATTAAAGTTGATCTACCCCCCCCCCCCAAAAAAGAAATAACACTAACATTGACTAAGTGCAACCCGTTTTGAAATATTGCTAGGATTCAATGCCTTTTGCAGATGTTATTGTGTACATATAGTATAATAACATGATAAAATGGCCTTTTCCAAGAGGAGGCAAGCAACCACAGTTGTATATTGGAAGAAGCGTGTAAGTTTGGCCGACTGTCAAATTGAACAATTTATCTTCCAGCCCGGAACCCGCAGACCTATCTGGTAGCAATTAAGATAAGATTTTGTTGATGACTGTGGTTTACATGGAAGCCTACTGACCAACATCAACAACTTCTAAAACTGAACTGTTTTTAAGTATCTGTTCTAGCCAATGACAGCTCATCTACAATTCATCCCTGCATACCTCACTTAGAGTTTAAAGATGTTGGAACTTCTATTGGACCAAGAACTCTGACTGTAAACTCAAATGTGAACTTAAAGTGATTTGTACGAGACACAGTGATAAAATATTATTCCATTTCACTGTTCATTTAAAGGGATAGTTCGATTTTGGCAAAATCAGTCAGAACAGTCAGAACTTGCGGATACCATTATTATGTCTCTGTGCACTATGAAGGAAGTTCGAGGTAGTTTTGCAAGCCAATGCTAACTAGCATTAGCGCATTGTCTGGAAGTCTATGGGTATGTGTTAGCATGCTTTATACTGGACACAGAGACATACAAATGGTATCCACAAGTTCATCTAACTCTGGGGAAGTAGATAAAGGGCCTAATTGTCAAAATCCCTACGTATCCCTTAAAGGTAACATGCAGATGTTTTTATCTCACTATCAAATAATTTTTTGATAGCAATTAAGTACCTTACTTTGACTCTTTACTTAGCAAAGAGCAATTTCCCAAGCAAGAATTTTGCTAGGACTGTCTGGGAGTTGTCTGAGAAGGGAGTAGAAAACTGAAAAGTAGCTGTTATTGGTAGAGGTTTGTAACTCTCTTTCTTATTGGTCTATTGACTAAATTGTCGCCTGGTGATGTCACCAGGCAGGCCAAAACTCCATCCCCCCAAAACAGGCAGACATTTCAGGTGGTCTTTTCAAACAGCTCTTACACTAAAAGGGAATTAACATAATTTTCACAATTTTAGAGTATTATTCAAACATTATAGTGTGGAAATATATGTAAAATACATGAAAATGATTTTTGTTGACTGCCATGGGCCTTTAAAACAGTACATTTCGAAACATGTTTTAACAGCACCTGACATTGCCAGGGGTACTGGGAGAGAGGGATTAAGAAATGCTGAGCTAATCTACAGTACTGTTTTGTTTTGGTTTGAGTTGGATCCTTCCTTGCTGGATGGCTAAAACAACTGAGGGGCTAGAGTCACTCTGTGCTATCTGGTGTAATTCTCCTGTTTATCTGGTGTCCATTGTGATCGTAAGTATGCCCCCTCTTATTCTCCCATCACTCTCTCTCTCTCTCTCTCTCCACTCTCGGAGGACCTGAGCCCTAGGACCATTGCTCAGGACTACCTGGCCTGATGACTTCTGGCTGTCCCTGTCACCAGTCCACCTGGTCATGCTGCTGATCCAGTTTCTGCTGTTCTGCCTCGACTATGGAACCCGGACCTGTTTACCGGACGCGCTAACTTATCCCGGACCAGCTGTTTCGGCCCTCCCTCTCCCTCTCTCTCTGCCGCCGCTGCTGTCTCAACCTCTTAATGCTCGACTATGAAAAGTCAACTGACATTTACACCTGAGGTACTGATCTGCACCCTCTATAACCACTGTTATTTGACCCTGCTGGTCATCGATCTAGCCTTAATGGCCATGTACTCTTATAATCTCCACTGGGCACAGGCAGAAGAGGACTGGTCACCACTCAGAGCCTTGTTCCTCTCTAGATTTCTTCCTAGGTTCCTGCCTTTATAGAGAGGTTTTCCTAGCCACGTGCATTTGCATTGCTTGCTGTTTGGGGTTTTAAGCTGTGCTTCTGTAAAAGTGACATATGCTGATGTAAAAATTTATTTTATCAATACATTGAGAGAGAGAGAAAGAAAGAAAGAAAATGAAAGCAAATAGAAAGAGAGGGTAGAGGAAGAGAGAGTGTGGCGGAGAGAAAGACATACAGTATAATGCAACACCTCAGGTTGTGCCAGAACCTTCACCCCGCGGTGAACCTACAGGAAGCAGCCCAAACATTGTCAACACAATCTGTCAGTCCTGCAGTGTGTCTGGCTCATCTCTCTGCTTGTGTGGGGGCATAACTCATCCCTCGTCACTATTATCCCAGAGCCAGAGAAGCGCTTTATCCATGAGCCAAAATCCCCTCCGGTATTCAGGTATCTAATTCTCCCCCCAAAGGCCTCTCATTCTCATCTCTATAGGAGGCATTCTTACTGTTCGGTTTTAATTATGTGAAGAGAAGATTAAAAAATAGGCAACCCTAAACAAAATGGATGTTTTATAGGGGTTGTAATGTAATTTAATTCCGCTTGTCTCGCCAGCCTCGCTCCCACCGCTAAACTTTGAAATGTCTCTTTTATGTTCGTCATTAAATCAAATCAAATTTTATTTGTCACATACACATGGTTAGCAGATGTTAATGTGAGTGTAGCGAAATGCTTGTGCTTCTAGTTCCGACAATGCAGTAATAACCAACAAGTAATCTAACTAACAATTCCAAAACTACTGTCTTATACACACAAGTGGAAAGGGATAAAGAATATGTACATAAAGATATATGAATGAGTGATGGTACAGAGCAGCATAGGCAAGATACAGTAGATGGTATCGAGTACAGTATATACATATGAGATGAGTATGTAAACAAAGTGGCATAGTTAAAGTGGCTAGTGATACATGTATTACATAAAGATGCAGTAGATGATAGAGTACAGTGTATATGAAATGAATAATGTAGGGTATGTAAACATTATATTAGGTAGCATTGTTTAAAGTGGCTAGTGATATATTTTACATCATTTCCCATCATTAAGTGTGAACATGAACAAAGATGGCAAACATGAAAAGATGGGGTAGACAGCCAGTTCAATTCTGATCTTTTTTTCAGTAATTGACCAATCACGTAATATCTTTTATTTTTCAGATTCTGATCTGATTGGTCAAAAGAACAAATAGTGAAAAAAATATATCCGAAATTTGGGCTGCTTGTCTAAACGCAGCCTACGGGTGAACATTCCAGGTCAGACACAGCACCTTGACTGGCACAAAAACATAACTTTAAAAAATACCTATTACTGGGTAATGAGTGTTTCTCAAGAGCGAAGGAAACCCAACATTATAGGCAAAAATTGTCTCCAGCATTGTTCAGCTTGTTTGTGTCCAGTCCTATAGATAAGAGCTATTGGTCAGACACAGCCCCTTGACAGGCACAAAAACATAACTTTCAAAAAATAACTCCTATTCACGCTGCTGTTGTGCCATTAGTTTGAAAGCTGTTTAGTAAAAGCTATTTTGTTCCTTTTATATTATGTGGTTTGTGTGAGAGCAATGTCAGAATCTGACGAATCAGAGAGATCTCTCACCTGTAGATCCTGTACGGTGACCATCACATTAGCCAATCCCGGGGAGAGGGGGGTGGGGGCAGGGGGTGGGGCACAGGAATTGTGCCCCTCTTCATCTGTCCTACACTCTAGTATTCCTTGACTCTGTCTGACACACAATCCAAACACCACACTTATATAGTGTAAAGGAAGAGAGAGCAAGAGGGAGAGAGAGAGAAAGAAAGAGAGTTAAAGAGAGAGAGAGTTTCCTGTGAGGGAGGAGAAACCACCACTGAGCTCGAACTAACACCACAACAGAGCGATTAGAGTAGGGAAGGAGAGGGGAGTGGAGGAGGAGGGACGAGAGAATGATGGAGGGAGGGTATAGCCTTAAAGAAATTACATTAAAACTGATCTGAATGTGTAAGTCTGATCATCTCTGGCACGTCTTATGCTCGTGTGTGTGTGTGTGCGTGTGTGTGGCCACATGTGCGCGTGTGCATGTGTGCGTGGCTGAGGGTCTCCTGTCTCCTGTCTCCTGGCTCTCATGTGACCAAGTGTGCGTTAATGTAGCAGAACTTTCCAGCCTTTATACCATCTAGTCTACGGCAATGTGCTTTGCAAGTTATGCATGCTACTTTTAGTGTGTCATTGATTTGATTCAATGCTATTGCATACCCACACACTCATTTAACTTGGCTTTAACATGAGAGTCTAACCACACTCATTTACTATGAGAAAAATGCAGACCCCACCCAAAAAATTCAAATGTGCTGTATGTCAATGTACACATTAATTCTTTGGCCTGGGTGTCTGTTCAAATATGCTGCTGAGTTATTTTAACAGACCTCATTTGGCCTGACAGCATGACTCAATAACAATAGACAATTTTACTAATCAAAATGCTTATATCTGAAGCGAATAAAGTTATTGGCCTTGTAAAACAAAACCTCATTGAAGTAAGATATATTTAATCATTGCTTGTAGATATTATGCATCCCCTATATGACGTCATACTACTTAATCTTCAGTATCCATTCCTGTTTTATTTTTTATTTTTTTTGGTTTAAAAAAAAAAATTACCCCGTTTTCTCCCCAATTTTGTTGTATCCAATTGTTTACAAGCTACTTTCTTGTCTCATCGCTACAACTCCCGTACGGGATCGGGAGAGACGAAGGTTGAAAGTCATGCATCCTCCGATACACAACCCAACCGCACTGCTTCTTAACACAGCACGCATCCAACCCGGAAGCCAGCCGCACCAATGTGTCAGAGGAAACACCGTGCACCCTTGGTTAGCATGCACTGGGCCCGGTCCGCCACAGAAGTCGCTGGAGGGGCACAATACCGGCCAACACCTCCCTAACCCGGACGACACTAGGCCAATTGTGCATCGCCCCACGGACCTCCATTACATTTTGAATGTTTACAGGGATATCATCTTTTGAATATTTCCAGGAAACAAATGTTCCGCTATGTTCATAGACAAAGAAAACGATTGTAAGTTGTGATCCTTTGTAAGTTAAGGCAACCAATGAGAGGCTATGACATAATGTTGACTTCCAATAAGGATATATAACAGGTTGTAGCTGCCAGAGCATTCAGCCAATGGAAGATAGCATTAGCTGTGACTAGCTCGTTGGCTGTAAATAGATGGTTGCAGTAATGAGTGTTTCTCAAGAGCGAAGGAAACCCAACATTATAGGCACAGCATTGTTCAGCTTGTTTGTGTCCAGTCCTGTAGTCAAGAGCTATTATATGCAAAACTCCTAGAAAAAAATGAATAGAACAGGCTTGGAACCTCTAACCCTGGCAATTTGAATGGTAAACTCATGGGTACACTCGCAATGGCTTCCTGGTATTGTGATGCAATTGTGATACAACACAGAGTTATGCATAAACAAATGTACAGTCAATAACACAATAGAAAAATATATGTACAGTGTGTGCAAATGTAAAAGAGTAGGGAGGTAAGGCAATAAATAGGCCATAGAGGTGAAATAATTACAATGTAGTATCAACACTGGAGTGATAGATGTGCAGATGAGGATGTGCAAGTAGAGATACTGGGGTACAAAAGACCAAGAGAATAAATAACAATATGGGGATGAGGTAGTTGGGTCTGCTATTTACAGATTGGCTGTGTACAGGTGCAGTGATCTGCTCTGACATTTGATGGTTAAAGTTAGAGCCAGGGATATAAGACTACAGCTTCAGTGATTTTTGCAATGTGTTCCAGTCATTGGCAGCACAAAACTGTAAGGAAAGGCGGCCAAAAGAAGTATTGGCTTTGGGGATGACCAGTGAAATATAACTGCTTTGGTGCGGGCTACGGGTGGGTGTTGCTATGGTTACCAGTGAGATGAGGTAAGGCGGGGCTTTACCTAGCATAGACTTATAGATGACCTGGAGTCAGTGGGTTTGGCGACGAATATGTAGCAAGGACCAGCCACTGAGAGCATATAGGTCGCAGTGGTGGGTAGTATATGGGGCTTTGGTGACAAAATGGATGGCACTGAGATAGACTACATCCAGTTTGCTGAGTAGAGTGTTGGAGGCTATTTTGTAAATGGAATCGCCGAAGTCAATGATCGGTAGGATAGTCAGTTTTACGAGGGTATGTTTGGCAGCATGAGTGAAGGAGGCTTTATTGCGAAATAGGAAGCCAATTCTAGATTTAATTTTGGATTGGAAATGCTTAATGTGAGTCTGGAAGGAGAGTTTACAGTCTAACCAGACACCTAGGTATTTGTAGTTGTCCACATATTCAAGTCAGAACCGTCCAGAGTGGTGATGCTAGTCGGGCGGGAGGGTGCGGGCAGTAATCGGCTGAAGAGCATGCACTTAGTTTACTTGCATTTAAAAGCAGTTGGGGACCTCGGAAGAAGTGTTGTATGGCATTAAAGCTCATTTGGAGGTTTGTTAGCACAGTGTCCAAAGAAGGACCAGAAGTATACAGAATGGTGTCGTCTGCGTAGAGGTGGATCAGAGAATCACCAGCATCAAGAGCGACATCATTGCTATGTACAGAGATTATTGTTGGCCCAAGATTTGAGCCCTATGGCACCCCTAATAGAGACTGCCAGGGGTCCGGACAACAGGCCCTCCGATTTGATACACTGAACTCTATCCGAGAAGTAGTTAGTGAACCAGGCAAGGCAGTCATTTGAGGAGCCGAGGCTATTGAGTCTGCCAATAAGAATGCGGTGATTGACAGAGTCGAAAGCCTTGGCCAGGTCAAGGAAGACGGCTGCACAGTAGTCTTTTACTCTTTTCATGCACCCATGACCAGCTTGGAAACCAGATTGCATAGTGGAGAAGGTATGGTGGGATTCAAAATGCTTGGTGATCTGTTTGTTAACTTGGCTTTCGAAGATTTTAGAAGGGCAGGGCAGAATGGATATAGGTCTATAACAGTTTGGGTCTGGAGTGTCTCCCCCTTTGAAGAGTTGGATGACCGCAGCAGCTTTCCAATCTTTGGGGATCTCAGACGATACGAAAGAGAGGTTGAACAGGATAGTAATAGGGGTTGCAACAATTTTGGGGGATACTTTTAGAAAGAGAGGGTCCAGATTGTCTAGTCCAGCTGATTTGTAGGGCTCCAGATTTTCAGAACATCAGCTATCTGGATTTGGGTGAAGGAGAATTGGGGGGCTTAGCCAGGTGCCAGGTAAAAAGCATGGCCAGCCGTAGAAAAATGCTTATTATTATTGAAGTTATCGATTATCGTAGATTTATCGGTGGTGACAATGTTTCCTATCCTGAGCAGCTGGGAGGAGGTGCTTTTATTCTTATTATTGATCCTCTGCCATATTCAACAGTCTCCAAGCCTCTGCCATATTCAACAGTCTCCAGGCCTCTGCCATATTCAACAGTCTCCATGCCTCTGCCATATTCAACATTCTCCAAGCCTCTGCCATATTCAACAGTCTCCAAGCCTCTGCCATATTCAACAGTCTCCATGCCTCTGCCATATTCAACAGTCTCCATGCCTCTGCCATATTCAACAGTCTCCATGCCTCTGCCATATTCAACAGTCTCCAAGCCTCTGCCATATTCAACATTCTCCATGCCTCTGCCATATTCAACAGTCTCCATGCCTCTGCCATATTCAACAGTCTCCAAGCCTCTGCCATATTCAACAGTCTCCAAGCCTCTGCCATATTCAACAGTCTCCAAGCCTCTGCCATATTCAACATTCTCCATGCCTCTGCCATATTCAACAGTCTCCAAGCCTCTGCCATATTCAACAGTCTCCAAGCCTCTGCCATATTCAACAGTCTCCAAGCCTCTGCCATATTCAACAGTCTCCAAGCCTCTGCCATATTCAACATTCTCCATGCCTCTGCCATATTCAACAGTCTCCATGCCTCTGCCATATTCAACAGTCTCCAAGCCTCTGCCATATTCAACAGTCTCCAAGCCTCTGCCATATTCACAGTCTCCAAGCCTCTGCCTCCATTCTCCATGCCTCTGCCATATTCAACAGTCTCCAAGCCTCTGCCATATTCAACAGTCTCCAAGCCTCTGCCATATTCAACAGTCTCCAAGCCTCTGCCATATTCAACAGTCTCCAAGCCTCTGCCATATTCAACAGTCTCCAAGCCTCTGCCATATTCAACAGTCTCCATGCCTCTGCCATATTCCAAGCCTCTGCCATATTCAACATTCTCCAAGCCTCTGCCATATTCAACAGTCTCCAAGCCTCTGCCATATTCAACATTCTCCAAGCCTCTGCCATATTCAACAGTCTCCAAGCCTCTGCCATATTCAACAGTCTCCAAGCCTCTGCCATATTCAACAGTCTCCAAGCCTCTGCCATATTCAACAGTCTCCAAGCCTCTGCCATATTCAACAGTCTCCAAGCCTCTGCCATATTCAACAGTCTCCAAGCCTCTGCCATATTCAACATTCTCCATGCCTCTGCCATATTCAACATTCTCCAAGCCTCTGCCATATTCAACATTCTCCATGCCTCTGCCATATTCAACATTCTCCATGCCTCTGCCATATTCAACAGTCTCCAAGCCTCTGCCATATTCAACAGTCTCCATGCCTCTGCCATATTCAACATTCTCCATGCCTCTGCCATATTCAACAGTCTCCAAGCCTCTGCCATATTCAACAGTCTCCATGCCTCTGCCATATTCAACATTCTCCAAGCCTCTGCCATATTCAACAGTCTCCAAGCCTCTGCCATATTCAACAGTCTCCATGCCTCTGCCATATTCAACAGTCTCCATGCCTCTGCCATATTCAACATTCTCCAAGCCTCTGCCATATTCAACAGTCTCCAAGCCTCTGCCATATTCAACAGTCTCCATGCCTCTGCCATATTCAACAGTCTCCAAGCCTCTGCCATATTCAACATTCTCCATGCCTCTGCCATATTCAACAGTCTCCAAGCCTCTGCCATAATATTCAACAGTCTCCATGCCTCTGCCATATTCAACATTCTCCAAGCCTCTGCCATATTCAACATTCTCCAAGCCTCTGCCATATTCAACAGTCTCCAAGCCTCTGCCATATTCAACAGTCTCCAAGCCTCTGCCATATTCAACAGTCTCCAGGCCTCTGCCATATTCAACAGTCTCCATGCCTCTGCCATATTCAACATTCTCCAAGCCTCTGCCATATTCAACAGTCTCCAAGCCTCTGCCATATTCAACAGTCTCCATGCCTCTGCCATATTCAACAGTCTCCATGCCTCTGCCATATTCAACAGTCTCCATGCCTCTGCCATATTCAACAGTCTCCAAGCCTCTGCCATATTCAACATTCTCCATGCCTCTGCCATATTCAACAGTCTCCATGCCTCTGCCATATTCAACAGTCTCAAGCCTCTGCCATATTCAACAGTCTCCAAGCCTCTGCCATATTCAACAGTCTCCAAGCCTCTGCCATATTCAACATTCTCCATGCCTCTGCCATATTCAACAGTCTCCAAGCCTCTGCCATATTCAACAGTCTCCAAGCCTCTGCCATATTCAACAGTCTCCAAGCCTCTGCCATATTCAACAGTCTCCATGCCTCTGCCATATTCACATTCTCCATGCCTCTCTCCAGTCTCCATGCCTCTGCCATATTCAACAGCCTCTGCCTCCAGTCTCCAAGCCTCTGCCATATTCAACATTCTCCATGCCTCTGCCATATTCAACAGTCTCCAAGCCTCTGCCATATTCACACAAGCCTCTGCCATATTCAACAGTCTCCAAGCCTCTGCCATATTCAACAGTCTCCAAGCCTCTGCCATATTCAACAGTCTCCAAGCCTCTGCCATATTCAACAGTCTCCATGCCTCTGCCATATTCAACATTCTCCAAGCCTCTGCCATATTCAACATTCTCCAAGCCTCTGCCATATTCAACAGTCTCCAAGCCTCTGCCATATTCAACATTCTCCAAGCCTCTGCCATATTCAACACAAGCCTCTGCCATATTCAACAGTCTCCAAGCCTCTGCCATATTCAACAGTCTCCAAGCCTCTGCCATATTCCAAGCCTCTGCCATATTCAACAGTCTCCAAGCCTCTGCCATATTCAACAGTCTCCAAGCCTCTGCCATATTCAACATTCTCCATGCCTCTGCCATATTCAACATTCTCCAAGCCTCTGCCATATTCAACATTCTCCATGCCTCTGCCATATTCACATTCTCCATGCCTCTGCCATATTCAACAGCAAGCCTCTGCCATATTCAACAGTCTCCATGCCTCTGCCATATTCAACATTCTCCATGCCTCTGCCATATTCAACAGTCTCCAAGCCTCTGCCATATTCAACAGTCTCCATGCCTCTGCCATATTCAACATTCTCAAAGCCTCTGCCATATTCAACAGTCTCCAAGCCTCTGCCATATTCAACAGTCTCCATGCCTCTGCCATATTCAACAGTCTCCATGCCTCTGCCATATTCAACATTCTCCAAGCCTCTGCCATATTCAACAGTCTCCAAGCCTCTGCCATATTCAACAGTCTCCATGCCTCTGCCATATTCAACAGTCTCCAAGCCTCTGCCATATTCAACATTCTCCATGCCTCTGCCATATTCAACAGTCTCCAAGCCTCTGCCATAATATTCAACAGTCTCCAAGCCTCTGCCATATTCAACATTCTCCAAGCCTCTGCCATATTCAACATTCTCCAAGCCTCTGCCATATTCAACAGTCTCCAAGCCTCTGCCATATTCAACAGTCTCCAAGCCTCTGCCATATTCAACAGTCTCCAAGCCTCTGCCATATTCAACATTCTCCAAGCCTCTGCCATATTCAACAGTCTCCAAGCCTCTGCCATATTCAACAGTCTCCATGCCTCTGCCATATTCAACAGTCTCCAAGCCTCTGCCATATTCAACATTCTCCAAGCCTCTGCCATATTCAACAGTCTCCATGCCTCTGCCATATTCAACATTCTCCATGCCTCTGCCATATTCAACAGTCTCCAAGCCTCTGCCATATTCAACAGTCTCCATGCCTCTGCCATATTCAACATTCTCCAAGCCTCTGCCATATTCAACAGTCTCCAAGCCTCTGCCATATTCAACAGTCTCCATGCCTCTGCCATATTCAACAGTCTCCATGCCTCTGCCATATTCAACAGTCTCCAAGCCTCTGCCATATTCAACAGTCTCCATGCCTCTGCCATATTCAACAGTCTCCATGCCTCTGCCATATTCAACATTCTCCAAGCCTCTGCCATATTCAACAGTCTCCATGCCTCTGCCATATTCAACAGTCTCCAAGCCTCTGCCATATTCAACAGTCTCCATGCCTCTGCCATATTCAACAGTCTCCATGCCTCTGCCATATTCAACATTCTCCAAGCCTCTGCCATATTCAACAGTCTCCATGCCTCTGCCATATTCAACATTCTCCAAGCCTCTGCCATATTCAACAGTCTCCAAGCCTCTGCCATATTCAACAGTCTCCAAGCCTCTGCCATATTCAACAGTCTCCAAGCCTCTGCCATATTCAACATTCTCCATGCCTCTGCCATATTCAACAGTCTCCAAGCCTCTGCCATATTCAACAGTCTCCATGCCTCTGCCATATTCAACATTCTCCAAGCCTCTGCCATATTCAACAGTCTCCAAGCCTCTGCCATATTCAACAGTCTCCAAGCCTCTGCCATATTCAACAGTCTCCATGCCTCTGCCATCTCATTGTTTTGAATAAAAACAGTTAGCAAATAATCTAAATAGCTAACTTCTCAGTTCAGTTGGTAAAATAACTAACTTGCCAGTCTTGCACTGAGTAAACTGTCTTGACACGCTCTCTTGTCAAACGCATCCACTCTGGTGCTAAAAACACAGATAATGAATCTGTATATCTATCCTGTTTGAATGATATTCCAAATATTTGTGTGGGTTGTTTTTGAGTATCCAAAGGAGTGTAAATACTGGTGCCACCCGTCTTGCATTACGTCAGAGCTTGAGCTCAATTGAGCTGAACATGATCCTGACTGTCAAGTCTGACTCAACTCAAAGCCAACTCAGAGTACAACTTTTCTTTCTCTCTACTACTCAACACTTCTACATGATGAACCTGCATCTAACATAGAACAGATGGTGGAGGTCTATTAGAAATCTGAGATTTGATGTGAACACACACACACCCGGTTTTCTAATTGTTCACGTGAATGTTAGTTTTGTATCAAATTCTCCTTTCATGCTACGCCCGCTAGGGACCATGGGACCACACCCCACCCCACCCCACCATCCTCCATCGTATACACCCCCATTTCCCAGTGCCCCAGCCAACAGACATCCTTTGCGTGCAGTCAGTTTGGAGACAAGCGTCTTCCCAACAAGTGAGAGTCTGGGGGTGGGTGGTGGTTATGAGCATTTCAGAGAAAACCACATTCTCACATTCGGAGGGGTGGGATGGTTCTTTTGGCCTGGTGTTGAGATACTTGCTCCAGCCTCTAGATTCACTTTACAACCACCTTGGATGAAAGCCTGTCTCTTGACATTGGAGCCCCTAGCTCACTCTTTCACTCTCCAACTCTCTCTTTTTCTGGTTGGAAAATGTACTTGTCCATTGAAGATGCTATTTGAACTGAATTTCCATGTTTGTGTGAACATATGGCATGTGTTATGATTATGTCTATGGTTTAACCATGATGGAATTGGGCTCCAGATACAGTGTCTAGGTATAAGGAAAATGAGCATCTCTTGCAATGTCTTGGTGTCCAACTGGTTATAGTATGTATCCTGTACCTGAATACATCACCCCAGTAAATCATTTTTTAGACAGCCACCACTATGCTTGAAAATATGGAGAGAGGTACTCAGTTATGTGTTGAATTGGATTTGGCCCAAAATAATACTTTGTATTCAAGACAAAAAGTGAATTGCTTTGCCAGATTTTTTTGCAGTATTACTTTAGTGCCTTGTCGCAAACATGTTTTGGAATATTTGTATTATTCTGTACACCCTTCCTTCTTTTCAGTCTGTCATTTAGGTTAGTATTGTGGAGTAACTACAATGTTGTTGATCCATCCTCAGTTTTTTTCATATCACAGAGATTAAATTATGCAACTGTTTTAAAGTCACCATTGGCCTCATGGTGAAATCCCTGAGCGGTTTCCTTCCTCTCCGGCAACTGAGTTATGAAGGACACCTGTATCTATGTTGTGACTGGGTGTATTGATACACCATCCAAAGTGTCATTAATAACTTCACCATGCTTAAAGGCATATTCAATGTCTGCCTTTTTATTTTTTGCCCATCTACTGTACCATTAGGTGCCCTTCTTTGCGAGGAATTGGGAAACCGCCCTGGTCTTTGTGGTTCAATCTTTGTTTGAAATTCATTGCTCGTCTGAGGGACCTTACAGATAATTGTATGTGTGGGGTACAGAGATGAGGTAGTCATTCAAAAATCATGTTAAACACTATTATTACACACAGAGTGAATCCATGCAACTTATTATGTGACTTGTTGAGCACATTTTTACTCCTGAACTTATTTTGACTTGCAATAACAAAGGGGTTGAATACTTACTGACTCAAGACATTTCAGAATTTCATTTTTTATGAATTTGTAAAAATGTAGAAAAACATAATTCCACTTTGACATTATAGGGTATTGTGTGTAGGTCAGTGACCAACGAATCTAAATGTAATCCATTTTAAATTTAGCTTGTAACACAACAACATTTAGAAAATGTGGGAACACATTCTAAAGGCACTGTAACTTACTAGTTGAACTACATGTACTGTAGGTAGCCTAGTTCTTAAGAGTGTTCGGCTAGGAACTGAAAGGTTGCTGGTTCAAATCCCCGAGCCGACTATGTAAAAAATTCTGTTGATGTGCCCTTATCCAGAGCAATTAGGGTTAAGTGCCTTGCTTAAGAGTGTCTGCTAAATGACAGAAATGTAAGATGTACTCCCCAACACTGGTAATGAGGATGTGTCAGTCTTTAGCACTAAATGCTGGTCTTTAAGGGAGATAGTAAATTATAAAGTCTCTACCTGCTAAAGTCAACTATAGATCTGAGTAGGTGACAATTAGCAATGACGGGTGTGAGATGTGCCTCTTGTTTTTCTGAGAGAGTACAAACATTTCCAGTGTGGCATAAGCCTATGTTACAGTTATACTGTGTTGTGAATCTACAGTCAATGTATGCCGCAAAAGCTTGACATCCATTGAGTTTTGAAAAGCTTTATGTGAAAGGATTAGTCATGAAACATTCCAACGGTCACTTGTGAACGAGTTGCAAACAGTTCTTATTGTGCCGAGTGGTGTCAGTTTTCCCCTTGTTATATTATTGTTGGTAGAGTCACTTGAATGTATAATTGTAAGTTACTCTGCAATTGCCCAAAACTGTCTCTTGTTTCTGAAAACCACCTAGGTTCAAATATAAAAAATAAAATAAATACAATTGGGTGGGGGGCGTGCTGCGCTTTATTGAGCTTGCCTGACACAATGGAACCAAAACATAGTCCCAAAAGTGCAAACAAAGCCCATCTACCATTACAGGCAAGCTCAGTCAAAAACAAATCATATTTTAACCCCCATTACATGTGTAATGTTACTATGACTTTCTCATTGTGCTCTTGGACTGTGTTTGGGTGGGAAATGGGCATTGTTTACCTCTTCAATTACTTGAAATACTGCAGCATGGGTCCAGTGATTACAATAATACTCCATTTCCTTTGTTTCTGGCACACTATTATTCAACTCCAATACTTTACCACCTCTGTTTTTATTTTCTGAGCTATTTTTACCAACAAGTGTGAATGTAAGAGGCTATAAAGGAAAATAAATGTTTCTCTTTCTATATGTTTAGAATTGAATTCCAAATGATTTTTTGCACAACAGAGACTTATAGCATAACATCTGAACTGCTACTATTTGATCAGATTAAATACTTTGTTTATCCTCAACAATTAAATAGTGTATCAATTAATGTTAAGTAGTTAATTTATTACCTTACTGAGAGTCAAGTTGCGTGCTTTGTTTACGTCTGGACTTAAGTTAATGACGTGTTTTTCGGGAAAGGGGTCTTCAGACGTACAGGAAGAAAAACTCATTGCCTTTTCTCTGGCTCCAGGGGTTTAGGGAGCAGGAGCGACATCAGCTGCATGGAGACATCATGTTGCATCTGAAGTTGTTGGTGTTTAGGCCTTGTAAAGTATTTGTGTAAGAAGGGGCCTGAGATGTTTACCTCTGCAGTCTCCTTCTCTCCTCTAATTATCTCAAACAGATGAGCCTGATAGTCAGACCACAGAAATGAGAGACCAACAGATAAACAGACAGCTTACAGTAGAAAGTCCATGTCAGAAATGTCAATTTCCTCAACTAGTGCTGTGCAAGCACACACACACACACACACACACACACACACAATAAATTGTCACCCAGTTTGTTTAGTCTTGTGACACCCTCCTCTTTAATAAAACAGGGTTTATGTGTTTTGTTGATCAATGAAAATATCAGGACTCATGTTGGCAATATTATGACCTTAAGTTAGTTCCCTAAGCTGCCAATAACCATAATCCTTTAACAGTGCTGAACACAAACACATGTCAAACTCATTCACAAACTCTTCTTATGGACATGGGACAATCATTTTGTATTTTAAACCATGAACAATAACCAATATATTGCTAAAATTCTTTGACAGACACAAGCTCAATTAAATTGAAATATTACCCTTTATGTTTTTGTAATTTCTCCTCATGGTGCATCACAAGCTTCAGGTTCTGGCGGTAGCGCAGGCAACGCGGATAGCTGTTTTGATTGAATATTGCCCTGGGTCTGGACAGTCCACTTCACCTTGATGTTTACGGGCAACAGCAAAACAATATCTGAGTAAAAACCAGTGTATGACATTTGACCCAGTCAGCTGGCCGAGACCTAGTGTTAATGGTGAATGGTAGTTTTGGAAAGGAGAGGTGGAGGGAGAAAATTGTTAGAGAGATCGCTTCATGCTTAGTTTGTTATAAGCAGACTATTACAGTGGCTAGGCTTCAGTTGTATCCCTCCGAATCCAGTTTGGTATGAGTATAGTGGCGAGGATGATGATGGCGATGATCAAAAGATAACCAAAAGTTATGGAAATGAATCACAAACTCATTGTATGACATGTTCCTGTAAAAACAAACTCACGTGTGCACACACACACACACATTATTCCTTTAAAGTATCCCAAATGTGTATGGGGTTATGGTCCTCATGCCCTTGATGTTGGGCGTTTCTTTCCTGTCTTCCCCCCTGTGGGTCTGTCTGCTTGTATTGGACGTGATCATCACACTCCACCAAAAGTCAAGGAGGAATCATATAGTCTACAGATGCTGTAGCCCATTCCTGTTACTGGATCTGTCTGCAGTCAAAAGCACAACTTCTGCTCTTGATAGTGGGTGTTCAGAATGTTCAGTACTGTTTTATGATTGTTTCAAGACTCATAAATCAACAGAGACTTAAAGGGAAATGGAAACACTTCAGGAAGTAAAGCTGAGCAAAGTGATGCACTCAATCCACCAATAGAGGCTGCTGAGGGGAGGACGGGTCAAAATAATGGCTGGAATGGAGTAAATGGAATGGCATCAGACACATTCATGTGTTTGATACCATTCCATTCACTCCATTCCAGCCATTACACTCCATTCCAGCCAGAATAATGAGCCGTTTTCAACTCAGCAGCCTCCACTGCAATCCACTAATACTTAACATGTGCTTGTAACTAAGGACAATCTGTACATATACAGTTGAAGTCACAAGTTTACATACACTTAGGTTGGAATCATTAAAACTCGTTTTAGAACCACGCCACGCATTTCTTGTTAACAATCTATAGTTTTGGCAAGTTGGTTAGGACACCTACTTTGTGCAAGTAATTTCTCCAACAATGGTTAGCAGACAGATTATTTCACTTATAATTCACTGTGTCACAATTCCAGTTAGTCAGAGGTTTACATACACTAAGTTGACTGTGCCTTTAAACAGCTTGGAATATTTCAGAAAATTATGTCATGTCTTGACAAGCTTCTGATAGGCTAATTGGCATAATTTGAGTCAATTGGAGGTATACCTGTGGATGTATTTCAAGGCCTACCTTCAAACTCAGTGCCTCTTTGCTTGACATTATTGGAAAATCTAAAGAAATCAGCCAAGACCTCAGAAAAAAAATTGTATACCCCAACAAGTCTGGTTCGTCTTTGGGAGCAATTTCCCAACACCTGAAGGTACCACGATCATCTGTACAAACAATAGTACGCAAGTATAAACGACACGGAACCACGCAGCCGTCATACCGCTCCGGAAGGAGACGCTTTCTGTCTCCTAGAGATGAAAAAGTGGGAAAAGTGCAAATCAATCCCAGAACAACAGCAAATGACCTTGTGAAGATGCTGGAGGAAACAGGTATAAAAGTATCTATATCCACAGTAAAACAAGTCCTATATCGACATAACCTGAAAGGCCGCTCAGCAAGGAAGAAGCCACTGCTCCAAAACCTCCATAAAAAAGCCAGACTACGATTTGCAACTACACATGGGAACAAAGATCATACTTTTTGTAGAAATGTCCTCTGGTCTGATGAATCAAAAATAGAACTGTTTGGCCATAATGATCATCGTTATGTTTGGAGGAAAAAGGGGGATCCTTGCAAGCCAAAGAACACCATCCCAACCGTGAAGCACGGAGGTCTGGTGATGGTGCACTTCACAAAATAGATGGCGTCATGAAGAGGGAAACATCTCAAGACATTAGTCACGAAGTTAAAGCTTGGTCTCAAAAGCTTGGTCGCAAAAAAGTTGTGGCAAAATGGCTTAAGGACAACAAAGTCAATGTATTGGAGTGGCCATCACAAAGCCCTGACCTCAACCCTATGGAAAATGTGTGGGCAGAACTGAAAAAGCGTGTGTGAGCAAGGTTACATACAAACCTGAATCAGTTACACCAGCTCTGTGTCACGCCTTGACCTTAGTTCCTTTTTTATGTCTCTATTTTGGTTTGGTCGGGTGTGAGTTGGGGTGGGCATTCTATGTGGTTTTCTATGTTTTCTTTTCTATGTGTTTGGCCTGGTATGGTTCCCAATCAGAGGCAGCTGTCTATCGTTGTCTCTGATTGAGTGTGTTGTTCGGGACTGTTTCGTTCCCCTGTGTTTTGGGGCATTTGTTTGAGTGGCGTCGTTTTCACCTGTGTAAAAGACTATCTACAAGCTCCCAGGAAAAACACCTACATGGTGCCCCAGCGAATCACAAAATGAGACCAGTACTTGCCACACACAACAACTTTGAATGATGACCCTGTTGCCACATCCCACACATGTAGGCCACAAAATGTTACAGGAAAGGAAGACCCAGAGTTACCTGCTGCAGAGGATAAGTTATTTTGAGTTACCAGCCCAAATAAATAAATCATTAATTGCAGCACAAATAAATGCTTCACAGAGTTCAAGTAACAGACACATCTCAACATCAACTGTTCAGAAGAGACCATTAATCTTAGACTTGGGACCACACAGCCACTCCACTGAATAGCAGGCGAATGATTGTTTTGCAATTGTTGCAGTTAGCCAGTTAGTCCAATGGCCAATGACCAATGAGAACTGATACATTTCTTCATATGACAATGATTAAAAAGGATTTGCCAGTATATTGTTGACTTTTTTCATGATGATGACTGCTAGTTAATATTTTGAAAGTATGATGTTGATGATATTGATCAGTCCAATCATAACTACTGTAGATATAACATGATTTGACATATTTTTATCTGTGGCCAATGACCTTGAATCTTCTTGGATGGGCACTTCTAACGTAACTCAATGGCAGCTCCCAAGGGGCTTGAATTTTTCGAGCTCTACCCTTAGACTTGGCGGTGACGTAGTGTCCCCATGAGTGACAGAACACTGAGCCAATCACAGCACAACAATCCGTGTTTTCTGCTGGCTTGCCCCACTACCACAGAATGCACTGAGCTAGGCTGAAAAACGTGTATTTTGGAGCTCTCTTACTCAAGAAAACAAAAAAGAGACCATGTTTGTATGCGGCTTTATTAACTCAATGATATATATATATATTGTTTTTTTTAAAACATTGTTTGAAAATTGGTATGTGACACGTATTAATGCCACAATAGCATGAAAATCAGGTGGGGCACTGCCCTGAACGACGGGTTGCCACTGAGCATATGTGGGAACTCCTTCAAGGCTGTTGGAAAATCATTCTTCATGAAGTTGGTTGAGAGAATGCCAAGAGTGTGCAAAGCTGTCATCAAGGCAAAGGGTGGCTACTTTGAAGAATCTAAAATCAAAAATATATTTTTTATTTTATAGCACTTTTTTGGTTAGTACATGATTCCATATGTGTTATTTCATAGTTTTGATGTCTTCACTATTATTCTACAATGTAGAAAATAGTAAAAATAAAGAAATACCCTTGAATGAGTAGGTGTGTCCAAACTTTATACTGGTACTTTACATAGGGTGTGGTGTTGTGTTGTAATCAGTGTAACATGTGTCATGCTAATGTAACCATCCTATTACTTGATGGCCCATAGTCCACCAATATGTCATGCAGATGAGCCATTGTCTACTTGACAGATTTAACTGGATATTCATTCAGTCGTACTGATAGAAATCAATGCTATATATAGGCAGCCAATGTGCTGAATTGGTAAAAAGTAGCTAACTATTTTGGTCGATTACCAACAAAGTCATTGTTGAATCACAAAGCGTTACAAACAATATCTTACCTCTCTCGATATTGGGGTCACAATCACAACTTGTGATTTCAGGTTCCCTTGAAATCAGACTGTCTCCACCAGTATCTCCCTGAGTAATCCATGTTTTTGTTATGTTACTGTACCGAATTCTATAGCTAGATGCATTTTCTGGGGTGCAGTCAACCACTTAGTCAGCTAACATTATCATCTACAAACCAAACACACTAATGTCAACAATCTGCATATCGAGCTTCAACTAGCTATTTAACATTAGCTAGTTGAATTAAAGGCATTGGGCAACTTGTGGGGTTTGTGCAGTGTAGCTACATCAGGGATTGGGCAACTTGTGGGGTTTGTGCAGTGTAGCTACATCAGGGATTGGGCAACTGACGTCACCCATTTTGAAGGCCCACGGATCACCTTCCCACTTTTTATTTACTCAGTTGGGATAGAATTAGAATAGTAGAATACACAAAGTGCAATTTTGAAATGTGGTTGTGCATATGAGCCGTTTTTCTCTTGTTATGTCAGTCGCTGCAACCGCAAAAACATTTTCTAATTATGTGTATTAAAAATAAAAAACAGAAATATCACATTTACATAAGTATTCAGACCCTTTACTCAGTACTTTGTTGAAACAAGCGCCTTTGGCAGCGATTACAAGTCTTCTTGGGTATGACGCTAAAAGCTTGGCACATCTGTATTTGGAGAGTTTCTCCCATTCTTCTCTGCAGATCCTCTCAAGCTCTGTCAGGTTGGATGGGGAGTGTCACTGCACAGCTATTTTCAGGTCTTTCCAGAGATGTGTCTTGGCTGTCTTGGCTGTGTGCTTAGTGTCGTTGTCTTGTTGGAAGGTGAACCTTCGCCCCTGTCTGAGGTCCTGAGTGCTCTTGAGCAGGTTTTTGCTCTGACATGCCCTGTCAACTGTGGGACCTTATATAGGCAAGTGTGTGCCTTTCCAAATCATGTCCAATCAATTGAATTTACCACAGGACTCCAATCAAGCTGCAGAAACATCTCAAGGATGATCAATGGAAACAGGATGCACCTGAGCTCAATTATACATCTCATGGCAAAGGGTCTGAATACTTATGTAAATAACCTATTTCTGTTTGTTTTTTTCAATACATTTGCAAAAATTCTGAAGACCTGTTTTGGCTTTGTCATTATGGTGTATTGTGCTTAGATTGATGAGGAAAAAAAGAGGGTTTGTCACCGGTTAGGCACCGGTTAAGTTGATTAACAAGGAGGAACCTATTTTCTCAAAGGGTCATCTCCACTTCTTTACTGTCATCCTAAAAATGACGTTGTCACGAGTTTGATGTCTAATTTAATTAAACATCTCCATTTATCTGAACTATAAAATGTATCAAATCAAATCAAATTGTATTAGTCACATGCGCCATATACCACAGGTTTAGACCTTAAAGTGAAATGCTTACTTACGAGCCCCTAATGAACAATGCAGTTTTTTAAAATTAAAGAGCAGCAGTAAAATAACAATAGCGAGACTATATACAGGGGCATACCGATACAGAGTACATGTGCAGGAGCACCGATTAGTTGAGGTAGTATGTACATGTAGGTAGAGTTATTAAAGTGACTATGCATAGATGACAACAGAGAGCAGCAGTGGTGTAAAGAGGAGGGGGGGACAATGTAAAATGTCTGGGTAGCCATTTGACTAGATGTTCAGCAGTCTTATCGCTTAGGGGTAGAAGCTGTTTAGAAGCCTCTTGGACATATACTTGGCGCTCTGATACCGCTTGCCGTTCTGTAGCAGAGAGAACAGTCTATGACTAGGGTGTCCTATAGGAATGAGGTCAGAGACCTGGTCGTGTGGTGCCAGGACAACAACCTCTCCCTCAACTTGATCAAGACAAAAGAAATAATTGTGGACAACAGGAAAAGGAGGACCAAGCAGGCCCCCATTCTCATCGTCGGGGCTGCAGTGTAGCAGGTTGAGAGCGTCAAGTTCCTTGGTGTCTACATCACCAACAAACTAACATGGTCCAAGCACATCAAGACAGTTGTGAAGAGGGCTTGACAAAACCTATTCTCCCTCAGGAGACTGAAAAGATTTGGCATGGGTCCTCAGATACTCAAAAGGTTCTAAAGCTACACCATCGAGAGCATTCTGACAGTTTGCATTACTGCCTGGTATGGCAACTGCTCTGCCTCCGACCGCAAGGCACTACAGGGGGTAGTGCAAATGGCCCAGTACATCACATGGGCCAAGCTTCCTGCCATCCAGGACCTCTATAACAGGCAGTGTCAGAGGAAGGCGTCCAAACACCCAAGTCATAGACTTTTCTCTCTGCTACCGCATGGCAAGTGGTACCAATGCACCAACTCTGGAACCAACAGGACCATGAACAGCTTCTACCCCCAAGCCATAAGACTGCTAAATATTTAGTTTAATATTTAACCAAATAGCTGAATCTGAATTTACACATAAGCTGCTGCTACTGTTTATTGTATATAACTTTATTCCTAGTTATATGCACATACAGTATCTACACTCTTAGAATAAAGGGTTCCAAAAGGTTTATTGGCTGTCCCCATAGGATAAACTTTTTTGGTTCCAGGAAGAACCCTTTTTGGTTCCAGGTAGAACCCTTTTGGAAAAGGGTTCTATATGAAACTGAAAAGGGTTTCCACCTGGAACCAAAAATGGATATTCAAAGGGTTATGCTATGGGAACAACCGAAGAACCCTTTTAGGATCTAGATAGCATATTTTTTTCTAAGAGTGTACCTCAATTACCTCATACCCCTGCACATCAACTCGGTACTGGTACCCTGTCTATATAGCCAAGTTATCTTTACTCGCTTTATTATTGCTTGTTTTACTTTTGATTTGATTTAATTGTATATGCGGCAAAGTGAAGTCACAGGATGACCAGTATGTACCCTAGCAGACAACAGTCCCTGGTCCAGGGTGACCAGTATGTCCCCTAGCAAGGGTGGCATCTGGGGCATCTCACAGTAGACCCCCGTCCAGCCCTGGTTGCACTGGCAGGTGAACTTGTGCTTCATGACCAGGATGTTGTGGTTGTTAAGATGGCCGCTCACGTGGAAGCTGTGGGCCCGGGTTTCTTCTAATGTAGAAGGAGCGGGGTCGGAGGTAGGCCCTCGAGTCGAAGCTCTTCCTCACACACTCGCCATTCTTCTTGTACTGGTCTTGGCTGCACAGCTTGGCTGCTGATGTGACTTTGATGTCATTGTAGCCTAAAGGGCAGTCAATGTACTTCTTCACGGCCAGGCAGTTTTCTGGAGGTACACGTAGACAGGCAGATAGATACACAAACACATAATGCCTCACAGCATAAGTATAGGTGTCACTGTAAGTATAGCTAAAAATAGGTCTGCAGTTAAATGGAAATAGTAGTTATGTTGAATGAACCTTCCTTCTGTCACCCACAGTATGTTCATTACTTCATATACATATCTAGGATCTTAATTTGATCCAGTTTGCTACAGCAGAAAAATAATCCTGCATCTACAAGAAATGTCGAATGTTATGTGGATTATAATTCATTTACATTTTTGTAGGGGTTGATATATTTTTAGTTCGGGCAAATCAAGTCTGACATTTAAAGTAGACATTATAAACTTTTAGAAGCCTTTTTAAACCTTGAATACACTACAAGTTTGGAATTCCTCTGGGTAGGAAAATTCTCAGCAACAAAAAAGTAATCAAATTAAGATCCTACATCTGTACTAACTATCCTTTGATGCGCTTCTCTTTTCTTCTCTAATTCATTGCCTCTTAAAATGGTAATAGAGGGAATCCAGGATTAATTATGAAATGTCCCATCTGATACACAGAATGAGTTCGGTAAAAACATATCATCATTTGAATATGAAATAGTTTAAAAATTCCTCCCTTGAGTCCTTCACCCTGTACAGGTGTGGGATCTTAATTTGATCACTCTTTCATTTCTGAAAATTTGCAGATGAGCTTCATGATTTACATAAATTCACTGATAACTTGCACTAACATACGGTTCTAATAACAGTATTGCACTTTTTATGTAGCCTAATTTTGGCTAGCTAATAGCTTAATAACCACCGACTAAATGTTCAAATCCTGTTGCTGCAGGATAATTTTTCTGCCACAATACTGGTCAAATTAAGATTCAACATCTGTATATAATGCAAATGAATCCACATCCACACTTCATGTATTACTGATGCGCCTCTTGTAAACAGAATGCAAAAGGACCCACAAAATCCTTTTCGAAAAGAACACCACAGCACTGTCTGTCTGATACAAATCAGGCCATTTCCAAGGCTCCTAATCTCATAAACCACAATGACTGTGCTGAAACATACTATTTTAAGAGACACTGAGAACTGGCTGGGAAGGGAATCCCACGTTGAAAGTGCTTGATGTCCTGTCATGGAACCCTGTAGACACTAGCTGCTCTTGCTTACGGCAGGCAACAAAACATTATTATGTAATTGTAATGATATTTTCTATACTTTAACGTTGAAGCATGGGTCACATGTTTCAGGACTCTCCATTTCATGGTTTCTCCCTGGAGTACAGAAAGCGGCACACTTTTTTCTTAACCAGCATTTTCACATCTGGGTTTGATGATTAGTTGAAATCACGTGTTGCCAGAAAGTAACAAAACTGTGCCCCGCTGTGGATCCAAGGGATTCGGGATTAAGAAACCCTACTCTATGGAACATTTTGAGTTCGAGCATCTTCGGAAGAGCCCCAAATACCATTCCCAACGCCCCAAGAGCTGCACTCTCTCCAATAGTGTGAACCAGGTCACTCTAGGAGAGATATAAGAGAAGATGTAACACTCCAAACACATAGAATAGAATAGAAATCCGAAATGGATGATGTTGAGAGATAGATGGGAGAGGTTGAATGGAGCTGAAGGGTGGGACTAATAACAAGATAAACAATGTAAAGCATACGGGATCTGTAAAATGTATATAGGTTCGGAACTTTTGTGAAATAGCATAGTTACAAATAGAAATCGAACTGGATGGACATCGGAAATAGAGGAAGGACTAAGAACAAACAAAAATGTGTATAAGATGTATAAATTGAAGGTAAAAGCAGAAGTGTTTATTAGTTTACTCCAATTGGGGGATCGGTGGTAGGGTTTGCGGGAATAATAATAAAGGTATATTCTTTAAAAAAGTATGGATGTCTATATAGGTATGTGTATGTATATATGTATATATGTATTTTTTTTTTCACCTTTATTTAACCAGGTAGGCTAGTTGAGAACAAGTTCTCATTTGCAACTGCGACCTGGGCAAGATAAAGCATAGCAGTGTGAACAGACAACAACACAGAGTTACACATGGAGTAAACAATAAACAAGTCAATAACATCGTAGAAAAAAAAATCTATATACATTGTGTGCAAAAGGCATGAGGAGGTAGGCAATAAATAGGCCATAGGAGTGAATAATTACAATTGATCAGATTAACACTGGAGTGATAACTGATCAGATGAACATGTGCAGGTAGAGATACTGGTGTGCAAAAGAGCAGAAAAGTAAATAAAATAAAAACAGTATGGCGATGAGGTAGGAAAATTGGGTGGGCTATATACCGATGGACTATGTACAGCTGCAGCAATCGGTTAGCTGCTCAGATAGCAGATGTTTAAAGTTGGTGAGGGAGATAAACGTCTCCAACTTCAGAGATTTTTGCAATTTGTTCCAGTCGCAGGCAGCAGAGAACTGGAAGGAAAGGCGGCCAAATGAGGTGTTTACTTTAGGGATGATCAGTGAGATACACCTGCTGGAGCGCGTGTTACGGGTGGGTGTTGCCATCGTGACCAGTGAACTGAGATAAAGCGGAGCTTTACCTAGCATAGACTTGTAGATGACCTGGAGCCAGTGGGTCTGGCGATGAACATGTAGCGAGGGCCAGCCGTCTAGACCATACAGGTCGCAGTGGTGGGTGGTATAAGGTGCTTTAGTAACAAAACAGATGGCACTGTGATAAACTGCATCCAGTTTGCTGAATAGAGTATTGGAAGCTATTTTGTAGAAGACTACACCGAAGTCGAGGATCGGTAGGATAGTCATTTTTACTAGGGTAATTTTTGCGGTGTGAGCGAAGGAGGCTTTGTTGCGAAATAGAAAGCCGACTCTAGATTTGATTTTGGATTGGAGATGTTTTATATGAGTCTGGAAGGAGAGTTTGCAGTCTAGCCAGACAACTAGGTACTTATAGATGTCCACATATTCTAGGTCGGAACCATCCAGGGTGGTGATGCTAGTCGGGAATGCGGGTGCAGGCAGCGAACGGTTGAAAAGCATGCATTTGGCATTTGGTTTTACTAGCGTTTAAGAGCAGTTGGAGGCCACGGAAGGAGTGTTGTATGGCATTGAAGCTTGTTTGGAGGTTAGATAGCACAGTGTCCAAGGAAGGGCCAGAAGTATACAGAATGGTGTCGTCTGCGTAGAGGTGGATCAGGGAATCGCCCACAGCAAGAGCAACATTATCGATATATACAGAGAAAAGAGTCGGCCCGAGAATTGAACCCTGTGGTACCCCCATAGAGACTGCCAGAGGACCGGCCAACATGCCCTCTGATTTGACACACTGAACTCTGTCTGCAAAGTAGTTGGTGAACCAGGCAAGGCAGTCATTAGAAAAACCGAGGCTACTGGGTCTGCCGATAAGAATATGGTGATTGACAGAGTCGAAAGCCTTGGCCAGGTCGATGAAGACGGCTGCACAGTACTGTATTTTATCGATGGCGGTTATGATATCGTTTAGTACCTTGAGCGTGGCTGAGGTGCACCCGTGACCGGCTCGGAAACCAGATTGCACAGCGGAGAAGGTACGGTGGGATTTGAGATGGTCAGTGATCTGTTTTTTGACTTGCCTTTCGTAGAGATCTTAGAAAGGCAGGGCAGGATGGATATAGGTCTGTAACAGTTTGGGTCCAGGGTGTCTCCCCCTTTGAAGAGGGGGATGACAGCGGCAGCTTTCCAATTCTTGGGGATCTCAGATGATACGAAGGAGAGGTTGAACAGGCTGGTAATAGGGGTTGCGACAATGGTGGCAGACAGTTTCAGAAATAGAGGGTCCAGATTGTCAAGCCCAGCTGATTTGTATTGGTCCAGGTTTTGCAGCTCTTTCAGAACATCTGCTATCTGGATTTGGGTGAAGGAGAAGCTGGGGAGGCGTGGGCGAGTAGCTGCGCTGTATGCATGCGTGTATGGATATATATATTTACCCAAAAAATATGGGGGATTGGAAATTATGCAGACAATTACATTGGAACCAACATTCTTTCCGCAATATTAAGCTGATCCTCCCTCTAAAAAAAAATATAAAAAATAAAATTAAAATTAAAATAAAAAACACTCCAAACCCAGTCTTCCCCTCAAGTCAGAGTATGTTGAGGTCAATGCTTGCTCCCGCTCCAGTGTTCAGTATTCGTTGATATTTCATTGTTATGTTTTACCTCTTGACCCCTGAATGTCATAATAGACATCATGGCCCAGTCTAGAACCAGCCCCTAGCAGCTAATCTCAATAGGCACTTTTATACACCTTAAAGGTTTAGATAGGTAAGCAATATCCCACCCAGGCAATCAGAGGGCAAGGTGAAATGTTATATTGCTTATAAGTAACTATCCAGTACTTTCAGATTTACTTAAGTACTTAGGGGTTAGGGACTAGGTTTTTTCCCTGGACAACACCCAGGTGTTGTAAATCAATTAAAGGTCATCTGAGGTCTCGTAGCTGAGACTGTGCATTCCATTCATAGACCTGTGACAGTTCTAGAAGCTTCAGTTGATTAATAGCTTTTTATCCACCACACTGACTAGGGGGCAAAACATGGGGGGAGACGAGACAAGTTTCTTGACAGAGAAATGCAGAGGTTAGGTAGTTTATCACAATGACTGACAGGCAATAAAACACTTGCCACAATGAGAAAAATAGCTAACTTAAGAAAATGTGTTGGAATATTTATCCTTGTCCTAACCACTATTTTTGCTCTTGAACCAACAGCAACGGAAGATATCAGTTTCCCAATATCACCAGTGTTTAGTAATCCTTCTCACCTCTGAGAGGACCGTGAAGGTGTAAGCATAGAAGAGTCTGTAGGAGACAAACACGGGCAGAGTGAAGTCAGCGTGTGTGATGGACGCAATCCTCATGGCCTCTGACTGGGTAGTGAACGAACTTGATGGTGTTGGCCGTGGACTTGAGTTCGTAGTAGGGACACGGAAGGGTAGAGGGCTGTGCTCTCACTTCAAAGCCACACTAGGTGGTCATTATGGATGTGCTCCACGTTAGACATTCACTCTTGCAGCGATGCAAGTGTGTCTTGACGCCTTAGTTTTTGAGGTCAGGGAACAGTTTGAAGCCCCAGAGGCCGTCAGGTCGTCAGCTTTCATCTAACAGTAGAGTGTTGTTCATCAAATAAAATCAAACCAAATCTAATTTTATTGGTCACATACACATGGTTAGCAGATGTTATTGCAAGTGTAGTGAAATGCTTGTGCTTCTAGTTCCGACAGTGCAGCAATATCTAACAAGTAATCTAACAATTCCACGACAACTAGCTAATACACACAAATCTAAGTAAAGGAATGGAATGAAGGCCTGTCCAGCCTCCTTGACCTCCTTTACCACCTTGATCCACACCACGATGAAGGGCCGGGGGGCGTTCCACACACTATGAAGGGCCGGTGAGGGATCAGAGGAGCCTGGGCATGCTTCATCTGCTCACCACCGGCTCTTTCCCTGACCCCAACCCACAACCCCACCACCAGCTGACAGCAGCCAATCAGCGGCATCGCCCACATGGATCAATATGTCATCCTATCCCACATCAAAAGGGAAAGGGACAGGAGAGAAATCACCACATCTTTTTGCGGGGAAAAGTAAACACATCTTGGGCTTAAGTGGGGTTGGTGAATGGATATGTGAGTGAGGGTCACTGAGCTGCACTGCTCAAGATTCCATACACTGTTCTTCTCAGAGAAAGGTGTCATTTCACTTGTCAAGCTCTGTGAAGTCTGCCAGGCTTGGTTTGTCATGTACATGTATGCCTCCATTTCCCTAACAAAGACATATTGAGTTGGCCTTCATTAATAAAATAAAATAAAATAGTATTTGTCACATTCACGTGTTTAGATGTTATTGCGGGTGTAGCAAAATGCTTGTGTTCCTAGCTCCAACAGTGTAGTAATATCTAACAAGTAATATCTAACAATACACACAATCTAAAGTAAAGAAATGGAATTAGAATACAGTGCCTTGCGAAAGTATTTGGCCCCCTTGAACTTTGCGACCTTTTGCCACATTTCAGGCTTCAAACATAAAGATATAAAACTGTATTTTTTTGTGAAGAATCAACAACAAGTGGGACACAATCATGAAGTGGAACGACATTTATTGGATATTTCAAACTTTTTTAACAAATCAAAAACTGAAAAATTGGGCGTGCAAAATTATTCAGCCCCCTTAAGTTAATACTTTGTAGCACCACCTTTTGCTGTGATTACAGCTGTAAGTCGCTTGGGGTATGGCTCTATCAGTTTTGCACATCGAGAGACTGACATTTTTCCCATTCCTCCTTGCAAAACAGCTCGAGCTCAGTGAGGTTGGATGGAGAGCATTTGTGAACAGCCGTTTTCAGTTCTTTTCACAGATTCTCGATTGGATTCAGGTCTGGACATTGACTTGGCCATTCTAACACCTAGATATGTTTATTTTTGAACCATTCCATTGTAGATTATGCTTTATGTTTTGGATCATTGTCTTGTTGGAAGACAAATCTCCGTCCCAGTCTCAGGTCTTTTGCAGACTCCATCAGGTTTTCTTCCAGAATGGTCCTGTATTTGGCTCCATCCATCTTCCCATCAATTTTAACCATCTTCCCTGTCCCTGCTGAAGAAAAGCAGGCCCAAACCATAATAATAATAATAATAATAATGCTGCCACCACCATGTTTGACAGTGGGGATGGTGTGTTCAGGGTGTTGCTTTTACGCCAAACATAACGTGTTGCATTGTTGCCAAAAAGTTCAATTTTGGTTTCATCTGACCAGAGCACCTTCTTCCACATGTTTGGTGTGTCTCCCAGGTGGCTTGTGGCAAACTTTAAACAACACTTTTTATGGATATCTTTAAGAAATGGCTTTCTTCTTGCCACTCTTCCATAAAGGCCAGATTTGTGCAATATACGACTGATTGTTGTCCTATGGACAGAGTCTCCCACCTCAGCTGTAGATCTCTGCAGTTCATCCAGAGTGATCATGGGCCTCTTGGCTGCATCTCTGATCAGTCTTCTCCTTGTATGAGCTGAAAGTTTAGAGGGACGGCCAGGTCTTGGTAGATTTGCAGTGGTCTGATACTCCTTCCATTTCAATATTATCGCTTGCACAGTGCTCCTTGGGATGTTTAAAGCTTGGGAAATCTTTTTGTATCCAAATCCGGCTTTAAACTTCTTCACAACAGTATCTCGGACCTGCCTGGTGTGTTCCTTGTTCTTCATGATGCTCTCTGTGCTTTTAACGGACCTCTGAGACTATCACAGTGCAGGTGCATTTATACGGAGACTTGATTACACAGGTGGATTGTCTTTATCATCATTAGTCATTTAGGTCAACATTGGATCATTCAGAGATCCTCACTGAACTTCTGGAGAGAGTTTGCTGCACTGAAAGTAAAGGGGCTGAATAATTTTGCACGCCCAATTTTTCAGTTTTGGTTTTGTTAAAAAAGTTTGAAATATCCAATAAATGTCGTTCCACTTCATGGTTGTGTCCCACTTGTTGATTCTTCACAAAAAAATACAGTTTTATATCTTTATGTTTGAAGCCTGAAATGTGGCAAAAGGTCGCAAAGTTCAAGGGGGCCGAATACTTTCGCAAGGCACTGTCTATAAATATTTGGACGAGCAAAGTCATAGCGGCATAGACTAAGCTACAGTTGAATAGGATAGAATATAGTATATACATGTGAGATGAGTAATGCAAAATATGTGAGCATTACTAAAGTGACTAGTGTTCCATTATTAAAGTGGCCAGTGATTTCAGGTCTATGTATATAGTTATGGCTATTTAACAGTCTGATGATCTTTTTGGCCTTCCCGTGACATCGGGTGCTGTAGGTGTCCTAGAGGACAGATAGCTTGCCCCCGGTGATGTGTTGGGCAGACCGCACAACCCTCTGGAGAGCCCTGCAGTTGCGGGCGGTGCTGTTGCTGTGCCAGGTGGTGATACATCACGACAGGTTGCTTTCAATTGTGCATCTGTAAAAGTTTGTGAGGGTTTTAGGTGCCAAGCCAAATTTCTTCAGCCTCCTGAGGTTGAAGAGGTGCTGTTATTGTGACTACAGTAAAGATATTTACATATCAAAGTGGGCCTTAATAAGAACTGTTGTGTCTGTTGTATTTTGACAATGATTCCGCACACATGCATACCAACACACACACACTCCCTATCTCACACATACACACTCATTCTCGCTCTCACACACACACACACGTTGGTTTTACTATCCAAGTGGGAACATTTATTCCCATTCCAAATTATATTTTCCCTAACCCCTAACCCTAAACATAACCCTTAACCAAAACCTTAAGCCTAACATTAACCCTAAGCCCAAATCTCTAACCCTAACCCTAAACCTAACCCCTAAGCCTAAAATTGCATTTTTCGCCATGGGGACCTGCAAAATGTCCACACCTGTCAAATTTTCCATGTTTTACTATCCTTGTGAGGACTTTTGGAACCCAAAAAGATAGTAAAGTGGACCACACATACACATGGGCACGCACATTCTTTTCTAGAAAACTCTTTCCAGTTTCTTATGTAAGATCCCCCCACATCTAATTGCAATTGGCGCCCTCTCCCTTTTGCAGTTCCCTTTTTCCGAGTGCAGAGAGAAAAACCATGACCCCACTCTCGGGATACATGGCTACTGAGGTTGTCTCCAAGAGAGACATGGAAAGTCAGCAGTCATTTTCGCCCACCACTAACACGGAGCAGGAGAAAGGGAAACCACTGATGGGAATGTGATTGCTCCATTAATTTAAGAATTCACTCACTCCTAGGAAAGCAGCTTTGTATGTATAGGCAACAGGCTCATGGTATGTTGTCAAATCAAATCAAATCAAATCCTATTGGTCACATACACATATCTAGCAGATGTTTTTGCGGGTGTAGCGAAATGCTTGTGTTCCTAGCTCCAACAGTGCAGTAGTTTCTAAAAAGAATTCACAACAATACACACAAATCTAAAAGTAAAAGAATGGAATTAAGAAATATACAAATATTAGATAGACAATAATCAAGATAGATTTCGGTATAATTTTGACCAGTAACTGATTCTGGGGGATTTTCAAACTTATTTTGTTATTCATAAATGTTTCAAACCAAAAAGAACCATATGGTTGTTGATGTTTTGGGTAATTAACTACTGTGCCACTCCACAGAATTCCTGAAAATGAATATGTAGTTATAACTGAAGAGGAAAAGGCTTTAGGCAGGGAGTCCTGTACCATGCTTTGACGGTCAAACTGTATAGTAATCACTGCCCAAGACAAACAGTCTGTGGTGAAGTCTCTCAGGCCGTCCTCAAACCACAAAGAGTCACAGTGCCTCCAGAAACACCACTCGTCCTGGCCACTAAAAAGACCCCCAAAAAAAAAAAAAAAAAAAAAAAAAAACAATGTCTGAGTCAAAATGGACAAAAGACTCCACATTTGATGTCATGTCTTTCCTCAAATAGACACAATTGCACTCAAACGGGAGCCAAGTTTCCTGACTGTGCTGATTGATTCCAGATGAACGTAGCAGTGGTGAACTTTGAGAATGGAAGCTAACCTTTCTCTTAAAACTTCAATGAGCAGATGAAGCAACTATCCTAAACACTTGCTTTAGGATAACATGATCTGTCCGTGTACATATGGACTATGTTCAATTAGTCATTATAAAAATGTTATACATTATCCTCTATTAGTGTCATTACTTAGCAATACTGACGGTTATGTCTTGTATCATCACTAGCTTTCAGTTCATATATCTTTCATACTTTGACATATGAACTGTAATTTTGCATGGAAAATAATCCTCAAACTATTTGAATTTGTTCCCATAAAATACTGTGAGCAGCTAAAATGAAATGAGTCCCTCGTCAATAGTTTGTGGTAAGAAAATAATATATATACTGTATGTGTATATATGTGGCATATCGTCACCATGTGTGTGCAATTGTCATATATGTTGCTCAGGGCAACTTATCCTCATCCATGGTTTGCATGAAGACCCTGTTCGTACATGTATTTCATTTACAGGCTATTCATGTCATTTGGAAAATATGTGACCAACATTGGAAGTAAATGACCCATCTTTAAGTACCATGCCTACGGGCTCTAGTCTTTGTGTAGAACAATCATAGTCATTATATCGCAATTACATTAATTGTACAGTGTTTACAGTAACATTTGTGCAACAAAACTGTGTATGCTAAAGTGTGTGTGTGTTTGTGTGTCCGGATGTGTGCATGTTTGGGAGGGTGCGCAGGTGTGAGTGCATGCATGTGTCCTGGCCAGCACTGCACTGTCTGTGGATCTTTAGTCAATGTGTTAATGTACTTCTGGGGGAGCTGGGATGGCGTGAGGTTGAATGTTGAAAAGAACGAGTGTGGAAATAAAAGTAAACATGTGGAGACACTAATCTGCACCACAGTGCTGGGCAGAACAGATGAGTCAGACTCTCTCTCTGCTTATTTTGGATCCAACGCTAGTCTAGTCAGCATCCAGGGAGATGTTTATTGATGCTATCCCTGTGATCTGCATATCATGTGTAAGGTCTTTCCACCGTGTGTGTCTGTGTTCCTATCTGTGTAATCATGGGTCTGACACAGGTTGGCCTTGATGAAAGCAGGCTATTGTCGGCCTGTCACGAACTTGATGCACTTGTCACTATTCCAGTTCTCATTAACATTATAACAAACTGTGCTCTAATAACACCCTCCCTACATAATTCACACATGAAATTGTGCACTCACGGTATGCACGTACACCACCACCCATGAACTCATTTGTGGGCTGTTCAAAAGCTTTGATCCAGTCTTCAAATCTTGTGGTCTTTCTACCCCCCTCTTCAGTTTGGTGAATATAATTCCCATATGTGATGGTGGTTGTATTCATATTCCCTGCCAGTTCATCTACTGTGGCACCATACTTTTGTCTCAATACGTCATCTCTGAGTTTCAATCTTAATGATCCTGCAAGTCTTAAATATTATCATTATCAGATGCTGAAAATTTGATCCCCTCAATGATATGTACTGTAAGGCCTGGGAAACGAAAAGCTGTAGAAGTGAATATGTCTTATGATAGAAATAAGCTTGAACTGAGCTGTGATTACTACTTCTTTATTTTTTAAATTATTATTTTTATCTTTATTTAACCAGGAAGGGCTCTTTGAAATTTGAAATCTCTTTTTGAAGAGCGTCCTGGCCAAGATATGCAGCACCAAGTCATTACACAATTATAGACAGACAACATGAAAAACAACAAGTAATCTATTAAAAAAACATAGAAATCAAAGGAGTATAAGGAAATCATAAAACAACAAATTAAAACATTGACAGGTCTATCATGACACAATGCGAGACCCAGATGCAGACACAGGAGGCAGATGGTTGGAGTCATACAATGTTTATTAATCCAAAAGGTGTAGGCAAGAGAATGGTCATGGACAGGCAAAATGTCAAAACCAGATCAGAGTCCCGGAGGTACAGAGTGGCAGACAGGCTCGTGGTCAAGGCAGGCAGAATGGTCAGGCAGGCAGGAACAGAGTCCAGAAACAGGCAAGAGTCAAAACCGGGAGGACTAGAAAAAGGAGAATATAAGGACAGGTGAAATTGATCAGGGTGTGACAAGGTCAAGGAATCAGCTTCAAAATCCTTCATCAATGATTTAAAAACACCAATACCACGAGTATCTCGAGGTATTTTGTGTTTATCTTCATTTATTTGGTCAGGCCAGGGTGTGGCATGGGGTTTTTGTATGTGATGTGTTGGTATTGGGTTTGTAGCTTAGTGGGGTGTTCTAGTTAAGTCTATGGCTGTCTGAAGTGGTTCTCAATCAGAGGCAGGTGTTTATCGTTGTCTCTGATTGGGAACCATATTTAGGCAGCCATATTCTTTGTGTGTTTCGTGGGTGATTGTCCTTAGTGTCCTTGTTCCTGTCGCTGTGTTAGTTTACACAAGTATAGGCTGTTTCGGTTTTCGTTACGTTCTTTGTTTTGTAGTGTTTGTAATTGATTCGTGTTTTACGTTTGTTTATTAAAACATGGATCGCAATCTACACGCTGCATTTTGGTTCGACTCTCCTTCACCACAAGAGAACCGTTATAGAGTAAGACTTAACGATGATCTAAAGCAGAGGTACTCAACTCTTATCCTATGAAGTCCAGAGCCTGGTGGTTTTCTGTTCTACCTGATAATTAAATCAGTCCCTGATTAGAGGGGAACAATGAAAACAAGCACTGGAACTGGCTTCGAGGTCCAGAGTTGAGTTTGAGGGATCTAAAGTCTCACATACCTCTTTCCAAGCTTCTACTGATCTAGTCTTGTCCTGTGGATCCTGAGGCACATGTCCAGGTCCTCATGAAACGATAAGTGTCAAACGATGCTTTCCTCTCTCCTACGTAAGATGCCTCTTTATATGGATTTTTGGGGTGCAGCAGTGCCCTTCACTTTGGAGCCCCCCTGGGTCCCTTGGTATCTATGTGGCCAGAGATGCCCCTCTTTTGTTGGCTTGGCACCTCCTCATTGACCTGGCTAAGTTAGGCAGTGGAGATGGCACAAAGGCCAGGCACAGGGGTACACCGCTCTTGCAATAGAGGGGACCCATCTCTAGCAGTCGCTCTCACTCTGCTAACTATCTCTTCTCAACTGGAGGATTTTAACCAGAGTGTTATGTTTCAAACATGAAAACAGATGGCATGTATCATCATGGACTTCATCAAATGGTCAATGGCTTCAGTTCAAAAGAGACCTGTTACAATGTAACCAAGCTTTTTTTATTATTTTTATACCGGATTTGTGTACTGTTAAAACCCACGACTACATCTACAAGGTAGACTCCGCACACAGGTACAGTAGATGCTTTTAGTTTTCAGGAAAGGAAATGTGTGGCTAAGGTGCATATGGATAAGGTGCAATGTGGGTAAGGTGTAGAATATTACCATGGACAACCATTGTAATAAGGTGCAAAATATTACCATGGACGACCATTATAATAAAGTGTAGAATATTACCATGGACGACCATTGTAATAAGGTGTAGAATATCACCATGGACGACCATTGTAATAAGGTGTAGAATATCACCATGGACGACCATTGTAATAAGGTGTAGAATATCACCATGGACGACCATTGTAATAAGGTGTAGAATATCACCATGGACGACAATTGTAATAAGGTGCAGAATATTACCATGGACGACCATTGTAATAAGGTGCAGAATATTACCATGGACGACCATTGTAATGAGGTGCAGAATATTACCATGGACGACCATTGTAATGAGGTGCAGAATATTACCATGGACGACCATTGTAATAAGGTGCAGAATATTACCATGGATGACCATTGTAATAAGGTGCGGAATATTACCATGGACGACCATAGTAATAAGGTGTAGAATATTCTAACAGACCATATGGCAGAAATCATGGTACAGTCAGAGTTAATCTTTATTTCAACAGTTCTGAAAATAGCTCTCACAGCAGTTGCATGTACTTTTCGTAATGTAAAGCACCCAAGAAATCTACTAAGTCTACAATCTATTTACAAAAGTTATGGGCATGTCACACAAACATATGGATTACATGAGAAAGTAGGAATAACATTCTTTGGTAGTCACGAAATACTAACTAAAACTAACTGTATGCTGTTTGGTGCATATACATGTGCCATCAAAGCACATTCCTCCAACCTAAATATTTCCTGTGGAAACAGCAGAAACACCCGCTAACAGGGGGAACATTTTATTGCATTCCAAGACAACATAAAAATGGCTGACTGGGCATTCCTGTCCTCCCTCTGATTGTGATGGGGAGTTATGAGGTGGTGAGCAAGGTCCTTCCCCTCAGCTGCAGAAACACTGAAAAGGCTTACAACTTTTGACTATGGCTCCTACCCTCAATAGTTCTCATGTACATATTTCCAAAAACATTTCATTAACAAACTAAGGAAAATTGAGCTCAGGGTATCTAGAGGTCAAATAAATATTGGTGTCTGCCCAACTTCTTTGTCACTGTCATGCATAGGTGTAATAGGTGGCAGGGAAGTCAGGCGCAGGAGAGTCAAATGGAGTGTAAATATGGAGTCTTTTAATAAAGTTCCAAGAGTATGCTCCATAACAATAAATGTACAAACAAACAAAACATGGGTACGAAGACCCGACGCGCACCTATACAAACAATCACACTACACTGACAACAAATCAATCTCTGACAAAGACATGAGGGGAAACAGAGGGTTAAATACACAACAGGTAATGAATGGGATAGAAAACAGGTGTGTGGGAAGACAAGACAAAACCAATGGAAAATGAAAAAAGGATCAATGATGGCTAGAAGACCGGTGACGTCGAACGCCGAGCACCGCCCGAACAAGGAGAGGCAACGACTTCGGTAGAAGTCGTGACAGTCACACAGGGGACATACAAGGAACAGATTGTGCCTATAGACCTTTTCATGATGGTGGTTCATTCAGAATTAGGGTAAAACAAATTAAACAGACGTAATATTTAGGACCTCTTTAACTTGTAGTTGTCTGGGTCTAGACACCAATTATATAATAGGAAACATCATAGGCAAGGTAATTACATCAAGACCTTCTGTGGCAGACAACATTAAATGCAATGTTGTTGTGTGAGTCCTTCTCTTCATAACCCAGGGGTGGAGTCAATTCATTATTTCATAAAATGGAAATGGCCTGCTCTTGATACATTTCTTCGCATCTTCATTCATGAAAATTCAAGCCAAATCCTTCCATTGACTGTTTAAATAAATAGACCCCAGCCCTTGAATAAACCCCAGCCATTGAATAGACCCCAGCCATTGAATAGACCCCAGCCCTTGAATAGACCCCAGCCCTTGAATAGACCCCAGCCCTTGAATAGACCCCAGCCATTGAACAGACCCCAGCCCTTGAATAAACCCCAGCCCTTGAATAGACCCCAGCCCTTGAATAGACCCCAGCCCTTGAATAAACCCCAGCCATTTAATAGACCCCAGCCATTGAATAGACCCCAGCCATTGAATAAACCCCAGCCATTGAATAAACCCCAGCCATTGAATAAACCCCAGCCCTTGAATAAACCCCAGCCATTGAATAAACCCCAGCCATTGAATAAACCCCAGCCATTGAATAAACCCCAGCCATTGAATAAACCCCAGCCATTGAATAAACCCCAGCCATTGAATAAACCCCAGCCATTTAATAAACCCCAGCCATTTAATAAACCCCAGCCCTTCAATAAACCCCAGCCATTGAATAAACCCCAGCCATTGAATAAACCCCAGCCATTGAATAGACCCCAGCCATTGAATAAACCCCAGCCATTGAATAGACCCCAGCCATTGAATAAACCCCAGCCATTGAATAAACCCCAGCCATTGAATAAACCCCAGCCATTGAATAAACCCCAGCCATTGAATAAACCCCAGCCATTGAATAAACCCCAGCCATTTAATAAACCCCAGCCATTTAATAAACCCCAGCCCTTCAATAAACCCCAGCCATTGAATAAACCCCAGCCATTGAATAGACCCCAGCCATTGAATAAACCCCAGCCATTGAATAGACCCCAGCCATTGAATAAACCCCAGCCATTGAATAAACCCCAGCCATTGAATAGACCCCAGCCCTTTAATAGACCCCAGCCATTGAATAGACCCCAGCCATTGAATAGACCCCAGCCCTTTAATAGACCCCAGCCATTGAATAGACCCCAGCCCTTGAATAGACCCCAGCCATTGAATAGACCCCAGCCCTTTAATAGACCCCAGCCATTGAATAAACCCCAGCCATTGAATAGACCCCAGCCATTGAATAAACCCCAGCCATTGAATAGACCCCAGCCCTTTAATAGACCCCAGCCATTGAATAGACCCCAGCCATTGAATAGACCCCAGCCATTGAATAGACCCCAGCCCTTTAATAGACCCCAGCCATTGAATAGACCCCAGCCATTGAATAAACCCCAGCCATTGAATAAACCCCAGCCATTGAATAAACCCCAGCCATTGAATAGACCCCAGCCCTTTAATAGACCCCAGCCATTGAATAGACCCCAGCCATTGAATAGACCCCAGCCCTTTAATAGACCCCAGCCATTGAATAGACCCCAGCCCTTGAATAGACCCCAGCCATTGAATAGACCCCAGCCATTGAATAGACCCCAGCCATTGAATAAACCCCAGCCATTGAATAGACCCCAGCCATTGAATAGACCCCAGCCATTGAATAGACCCCAGCCCTTTAATAGACCCCAGCCATTGAATAGACCCCAGCCATTGAATAGACCCCAGCCCTTGAATAGACCCCAGCCATTGAATAGACCCCAGCCATTGAATAAACCCCAGCCATTGAATAAACCCCAGCCATTGAATAGACCCCAGCCCTTGAATAGACCCCAGCCCTTGAATAGACCCCAGCCCTTGAATAGACCCCAGCCCTTGAATAGACCCCAGCCCTTGAATAGACCCCAGCCCTTGAATAGACCCCAGCCCTTGAATAAACCCCAGCCCATTGAATAAACCCCAGCCCTTGAATAGACCCCAGCCCTTGAATAGACCCCAGCCCTTGAATAGACCCCAGCCATTGAATAGACCCCAGCCATTGAATAGACCCCAGCCCTTGAATAGACCCCAGCCCTTGAATAGACCCCAGCCCTTGAATAGACCCCAGCCCTTGAATAGACCCCAGCCCTTGAATAGACCCCAGCCCTTGAATAAACCCCAGCCATTGAATAAACCCCAGCCATTGAATAAACCCCAGCCCTTGAATAGACCCCAGCCCTTGAATAGACCCCAGCCCTTGAATAGACCCCAGCCCTTGAATAGACCCCAGCCCTTGAATAGACCCCAGCCCTTGAATAGACCCCAGCCCTTGAATAAACCCCAGCCATTGAATAAACCCCAGCCCTTGAATAGACCCCAGCCCTTGAATAGACCCCAGCCCTAACGCAGTGTCTACCTCCATCTAGTGGTGAATAATGAGTTGTCCTACCGTAAGTGAGAGAGAGGTTCAATATTAGAAGACATACAAGTAATTGAAAAATTGACCATACCATCTGAAACAGAATACCTCATTATAATCAGCCTATGGTTTGTCTATATGTTGACATGTGGCAGGTCTATGGTTGTTAATGTCAGTGATTTAACAGAGTAGGAGTCAAGATATAGACTCTTAATATAAAAGGTGTAACTCCTACTCCGAGAAGATGTATAAACACAGGCCCTGACCGTATAGGTCCAAATAAGATAAAGTTCAATCTTTTTGCGCTGACAGTCCCTTAACCAAATGTTGCAGTTGTAACTATTGATCATAGAATGGTCTCACTGGAAACAGATCCAGCCATCTTTCCACACAAAAAGGGTCAACTGCTGCTCTCCCACGCTTTTCTTCAACTACATTCCTCACAGGAAGTGAAAATATGGACTATTTTGGGGGGTATTACGATCAAGTAATTACGTAAAGGAAACCCCTGCAATTGTATTGTTCAAAACAATAAATGTTGTCTATTTGCATTGAAATACAAATGCTAAATTGTATATTGTTCTGACAAGAAACAAAACAAATGTCTGTTGTTCAGTTCTTCTTCATAAAACCTTTATACGGTATGCATGAATGCAACATACATAATGTATACTCGTAAGCAAATGTGATGCAATACAATTGGTGACAATATAAAAAAAGGTTTGTAAAGAGTTTGAGGCTTTATTAAACCTTTGAATGTAATGTTACATATACATTGTTATGTCCAAAGTCTACTCGAGATATTGATGATTTGGCTAAACCACTGATTGAAGTGGTTCAGGCTTTGTCTAGCCGAGGAACACTGGCCTATGATGAGCCCATGACACAGAAAGGCCTAATTGTGCCCACCATATTGATCTGACGTCTGCTTCATGAATGCAGCACAGAATCTACTTGGGATGTGAATGGATGAATATTCACCAGCCCACATGTTACCGTCACCACCTGAAATGACGTGACCCATCTGAAGGAGAAAAACATACAGTGAATAATTGATTTTGGTACTTAGTTTAGTTTATTAATTCAACCATTTAAAAAAACAAGTACACATACATTTTGAAAAACCATGCATGCACATTAGTAAAACCATTGAGGATAACACACAATAAAGTCTAGGAATGCACAGAAGAGGCCTAGGGAAAGGGAGGGGGGAGTGGTGGATGTCTCAACTGGGGTTCTTTCCTTTCTTCATTTCCTCTGTTCAGCCCATTCTCTTGTCTTAATGACATTCTCTGTCTCTCTTTGTTGCACAATCCACTGGCAGTAGTCTGTGAGTGTCGAACCACAGACAAAACAGCACTAGTGGAAATTGTGTGCCCTCCGCCGCTATTTCTGTCACCTTTGTGTATGTGTGGAGATCAAGAGATGTGTAAGTGTATGAGAGATAACGAGAGGTGGCGAAGAGGTCAAAAGGTGTGTGTGTGTGTTTGTGTGTGTCTGTGTGTGTCTGTGTGTGCGTGTGTCTGTGTGTGTGTGTGTGTGTGTGTGTGCGTGTGCGCGTGCGTCTGTGTCTGTGTCTGTCTGTGTGTGTGTGTGTGTGTGTGTGTGTGTGTGTGTGTGTGTGTGTGTGTGTGTGTGTGTGTGTGTGTGTGTGTGTGTGTGTGTGTGTGTGTGTGTGTGTGTGTGTGTAATGTAATGTAATGGGATTACTTTCCCCTTAAGAGTCATTAGAAGAAGACAAAAAGGATCCATCAAACGCATTTGGTGTGTCATCATAGTGGTCTCTGATCTGTGGTCAGACTTGCTCAGGTGGAATAATCTTAAACATGCACCTTTTTTCAATGCTGATTTTAATGTTATTGAGAAAATAGAAAGGTGTCAAAATGAATTTTTGTTTCGCAAACATCCTTTATGAATGTAAAAGTAATCCAAGAAGTTATCATCTACAGTAGTTTATAAAACATATCTGTAATCTGATTACAATATTTTTAATGGTAACACAACTGAATACGTTTTTTGCATGCATTCGTACGTGTGTGAGTGAGAAAAAGAAAGAGAGAGAATCTTGTGGCCACCACATAAAATCAATGTTTATTGGTCGTGTAAACAGATTTGCTGATGTTAGTGCAGGCACAGTGAAAAGCTTTCAATTCAAAACAATACACACATCATCCATAAAGTGATTTTTGTTAATTAAGAAGTATCAGAAAGAGCAATATCAGAACGAGCAATGTCAGAGTCAAATGGTAAGACTTATGATGCAGCAAGTCTCTCCCTGCTAATGTTAGCCTGGTGTCGAATCCAATAACCTTTTAACGTCATACACCCAAACACACAAGAAGTGTTGCTAGCCTAATAGATTAGCGCTTTGCTAATACCTCTCTGACAGGGTTTAAGGAAGGACCAGGTGGCACCTGGTAGGACACCCCCCTCAGATAAAGTCTGTCCATCTGTCTACCTCTCTTCCTCCCTTCTTGATATGTTAGATGAAAGACACAGAGGAGCACTTAGAGGCAAATCTCCACCCCAGGGATTATTGATTAAAGCTCAGTGTTTGGGGTGAGATAATGAAGCACAGGGCAGTGTGGTAGCATAATACCTGAGGACAATAAACCTGAAAACACCAAGTGCAGTTGGAAAGGTTTCCTAAAAGCACTTTCGTGCTCCGTTTCACACCTATAGCCAACCCCATGGCCCCAAGGCCCCAAGGCCCCATGGCCCCAAGGCCCCAAGGCCCCAAGGCCCCATGGCCCAAAGGCCCCATGGCCCCAAGGCCCCAAGGCCCCATGGCCCCAACATATTTAATTTATATCAGCCATAGTTGTTCATGTTGAAATTCCAGTGTCACTAAATGCTGTTTGCACTACAGATGAAAACTCATAGTCTTGTTTGGAGCAATTTTACTGAATGAATGATTATATAATCAAATCCTTAATAAGATGAACATTTGAGTTTTAAAAACACAGATGCCAGCTTGAGGCTATCAAGTAAAAAAGTGGTCGACTATTTTACATTATTTTATTAAACAGGAGAATCTGAGAAATTACAGTCATATTTTATTCAATGTTAGTCATACTCAACTAATCATGTTCAAATGATGATATAGGTTTTAGACTTGTTTTAAATCTACAACAACATATCCATATCGATAGGCATTGAACTCACTGAACTTTGTGTTTGAGAGAGAGAACTAGAGAAGAAGAGAGAGAAGCAAAATATTACTTATTTTGTTTTTATATAGCAGGTTCATGTGCTCAAAATGCTTCTAGATGTAATAAGTAGGTTATATGCTGTACACGTAACATTGTATCGCTCTCTTTGAAAATATGACAACAGCAGTAGCTCCACCCTAATAAATAGCAAACATGTTCAGTTACCAATCGTTCTACAACGTTCCAGATAGAAACCATGAATAGAGCCGATGTGATTCCTTATTCTACATGTCAGAGAAGCATGTTTGCGCTTCATATGATTTCTATCTGAACGTTCCAAAACGTTGCGTCCTACTGAACGCGCCCCAGTCACGGTCCAGCTCTGCACGCACCCCCTTACAACGTAACGCATTCCTTTGGCAAAATCCACTGGGAAATAGGGCTAGACCATTCCATCCTTCGTGATATTTTTGGCATCCTCATTATATTGTAACACCAGAACATTTACAGACGACATTAAAAATATATATTTTTTAATGCAAATGAATTTATTTCGGAAGAGGGGGCCTTACTCTTACATTTTTATATGATGTTTTGGTTTCTCCTCCCCCTCTCTCCATTGGAATGGTTGTTCCTTCACACTACCTACTGTGCCATGTTGGATGGATGTAACGTTATCGATGTTGCAGCTGGAGTTACGAATGAAAGTTTAGATTTTGCCCTCTGCAGAGATTGGGGTTCCCACGGATTCTTCGAGGACCCTGGGGCATGGTGACGTTATTCAACAACCGGGATCCAAAAATATTTCATTTTGCAGGCCTCTAGCTACCTTAGAAACAACGTAATAAGACGATGCAGTCGCAGGCCATGGCGACCAAAGGCTGCATGAATTGTTTGTAATATTCAAGAGTAAAACAGTTAACTTTGTTTATCTGGAAATTATTTGGGAACATGAATAGCCATCCTCCGCAACGCCGGGTTGGAAATATTGGCTCCATACTCCTCACCCCGCAAGAGAACGAATGCCTCTTCAACTACCTGGGAAGGAAATGCATTGTAAGTTGTCTTGTTTACGACCACACTAAGCTCTCAAGTGCAATTTATCTACCTGTAACTATGCGAAAATAATGTGTTAGGCTATTTGCAAAATGTTAGTGTACTGTTATGTAGGCTAATGTTAGGCAATAGCCTGGCTGCAGGCCGATAAGACGCATAACAGCTCAGCAGCTTTTTCCATGGCTTTGCTGGAACGATGCAGGGAAGAGTATGGGAAAGCAGAGATGTTTGCCTGTCAAGGGGATTTGTTGTCAAGAAATTGGCTTGGAAATGTGAACATTTTCCCCTGGCGTATTAGTTTACCTCGGCCTGTAAACAAATGCAAACGCAACTATTATAATTCAGTGCATACCCCATTATTAATAAACAGGTCAACATTGTATCGGCTAATGTTGCACGCGACTGTGTGTTTATAAATTGACTGCACTGCTGCTAATGTATTAAGTGCTGCCTATTGACGCACTGCAGTCTGGCATTTTTGCACTTCAATATTTTGTTTTAGTTTGACAGCCATTGCAACTTCCCGAGGGAAGACATTAGCCTGTGTGTTTGCACAATAGGGAATATGGTCAGAACTATCCCAATAATGGACTAAAAGAGCCTAACGTTAATCCTTATAGTCCAAGGACCCTGTTCCGTTTAGAGGTGAATTGGCTCTGGCAGCGAAAACAACCAACTCAATCTAAACGATAATCTATTCTCAATTGCGGTACACATTCTAGAAACCTAAAACCCTCTACTTTCATATCATATCCAAACAAATGCCAAATATACTGTTTTAACAGTTGCAGCTGACAGTATTTTTCAGTGAAAACACGTTTGTGGTGTCCATCTTTCGTTTACACACTAAACGAAAAATAACAGCTCTGTAACATGGAAATATGTCCGGCTGGGAAACCCTAACCTTATAACGTTGTGTAAGTCATTTGACATAATAAAAAAATATTAAAACATTTTAAAAAATCCCTTGCTGATATGAAAAATATACTGAACAAAAATATAAATGCAACAATTACAGATATTTTACTGCGATACAGTTCATATAAGGAAATCAGTCAATTGAAATAAATTAATTGGCCCTAATCTATGGATTTCAAATGACTGGGCAGTGGTGCAGCCATGGGTGGGCCTGGGAGGGCCCGCAGTGGTGCAGCCATGGGTGGGCCTGGGAGGGCCTGCAGTGGTGCAGCCATGGGAGGGCCCGCAGTGGTGCAGCCATGGGTGGGCCTGGGAGGGCCTGCAGTGGTGCAGCCAGACACAGCCAATCAGAATTAGTTTTTCTCCATAAAAGGCTTTATTACAGACAGAAATACAAAAACGGCAGCTTAATGCTCTGGCAACAGCTCTGGTGGACATTTCTGCAGTCAGCATGCCAATTGCAAGCGCCCTCAATACCTGTGGCATTGTGTTGTGACACAATTGCACATTTTATAATGGCCTTTTATTGTCCCCGGCACGGTGCACCTGTGTAATGATCATGTTGTTTGATCAGCTTCTTGACATGTCACACCTGTCAGGTGGATGGATTATCTTAGCATAGGATAAATTCTCACTGACAGAGATATAAACATATTTATGCACAACATTTGAGAGAAATAAGCTTTTTGCATGGAACGTTTCTGGGATTCTTTTATTTCAACACTTTACATGTTGCATTTATATTTTTGTTCAGTGTATATTCCTTATCTTAAGAAATATACACTGAAGCGTTTTAACTTTCAGAAAGATCGTCAGGGCTCTTAACAAAATTCCTCTGGCCAAAAGATACTATCATCAATAGGTGCTAAAGGAAGTTAACTTCTGTGAAATGGTTAGGTCAGAACATACATAATTTCCCAATGCTGAAGGCTAATAATGTATTTGTGAAAGTCAAATCAGTCTATTCTTGAGAAGCTGCATTAGATGAACAAATGTGTCAAATGACAAGCCAGTGGAAAGACTACAGTAGTCTACAGTACCCTGTCCAGATAAATATTATATTAGGAGCAACACCATATGCCAAAGTCAAAGCCCTAGCTTGATGTGTGTTCTTTCTATCCCCTTAACCTTTTTCCTACCATGGGATTTGGGAACATTTAGACTTAGGCCAGTGACCTTTCCTGTGTTAGGATGAGGTGTGAGTATGGGGTGAGATGTGCTTACTCGTTTTCTCTCGCTCATACCTGCCATAATAAATCGTAGACAAGGAAGAGGAAGCAAGCCGGAGTGGTATTTCCTCTTCCTTGTGGTCTCCTTGGTGATTGGCATAGGTTGCTCTCTGTGTCCATGGTGACAGAAAACCAAGCTTTGGTTTGTGTGGCTACTGGCTATGTCTATCATTCTCTATCAGGTCTGCTCAGGCTGTCTGATTTGCAAACCTTGTACTATATGCTCCCGGGGCATCTAATCAGTGTTTCTTGTTCGTGGATGTGTTCCTCTTCCTCTATACTGTCATAACTTACTTATTGGCCCCTAGAGGCATTCCACTAGTTAGGCTTATTAACAACGGGGCCCATGTAACAAGTTGTAGAATGTAGTCAGTCAGTTTCATGTAGAAAAAAAGTGACTTGCAATCCAACACTGTACTTTTGCATCACATTGAATTAACATTGTGTCACTATAGTGTTTTTACTTTGCTGTACGTACCACACTCCCATTGTGATGATGTCCTCAGACCCTGTGCACAGCGGTGGTCCAGGTGTATGGGGCAGACAGGAGCTCGTCCTGGGTGAAGAGGTGCTGCGGAGTGGCCTGTCTGATCAAGGATAACCCTCTGAGGTCCTACTTCATCAGGGTCTTTGACATCAAGGTGAGTGAGTGCATTATAGGGAGGATGGTTGAAGTTAGCCTAGCCTCACTAGCTTAATACCTTTCCTGAGGAAATCCCTCTGTGCTGCCAATATAGGAATTTCAGTAACTGTTATTTCTCTCTTGTCAGGAAGGGAAAACCATGTTTGAACAGGAGCTTTACAATAACTTCTCAATCAACAGCTCGAGGTCCTATTTCATTTCGTTTTCAGGAGATGTAAGTATACTACTTCCGCTTGAAAGCTTGTGGACCCAACATAGACAGTGTCTTTAAAAAAATGACTGATCTCTCTTTCCTCACTCTATCTCCAGAACTGCCAGGTAGGCCTGAACTTCGCTAGCGAGGAAGAGGCCAAGCGATTTAGAGCCGCACTGAAAGACCTACTCAGCAGACGGCAACGTAAAACGGGTAACTACAGTGGCCCCGCTGGCTCAGTCTACACGCCTTCTGCTTTCTCATCACCTCAGCCTTTGACCCTCTGGACAGGGAAAGCGAAGAAAGCTCAAATGTATCTCACTGCTCTACTACTAACAACCCCACAGGGGCCCAATCCCAAATCATCCCATCATTTGCCTTAGATGTATCTTGTAACTCCTCGAGGGGTTCATTTGGGGTCAACAAGGTTCTATGAATGGGTTTGGAATTGAGCCCGGCATCAATTTTTTTTGCTGGTTGCTGTTGGAAAGTCAGTGGTATGTCTGTCTAGTCAAAACAGCAGAGGGTCTCTGTGTTAAAAGCTGTGATGGTGTTCCTTTCTGGCTTCCCTCCATCTCTCTCTGTTCCTCTCTGCTTGCCAGCCTTTGACGTGTACTGCTCTTGCTGTGAGGAGTGAGTTTCCAAAGACGTGGGGCTGGGAAAGGGGCTACTGTAATGGTATGTTAGGGACAGCTAGTTTAATTCTCTGTTTTTCCACAACAATTTTTTTTCTTGCGTTTGCATCTGTTCTGGAATTTATCCGTCGGCCAGAATCTGACTGGTCAGAGAACTGTCATTCTCTCCAGCCTGCAGTGGCTACCTTTCCAGACTTCCATCCTATTTGTCTGTCCATTGGACTCTCATAAACTAACTCTGAATGCTTTCCAAACACTTTGCTTTTCCTTTCACACTTCCACATACACTTTCTATCGCTCTGATAGCTGTGGCTTTTGCCATCTGAATTGGCTGAGAAATTATAATTGTGCCCGTTTTGTTTTGCAGAGAAAAGACGTGACCCTGCAAATGGTATGTTGTCCATTCTTTGAATTGTACCGATTTTTATAGTCCAAATGTTGATTTTCAACATGTAATGGGACACAATCCTTTGTTATTTTACGTTACAAAAGCATAAATCTCCTATAATCCGTCACGCAAAATCAAATGTACAGTAGTATGCATGTACACACACACACACACACCTTTGCGATATGGCATGATCAGACGGGTCAGTTATTGTAGAGAAATAGGCTAAATCAAATTCGTATGAGTACACATGCACTCACTCCGAGTATGACTTTGTTGACATTGTCATTTTTAGCCCTAACATTGGGCTTTAGGGTTAATCTGTGCAGCATGAGGCCCTCTGTGTGCCATGTGTAAACCATATGGGTCTCTCAGTGCGTGTCCAACTGCCAACTCTCTCTCTCTCTTTAAATCAGCCTTCTCACAGATACTTGTATACCTTAAATGTCATGTACTAATCACAGTACATTGCCTAGAATTTGGTATTTGAATGCAAATGGACCCAAATGTAGGGATCCTGTAGAAGGACTATTCTCCATGTTGGAAGGATATTGTTTGGGTAGGGATCCTGTAGAAGGACTATTCTCCATGTTGGAAGGATATTGTTTGGGTAGGGATCCTGTAGAAGGACTATTCTCCATGGTGGAAGGATATTGTTTGGGTAGGGATCCTGTAGAAGGACTATTCTCCATGGTGGAAGGATATTGTTTGGGTAGGGATCCTGTAGAAGGACTATTCTCCATGGTGGAAGGATATTGTTTGGGTAGGGATCCTGTAGAAGGACTATTCTCCATGGTGGAAGGATATTGTTTGGGTAGGGATCCTGTAGAAGGACTATTCTCCATGGTGGAAGGATATTGTTTGGGTAGGGATCCTGTAGAAGGACTATTCTCCATGGTGGAAGGATATTGTTTGGGTAGGGATCCTGTAGAAGGACTATTCTCCATGGTGGAAGGATATTGTTTGGGATATGTCATTATTGAGTGTGAAACTAACAAGGTGACATATTTGCCCTAGATTCACTCTTTGCTTTGGGAGTTATTTCCTTTTTTGCTTCCCTCTCCTCCTTCAATATGTTCATTTTGTTTTCCTTGTCATAATTCACTGTCATGTTGGCAGTTTGTGCTTTGGGAAAGGAAGCACGTTAATATTTATTGGTATTGAATGATTACATTTGAGATTTCTGAAGCCTAAAATGGACAGGAGGACAACCGTTAGCTTGGTCTGTCAATCATTGACTTACGTACAGCCAAACAGCTACATCTGAATGGTACCACTGCATGGATTCTTTGCAAGTTCTCCATTGAAAGCCCCCAATGAAGTGGAAAGATGAGGGTAAACGTGTCTCAAGGCAAGGGAGCTTTCAAAGTCATGCTTGCATGTCCTCGTCGATAGCTGAGACTTCTAACATGTCTAGGGAATCCAGGGATTTGGTTGGGATTAGCTGTGGATTACTGATTATGTCAGATCCAACTGCATTTTGTGGAGATTAACATGGACTCAAGGAGAGCGCGCAAATGCCTGGACTGGGGAGGTTTGACCACAGCCATGTACTGAGGGCTTCTGCATTCCAGAAGACTGTTAGCCCACTGATCTGAAGCCTAACTTAGGTATCAGCCAAGGTTATTCATCATGCAAGAGTAGGTAACAGACCTAGCTCCGTTACAGTTGGCCGTTGCAGTTTCAATCAGAAGGCGTTATTATCAAGTTCCTAGACATAATCCATAGCAGCCATGTTAGTGCCTCCTGGGTAATATTGACCAATAACAGTCCAAGGAATTAGCTGAATTTTAAACCAAGCGCTAGATGTTCATCATGAATGGATGAATTGAATTGTCCAAGGCAGCAGCATGGCTCCCGGCTCAAAAAGTTGACCAAAACTGTCTTTGTGTGACTCTGGGTTTGACCTAACTGATGTCACATAAGTTCCAACAAACACACACACCAGGAGGACAAACACTGGTTTTCAACCAGATTGATTCTGTCAGTGTTTCTTTAGTCTTTCAGTTCTTTAGTCTGTGAAAGACTGCTGTGCTATTCACTGGTGCAGCCACAGGTAGTTTGAGAGCCTCGCCGGTCAGTTAAATAAAAAATCCATCAAATGAGTCCATTGGTCTCCCCAACTCTATATCATCTGAATGGAACAAGGATGTATTGCACCAACTTCTTTATCAAGTCTGTCTTTATCAGAGTCATGGGACAGTGAGTTGAAGTTTGGAAGAGTGATTGGCTGTCCAGTGCTGCTTGTGGATGGGTTTTATATGCCTTTGCCCTGCCCTTGTCCTTTTGAGAAAGAGTGTGGTGCTAAAAGACCTGAGGACTAAGAGCTGGCTGAGAGAGGTGTTTAACGGTAGGGTTGTTGTCATGCAGATCCCATTTCAATTCTAGTGAATTAAGAAATGAATGCACATGATTGACATAATGATGTAATTATTTTTTGGCATAAAATGTAAAATCTTTTGCTAATCTGAATTAGAATTTAAATGGAATGTGACACGCTGGTGTTAGGGTTCTAGATATTCACAAAGGCATGTGTGTAGAGGCATGTGTGTGGAGGACAGTTAGTGCCCTCTGTTAGTTGTCTTTACACTAACTTGAAATAGTTCTAAATACATCAGAAGACTGGTATTTAATTGTGTGTGGTCCTGCATTGTCAGCTGTGAGATTGACCTGGCCTGAACTGTTGATGGGTTTTAGAGACTACCATAGTCACAACACAGACCAAGTTATACAGTAAGCTTTTACGGCCAGTCAAGTATGCAAATTATTGTTACCCTCGGGTCTCTTATGAATAATTAAAAAGGGCTGTATAATCGGACCAGTCTGTATTACAACTTGTTGGGTATGCTAAGAAATGAAAGAATGACCTTTTGGATTGGCTCCCACTCATTTTGTGAGAGCTTCCCAGCACTGGTTCTGAGCATCCCAGCACTGGTTCTGAGCTTCCCAGCACTGGTTCTGAGCTTCCCAGCACTGGTTCTGAGCTTCTAGTTCTAACAGTTTCTCCCTTTCCTCCTTCTCTCTCTCCTCTCCCTCCTACTAAAGGCCCAGCTCTCCCTATGGCCACTGTGGACATCAAGAACCCGGAGATCAACAATGTGCGCTTCCACAACTCCCACCATCATCATCACCACCAGCAGCAGCATCAGCCACACCACATCAACAACATGCTGCACAGCAGCTTCAGCAAGAAGGAGAAGAAAGTCAAGGGCAAGAGAAAGAAGCTCACCAAGGCTGACATAGGCACCCCCAGCAACTTCCAGTGAGTGGACCACCCTTCTGTCTATAGAGTACACTTCAGACGGGTCTTTGTGGAGAGATGTAGCGCAGCAGGAGTTTCCCTGTATGTATGTTGTGTTCTGTGAAGTTGTTGTGTAACGTATTGAGCTCGTCACTTACGTTTGAGGGCTTGCTTCATTGTGTCTTGTGAACCTCTTCAATGGCTCAATTGTGTTTGTGTGCATTCAAAACTGCACCCGTGCATGTGTGTGTGCACAAGCCAGTGGGTTTACATGAGGGTTTGTGCTTGGACATGTTTGTTGTTGCATGTGTAATGCGCAGCTGCACGTGTGTTTGTGAACCGGCTTGCGTGTAGGTACACGTGTATGTATGTGCTCATCCCTGTCTGTCCTGTGTGTCTGTATCTCTTCAGGCACATCGGCCATGTGGGCTGGGACCCAAACACAGGCTTCGATGTGAGTACCACACACACCCACACCCTTCATGGGCACACAATGGTGACCTGTGTGGCCGACCCATGATTGACCCACACAATGGCCTCTGTTGGATACAGTGCATACTTATCATACATTCAATGATGTCATACAAGTCCCACTTGCAACCCCGAATATTCCAGAAAATATTTTGTCACTATTTAGGGAAGCTATACTTCAAAAACATTAAGTGATTTTGCTAATATAGGCCAGATGAGTTATTGTTAGGTCTATCATTGTCATGCTATTCAAACAACTGTCAGAGAAGTTGGCTTAAGCACATACAGTACAGGTCTAGGACCAGGCTAAATAATAATTATAATAATAATGCTTTATTACATTTGTAAAGCGCTTTGCATTTGACAGAATAATCCCGAAGTGCAAAAAATAGAAAAACCTAATAGAAAGAAAAATGGACACAACTAGACAGGACAACTGACACAGAACCCAGCTGACATTACAAGGGACAACTGACACAGAACCCAGCTGACATTACAAGGGATAACTGACACAGAACCCAGCTGACATTACAAGGGATAACTGACACAGAACCCAGCTGACATTACAAGGGACAACTGACACAGAACCCAGCTGACATTACAAGGGACAACTGACACAGAACCCAGCTGACATTACAAGGGATAACTGACACAGAACCCAGCTGACATTACAAGGGATAACTGACACAGAACCCAGCTGACATTACAAGGGATAACTGACACAGAACCCAGCTGACATTGCAAGGGACAACTGACACAGAACCCAGCTGACATTGCAAGGGACAACTGACACAGAACCCAGCTGACATTACAAGGGACAACTGACACAGAACCCAGCTGACATTACAAGGGATAACTGACACAGAACCCAGCTGACATTACAAGGGATAACTGACACAGAACCCAGCTGACATTACAAGGGATAACTGACACAGAACCCAGCTGACATTACAAGGGACAACTGACACAGAACCCAGCTGACATTACAAGGGACAACTGACACAGAACCCAGCTGACATTACAAGGGACAACTGACACACAGAACCCAGCTGACATTACAAGGGACAACTGACACAGAACCCAGCTGACATTACAAGGGACAACTGACACACAGAACCCAGCTGACATTACAAGGGACAACTGACACAGAACCCAGCTGACATTACAAGGGACAACTGACACAGAACCCAGCTGACATTACAAGGGACAACTGACACACAGAACCCAGCTGACATTACAAGGGACAACTGACACAGAACCCAGCTGACATTACAAGGGACAACTGACACACAGAACCCAGCTGACATTACAAGGGACAACTGACACACAGAACCCAGCTGACATTACAAGGGACAACTGACACACAGAACCCAGCTGACATTACAAGGGACAACTGACACAGAACCCAGCTGACATTACAAGGGACAACTGACACACAGAACCCAGCTGACATTACAAGGGACAACTGACACAGAACCCAGCTGACATTACAAGGGACAACTTGACACAGAACCCAGCTGACATTACAAGGGACAACTGACACAGAACCCAGCTGACATTACAAGGGACAACTGACACAGAACCCAGCTGACATTACAAGGGACAACTGACACCAAAGAACCCAGCTGACATTACAAGGGACAACTGACACAGAACCCAGCTGACACTACAATGGCCAACTGACACCAAAGAACCCAGCTGACACTGACACAAGGGACAACTGACACACAGAACCCAGCTGACACTACAACTGACACACAGAACCCAGCTGACATTACAAGGGACAACTGACACACAGAACCAAGCTGACATTACAAGGGATAACTGACACACAGAACCCAGCTGACATTACAAGGGACAACTGACACAGAACCCAGCTGACATTACAAGGGACAACTGACACAGAACACAGCTGACATTACAAGGGACAACTGACAAACAGAACCCAGCTGACACTACAATGGACAACTGACACACAGAACCCAGCTGACACTACAACTGACACACAGAACCCAGCTGACACTACAATGGACAACTGACACCAAAGAACCCAGCTGACACTACAAGGGACAACTGACACCAAAGAACCCAGCTGACACTGCAAAGGTCAGCTGACACCAAGGAACACATCTATGAACAGAAAGTCTTCCTAAAGAGAATGGTCTTTAGGAGGGCTGGGAGGGCATTCCAGAGTCTGTGGTGACTTCAGGTGGTCTGGGAGGGCATTCCAGAGTCTGTGGTGACTTCAGGTGGTCTGGGAGGGCATTCCAGAGTCTGTGGTGACTTCAGGTGGTCTGGGAGGGCATTCCAGAGTCTGTGGTGACTTCAGGTGGTCTGGGAGGGCATTCCAGAGTCTGTGGTGACTTCAGGTGGTCTGGGAGGGGAGTCTGTGGTGCATTGGGAGGGCCAGAGTCTGTGGTGACTTCAGGTGGTCTGGGAGGGCATTCCAGAGTCTGTGGTGACTTCAGGTGGTCTGGGAGGGCATTCCAGAGTCTGTGGTGACTTCAGGTGGTCTGGGAGGGCATTCCAGAGTCTGTGGTGACTTCAGGTGGTCTGGGAGGGCATTCCAGAGTCTGTGGTGACTTCAGGTGGTCTGGGAGGGCATTCCAGAGTCTGTGGTGACTTCAGGTGGTCTGGGAGGGCATTCCAGAGTCTGTGGTGACTTCAGGTGGTCTGGGAGGGCATTCCAGAGTCTGTGGTGACTTCAGGTGGTCTGGGAGGGCATTCTGGAGGAGGTCAAGCTAAAAGCCCGATTTCCCCCAAGGAGCGGAGCTTAGTCCTGGGAGCGTGGAGGAGCAGGCTATCGCTTGACCTGAGGGTGCGGGTGGGGTTATGGAGGGGCATTTCCATGAATACACTGGAAAGTCAGCAGAAGGGTTTTGAATTCAATCTGGAGTGAGACAGAGGAACACATCTAAAACACAGTCTGAATCTGCAGTCAGTGATGCATGTCACTAAGAACAAAGTGGACCAGAGAGCTTGTTGATGGACAGAATACAGTCTGTTTTAATGACCCTAATGAGCATGACTGATTGAACCCCTTTTCCTTGGGCTTAATTGCATGTCTATTTACTTGACTAGTCATGCATACAGAAGTATCACGCACACTCTTTCATGCCGAAGCAAAGAAGACTATCTGCAGAGATCACTATTACCCAATTATGATTGAACAAACAAAAAGTAGTCAGTTAAGGGCCATGTGTTGTTGTCTGCACAATCTGGTGCAATACCCATGTTCATCCAGAAGATGGCAGAATGCCACTTAGATTTTCAAAATAATTAGATTCTTGTCGTGCTATATTATGTTTTATTCGTTAAATGGAATTGGCATTGCATTTTTGTAGTTGGCAGGCCATGGTTGTATGTAGAGCATAATTTAAGCCATTTTCAAAACATTACAGATTCCATCCGCTCAGGATAAAATGCAGAGAGAAACAAATATGTTGGTTTTGAATTGTCCTGACCCGGTCTCTATCTCTTTCTCTGCCCCAGTTGAATAACCTGGATCCGGAGCTAAAGAACCTGTTTGACATGTGTGGCATCTCAGAGGCCCAGCTGAAGGACAAGGAGACCTCCAAGGTCATCTATGACTTCATCGAAAAGAAAGGAGGGGTGGAGGCCGTCAAGAACGAGCTCCGTAGGCAAGGTGAGTTCACTGGAATCATCCTCAGTTCCTTGTATCTCAAGCAATGATGTATATAAACCCTGGAGATCTGATGCTATGTATTGGCCTCCAACTGCTCTTAAATACAAGTAAAACTAAATGCATGCTCTTCAACTGATCACTGCCTGCACCTGCCCGTCCGTCCAGCATCACTACTCTGGACGGTTCTGACTTATGAATATGTGGACAACTACAAATACCTAGGTGTCTGGTTAGACTGTAAACGTTCCTTTCAGACTCGCATCAAACCTCTCCAATCCAAAGTTAAATCTAGAATTGGCTTCCTATTTCGTAACAAACAAACAATACCCTACTCAATAAATTGGATGCAGTCTATCACTGTGCCATCAGTTTTTTTTAATCAAAGCCCCATATACTACCCACCACTGCGACCTGACGCTCTAGTTGGCTGGCCCTCGCTTCATTCTCGTCGATAAACCCACTGGCTCCAGGTCATCTACAAGACCCTGCTAGGTAACGCCCCGCCTTATCTCAGCTCGCTGGTCACGATAGCAGCACCCACCTGTAGCACGTGCTCCAGCAGGTATATCTCCCTGGTCACCCCCAAAACCAATTCCGCCTCTTCTTCCAGTTCTCTGCTGCCAATGACTGGAACGAACTACAAAAATCTCTGAAACTGGAAAAACGTATCTCCCTCACTAGCTTTAAGCACCAGCTGTCAGAGCAGCTCACATATTACTGCATCTGTACATAGCCCATCTATAATTTAGCCCAAACAACTACCTCTTCCCCTACTGTATTTATTTATTTTGCTCCTTTGCACCCCATTATTTCTATCTCTACTTTGCACATTCTTCCATTCCAGTGTTTTACTTGCTATATTGTATTTACTTTGACACCATGGCCTTTTTTGCCTTTACCTCCCGTATCTCACCTCATTTGCTCACATTGTATATAGACTTATTTTTCTACTGTATTATTGATTGTATGTTTGTTTTACTCCATGTGTAACTCTGTTGTTGTATTTTTAAAATGTATTTCACCTTTATTTAACCAGGTAGGCTAGTTGAGAACATGTTCTCATTTACAATTGCGACCTGGCCAAGATAAAGCAAAGCAGTTCGACACATACAACAACACAGAGTATGTATGTATGTATGTATGTATGTATGTATGTATGTATGTATGTATGTATGTATGTATGTATGTATGTATGTATGTATGTATGTATGTATGTATGTATGTATGTATGTGTCGAACTGCTTTGCTTTATCTTGGCCAGGTCGCAATTGGAAATGAGAATTTGTTCTCAACTTTGCCTACCTGGTTAAATAAAGGTAAAATAATAAAAAATATTTAAAAAATTGACCATTGAAAAGCCAGTCAGCCATATTGCCCCCCCCCCGCAGTAGGAGCAGTCCTCTATTTGAATGAATAATTCTACAGTATTTAAATTAAATGTTTCAAGGATAAAATGACATGTATTTAAGTATTTTGTTTTTGTAGTGTGGACAGTAACATTAGTCATCTTACAAATGTTTTCCTGAAAGTATGTATATATATATTTTTAAAATGTTTGTCACATAATTTAAAAGTCTGCATTATGGTGTCTGTACTAGAATACATGTGACAAAGAGTAATGTAGACATTAATAAAAGCAATGCTATCCACCTGAGTTAAAGCAGTTCTGCATGCGACAATGTGCCAAAATCCCTCTACAGTAATGTGAAAGACTGATCAACAACTACAGGAAGCATTTGGTTGCAGTCATTGCATATGAAGTTGGCACAACCAGTTATTGTGTGTAAGGGGGAAATTACTTTTTCACACAGGAGAATTGGGTGTTACATAACGTTTCTTAATTAGCAATGAAGCCATCACATGCTGTATGTTTAAGAGATGCGCAGGCTACATTTAAATATGCATTACTATATTATTTTTCATTAGGCCTACATGTACTTTGAAGTATTATTTTCATTTGTCACTATGACAATGAACACACCCTAAAAGCACTAAATGGTCTGAACCAGTATCTGTGGGTGGGAGACCTCATGAATGGTCTTGTTACCACCCTGTTAATAGCAGCTTACAGTAGGATGCGTTTAACAGTTGATTGACAGGTTTAGGCCTGTAGAACGATACACTTTCCTCTAGTGTGGATGCTCACCAACGTTTTATAGTTTTTGACTTTGTTGAATGGTCCGGGCCTCAACTCCGACACAACTAACATTATCACAACAGAATTAGCCTACTAGTAGGTCTAGATAATGTTAGTGAACTTGAATGAAATAAGTATAACATTACACTTAGACATTTTATACTTGTTTACTTGACTTTTATTTTCTATAAATTGACTCAATTAATTTACTTGTAACTCTGAAGTTAATGAAGTCAATGGTGAGAATGTACTCTACTGGGAATGAGATGGTGAATGCCAGACGGGGCTTATTCATGTGGTCTTTTCCCAGGGCCGCCCAGGTGGTGTGGTGGGTAACTATCGGTTTGTTTCCATAGAGTGGTGGTTCGTGTGTTTCTGCCTCAGGTATTGACTATGTGAACTTTGACCTGCATAACTGGATAAAGCTGACTGCTGTTTGGTTTGTCTGAATTTAAAATGAACAGAATCGAAAGGCTATAATGTAAAATGTTGCCAGAAGTGAATTTCTGAGCTCAATGCTACAGGGTTTGAATTAGGCGTTAACTCTTGGTGGATAACCTATAATTGGGAACAACATTTTTGGTGATGCATGCACAAGTTATTTTCAGTGCTTATAAGTGAGAGAGCCCTGATTTTGTAATGGGAACATTCAGAACTCTCGTTCTCCCCAGTAATTCAAACCCCTGCTGAATGGGATATTGTGACTGTCAAACTGATCTGTCTCTCTCGCTCTCCTTTTCCATCTTTTTTTTGTCCTACTAAGCCCCACCACCTCCTCCGTCTCGGGGTGGCCCACCTCCTCCTCCCCCCACCCCACAGCTCGGGCCCAGCTCCTCCCCCACCACCACCACCCCCATCGCGAGGTGGCCGGGGTGCCCCGCCACCACCTCCACCCTCTCGGGCCCCCACCTCTGCCCCTCCCCCCCCTCCCCCCTCCAGGCCTGGTGCCCTAGGAGCCCCCCCTCCTCCCCCGCCCCCCAACAGAGGGGGCCACGGCCACCACCACTACCAGCCACCGCCTCCACCCTCACATGCCCCCCAGGCCCCACCGCCACCTCCCCCACCAGCAGCACCACCCTCCGGTGGCGGGGGAGCCCCTCCTCCACCTCCTCCACCACCACCCCCACCTGGACCCCCACCCCCTCCAGAGCTGGACGGTGGTGTGGAGTCGCCCCACTCACCCCCGGGCTCGGGGGGTAAGTCGGCCCTGCTAGAGCAGATCCGTGTGGGCACCCAGCTGAAGAAGGTGGAGCCACCGGCCTCCAAGCCACCGGCCACCACGGTAGGGCGCGACGCCCTGCTCGACCAGATACGGCAGGGCATCCAGCTAAAAACCGTAAGTGCCTCTGTCTGCCTGTCTGTGTTTGAGTGTATTTCCATGTTTGTTTGTGTGATTAACTCTGTGTGTGTGCGTGTCTCAGGTACCAGACGGCCCTGAATCGGGCTCCCCTACACCGGCCCCCTCGGCAGGCATCGTGGGGGCACTTATGGAAGTCATGCAGAAGAGGAGCAAAGCCATCCACTCCTCAGGTAGGTTCCAACTGGCAGGTTTATTTATTTCACCTTTATTTATCCAGATGAGTCAATTGAGAACCAGTTCTCATTTACATTAACAACCTGGCCAAGAGGCATTGCAACAGTGAACAGGACAACGCACAATACCACTAAAAGTAAAACACTATACAGAGGAGTACAAATTCATGAATTATAAACCGAGTGGTTCGAACCCTGAATGCTGATTTGGCTGAAAGCTGTGGTATATCAGACCGTATACCACGAGTATAACACAACTATTTTTACTGTCCTAATTAGCAATAAGGCACCTCAGGGGTTTATGGTGTATGGCCAATATACCATGGCTAAGGGCTGTACCCAGACACTCCACGTTGTGACGTGCATAAGAACACTGTCAAGCCGTGGTATATTGGGGAAATACCACACCCCCTGAGGTATTATTGCTTAAATATACAGCAATGCCGAATATTTACAGTGAGTTAGAGCAGAAAATTCCAAGGCAACACAGCCGACTGTGTGATGGAAGTGATTCGGTTAACAGCACTTGCTTGATGAATAACCTTGCCTGAGACCTGAAGACTTACGTTGACTCCCTGAGCTAATGCCTCGACTTTAGCTCAACCGGCGAATACAGTCTTGTGCCATGCAACCATTGGTGAGCAGCTGCAAGTCAAGATGCTGAACTGAACTACTTGTGTTCTTTGAGAATTAATCCGGATTGTGTTATTACCAGTTGCCCTTAATATAAATATGTAGATCTCTTTATATTTTGTTAACAAGTCTGCTTTGACATTTCCTAGATGAAGATGAGGATGATGATGACGAAGAGGATTTTGAAGATGACGACGAATGGGATGACTAGTAATATTTCTCGTCCTCCTCCCCAACATAACTGACACTAAACTGATTTTAAAATCTTCCAAAAGCGGACTAAAATTGAGAATGTTCTATGATTTTGCTCTATTTATTGTTGCCTTTTTTGCTTTTATTAACCTGTGCAATACCTCGTTCATTTAATCTGTAAAGTGTTGTCACATACCCTCTGTAGAGTATCTCTGGTAACACTTTCCTGCGACTCTGTCATAGAATGCTCACATCACCGTTAAAAGCATGATATACAAATATTATAAGCTGTCATAACTGTTCATGGTAATACGCTGACATGCTTAGGCTGACCACCACTGCATGTGACGCTGCGAGATTGCTTGTCGTAAGCTAATACAAGGTGTTATAAATCACCAATGACACCTGGCGTCTGTTTAGGAGGGGGCAATGTCACGGAACGTCCAGAGATAGAAACCTATTGTGTAGAATAGATATGATTCTCGGTCCTCAAGAATAGTTCTTATTCACTTACAGTATCAGCTAACATTATATTTCCATCTGCAACGTTCTGAACACTTAGCCCTATGGAATAACACACTGCTGCTATGTCATGGTTATGACAGCCTAAAGACAGCAGGTTCAAGTAGTACGGTATCTGATGGATTAACAGTGTGCCATTCTAGTTAGGATATATTTGTTTGGTGTGTTACTTTAAATGTTCTGTTCCCCTGTCTGTAAAGAAAGGGAGATACATATACATATACATACACACACACACACACACACACACACACACACACACACACACACACACACGTAACAAACGAAAGAGGTCATTGTTGTGTCGTTATTGTTGTTAATGCAAGATAACACTATTTTCTTACCCTACTTTTCTGTACCTTCGATTTTCTTAATGAGATCCTAGTTTAGCACAGTTATTTTTTCATATGGAGGCCACTTATTAGAATTGTAAGCCCAAATTGACTAGTGTAAATGTGTTCAATGCTTCGTTCAAAGCTGTTATATCTTGGCACAATTTCAAAATTGAATTTACTATAAGAGTAACAGTGCAATGTCATAGTTGTGTTCCAACAATCTGCTAAAGTGATGGGGAAAACAAAGCTTACGATGGGCTGGATCAGTATACATATGTAGGATCTTAATATGAGCCTGTTTGCTGCAGCAGGAAAATAATCCTGCGGCAACAGGAACTGTGATTTTTTTTTTTTGTGTGTATTTTTCATGCCTTTTTTCGCCCCAATTTCGTTGTATCCAATTGGTAGTAGTTAGTCTTGTCTCATCGCTGCAACTCCTGTACGGACTCGGGAGAGGTGAAAGTCGAGAGCCATGCGTCCTCCGAAACACAACCCAACCAAGCCGCACTGCCTCTTGACACAATGCCCATCCAACCAGGAAACCAGCCGCACCAATGTGTCATAGGAAACACCGTACACCTGGCGACCGTGTCAGTGTGCACTGTGCCCGGCCCGCCACAGGAGTCGCTAGTGCGCGATGAGACAAGGATATCCCTGCCGGCCGAACCCTCCCTAACCCTGATGATGCTGGGTCAATTGTGCGCTGCCCCAAGGGCCTTCCGGTCGCGGCCGGATGCATCAGTGCCTGGCCTCGAACCCAGAATATCTAGTGGTACAGCCTTAGACCAATGTGCCACTCGGAAGGCCGGAACTGTGAATCTTTATGTGGATTATAATGAATGGACATTTTTCATGAGGGAAAATCAAGTCTGGAAATTAAACTTCAGAAGCCTTTTTAAACCTCAAATATACTACAAGTTAAAAATGTCCTACATTGTGGAAAAGTTCTCCAGCAACGGGATGATCAAATTTAAGATCTACATCTGTATACTGCCTGCCAGTCATTGACTAATGGAATATATAATATATGCTATTTAGCAGACGCTTTTATCCGAAGTTATTTAGTCTTAAGTGCATACATTTTTTATGTATGGCTGTCCTGGGAACCAAACCCACTATCCTGGCGTTGCAAGAGCCTTGTCTACCAAATGAGCTACAGAGGACCAGAGAGGATCATGGAAGCTCTTAAAGCAGCTTTTATTAGAATCCATTTATGATTGACACTACGGAAATGTCCTGCTCATTATGGGTTTACAGAGGTGTCCTGTGTTAACTTTCAGAGGGGAAATTATCACTACAAAAATGTATAACTTATACAAAAATAGGATTCATTTAAGGTTTTGTTTTGTCTCTTTTCTCATACTTACTGTATCTGTTACAATAAATATTATTCTCTCCTCCCTGCTGGAATTAGAATAATATTTATGTTACTAGCTATTAGGTCAGTGTTCATATTCAGCAGATCTAGAAACATCTTCAAGTTTTTCTTGAACTTTTATGGGATGAGTCTGTAAATGCCTCCATACAAAAGCTAATAAGGAACCAAAATTGTCATTTGCACGAAGCGTCTACAAGGCTTTGGTTTCACTATCCTAAATGCTTTCATGGTGATAATGCTGATAATGATGCCTGTGAAACTCAATTTTACAGCATATACAGAAGTAGCCAAATGGATGATGTTTGAACCGTATTGCCTGTCTCAATTTTTACCATCCTCCACCGAGGTGATTGCTGCATTAAGAAACCGTAATACTGACATCAAACCTTCAAAAGAGGTTGGAAAAAGCAATGGAAATACTAAATTGTATACTTAAATAAATGTTAATATTTACAGAGACCTTGTCAAGTGTTCCTTTTTTTACATATTAAATGTTGTCCTATTTCAACTGGTATTTACCTAGTATGTGTTTTAAAGATAACAATGGATCATTTCAGGTACTTTAACTTGTAGGTAACTCTATGTAACCACAACTTTAGCCTGCAACAAACAAGGTCAATATAGGACTGAAGTCAATGTTTTGATTGAGAGGATGGCAATAGGTGTTGTTCCTATTGTAGATGACTCCATTACGGACCATATTCAGTCTGGAAGGCTAAAGCGTTACAGATTTTGCAATAGAAATTGAAAGGTAACTTCCGATTGAGGCAACATATGCAACGTTTACCGTGAATGCAGTCTCCGCAAAAGCGGGAACATTGCCTTTAAATTGAAATCACGCTGTAAAGCTGAACTTCCACGATGTGGATTGAGCAGATCTCAATGATTAACAGGATGACAATAGTTGTTCCTTTTGTAGATGACTTCACTCAACTGCATTTCTTTGTATGAGTGAAGTTGTACAGTGAAAATATCATATTCTATGCATTAGTTCCATTCACCCTGTGATGCACCTTAGTGATTGGGTCAAAAAAACGGGTTATATTGGGTTATTATTTTTGACAATCGTGATATTATTGTTGTGCTAGTTGTCTGTACCTGCACCAAAACTACAGTATTTTTCCTTCATAGCTTGTTCTCCATCTTATTTTTAAATGGGGAGACTTTGTTTTCAGGTCTTTTATTTCCACGACTGAAAAAAAATGTTTTCTCCTGTCTCTCTCTTCTTTCTGCAGCAGACATATGGTGAGCAATATGTTTGGAACTTCGAATAACAATAAATTCACAGTATTGGATCGCAATACATGTATAGTATAGTGATAATATCGTATTATGAGGTCCCTGGCAATGCCCAGCCCTAGTGCATCTGATATGTCACATTCATAACATAGTAACACTGTAACGCTACTCCTTGGTTTGAATCCATTCCCAGCCCTAGTGCATCTGATATGTCACTTTCATAACATAGTAACACTAACGCTACTCCTTGGTTTGACTCCATTCCCAGCCCTATGAATCTTGTCTAAATTACCATTTCCACAGTTAAAATCTCCATGTATGACTTTTACTGTAATTTTGAAGATATGAGACCACAATAATAAGGGTTCTCTCTGAGACCAGAGGGAAAACGTGTTAGCTTTGAACAGCTGCAAAATGAACTGGAATGAATTGGGAACAGTTCCAAGATACACACGAAGCAGCCAGGTGGGATTAGAGCTGATTCAGTTACAGATACCACTGTGTTCTATTTTTGTTGCAAGTCATTTCAATCCTGGCGAAGATGGGACAAGGCTTATCTTTAGGATATTCCATAAGCCTAGATTCAGCCAGTTTGTAGTTAAGATTTCTGTGATGTATGTGGCACATTTTTGCTGTGCCTTTGTAGTGACCCCCCAGGCACTTCATTAATTTCAACGTCTAGTTTTGAATTACACTTGATTGAGTTGTCAACTAACGGGGATTCAATGTTAAATCAACAAACCATTTCACTGTGTCATTAGATTTACGAAATTGCCTTATGTTGATGACTTTTTGCAAATCCAATCCATTTTCCACCTTCATTCAACGTCATCACCTTGATTTTGTGTTGAAATGATGAGGAAACAACATTGATTAAACTGGTATTTGCCCAGTGGGGATTGACACTGAGCGGCAGGTGTTACAGAAGAAGTGGTAACACTGCACATGGACTCTGAGTCAAAGACCATTGCATTTCTCTCAGGAATGACAGGAATGCATTTCTCTCAGGAACACATTTATAACAACTGATGACTGGTTGTGTATTTTCAAATTATGAATATTATAAACTGGGATGATATATAAACCATTTAACAGAACAATTCACTTGCTCTTTTCTCCATCCTCCCCCCAACCCACATTCATTGAAATGACCATTGAACAGGAGGAAATCTTACTGATTGTGCCTTTATTCTATATGCAATCAACTCCAGTATAGTATTTTAAATTAAATTACAGATTTTTTTTTACGTATCTACCCAAATGTATCCTCAATGCAGGGGTCCCACAAGGGTGCGTGCTCAGCCCCCTCCGATACTCCCTGTTCACCCATGACTGAGTGGCCACACACGCCTCCAACTCAATCAAGTTTGGCGACGGCACAACAGTAGTAGGCCTGATTACCAACAATGACGAGACAGCCTACAGGGAGGAAGTGAGGGCACTGGGAGTGTGGTGCCAGACAAATAACCTCACACTTAATGTAAAAAAAACAAAGGAGCTGATCGTGGACTTCAGGAAACAGCAGAGGGAGCACGCCCCTATTCACATCAACAGGACTGCAGTGGAGAAGGTGGAAAGCTTCATGTTCCTCGGCTCAATGATGATCTGAAATGGTACACCCACCACAGACAGTGTGGGGAAGAAGGCGCCTCTTCAACCTCAGGAGACTGAAGACATTTGACTTGGCCCCTAAAACCCTCAAACTTTTACAGATGCACAATTGAGAGCATCCTTTCGGGCTGTATCATCGCCTGGTAAAGCAACTGCACCGCCCGCAACCACAGGGCTCTCCAGAGGGTGGTGTGGTCTGCCCAACGCATCACCGGGGGCAAACTACCTGCCCTCCAGGACACCTAGAGCACCCGATGTCACAAGAAGGCCAAAAAGATAATCAAGGACATCAACCACCCGAGCCATGGCCTATTCACCCCTCTGTCATCCAGAAGGTAAGGTCAGTACAGGTGCATCAAAGCTGGGACCGAGAGACTGAAAAACATCTTATATCTCAAGGCTGTTAAATTGCCATCACTAGCCGGCTTCCACCCAGTTATGCAACTCCGCACCTTGGAGGCTGCTGCCCTATATACATAGACTTGAAATCACTGGCCACTTTAATAATGGAACACTAGTCACTTTAATAATATTTAAATAATTTTTACATAATGCTTTACTCATCTCATATGCATATAATTCTATTCTATTGCATTTTAGTCAATGCCACTCTGAAATTGCTCGATCTAATATTTATTCATTTATTAATTCCATTATTTTAGACTTGTGAATTGTTAGATACTACTGCACTAGCTAGTATCTAGCTATTTAGCTATTTCATTTTGCTAAATATGTGTATGTGACCAATCAAATTTGATTTGATCTGATTTTTTATATATATTTTTTAACTTTATTTAACTAGGCAAGTCAGTTAAGAACAAATTCTTATTTTCAATGACAGCCTAGGAACAGTGGGTTAACTGCCTGTTCAGGGGCAGAACGACAGATTTGTACCTTGTCAGCTCAGGGGTTTGAACTTGCAACCTTCCGGTTACTAGCCCAACGCTCAAACCACTAGGCTACCCTGCCGTCCCATTTGATTTGAAGTGGGTGCAATATATAATAGGTGTAGACCTTACCGCGTAATGCTAACTATCAAACCCTTAATTAACCAATGCAGTTAAGAAAATATTTACTAAATAAACTAAAGTTTAAAAAAAGAAAGAATAAAGCAACACAATAAAATAACAATAATGAGCTTATATACAGGGGGGTACTGGTATATGTAGGTGATTATGTATAGATAATAAACAGAGAGTAGCAGCAGTGTAAAAACAAAAGAGAGGGGGGTGTAAATGCAAATAGTCCGGGTGGCCATTTGATTAATTGTTCAGCAGTCTTGTGGCTTGGATGTAGAAGCTGTTAAGGAGCCTTTTGGACCTAGACTTGGCACTCTGGTGCTGCTTGCCGTGCGGTAGCAGAGAGAACAGTCTATGACTTGGGTGACTGGAGTCTTTGACAATTTTTTGGGCCTTCCTCTGACACTCCCTAGGATATAGGTCCTGGATAGCAGGAAGCTTGGCCCCAGTGATGTACTGGGCTGTACGCACTACCCTCTGTAGCCCCTTTACGGTCAGATGCCGAGCAGTTACCAGGCGGTGAATCAACCTGCTCTCGATGGTGCAGCTGTAGAACATTTTGAGGATTGTTGACCCATGCGAAATCTTTTCAGTCTCCTATGGGGGGAAAGATGTTGTCGTGCCCCTTTCATGACTTTCTTGGTGTGTTAGTTTGATGATAGTTTGTTGGTGATGTGGAAACCAAGGAACTTAAAACTTCCGACCCGCTTCAGTACAGCCCTGTCGATGTGATTGGGGGCGTATATTCGGCCTTCCTTTTGCTGTAGTCCACAATCTTCTCCTTTGTCTTGATCACGTTGAGGAAGAGGTTGTTGTCCTGGCACCACACTGCCAGGTCTCTGACATCCTCCCTATAGGCTGTCTCATCATTGTCGGTGATCAGGCCTACTACCGTTGTGTCATCAGCAAACTTAATGATGGTGTTGGAGTCGTGCTTGGCCATGCAGTCCTGGGTGAACAGGGAGTACAGGAAGGGACTAAGCACGCACCGCTGAGCGGCCCCCGTGTTGAGGATCAGTGTGGCAGATGTGTTGTTGCCTACCCCTACCATCTGGGGGTGGCCCGTCAGGAAGTTCAGGATCCATTGCAGAGGGAGGTGTTTAGTCCCATGGTCCTTAGTTTAGTGATGAGCTTCGTGGGTACTATGGTGTTGAACGTTGAGCTGTAGTCAATGAACAGCATTTTCACATAGGTGTTCCTTTTGTCCAGTTGGGAAAGTGCAGTGTGGCGTGCGATTGAGAGTGCATCATCTGTGGATCTGTTGAAGTGGTATGCGAATTGGAGTGGGTCTAGGGTTTCAAGGATGATGGTGTTGATGTGAGCCATGACCAGCCTTTCAAAGGACTTCATGTCTACTGACGTGAGGGCAGTAGTCATTTAGGCAGGTTACGTTCACTTTCTTGGGCATAGAGACTATGGTGGTCTGCTTGAAACATGTAGGTATTACAGACTCGGTCAGGGATAGGTTGAAAATGTCAGTGAAGACACTTGCCAGTTGGTCCGTGCATGCTCTGAGTACACGTCCTGGTAATCTGTCTGTGAATGTTGACCTGCTTAAAGGTCTTCCTCACATCGGCTACGGAGAGCGTGATCACACAGTTGTCCGGAACAGCTGGTTCTCTCATGCATGCTTCAGTGTTGCTTTTCTCAAAGTGAGCATAAAAGGCATTTAGCCCATCTGGTAGGCTCGCGTCACTGGGCAGCTCACGGCTGGGTTTCCCTTTGTAGTTCGTAATAGTTTGCAAGCCGTGCCACAACCGACGCGCATAAGAGCCGGTGTAGTAGGATTCAATCTTAGACCTGTATTGACGCCTGTTTGATGGTTTGTCTGAGGGCATAGCGCAAGTTCTTATAAGCGTCAGGATTAGTGTTCCGCTCCTTAAAAGTGACACCTCTAGCCTTTAGCTCGGTGCGGATGATGCCTGTAATCTATGGCTTCTGTTTGGCATATGAACTTGCGGTGACTGTAGGGACAACATGATGCCAGTGACTGATGTGGTGTACTTCTCAATGCCGTTGGATGAATCCCAGAACATATTTCAGTCTGTGCCAGCAAAACAGTCCTATAGTGTAGCATCCGCGTTAGCTGACCACTTCCGTATTGAGCGAGTCACTGGTACTTCCTTTTTTGAGAGAGAGAGAGAGAGAGAGAGAGAGAGAGAGAAAATAGCTTGGCTGGTGTAGTTGTTAAGTCATTAAGTTGTTTGTGAGCAGTATCGATTTTGATGGGGGTCACATTGAGTGTGTAGGAAGATCCTCACACCTTACCAGTTATTCATAACAATTCACAACCCTCTTATCTCACTGCAAATTGTAGTCTATTTGAATTAGAATCAGTACCTTTTTTTACTCTTTGGGGTCATGGACATTTTTATTATTTTATTCTGTCCTAATAATTTTACCATTTTCAACTGACAGCGTCATGGTGATCCATGCTGTAGTTTGTTTGGTCTCTCAGCACACTGTCAAGCTGTGTGCATCAGTGCTCCAAGGCATTAGTCTTATTGAGTCGGGTGAAAATGTCCAGCTATTTATAACTGCATTAAGTGCGAGGAATTCACAGGTTTACAAAGGCTGTCATCTGTTGATAGCACTGTTTACACTAAGGCTGTTAAATGACTTTTGGAAGAGTATTTCAAGAATGTTTCACTCATTTAGAATTCCCTTCAGTTAAGAGGTTATTTGCAGCATTGTATGGAAAGGAAAACTGAGCTTTGGGGTACACTCCAATAGGTTTATCCGGTGTAAAAACCAAAGCACACCTTACCCCATGGGCATGTGAGTCTGAAGGGTTTGAGTTGGTTTATGCAATATGTTGAAAGTTCCATCTAGCCTATCAAGGGGCAAGATGGAGCTGTTGTTATTTCACCATTATGAATAAGGATCTCAAGAATCTGAGTGGGCGTACTCTGCTGCAATGGCCATTGTAGTCACTCTGTCTTGAACTGCCTCAGCGACCTGGCCTCCATGTTCCAACAACAGCTCCATGATACCACCTTGCCCACCTTGCCCGCCTCGTGCATGGCAATCGACTGCTGCAGTCTTCAGACAGACTTCAAACAGCCTGCTCCTCACAGGCTCCTCTCGTGATCAGGGCTTATGCCATTTCTTACAACCCAAATCTAACAGCTGACTGGGAAAAATCACAAATGTTGATTAGCAGGGGAATAATATACTAAGAGTCATTCCAACAATGATACTTGTTGTGATGCCAAGGACACAGACTTTATACCAGGGATCATCAACTAGCCGCGGGACAATTTTTTTATTGAGCGGTTGGTCGGGGATCTGAAACATAATTACAAATAATTTGTAGACCGCAAATGAACAGGAAGAAGCTCAAACTGATATGTTAGACTAAACAGAGAGAGAGAGAGAGAGAGACCTTGCTTCAAACCTTACTTATATTTGTATACAATCACATGTCTCTCTTTTATGCATGGGAATACTTGTATTTAAAATAATTTGCTCAGAAAACTTGGGAGACCAAATAAAACCATGCGGAGACACTCCATGGTCAAGTAGCATCTTTATCGTCCACCAGTCCAGCCATAGCTGATAGAGTTAGCAATGTTTCTCGCTCTATTGTCTTCTCCTCCAGGGCCAAATTGAAAGACGCTGCTGGAAACAACACAAGAGATCATGAACCAGTTCCAGTTCCTCATACTAGGGGCACGTCCAAGTCATGTGGTCTATAAATCAGTAAATATCCACGGCCGTAGATTAATTAGATACCCAGTCCATAATAATATATGCCATTTAGCATATGCTTTTATCCAAAGCCACTTACAGTCATGCCTGCATACATTTTATGTAAAGGGGTGCCTCAGCGGGAATCGAAACCCACAATTAGGGTTGTTGCGGTGACTGTGTTACTGGCTGTCACGAGTCACGGTAATTAGGCTTCTCCAAGCTCTGCTGCTGATGATGGTCATTAGTAGCCTACCAACCTTGCTAATTGCCTGGTACTCATCACTCTATTGCCCCTCTAATCACTCTGACATCAATGCAAATGTAATCGGAAATCTAATCAAACACTTCATGAGAGCCCATGTTGCCCAACATTTCTATAGGCTATGCAATTGCGCAAGATTACAGAGTGATGGCCTCTACTGAAAAGAGGAGGATCCCATCAGCTTTCTATAGGCTAGGCCTACTAAATTTAATTCTCAACTTTCCTAATATTAAGCACATTGCTTATCTTTACAACAGGAGTATAGCCTACATGGATAGCATGAAAATGCAGCACTGGAAAAGCTTCCTCCATTCGCTATTTAAGTGCATAGATGACGTATTTTTCCTGCTGCCCCTGTTTGGAGACGGGTGCATGATAATGGTCCATTCTAAATCAAAACTAATTTCACACATATATTGTTTAGGATATGTAAAGACAAGATTAAATCAAGAATATTCTGATGGGTGATAATATTTGCCTGTCACATGTGGTTTATATATTATCACTTGTGAATGATGCCCAGCTTAAGGCAAGAAACAATGCCTTTTTTGTGTGACTTTTTCGAATCATAGTTGCACACCTCATGTAGCCTAACCCATAGGCCTATATATTTTGATAAGGTTTGCATCACAACTGAAGTGGCCAAATAACGTTAAGCTTAAAATTAAGCAAATTAATCTGCTTTACAAGGGGTGTAAGAACCTAACTGCTATACATATTCAGCATGTGAGTTTGGGGAAGATAATTTTCACCATAAAAATTGACCTTTATAATAAAAGGATTACATGCATAATCTCTGTCAAAGGTGTGGGGTGGCGAAGTCAGGTGCAGGAGAGCAGAGTGTAGTGAACAGGCGCACTTTAATTCCGCTCCATAATACACAGCACATAAAAACAATAACGTGCCAGAAACACGGAACATGACAAAAGTAAAGTGCCCGACAAATAATCCACAATACCAAACAAACAATTACACACAAAGACATGATGGGAAACGGGGGCTAAATACATGTTGAATGTCTAGGGAATGAAAACCAGGTGTGTATGGGACAAGACAAAACAATTGGATATATGAAAAATGGAGGGGCTATGGCTAGAAAGCCGGTGATGTCGATTGCCGAACGCCGCCCGAATAAGGAGAGGAGCCGACTTCGGTGGAAGTCGTGACAATCGCATTTGTGGTCACTTTTGATAATGGTGTTTTCCCGCTAATTGAACATTTTCAATTATAGAGCACTTATAATGTGAAGAAATAGCCTAATAGTTTATCAACATTTTAAGCTAAAAGTTCTGTTGGGTCAGCCAAATTGCGTAAAAAAAAGTGTTTTAATGCTTGGTTGTATTCATTTGGGATCTATTGCATACCACAATTGTCCCAGAATATGTTTGGAATATTTATTTCTCCCACAGAATAGAAATGGTCAACTTTTGTACCATGGGGATAGTAAATTGACATAGGCTAGTGCTTTTTCTGTTCGTTACGCCTACTCATCTTGTTGGCTGACAAAAACTAAATGTGGACAGTTCTTCCAATATCTTAAATATGCACCTCAGAATTGGATAAGGACTCCGCAGTTGCGTAAGACCCGATCACATGATGGAGAGCCATGTGAATGAGAGGTGCTCATTCGAGGCATTACCAAGTGCTTGTTAAATTGTGAATGAGAGACTGATGAACTGTGTACAGCCTGAGCAAAACCAAGCAGAGCTCTATCCTTTCAAGCAACTTTTTTCAAATCATCATTAGAGTCGCATCATGCAGCCTTACAATGTATTAAAAATCAAAACATATAGCCCAATGTTTGTAGAACAACTAAAGTTACATTAATAACTCTAACCTAAGCATATAGGAGTACCTATTTATTTGTTAACTTCTCAACACAGAATAGCTGCATGTGCACACTCCCTCAAATCATTGGAGAAAATATCCTTTCTATTTTATTCAGCTTTGTTCAATTGTATTCTTCATACTATAAAATAATGTCACGGAATTCTAAGCAAATCTTGTCTGCTAAATTAACAACTGTAGTCCACAGCCATATGGCATAGCCAGATCAGGGCTTAACATAAGGACAACTCAGAGTATGCTATTCTACATTTTCTTCATACGCTTCTTTAGACCTGTCTAAAATAAATAATTTATTTATTGTGAAGGTGTAGGCTACATTACAAGGATTTATTAGGCTTTTTAAAATGTAGATGTTCACTTGCAGGCTATGTGTGGAAGCCAGGAGATGATAAATGTGTTTATGTTAATTAACGGGCAATTACTGTGAGACTGAGTTATTTGCTTGACAATCACCGGCTGACAAAATTTCGTGACAGCCTCAACCATAGCCACAACTCTTACAACATGCTCTACTGACAGAGACTAGATACGCAGCCCAGGAGGTGATTTCTCTGTAATACTCTACCATACAGCACTATCTCCAGCACCTGCAGCAGAGGTTGGACAGCTGTCTTGTGCAGAGGGTACCAGCCCGTCACCTGCCTCACTGAAGCCTTCTGGAAATTCTGGAAGCTTTGGAGTGGGAGTATGTCACCTTTGTGGAGAATGTACCCAAATGAATGACCACTTTTCACAGGAGCATAAGTTTGACAGCAAGAGGCGTCATGCCCATAGGGGGCACGTGCCCCCTCATAATTGTCCTGTTAATTATTATTCATTATTTATTTCTCTGTGATACTTCTAGTCGCTTAGAAACTTAATTACATTGTTCTTGTTTGCATACTGTACATTACATCAGTAGTGGGAGATATACAGCCATGGATTGCTTTGTGTGGGCTGTGCATTCATTTAGAGGGCAAACGTAATATCATGTTGCAAAAATTGCTATCCAGCTGGTTCATCGTTCACATAAAACAATAAAAGTGAATATGATGTTTACATGACCTCAGTAATCAGAACATTCACCTTGCTCAATGGCGTTTTTGATCTTCAAATGTTAATCCCTGAGAATATCAGAGCAGAGGAGATCTGGTTTAATGCTTAAGCGGGCATACTGTTAGTTGTTCATATAATTTTGCTCTCAACAATGACAGTGTTGTTGAACATGCAGGACATTAAGTACTTTCAGAAGTGAACATTTATCATGGTGACAATCTCTAAAGGTGACAATGATTCTTTTTTGGCATGACTCGAATGCTCATCTGAATAGCTGTCAAGCTGTTCATCTTCATCCATGTTGTGTGATCCATATATTCAGAGGAAATAGCAGTGTTAGCACATGGCTCCAGAAACATCTGAATCACATTTTCTGTTTAATTAGATATATTGTCCTATTCATCAGTCAGGCAGATTTTAATTCTCACCTGTGAAATCTAGTTCTGTTGAAATGACGGAAACTACCCAGCCTAGCAGGAGAGATTGTAGTGTGCAATTATTGTCATGCCTGAACTGAATACCCTCTCGATCAACGCACACACACACACACAAATTAGGTGTTACCTGTTCTTGTTGAAGTCGTGTGTTTAGCATGCAGGCCATACCACAACATCCAAATGTTGTGTCTTATATACACTTATAGTCCATAATGTCAACAGTAATAATGACAGTTTTTAATGAATAGAGACAGTTTTCATAACAGATGGAAAATATTAGACTTGTCAGAATGATAATTGTTCACATAAGATCCGGTTTCTCTGGCAGACCATGAAATGGGCTTGAAGAGCTCCCTGGTGGGTAGGGTTAACATTTGATTAACATTTAGAAAGAAATCCAGTAGTTTGTTTTCTGGAGACACAAAGATGTCTCAAATTATTGTGCTGAAACGGAATAGGATCTCTCAGACACTTCATCAGAACTGCAATAGCTGCAGCATAAATTCACTTTTAAAGGATAATTATCAAACATCCATACTTTACTTATTGCTTTATGGCTGATATTTTACAGAACAAATTACAGGAAACACAAGTAATATAACATCACATTTTTTATGTGATATATTCCATTTAAATGGTGAATGTAGAATAGTAAAATCATTGTATTTGAAAATACACAGAACATCACATACAGCACTTTCAGAAAGTATTCAAACTCCTTGAACTTTTCCACATTTTGTTGATTAAATTGAGATTTCCTGTCACTGGCCTACACACAATGCCCCATAATGTCAAAGTGGAATTGTGTTTTTTACAAATTAACAAAAGAGGAACAGCTGAAATGTCTTGAGTCAATAACTATTCAACCCCTTTGTTATGGCAAGCCTAAATCAGTTCAGGAGTAAACATGTGCTTAACAAGTCACATAATAAGTCCCTTTTGCAATAAGGCAGGACAGTTAAACTGCAAAAGATTTGGCAAAGCAATTCACTTTTTGTCCTGAATACAAAGCGTTATGTTTGGGGCAAATCCAACACAACGCATCACTGGGTACCGCTGCATCATGTTATGGGTATGCTTGTCATCGGCAAGGACAAGGGAGTTTTTGATGATAAAAAAACAACGGAATTCTTTCTGACAAAGATATCTACATATATTTCAGGATGTTGTCTATCCCTGGAAATAATCCGAATTTATGTAGACATAATAGTTTAGAAAATATAGCTTGTCCAAAAAAAAGTGGTCTTTTGGCACAGTTTACCTCGGGTATGGGGTAAGTTGAACCGCCTCAAGGCAAGTGGGTGATGGTGTCCTGTGACAGTAGGTGATGGTTGTGGTAGGTCAAAGTTTAATTCATGGAAAGGGGGTGTGGTATATTATACATCTTCAATGTATGGCTACATTCAGATACAAATCTCTCTGTTCAATATCACTTACTCTTCCATTTCTTGACCAGTTGTCTGGGACAGGGATGTTGGTTTGATGTTCCAATTCGTAGGCAAGTTCTCTGCATTTGAGGCTACTAAGTGGATTAAATTGGTCCAACAGATTGTTGATATGTTTATCAAGCTCAGACTCCATGTCATCAGATAAGACATTGTGCGCCTCTGATACGTTATCATAGCCTCTCTTTCACGCAGGTACAACTTAGTTACATTTTTTGTGCCTTCAGAAAGTATTCACACTCCATTACTTTTTCCAGAGTCTGTTGTGTTACAGCCCCAATTTAAAATGGATTAAATCATGTCAAAGTGGAATTACGTTTTTTTTAAACATTTTTACAAATGAATAAAAAATGTAAAGCTGAAATGTCTTGAGTCAATAAGTATTGAACCCCTTTGTTATGGCAAGCCTAAATAACTTTAGGAGTAACATTTTGCTTAACAAGTAACATAAGTTGTTTTTACACACAGAGTGAGTCCATGCAGTGTTAAACATGATTTTTGAATGACTACCTCATCTCTATACCCCACACATACAGATAATTGTAAGGTCCTTCAGTTGAGCAGTGAATTTCAAACACAGATTCAATGACAAAGACCAAGGATATTTTCCAATGCCTCGCAAAGAAGGACACCTATTGGTAGATGGGTAAACTGAAATAAACAGCAGACACTGAATATCCCTTTGAGCATGGTGAAGTTATTCATTACACTTTGGATGGTGTATCAATACACCCAGTCACTATAAAAATACAGGTGTCCTTCCAAACTCAGTTTCTGGACAGAAAGGAAACCGCTCAGGGATTTCACCATGAGACCAATGGTGACTTTACAACCTCTAAAGGATCCGCCCCCTTTTTTAAATTTTCGCCTAAAATGACATACCCAATTGGGTAACTGGCTGTAGCTCAGTACCTGAAGCAAGGAGATGCATATTCTTGATACCATTTGAAAGGAAACACTGAAGTTTGTGTAAATGTTAAATTAATGCAGGGGAATATAACACATTAGATCTGGTAAAAGGTAATACAAAGAAAAAAACATGCGTTTTTTTTGTTCAAATATTTGTACCATCATGTTTTAAATGCAAGAGAAAGTTCATAATGTATTATTCCAGCCTGGGCGCAATTTAGATTTTGGCCACAAGATGGCTGGACTGTATGTGCAAAGTTTTAGACTGATCCAATGTACCATTGCATTTTGGTTCAAAATGTTGTATCAAGACTGCCCAAACGTGCCAAATTGGTATATTAATACATTTTCAAGTTGATAACTGTGCACTTTCCTCAAACAATATCATGGTATTATTTCACTGTAATAGCTACTGTAAATTGGACAGTGCAGTTAGATTAACAAGAATTTAAGCTTTCTGCAAATATGTCCTGGGAAGTTTTCTTGTTACTTAACAACCTCATGCTAATCATTAACCTACATTAGCTCAACTGTCTTCTGGGGGACCCATCGATCCTGTAGAGGTTTTAAAAAATTGCAGCGTTTAATGACTCTGTTATGAGAAAACTGAGGATGGATCAACAACATTGTAGTTACTCCACAATAATAGCCTAAATGACACAGTGAAAAGGAAGCCTGTACAGAATAATAATATTCCAAAACATTCCTCCTGTTTGCAACAAGCCACTAAAGAAAAGTGATGCAATACAAAGTGTTATGTTTGGGCAAATCCAATACAACACCTCACTGAGTACCATGCTCCATTTTCAAGCCTAGTGGTGGCTGCATCATGTTATGGGTATGCTTGTCATTGGCAAGACATAGTGTTTTATTTTTCATAATTATTTTCACACGTTAGAATTTTTCTTCAACAATGAAAGAGTATTTTGAGTAGATCGTTGACCAGAAAATTACAATGACATCCATTTTAATACCACTTTGTAACACAACAAAAAGTGTAAAAGGTCAAGGGGTTTGAATACTTTCTCAAGGCACTGTACCTCTTCAGTGTAATTCAGTTTATTTTTTCATCCCTTACTGAATGGTCTTCCCTTCTCTCATTTCCTTGCCTGCTCTCTCAAGGACCTCAAGTGGGCTAGACAGCTGCTTGTATACACAGGGCATGAGGATGTCTGCTCTGTAACAAAAATGCACAATGTTGAGTTCATATGCATGACACATTGTAAAAATACTTTGCATACAACAGACAAAATGTAATCATCATTTGTATGGGTTACGGTGACCATTGGCTCAACTCACCCCAATGCAAACATTTTGACCATATTAGCCCACACAGCTTCAAGAATGCCCTTTACATTTACATTTAAGTCATTTAGCAGACGCTCTTATCCAGAGCGACTTACAAATATTGTAGCTCACAGAGTTTTATAAATCTGTTGGGGTCTATCTACTTTGGTTGAGATACAAGCATCATGAAACCTATAACAATGGAAATGTGTTTTTTGGACCTAACTTGTTTGCCACTTTTCCATGTGGTTTCTTCCTTCACAGACTCCATGAAATAATGACCTCTTCTTAAATATTTGGCCACATTATTCATTTTGTGTATGGTTTCCTAGAAACAAGGGGTGGCTCAACTAACCCCTCTCTCCCCTACAGTTTACGTCTGTTTGTGTGGAGAAGCCCCATGCTTCAGCAGAGTCTTCACATTCTCCGCCAGACCGGCTTTGGCTGCCAGAGTCAGTACTTAATGTCCGACAAACCGTTATGCTGCATGGGTGCCGTCCTGACCTGCAAATGTCTACTGACATCAGATTGATATAGAGCCAGACAGAGGAGCATGTCAAATCTGGATGGCATCCAGTATATCCAGGCTACCAAGCAGAACAGTTATTTTAAAGTATGTAACAAACTGCAAATGGCACAAACCAACATGAAATAACAAAAATATAGTAACTTGTTGATACTACAAGGTCTCCTGAGTGGTGCAGCGGTCTAAGGCACTGCATCTCAGTGCTAGAGGTGTCACTACAGACCCTGGTTCAATTCCAGGCTGTATCACAACCAGCCATGATTCCCATAGGACTCCCAAGCACAATTGGCCCAATGTTGTCCGGATTAGGGTTTGGCAATTGTAAGCAGTCATTGTAAATAAGAATTTGTTCTTAACCGACTTGCTTAGTTAAATAAAAGGTGAAATAGAAAGAGTTTTTGTACTTACTGCATTTAAATCCATTGGAGCGACCTGGTGCCAGTGTGTAACCATGAGACAACCATCATGAAATTCAATTTCAAGATAAATACCAAGAAAACATACTGAATAAAAATATATAAAACGCCACATGCAATATTTTCTAAGATTTTACTGAGTTACAGTTAATTTAAGGAAATCAGTCAATGGAAGTAAAATCATTAGGCCCTAATGTATGGATTTCAAATGACTGGGAATACAGATATGCATCTGTCGGTCACAGATATGTTTCCTATTTTGTTGCCTTACAACATGGAATTAAAATATATTTTTGGGGGAGTTTGCATCATTTGATTTATACAACATGCCTACCACTTTGAAGATGCTAAATATTTTTTTATTGTGAAACAAGCAAGAAATATAATTTTAAAAAATGAAAACTTGAGCATGCATAACTATTCACCCCCCCCCAAAGTCAATACTTTGTAGAGCAAGGTGTTCCATATAGGGGTGAATACATATGTATCCACCACTTTTCCAGTTTCAGATCTTTTTTTTTTAAACAAGTTATTTTTTTCACTTCACCAATTTGGACTATTTTGTATATGTCCATTACATGAAATCCAAATAAAAATCTATTTAAATTACAGGTTGTAATTCAGCAAAATAGGAAAAATGTCAAGGTGGATGAATACTTTTGTAAGGCACTGTACCTTAAAAATAAAAGGTAAGGGTGTGGATCAGAAACCAGTCAGTATCTTGTGTGATCTCATGCAGCGCTACACATCTCCTTCACATGGAGTTGATCAGGCTGGTGCTTGTGGCCTGTGGAATGTTGTCCCGCTCCTCTTCAATGGCTGTGCGAAGTTTCTGGATATTGGAACACGCTGTCATACACATCAATCCAGAGCATCCCAAACATGCTCAATGAATATATATAAACATTGACAATGTAAACATACACACAGAGGAACCAGTTATTTTGAAGGATTTTCTTTTGAGGTTTTAAAATACAGAAGTGCCCAGTTTCTCCAGCAGATGTAACTAAGTAAACATCACTGATATTAACAACTATATATAGATAGAATTAGAGTAGCAGAGAGAGAATAATTCTCGGCTACATTATGTAATGGATTTTAATACCACTAGCTAGATGGGAAAGTCTAAAGTATCAACCCCCGTTGACTAAGGACAGGCCTATGGAGTGGTGTTCATTCGGAATGTGAAACAAACTTACGCTGACAAAGAAATACTTCTCCCAGATCTCCGTCAAAGCTAAATACCTCCAGGATGTGGACTTGCAGCCGGCCGCCCACGGCAACCTGCTGGTCGCCACGGCGATGACCAGGTCCCTGACCATCCCACAAGCCCTTATCCTCCCCCTGCCTCTCTCCCCTCTTCCTCCCTCTGCCTGTCTATCCCTCACTCTCCGGTATGTCAAATAAAAATAGTAGTTTTTGATCATTATTGAACTGGTTTGGCTTATCCAACTTCGAAATGGATGTTCAATGTAATTTTAGAATTGATTATATCAAATCATAAAGATACTATAAACTACAATCTGAATGGATGTTTGTGTGCAAAAATAAATGATACTATAAGATCTTGACTCATGATCATAGGAACCTGGTACAAGGATCCTGCACGCTACAAACCCACTAAGGTCGATGCCTGCACGGAAATCTAATTAGCAAAATACAAAAATCAGTTTAAGCTACAGTACCAGTCAAATGTTTGGACACCTACTCATTCCAAGGTTTTTCTTCATTTTGACATTGTAGAATAATAATGAAGACATCAAAACTATGAAATAACACATATGGAATCATGTAGTAACCAAAAAAAGTGTTAAAATCAAAATATATTTTATATTTGAGATTCTTCAAAGTTGCCAACCTATGCCTTGATGACAGCGTTGCACACTCTCAACCAGCTTCATGAGGTAGTCACCTGGAATGCATTTCAATTAACAGGTGTGCCTTGATAAAAGTTGTGCAATTTCTTTTAGCCAATCAGTTGTGTTGTGACAAGGTAGGGGTGGTATACAGAAGATAGCCCTATTTGGTAAAAGACCAAGTCCATATTATGGCAAGAACAGCTCAAATAAGCAAATAGAAACGACAGTCCATCATTACTTTCAGACATATAGGTAAGTCAATGCAGAACATTAAGACCTTTGAAAGTTTCTTCAAGTGCAGACGCAAAAATCATCAAGAGCTATGATGAAGCTGGCTCTCATGAGAACAGCTAAAGGAAAGGAAGACCCAGAGTTACCTCTGCTGCAGAGGATAATTTCATTCGAATTTACAGCCTCAGAAATTGCAGCCCAAATTAATAAACTCTGCAACAAAAAAAGAAATGTCCTCTCACTGTCGACTGCGTGCATTTTCAGCAAACAACATGTAAATATTTGTATTAACATAACAAGATTCAACAACTGAGACAAACTGAACAAGTTCCACAGACATGTGCAATTGAATGTGTCCCTGAACAAAGGGGGGTCAAAATCAAAAGTAACAGTCAATATCTGGTGTGGCCACCAGCTGCATTAAGTACTGCAGTGCATCTCCTCCTCGTGGACTGCACCAGATTTGCCAGTTCTTGCTGTGAGATGTTACCCCAAACTCCACCAAGGCACCTACAAGTTCCCAGACATTTCTGGGGGGGTGGCCCTAGCCCTCACCCTCCGAGCCAACAGGTCCCAGACATGCTCAATGGGATTGAGATCCGGGCTCATCGCTGGCCATGGCAGAACTCTGACATTCCTGTCTTGCAGGAAATCACGCACAGAACGAGCAGTATGGCTGGTGGCATTGTCATGCTGGAGGGTCAAGTCAAGATGAGCCTGCAAGAAGGGAACCACATGAGGGAGGGGGATGTCTTCCCTGTAACCCACAGTGTTGAGATTGCCTGCAATGACAACAAGCGCAGTCCGATGATGCTTTGACACACCGCCCCAGACCATGACGGACCCTCCACCTCAATCCCGCTCCAGAGTACAGGCCTCAGTGTAACATTCATTCCTTCGACAATAAACGCAAATCCGACCAGCACCCCTGGTGAGACAAAACCGAGACTCATCAGTGAAGAGCAGTTTTTGGCAGTCCTGTCCGGTCTAGCGATGGTGGGTTTGTGCCCATAGGCGACGTTGTTGCCGGTGATGTCTGGTGAGGACCTACCTTACAACAGGCCTACAAGCCCTCAGTCCAGCCTCTCTCAGCCTATTGTGGACAGTCTGAGCACTGACGGAGGGATTGTGCGTTCCTGGTGTAACTCGGCAGTTGTTGTTGCCATCCTGTACCTGTCCCACAGGTGTGATGTTTGGATGCACCGATCCTGTGCAGATGTTACACTTGGTCTGCCACTGCAAGGACGATCAGCTGTCTGTCCTGTAGTGCTGTCTTAGGCGTCTCAGTACGGACATTGCAATTTATTGCCCTGGCCACAAATACAGTCCTCATGTCTTCTTGCAGCATGCCGAAGGTACGTTCACGCAGATGAGCAGGGAGCCTGGGCATCTATCTTTGTGTTTTTCAGTCAGTAGAAAGGCCTCTTTAGTGTCCTAAGTTTTCATAACTGTGACCTTGATTGCCTACTGTCTGTAAGCTGTTCGTGTCTTAACGATGTTCCACAGGTGCATGTTCATTAATTGTTTATGGTTAATTGAACAAGCATGGGAAACAGTATTTAAAACCTTTACAAAAATATTTAATATATTTGATTTAATTTGTTTAACACTTTTTTGGTACTACATGATTCCCTATGTGTTACGTGAGCAGACCAAGTAATTTGGTGTTACTCTAAAGCAGAAAGGTAGAATAAACGAGTCAGGAGTAGGTTTGCTTAATTGAACAAAGTTCTCTATTGAGGGATTTCTTTCAACTCAAACACTCCAACACAATCAATGATGATCTCCCAGGAAAACAAATCTTTACACAAAAAATGAACACAGAACGAGTATCTTTAAACTATAACATAAATCACAGATTTGTCACCGTCTTAATGGTTCGTTCGTGGATAGCTCCTCTCTCGTGGTGGCCATCCCTCCAGAGGTAGTTTGTCTTCTTCTTCTTCACCTTCCAAAATTCCCCTTTGGAGGAGCAGACACTATTTTCTTTCTTTTTCACCCCTCACTGCCGGTTCCCTCCTCTCTCACCCCTCACTGCCGGTTCCCTCCTCTCTCACCTCTCACCCCTCACCTCTCACCCCTCACCCCTCACTGGCAGTTCCCTCCTCTCTCTTGTAGGGGAAAGAGAATAGGTAATTAGTGCCGTCAGCTGTGCTTTATTGCCTCTGATCACCTTGACTCACATGCCTGGCTGGGCTACTATCCGTGGGCACAGCCTGCCCTCTGGTGGTCCTTCCACAGTTATTTCATAGTTTTGATCTATTCATTATTATTCTACAATGAAGAAAATAGTCAAAATAAAGAAAAACCCTTAAAAATGATTAGGTGTGTCCAAACTTTTGACTGGCACTATATATACGGAGACTGTTAAGTGTAAAAAATAAGGGGTTATTTATACAGTGGGGAGAACAAGTATTTGATACACTGCCGATTTTGCAGGTTTTCCTACTTACAAAGCATGTAGAGGTCTGTAATTCTTTTTTTTCAACTGTGAGAGACAGAATCTAAAACAAAAATCCAGAAAATCACATTGTATGATTTTTAAGTAATTCCTTTGCATTTTATTGCATGACATAAGTATTTGATCACCTACCAACCAGTAAGAATTCCGGCTCTCACAGACCTCTTTGTTTTTCTTTAAGAATCCCTCCTGTTCTCCACTCATTACCTGTATTAACTGCACCTGTTTGAACTCGTTACCAATTATTAGAAAATGGAAGAAGTTCAAGATGACGGTCAATCACCCTCGGTCTGGGGCTCCATGCAAGATCTCACCTCGTGGGGCATCGATGATCATGAGGAAGGTGAGGGATCACCCAGAACTACTCGGCAGGACCTGGTCAATGACCTGAAGAGAGCTGGGACCACAGTCTCAAAGAAAACCATTATTAACACACTATGCCGTCATGGATTAAAATCCTGCAGCGCACGCAAGGTCCCCCTGCTCAAGCCAGCGCATGTCCAGGCCCGTCTGAAGTTTGCCAATGACCATCTGGATGATCCAGAGGAGGAATGGGAGGTCATGTGGTCTGTTGAGACAGAAATATAGTTTTTTGGTCTGAACTCCACTCGCCGTGTTAGGAGGAAGAAGAAGAATGAGTACAACCCCAAGAACTTATCACAACTGTGAAGCATGGAGGTGGAAACATCATTCTTTGGGGATGCTTTTCTGTAAAGGGGACAGGACGACTGCACCGTATTGAGGGGAGGATGGATGGGGCCATGTATCGTGAGATCTTGACCAACCTCCTTCCCTCAGTAAGAGCATTGAAGATGGGTTGTGGCTGGGTCTTCCAGCATGACAATGACCCGAATCACACAGCCAGGGCAATTAAGGAGTGGCTCCGTAAGAAGCATCTGAAGGTCCTGGAGTGGCCTAGCCAGTCTCCAGACTTGAACCCAATAAAAAATCTTTGGAGGGAGCTGAAAGTCTTTATTGCCCAGCGACAGCCCCGAAACCTGAAGGATCTGGAGAAGGTCTGTATGGAGGAGTGGGCCAAAATCCCTGCTGCAGTGTGTGCAAACCTGGTCAAGAACTACAGGAAACATATGATCTCTGTAATTGTAAACCAAGGTTTCTGTACCAAATATTAAGTTCTGCTTTTCTGATGTATCAAATACGTATGTCATGCAATAAAATGAAAATGAATGACTTAAAAAATCATACAATGTGATTTTCTGGATTTTTTTGATTCCGTCTCTCACAGTTGAAGTGTACCAATGATAAAAAATTACAGACCTCTACATGCTTTGTAAGTAGGAAAACCTGCAAAATCAGCAGTGTATCAAATTCTCACCACTGTATGTTTAAAAAAAGAAAAGGGGGATTCTGATCTTTCTTAGAGACACTTCAAAACAAACTTACTTTTGATATTTTTTGTGGATTATCTCTTGTTTTATTTAGTTAATCTGTTATTCAATATGTTTTATATGGACTAATAGCAGTAATGTTTTATACTTCAAGGTCTTACAATTGAAAATGAAATAGCTAAATGATCTTTGGTATGACCTTCTTAAAACAAGTCTATATAGTAGAATCCATGAATACACAAATATTTAAAGGAGCATTCATGCTACTAGCACTGACAGTGTCCCCTGACTCCACCCCCTGTATCTATACTGCAATAGGCTATGTGCCAGGGGGCTAGGGTCAGTCTTTACGTATTTGTAGGCATATGTCCTATCTGGTGTAATTCTCATGTCTTATCTAGTGTCCTGTGTGATCTTAGGTATGCTCCCTCGAATTCCCCATCTCTCTCTCTCTCCGCACCCAGAGGACCTGAGCCCTTTGTCATGTCTTTGGCATCATTAAACTGAAGACTTATTTTTATCAAATAAATGATCTGTTATTATTATTATTACGTGATTAAACTAACTTAATCATGTAAATGTAATTAACTAGGGAGTCAGGGCACCAAGGAAAATATTCAGATTACAAAGTTATAATTTTCCTAATATATTATAATTTTAATATCTGATCAATTCGTCTTCTAATTAATGAATTATTCTTTACCTCACGTTAGTCTAATTCCAAACGTCGTAAATTGTTGGTTATCTGCATGAGTCATATGGTTACAAGGAAATGATAGGGGAATGTGCCCTAGTGGGCTAAACCGGCATGGCGGCTTGTTAGACAAAGGGACTGAGAAGGGCGAGAAAGACAAAAGAGTCACTACACAGTTGATAATTATAACAATTGAAATGCTACTCCTTTGCACCCAAAATGCTCACATATTCAGGAATAATTGCAATCAATATATATATATATATATATTCACACTCAGTGTGTCGTCGTGATCTCTGTTGGATAGTTTGTTTCTGTTGGAGAGTTTGTCCACCCCCTCTCTCTCTTCAGTAGTTAGAATGGATAGTTCAGAGTCCCATTCAGAAATGCGGTTGTTGGTCCTCGCATTCACGGGTACATAATTTCTAGCTGCAGACTAGTAATTAGTATCGAAGATTTGTTCTTATTCTGTCAGTATTGATAGTCTCAGAGTGGAATGGTGGTATGGTTAAAATATTCAGCAATCTACTCAAACCTTAACTCCCTCTGTGATGAGGTACTGGTCTCCTCTCAAACCTTAGCCCTCTCGTAATTGAGGTAAGCTTGGTCTGAAGATGATTCTCCAGGTGGGGGTTATATTTGGAAGAGCAGAAAAAGGCTGTCCCATGACGCCAGATCAATGTCTGTGCTCATGGGGCGGGCCAATGATTTAGCTAACTTTAAAGGGAATTGGGTTCCCTTTCATTAACCTCTTCAACCTATGGGGGCGCTATGTCATTATTGGATAAAAAAACGTGCCCGTTTTAAGCGCAATATTTTGTCACGAAAAGATGCTCGACTATGCATATAATGGGCAGCTTTGGAAAGAAAACACTCTGACGTTTTCAAAACTGCAAAGATATTATCTGTGAGTGCCCCAGAACTGATGCTACAGGCGAAACCAAGATGAAAACTCAAACAGGAAATTAGCTGAATTTCTGAAGCTCTGTTTTACTATCGTCTCCTTATATGGCTGTGAATGTGCCGTGAACGAGCTTATGCTCTCTGCCGTTCGTCCAAGATGTCTGCGGAATTGTGACGTATTTGTAGGCATATCATTGGAAGATTGGCCATAAGAGACTACATTTGCCAGGTGTCTGCCCGGTGTCCTTTGTCTAAATTGGTGCGCAATTCTCAGTGGCACTCATTTTACCATGCGATACAGAGGGAGAAGCACACTTCCAGGAACGATACATCATTGAAGAGATATGTAGAAAAACACCTTGAGGATTGATTCTAAACAACATTTGCCATGTTTCAGTCGATATTATGGAGTTATTTTGGAAAAAGTTCGGCGTTTTTATAACTGAATTTTCGTTTTTTTTTGGTAGCCAAACATGACGCAGAAAACGGACCGATTTCTCCTGCACAAATAATCTTTCAGGAAAACTGAACATTTGCTATCTAACTGAGAGTCTCCTCATTGAAAACATCTGAAGTACTTCAAAGGTAAATGATTTATTGAATGTTTTTGCTGGTTTTTGTGAAAATGTTGCCTGGTGATGCTAACGCTAAATACTAATGCTAAATGCTAACGCTAAATGCTAACGCTAAATGCTAAATGCTAGTTTTGCTATGGTAGAGAAGCATATTTTTTTAAATCTGAGATGACAGTGTTGTTAACAAAAGGCTAAGCATGAGAGCTAGCATATTGATTTCATTTCATTTGCGATTTTCATGAATAGTTAACGTTGCGTTATGGTAATGGTCTTGAGGCTGTAGTCATGATCCCGGATCCGGGTTGGCTCGACGCAAGAAGTTAAACAGCTTAAAATCACATTACATAATTTCACAAATAGTTTCATCTTTACTCATTCATTTTATACAACAATTAGATGCAAGCCTCATAACTGAGACTCTTGTATAAGCAGAGTTATGGTAATGTGGCTGTATTGTCTCTCATGAGTTTCACAAACACTAAACGAAATGGACCGGTCATAGCTGGTTTCTTCCCCAACCGTGTACACCTTCTCCAAAACATGTACATTGTTCAGTTCTCAAGTTCTATGCTAGAGAAGAGGTTATTTTGTTCTCCTGTGAAACATTTTCCCTCTATATACCGTCTGGACATGAGGAAGAAAGTCTCCTCCAGGAATTTACGACCTGAGATAACAGCAGCCTGGGTGTAGGCGAGAGAGAGAGAGAGAGAGGGGAAAGGCACGCTATACCCAAAGAGGGCCATGTCATGACACCTTTTATTTATTGATTGATTTGCTGACACCTACTTTATTGAGGGAAAATGTACTTGCTAAGACTGTGATATGAAGTTGTCTCACCCAGCTACACTACATGACCAAAAGTATGTGGACATCTGCTAGTTGAACATCTCATTCCAAAATCATGGGCAATAATACAGAGTTGGTCCCCCCTTTGCAGCTATAACAGCCTCTGCTCTTCTGGGAAGGCTTTCCACTAGATGTTGGAAAATTGCTGCATTGCTTCCATTCAGCCACAAGAGCATTAGTGAGGTCGGGCACTGATGTTGGCGTTACAATTCATCCCAAAATTGTTTGATGGAGTTGAGGTCAGGGCTCTGTGAAGGCCAGTCAAGCTCTACCACACATTTACATTTACATTTAAGTCATTTAGCAGACGCTCTTATCCAGACCAATCCCGACAAACCATTTCTGTATGGACCTCACTTTGTGCACGGGGGCATTGTCATGCTGAAACAGGAAAGGGCCTTCCCCAAACTGTTGCCACAAAGTTAGAGGCACAGAATCGCCTAGAATGTCATTGTAAGTTCTAGAGTTAAAATGTCCCTTCACTGGAACTAAGGGGCCTAGCCCGAACCATGTAAAACAGCCCCAGGCCATTATTCATCCTCCACCAAACTTTACAGTTGGCACTATGCAATGGGGCATGTTGTGTTCTCCTGGGATCCATCAGACAGCCAAATGGTGAAGTGGGATTCATCACTCCAGTGAATGCATTTCCACTGCTCCAGAGTCAACAATATTTACGCTCTACACGCTTCAGCACTCGGCAGTCCCGTTCTTCGAGCTTGTGTGGCCTACCACTTCGCGGCTGAGCCGTTATTGCTCCTAGACGTTTCCATTTCAAATTAACAGCACTTACAGTTGACCAGGATACCTTTAGCAGGTCAGAAATTTGACTAACTGACTTGTTGGAATCCTATGACGGTGCCACGTTGAAAGTCACTGAGATGTTCAGTAAGGCCATTCTACTGCCAATGTTTGTCTATGGGGATTGCATGGCTGTGTGCACGATTTTATACACCTGTCAGCAACGGGTGTGGCTGAAATAACTGAATCCACTCATTTGAATGGGTGTTAACATACTGTTGTGTATATATAGTGTCTAAAGATAAATGCAATAATTGTAATTCGCTCTGGATAAGAGCGCCTGCTAAATGACTAAAATGTTATTTATTTCATCATATTGAACTTCCACACCTTTCTGTTCTTGTTGGTCTGTTCATATAGTCAGCCATAAATCAATTATCTAAGTTATTAACTGTCAGGAGGCATAGATAGGGTCATTCTCTGTTCTTTGTACTTTGTATGGTCAATGCCTACTAGGCTAGTCTGATCCTATGCTTGCGAGATCAGGATTGGCTTGCGAGATCAGGATTGGCTTGCGAGATCAGGTTTGGCTTATGCAACTTCAAAATGGATGTACAATTTCATGATTTAATTTATTATATTAAATCATATGAAAGATACTGTAAAATAGAATCTGAATGGATATTTGTGTAAAGATTCCCCCCTCCCCCCGGGTGTGTCCACCTCTGAATGCTTGGCTATGAAAAGCCAACTGACATTTAGTCCTGAGGTGCTAACCTGTTGCACTCTCTCGAACCACTGTGATATTCTTTTGACCCTACTGGTCATCTACTGTATGAACAGATGAACATCTTGAAGAACGAGTTGCCCTTAAAAGGCCATGTACTCTAATAATCTCCACCCGGCAGAGCCAGAAGACCATTTGCCACCCCTCAGAGCACGGTTCCTCTCTAGGTTCTTTCCTAGGTTCCTGCCTTTCTAAGGAGTTTTCCTAGCTTCTGCATCTGCATTGCTCTCTGGGGTTTAAGGCTGGTTCTGTATAAGCACTTTGTGACAACTGCTGATGTAAAAAGGACTTTAGAAATCTATTAGATTGATTTATTTGCTAATAACTACTTTATTGAGGGAAAATGTACTTGCTATGATTGTGATATGTGGTTGTCTTACCCAGCTATCTTAAGATAAATGCAATATTTGTATTTCGCTCTGGATAAGAACGCCCGTAAAATGACTAAAATGTTAATTATTACATCACACCTTTACGGTCTTGTCTGTCTTATAAATTATTGAGCCATAATTCTTATCAATTATCTAAGTTATTAACTGTCAGGTGGCATAGGGTCATTCTCTGTGCTTTGTACTGTATGATCAAAGACTATTATGTTAGCCTGATCCACATGTAAGTTTGAGAGACCAGGTGGTTCGTACGGAGTTTAAGGACTACAATAGCTATAAGCAATATACTATTTTAAAATGCTACATTTGGCTCTTTTTTCATTACAGTGATGTGCAATTGTATTAATCCTCCCAGCTTGGTTGGCTTGACTTCCACTTCTGCATAAAATCACATCTCCTTCCAACAGTTCATGTTACCTTGAAAGCCTTGTGCAAAATACAAGTCAATTTACTCAGCTATGGTCAGTTTTTAAACATATTAACCACTATATCCTTGAATGTTGATCCCCATTTCACCACATGTAAATAGGTGATTGGTCATTGAGTTACTGATGTACAAGACTCACTCACTCAGTTACTTAGGTATACCCCTCTTTGTCCTTCGCAGGTCATGAGTCACAGCATAAACACATTACCTTAACACATGGTGACACACCTTTAACTCTGTTGGGCGAGGGAACATCACCTCCAAAGCCAAATTTGTCATTGAGGTGTGATGAAAGATGAACAAGAGGTGAAGAAAGTGTCATTTCCTGCTAGACCTGTTTGTTGACCTATCAAGGCTGCACATATTTAATACAAAGATGAACTCTTGAATAATAATTTCAGGATTATTTCAACCCTAAATGGAAATTTAAAAGGATTCCAATTAGTGTGGAATGGACAGAAAAATACCCCTAGGATGAAAGATGAACATGTCAGAGATGTAGTAACTAAGAGAAAGTGGTCGTTCCCTCTCTTCAGATCCTTTTGAGAGTTTTCCAAATATGCATTGAAACAAAATTATTTGAGAAAAAGTGAATTATGTTGGTTTCCAGGGTTATCCTTTAATTCAAGGACACCGCAAAAGCCAAACACGGATACAAACGACAACCCTTCCCACACAATAACACAAACCGACTCATTTCTCAAAAGTAGATCGGTATCTAATGCTATGCATCATTAGCCAGTGTACAAGCCTGGGGATTAAAGGTTATAAATGTGGAGTGAGGTTACTATTTAACAGCCCACTAAGGAACTAGCTACAGATGAAGCTGGTGTTAAAGAGATAGGAATGTTTTATCGTGTCTGTTTCTGTGACAACAGCACAGGGAAAGGAGTCAAGAGTTCAAAAGAACCCAAGCTGCTTCCTCAGGCCTCTTCAAAGGTGAAATTTAACAGGTGATAATTATCAGTAAAAAAAAATGTGTTTTGTTATGCAGAGACATGCACATCAAGTCAGCAGACACCTGGAAAACATTGAAATGACATCAGGTCTATACATATACACAGAGGTCTCAATGAGAATGCTCATTATCTCAAGAAAGGAAAAAGATTATGCCCTCAGCACGGTCTAGAATCTAGATGCTGCTTCAAGCTATTATTTGCTTCAGATCAGTGTGTCTTAATATTGACTATTTTGAACACAAGGACCTCAAATGGGAATATCTATAACAGTCCATTCCCTATAATTTCCTGAATGTTCATCCGAATCAATATGTGTTTAATATTTTCTAAAGCTTCCAACAATAATTTCACAGGGCCAAATCCTTAATTGATATACACAACTTAGACTTCTGAGTAAAGCATATGAGGATGTGATTTATTGACATTTGAACGAAAAGTTACACGTAGAGGAGGTAGCATTTCACCCACAGTAATAAATGGTTCATCAGTGGAGCAGGCACAGTATGGTGTTTACAATCACACATATATAAATATCACCGTTTTCAGAGATAACACATACAATGCCTTCAGAAAGTATTCACACCCCTGGACTTTTTCCACATTTTGCTCTTACAATGTGGGATTAAAATGGATTTGTCCTTTTTGTCAACAATCTATGTATAAGAAATACTCTAATGTCAAAGTGGAAGACAAATTCTAACATTAGTAAAAAATGTATTTATATTTTTTTGTTGTTGTACTTTTACCCCCACTTTCTTGATATTCAAATTGGTAGTTACAGTCTTGTCCCGTCGCTGCAATTCCCCTACGGCGTCAGGAGAGGTGAAGGTCGAGAGCCATGCGTCCTCTGAAACATTGCTTCTTGACACACGGCTCACTTAACCCCGAAACCAACCGCACCAATGTATCGGAGGAAACACCCTCCAGCTGGTAACCAAAGTCAGGTTGCAGGCGCCTGGCCCACCACAAGGAGTCACTAGAGCACGATGGGACAAGGAAATCCCAGCCGGCCAAACCCTCCCCTAACCCAGACGACTTTGGGCCAATATTGTACCACCTCAAAGGTCTCCCAATCACAGCCGGCTGTGACACAGCCTGGGATCAAACCCGGGTCTGTAGTTAGGCCTCAAGTACTGCAATGTAGCACCTTAGACCACTGTGCCACTCAGGAAGCCGCACTAATAGCTCTTGATTAGATAGTATTCAACCCCCTGAGTAAATACATGTTAGAATCCCCTTTAGCAGTGATTACAGCTGTGAGTCTTTCTGGGTCCGTCTCTAAGCACTTTACACACCTGTAATAAGGCAGCCTCCCGCACATTTCAGTTGAAGGCATTCAGTTGTACAACTGACTAGGTATCCCCCTTTCCCTATTGTGAAACATTTGCCCATTTATTATTTTAAAAATTATTCAAAATCTGTCAAATTGGTTGTCAGTCAATGCTAGATTGCCATAGATTTTCAAGCAGATTTAAGTCAAAACTGTAATTGCGGACACTGCGGAACATTCACCATCTTCTTGTGTAGATTTCACTTTGTGTTTTAGGATTATTGTCTTGCTTAAATGTGAAATCCTCTCCCAATGTTTGGGGGATAGCAGATTGAACCAGGTTTTCATCTAGGATTTAGCCTGTGCTTAGCTCCATTTAGTTTATTTTTTTAACCTGAAAATCTCCCCAGTCCTTAACGTTTACAAGCATACACATAACATGATGCAGCCACTGCTATGCTTGAAAATATGGAGAGTGGTACTCAGTAATGTGTTGTATTGGATTTGCCCCAAACATAACACTTTGTATTTGGAACAAAAGGTTATTGCTTTGTCACATATTTTGCAATATTACTTTAGTACCTTGTTGCAAACAGGATACATGTATTTTTATTCTGTACAGGCTTCCTTCTTTTCACACGGTCAATTAGGTTAGTAGTGTGGAGTTAAAAATTCAAATTTAACCAGGCAAGTCAATTAAGAACAAATTCTTATTTACAATGATGGCCTACAGGGGAACAGTGTGTTAACTGCCTTGTTCAGGGGCAGAACAATAGATTTTTACCTTGTCAGCTCAGGGTTTCAATCCAGCAACCTTTCAGTTACCGGCCCAATGCTCTAGCCACTAGGCTACCTGCCACCGCTGAGTAACTACAATGTTGTTGATCACAGCCGTTAAACTCTGTAACTGTTTTAAAGTCACCATTGGCCTCATGATGAAATACCTGAGTGGTTTCCTTCCTCTCCGGCAACTGAGAGGTAGGACACAGATAGTCATATGTGTGAGGTACAGAGATGAGGTAGTCATTCAAAAATGATGTTAAACAATATTATGCAACTAATTATGTGCAAATTTGCAATAACAAAGGGGCTGAATAATTATTGACTCAATACATTTCAGCTTGACTTTTTAAAATTAATTAGTAAATGATTATGTTTTGTGAAATCGAAAAACAATTCAATGTTGTCCTTTTGGGATATTGTGTGTAGGCCAGTGACAAAACATCTAAATGTAATCCATTTTCACTGCAGGCTATAGCACAGAGAAATGTGGAAAAAGTCAGGGGGTATGAATACTTTCTGAAGGCACTGTTTATTTTACCTTTATTTAACCAGGCAAGTCAGTTAAGAACAAATTCTTATTTTCAATGACGGCCTAGGAACAGTGGGTTAACTGCCTGTTCAGGGGCAGAACGACAGATTTGTACCTTGTCAGCTCGGGGGTTTGAACTTGCAACCTTCCGGTTACTAGTCCAACGCTCTAACCACTAGGCTACCCTGCCGCCCACTGTACATTACTACACACAGGTCTCACATTCTCTCTCAAGGCCTCACTCTGGGCATGCCCAGTGGCAGACCGTTAAACAATAAAGATTTATGGCTGGCCAAGTAGACAGGATAAGAGAGCGGTGAGCGCCTGAAGAAATGCCTTTAGTCAATTCAACACTCACCAGAGATTACTAAGATGTTCGACATGATGAAGAGGTTTCTGAGAGCTGTCTGGAACTACCACAATCTCCTCATCATCATACTCACCCCTGTGCTACTGCTGCCTCTCCCACTGGTCATCCAAGGAAAGGTGAGGGGGAGCATACCCTACTCACACACACACACACACACACACACACACACACACACACACACACACACACACACACACACACACACACACACACACACACACACACACACACACACACACACACACACACACACACACACACACACATTTAACATTTACATTTTAGTCATTTAGCAGATGCTCTTATCCAGAGTGCCTTACAGTTAGTGCATTCATCTTAAGATAGCTAGGTGAGACAACACATCACAATCGTATCAAGTACAATTTCTCTCAACAAAGTATTTATCAGCAAAGTCAGTGCTAGTAGGCAAAGACAAATTAATTGTTTTATCTTTTTTTTTTTGGGGGGTCTGTGAGAGTTGTCTAAGATACTCTTCAAAAAGGTAGGATTTCAGGCACAACACATACCCAGAACCGGACACTTAGGACAGGACTGACCATTGATACACCCACACAAAAAAAACTTTTAGGTACAAATGTTGTTACATACTGTAGTCACCACACATTATCATACTGTAACACTGACACATCCACAAACAAATTAATGAATACATGCAGTGGTACAGAACATGTGAAGTTCATCACAATTTATTGGCTTATCTTTGTTTGTACTTGTATACGCAATCCAGGTTTTAGCTGCCATGTATAAAATATAAAAAATAAACATGGAAAACCAGGCATGCATCGAAAACCAACCCCACAAACATAATCATTTAATTTGAATGCATCTATTAAAAGTCTGTATTTTACAACGATTTGAACAAAAAAACAGATTGAGTTTTCAAGTTATGTCTCGTTAGAAACAGCAGCCCAGAGAAATGCGATATCATTCATTTTAGACATTTAATGAGGTATTTAAAAAAGAAAATCTGGATTGTACAGTAGCAACCAAAAACACAGTCCAGGACATTTGTCTCAGGGGCACTGAATGGTATTGACAGATCTGCATTTCAAAATGAACAATTTCCAGGATATGGCTTGACCTGAACTGCTATATCCTCAGCCTCTCTCTCCCACTTATCACATGATATGTCAGGGCATTTCTTGATTCATATAGCCTAGCCTACAGTATATACACACTGAGTATAGCAAACATAGCTTTCAGCTGGATTCACCAGGTCTGTCTATCATCCCTTATTGATGTCACCTGTTAACTACAATCAGTGTAGATGAAGGGGAGGAGACAGGTTAAAGATTGAGATATGAATTGCGTATGTGTGCCATTCAGATGGTGAATGGGCAAGACAAAATATTTGTGCCTTTGAATTGGGTATGGTAGTTTGAGTGTGTCAAGAACTGCTACGCTGCTGGGTTTTTCACGCTCAACAGATTCCTGTGTCTATTAAGAAGGGTCCACCACCCAAAGGACATCCAGGCCAACTTGACAACTGTGGGAAGCATTGGAGTCAACATGGGCCAGCATTCCCGTGGAACGCTTTCGACACCTTGTAGAGTCCATGCCCTGATGAATTGAGGCTGTTGAGGGCAAAAGGGGGTGCAACTAATATTAAGTTTCCTAATGTTTTGTACAGTCAGTGATGAAGATGAAGCCTAGGCTACTCACAGGTGATGGCCAATGTGCTCATGCCAATAGCCTATCTCAATATAAGCTACTTTGTAAAACATTGCTGTTCACTCAGAAGAGCAAAAACAATGTTGAGGATGTTTTGGAGGGGCTTCTACAAAGACATTAGTCTTCTCTTTTCATCAGTAGGCATTTGCTTTCCAAATGGTATGCCTATGTTTTTCTTGGAATTGTATTTTGAAATTTGCGAAAGGCAAATTGACAGCCGCAACCAACCATATCAATATAATCCATAGATGGCAGTTCCTATTCAAGTCAGCACTGGCAGCCATTGCTATGAATTTTACAGTGCTTGGGTTAGAGGTTCAAAATTCCTTCTATGGATTATATGTCTATGGCCACAATTTGTTCTTATTTGGCATGCTCGCTGCCCAAATTGCGGCCTTCATGATTAAGTGCATGTAATACAACTTAATCTACAGCACATTTTTTGAATCTATTGATTCTCTGTGACTAAATTATGCTCCCTGGTGTAGGATGTCATAAGGTGAATGCACCAATTTGTAAGTCGCTCTGGATAAGAGCGTCTGCTAAATGACTTAAATGTAAAATGTTAAATGTAGTATTTTGAATTACGTCTGTTCAGACATGAGTAATATAATTTTGGGAATTTAAATTAATAATAATGTCGGTATAATAAACCTTTAAAATGTGTTTAATTCTTTCTATTTATCAGGGGCTGCTGCAGCACACCTACTTTACTATTATTTATTTTTTAACCTCCCAATTATCCAATTCCGTTCTGGTCTCATCCCTGCAATTCCCCAACGGGCTCGTGAGAGGCGAAGGTCGAGTCATGTGTCCTCAGAAATATGACCAGCCAAATCACGCTCCTGAACGACCGCCAGAAAGTCAACCGCACTAATGTGTCGGAGGTAACACTGTTCAACTGACGACCGAAGTCAGCCTGTCGGCGCCCGGCTCACTACAAGGAGTCGCTAGAGCGCAATGAGCCAAGTAAAGCCCCCCACTGGCCAAACCCTCCCGTAAACTGGACCACACTGGGCCAATTATGCGCCGACCTATGCAAATCAAATCAAATTGTATTTGTCACATACACATGGTTAGCAGATGTTAATGCGAGTGTAGCGAAATGCTTGTGCTTCTAGTTCCGACAATGCAGTAATAACCAATGAGTAATCTAACTAACAATTCCAAAACTACTACCTTATACACACAAGTGTAAAGCATAAAGAATCTGTACATAAAGATATATGAATGAGTGATGGTACCGAGCGGCATAGGCAAGATGCAGCAGATGGTATCGAGTACAGTATATACATATGAGATGAGTATGTAAACAAAGTGGCATAGTTTAAAGTGGCCAGTGATACATGTATTACATAAAGATGCAGTAGATGATATAGAGTACAGTATATACGTAGACATATGAGATGAATAATGTAGGGTATGTAAACATTATATTAAGTAGCATTGTTTAAAGTGGCTAGTGATATATTTTACATAAATTCCCATTATTAAAGTGGCTGGAGTTGAGTCAGTGTGTAGGCAGCAGCCACTCAATGTTAGTGGTGGCTGTTTAACAGTCTGATGGCCTTGAGATAGAAGCTGTTTTTCAGTCTCTCAGTCCCAGCTTTGATGCCCAGCTTTGATGCACCTGTACTGACCTCGCCTTCTGGATGATAGCGGGGTGAACAGGCAGTGGCTCGGGTGGTTGTTCTCCTTGATGATCTTTATGGCCTTCCTGTGACATCGGGTGGTGTAGGTGTCCTGGAGGGCAGGTAGTTTGCCCCCGGTGATGTGTTGTGCAGACCTCACTACTCTCTGGAGAGCCTTACGGTTGTGGGCGGAGCAGTTGCCGTACCAGGCGGTGATACAGCCCGACAGGATGCTCTCGATTGTGCATCTGTAGAAGTTTGTGAGTGCTTTTGGTGACAAGCCAAATTTCTTCAGCCTCCTGAGGTTGAAGAGGCACTGCTGCGCCTTCTTCACGATGCTGTCTGTGTGGGTGGATCAATTCAGTTTGTCTGTGATGTGTACGCCGAGGAACTTAAAACTTACTACCCTCTCCACTACTGTTCCGGCAATGTGGATAGAGGGGTGTTCCCTCTGCTGTTTCCTGAAGTCCACAATCATCTCCTTAGTTTTGTTGACATTGAGTGTGAGGTTATTTTCCTGACACCACACTCCGAGGGCCCTCACCTCCTCCCTGTAGGCCGTCTCGTCATTGTTGGTAATCAAGCCTACCACTGTTGTGTCGTCCGCAAACTTGATGATTGAGTTGGAGGCGTGCGTGGCCACGCAGTCGTGGGTGAACAGGGAGTACAGGAGAGGGCTCAGAACGCACCCTTGTTGGGCCCCAGTGTTGAGGATCAGCGGGGTGGAGATGTTGTTGCCTACCCTCACCACCTGGGGGTGGCCCGTCAGGAAGTCCAGTACCCAGTTGCACAGGGCGGGGTCAAGACCCAGGGTCTCGAGCTTGATGACGAGTTTGGAGGGTACCATGGTGTTAAATGCTGAGCTGTAGTCGATGAACAGCATTCTCACATAGGTATTCCTCTTGTCCAGATGGGTTAGGGCAGTGTGCAGTGTGGTTGAGATTGCATCGTCTGTGGACCTATTTGGGCGGTAAGCAAATTGGAGTGGGTCTAGGGTGTCAGGTAGGGTGGAGGTGATATGGTCCTTGACTAGTCTCTTCAAGCACTTCATGATAACGGAAGTGAGTGCTACGGGGCGATAGTCGTTTAGCTCAGTTACCTTAGCTTTCTTGGGAACAGGAACAATAGTGGCCCTCTTGAAGCATGTGGGAACAGCAGACTGGCATAGGGATTGATTGAATATGTCCGTAAACACACCAGCCAGCTGGTCTGCGCATGCTCTGAGGGCGCGGCTGGGGATGCCGTCTGGGCCTGCAGCCTTGAGAGGGTTAATACGTTTAAATGTTTTACTCACCTCGGCTGCAGTGAAGGAGAGTCTGCATGTTTTGGTTGCGGGCCATGCCAGTGGCACTGTATTGTCCTCAAAGCGGGCAAAAAAGTTATTTAGTCTGCCTGGGAGCAAGACATCCTGGTCCGTGACTGGACTGGTTTTCTTTTTGTAATCCGTGATTGACTGTAGACCCTGCCACATACCTCTTGTGTCTGAGCCGTTGAATTGCGTTTCTACTTTGTCTCTATATTGACGCTTAGCTTGTTTGATTGCCTTGCAGAGTGAATAGCTACACTGTTTGTATTCGGTCATGTTTCCGGTCACCTTGCCCTGAGAATGAACCAGTGGTCTGTAGTGACACCTCAAGCACTGCAATGCAGTGCCTTAGACCGCTGTGCCACTTGGGAGGCCAGTACACCTACTTTTTAAGCTATGAATTCTACTCATTTTGCCATAGGTCGGAGAGACATTTTTGCAGTTTTGAAGGCAATTTCCTGCAATTCTACAAATCTTGCCATGACTTAATAGGACATCTGAGTGGCAAAATCAAAATGGGGGCCTCCTGGAGGTCAGGGCTCCTGGGCATGTGCCCTGCATGCCCGGTCAGTAATTCATCCATGACTACAAATTTAGATAGCTGACTAGACTAATTTACCAATATATATATATATATTTATCAACAATAACTAAAACAATACTTGTCAACAACCATATTATTCCTGACAAAATGTATGGCTTGTATCCCAATCGACAAGGACGCAGCCTTTTGAGGCAACAGTTCTAGGCAGGACATCAAAATTGGCATGTCCCAATCCCAAGGTACACTCAAATAGTGCAGTGTAGTTAGCTTTACATTAAAGATTCTGACTTTTCATGTTAATACCTCTTAAACGTAACGTGCAAGAATGATATACATACACCAAATTTGCTGATGATAGCGAGCAAGTGACACCCCTTGTTTTTGCAATTAGGTGTCATATTTTCTTTTTGGAGTCGAAATGTAGCTAAAACGTTGCTCTCTTCTTCTGAGGGTTAAGGGACCATCTTAAAACTGCAACACTTCGCAACCACATGACATATCGCTCATTGTTTTGAGACCGCTTTTTGCAAATCCACAGCAAGTAGTTTAGCTTTTTTTTTTTTTACTTTATCAATTAATTTATATTTCACTTTACAGATAAATACTTCCTTAAAATGTCAATAGCTTGCACCCCAAAAGATTTAAAATAATACAACCAACTGTTACTAGTTCAGGGACATCACCTGTCCAATCAACGGTAATTACTTTAGAATGTTTTTACTTTGGCTATTTCTTTTAATTTAATTATATGTCAAAAATACTTGCTTAAATCTTCAATAACTTCGACCCCCTAAGGACTTTCATGAATAAAACCAACTTATTAGTTCAGGGACCTTGTCTGTACAATCTTCAGCAAATACTTTAGTATTTTTTCATACCACCTTTAATTATTAGTTATCAACGAATACAAAACTATGTTATCCGGAAAATGCAGGTGTGATAGTTATATTATGCCAGCAGCATACCACCCTGCATACCACTGCTGGCTTGTTTCTGAAGCTAAACATGGTTGGTCCTGGTCAGTTCCTGGATGGGAGACCAGATGCTGCTGGAAGTGGTGTTGGAGGGCCAGTAGGAGGACCTCTTTTCTCTGGTCTAAAAAAAAAATGTCCCAATGTCCCATGGCACTGCCATGTGTGGGGTGCCGTCTTTCGGGGGGGATGTTAAATGGGTGTCCTGACTCTCTGAGGTCATTAAAGAGCCCATGGCACTTATCGTAAGAGTAGGGGTGTTAACCCTGGTGTCCTGGATAAATTCCCAATCTGGCCCTCAAACCATCACGGTCACCTAATAATCCCCAGTTTACAATTGGCTCATTCATCCTCCTCCTCTGCCCTGTAACTATTTCCCCAGGTCGTTGCTGCAAATGAGAACGTGTTCTCAGTCAACTTAACTGGTAAAATAACGGAAAATAAATTAATAAATATTAATTAATCACAATGTAAGCCTACTCATACAAAAAACATTGGCACCTCTAATGCAAGATTAGCTTCACAGTGAAACACCACTATTCTGGCTATTAATCATTCTTAAAAAGTCAGTAAAATTGCTTATTTAGCCATCTCAAAAAACATATCTTGTATCATGCATGCAAGTCTGTCCACAACGATGGAGCAGCAGACCGAGCAATATGCTTCGAGGAGGACCCTATACCGTAGAATAACTATTCTGGTCGGTGTCAACTTAATTCATGAATAGGTCCTGAGATCGATTCTGTTACTTGTTATTCGTGTCAGATATTTCCATTTTGGGATAGTTGTTCACTAAATTGCTAGCACTAGTTGCTCAAGCTGCTACAGTGGCTACAATGTAAACAAACGTCTTGTGATCAGTGTAACTAACGCGAGTGTCTTCTCACGTGATGCTGCCTTCGAATCCCGTCCCAAATTGCAGTTGCCAACTGGAGTGCTACCGAGTAAGGTAGTTGCCTTCGGAAGCAGGTAGGCAGCTGAATTTGGATTGGGGGACACACACACACAGCCTATGATGATAACGAGATGCCCTTATGCCAAAATTATGCCCTGATGCCAAAATTATGACTATTACAAATTTATTTTCATTTCAGCTGACGAAAATGGGAAAAGACAATAATTCCACGTGAGACTAATGGACGTTTGACTTGACATGAAGCTCATTTTCATATTTTTTCCCAATCTGAAGCATGTTGTTTCTTTCCTTTTGGCCTCTTCTAGGTGTCAGAATGTGCGTTCGTACTGTGTGTCATGGCAGTGTACTGGCTGACAGAAGCCCTGCCACTGGCAGCCACAGCTCTGTTCCCAGCCTTGCTCTTCCCTTTCTTTGGCATCATGAAGTCCTCTCAGGTGAACATTGCACAATTTTATTGCATTCAATTGTGTGTGTGTGTGTGTGTGTGTGCAACTATTTTAAATTATAATAAAAATCTGCAGAAATGTTGATGAATGTATTTTCCAGGAAGCCGACGTTACGTAACCTGGCTGCTCTCTATCTCACTTTCATATTTGATAGAACATATGACAAAACTCCTCTGGTTTGATTAATTCATCCATAAATCTATAAATGCAGGAGCATTTATTACATTATTATCATATCACTATCAGCTTCTAACTCCTTATGCCCCGCTCACGTTATGTAGGAAACTCTCAAAATGTCCAACTTGCTAACTTAGTTGGATCCTGAGTTTTCCACTTGGGAGGTACCAGAATCAACCAATAGGAAGCTCTACGCAAATAACTTCCATTCATTTTAATTTGGAGCACCTGAGTTTCAGACATGATGTGAATAATATAATAATAATATATGCCATTTAGCAGACGCTTTTATCCAAAGCGACTTACAGTCATGTGTGCATACATTCTACGTATGGGTGGCCCCGGGGATCGAACCCACTACCCTGGCGTTACAAGCGCCATGCTCTACCAACTGAGCTACAGAAGGACCACGTAGCATTAGTCTGTAATAATCTGTTTATGATCTATTTTTTTACTAACAATCTCAGTGCCCGGCCCTGTATGGTTTTATTGGCTTGGCAAAATGACATAGAAGATGTAATGTTCTTTCCATCCTTACTAGACTAATTACAAGTCAGTATTATTTTTGAAATGTCCTCTTAACATTTTGATAGGTGTCAAAATGGACTGCTTATCATGAAATGTCAAATCTGACCAGCATATTGTTCGACATGTCTAAGATCTTCCACCGCTCTTTTTTGCTGCTGTTCTCCCTCCTGCCCTCTCTCATGTCCAGGTGGCTGGGGAGTACTTCAAAGACTTCCACCTGCTGTTGATCGGAGTCATCTGTCTGGCAACGTCTATAGAGAAGTGGGGTCTCCACCGGAGGATTGCACTTAGTCTGGTCACTCTGGTCGGTGTCAATCCTGGATGGTGAGAACTTTCTCTCTGCCGGCTACTCTCTCATCGTCTGTTCCAGACCTCAGTTGCAGACGTGTGGCTACATTGACAGGCGATACGCACAGAACGCATCAGGAGGGAGAGATCGGTTTGTTGTTTTTAAAGTCTCTGAAAAAGTGTTCTATTGAAAAAGTTATTAGCTACCTATTGAATTTGGATCCAGCAAAATGGTTAGCCTCAGTTGCGGGGACTGCTACTATCCATCCAGTAATCCTGCCAACCAAAAGTCTGAAGAGCTGCTTGGGGTAGCAGCTACCTTAGCTGCTAACTAGCCATCAAGCCAGGAAGGTTTCCAGGAAGGTTGAACCCAGCCTGCGATGCGATTAGTTCTTTTGGCAGGGACCACGATTTGTCCCGGGTTGTGGCTGTCTAAATCCCTACTGTTTGTTGCTGTTTCCATCTGCCCTGCAACCTGCCCTGTTTGGAACTGCGTGGAGTGCTAGCATTAGCCTACACTGCCACCATGACATCCAAAACTAAAGCCAGTGGGAGTAATGGAGAAGACAGTGTTTCTCTATCACAGGTGAAGGATCTTTTTAAAAGGGTTCAACAAGCAGTTGTTATAACAAAATGAAAATACCTTCAAGAGCTTTGTCCAAATACTAATGGATTTAACTAATAAAAGAATACACAATCTGACCAGAGAGGTCCAGGATCTTAAGAACAGAGGTGGATGTCCTGAAAGAGACTTACAGTTTGTTGTTATATTGCTGCAAGTCACGCAAGATGACATCAGCACAGTCAGTGAATCATTATTAACCTCTCTGCGCACCAAACCCATACGGTGATCACTACATAAATAGTAATATTAAACATTCATGAAAATACAAGTGTCTCACATGTTTCGAAAGCCTAGAATCTTGCTAATCCAACTGCATTGTCAGATTTATAAAAGGATTTACTGCGAAAGAACACGATGCGATTATCTGAGGATAGAGCCCCATAAAAAACAACTTTCAACCAGCACAGGCGTAACAAAATCACAAACTGCAATAAAATAAATCCTTTACCTTTGACGATCTTCCTCTCTTTGCAATCCCAATGCTCACTGTTACACAATGAATGGTATTTTGTTTGATAAAATCTATTTTTAATAGCCTAACAAGAAACATTATGTGAACCGCTTGTGTCGTGAATTCCGTCTCATTCCATTTTCAACGACACATTCGATGTAAATACACACACTAAACGTGACTTTTCCAGTCATGTTTGGTTTCATTGCAATCAACTGCTTTGTTTGTAACACAACCAAACCTGATGGGTCATTTTGCGGGATGTATTGACTGAAAGAAACCGATTTGAAGACAACAAGTAATGACATCATTGTGCACCAATGATATGACCGCTGTTTCGTTGATTGACTGTATTTTAACCAAATGACCACTGATCGTCTTGAAATCTAGCTGGGTAGATAGCCAATGAGCTGAGGTAAACGGCAATATGTAATGTTTATGCGTTGGAAGACCAATCCATGTAGTAAACTCCGTCGTAGAGGTTCATTCGCCATTGAAGATTCATACTGGAAGGACCCACGCATGTTACGCACAGCGGTGTTTTGGTAAAGCGCATCTTCAGCTGTTTATATATCAATCAGTATGGCGACTAAGTCAGGTAAAGCTAAATCTAAAGCTAAAGTCTAGATATACAGATGTACACACAATTTTAGAAATTGATCGGGAAAGTGAGACAGAGATTGTTGGAGGACGATTCATTTAGCGATTCCCAAATGGAGGAATATTTTTGGAACGGAGAGGACATCGTTTTTGGACTGGTAAGTTTTTCTCATGCCAATGCCGTTGTTTGAAATTAATAATATAAAATATTATTTGTGAAATGAAATAGCTATTTGAGGCTGTTGAGGGGAGGGCAGGCCCACAACAATGGCCAAAGTGAAATGGAGACAGCAGATACAGCTGGTCTGTTGTAATATAATAAAGACAGTAGATCTAGCTGGTCTGTCATAATATAAATGAGACAGTAGATCAAGCAGGTCTATAATAATATATTCAACCTTATGTTCCCTGTACTCTATATATATCTGTTTATTATACCTCTTGATACAGGGCTCATATGTGAAACTATTCTAACGGAACATTTTCTTTCACAGTGACACTGACTCCAAATGGGAGCCCCCAGTGCGAAGGTGTCCATCCCCCACTGAAGCTGGTTCATCCAGCTCCTGCCACAAGTGGTGTTCATCTGCCCAAATGTATTTCTGTAGGCATGGATGTGCCTCAGGGCCAAAAGGGCACAGCATGGAGACATCGCTGTGTTCTTTGCAAAATGAAGTCCCCCATCACCTGCACCACATGCTTGGTGACCCTCTGCTTTACAGCAGAAAGAGAGTGCTATGGCACCTGGCATCAGCAGCACAATATTGTGTAGAGGACTGAGGGTCTTCCAAATATTGAAAGTGTTATTTTGTAAATGTATATATTTTTTTCATGTTTTTTCTCCATTTTTTGGATGGGTGTGTTAGAATACCATTTTGGTATTTTGTATACAGTTATTCCATTCACCAATTTGGCCACTTGGGTACATTTGGGCTACTTGTTTGGGACACCTGGGTGACTTCATGATAAATGTCATGTAGCACATTCATTTTGGAAGTTATCATTCTGAAACTTTGCACAAGTACTGTTGCCCTCTTATATTTTTCACTGAAATTGTCCCCATCATCCTATCTGAATGTTTGTTTTGTCTTGTTCATTTTAAAGATGATGATGCAACAATAAAAAAATGTATGGTGTTTTCATTGTATTATCTAAACCAGATCCATTGTGTTATATTCTCCTACATTCAATTCACATTTACACAAACTTCAGAGTGTTGTCTTTCAAATGAAACCAAGAATATGCATATCCTTGGTCCTGGGCCTGAGCTACAGGCAGTTAGATTTGGGTATGTCTTCAGGTGGAAATTGAAAAAAAGTAGGGGGGTAGCTGTAAGAGGTTTAACCTCTCAACACTGTCATCTCAGATTTTCAAAATATGCTTTTCAACCATAGCAAAACAAGCATTTGTGTAAGAGTATTGATAGCTAGCATAGCATTAAGCCTAGCATTCAGCAGGCAACATTTTCACAAAAACAAGAAAAGCATTCAAATAAAATCATTTACCTTTGAAGAACTTTGGATGCTTTCAATGAGGAGACTCTCAGTTAGATAGCAAATGTTCAGTTTTTCCAAAAATATTATTTGTGTAGGAGAAATCGCTCCGTTTTGTTCATCACGTTTGGCTAAGAAAAAAACAAACAATTCAGTCATCAAAACGCCAAACCTTTTCCAAATTAACTCCATAATATCGACAGAAACATGGCAAACGTTGTTTAGAATCAATCCTCAAGGTGTTTTTCACATATCTATTCGGTGATAAAATTACGCACCAATTTCGACGGAGGACACCAGGCGGACACCTGGTAAATGTAGTCTTTTATGGACAATCTTCCAATGATATGCCTACAAATACGTCACAATGCTGCAGACACCTTGGGGAAACGACAGAAAGTGTAGGCTCGTTCCTGGCGCATTCACAGCCATATAAGGAGACATTGGAACACAGCGCCTCAAAAATCTGTCTCACTTCCTGTTTGAAGTTTCATCTTGGTTTCGCCTGTGGGATTAGTTCTGTGACACTCACAGACAATATCTTTGCAGTTTTGGAAACGTCAGAGTGTTTTCTTTCCAAAGCTGTCAATTATATGCATAGTCGAGCATCTTTTCGTGACAAAATATCTTCTTTAAAACGGGAACGTTTTTCATCCAAAAATGAAATACTGCCCCCAGAGGTTCAAGAGGTTAATGACATCCTCTTCAACAAGGACGACTCGGAAGCTGTGTGCCAGATGCAGAATGAAAGCTGCCAGAGAGCATGGGGACATTGCTTACATCCACTATGAAAGGCTCACTGGCCGTGTCCGAATACCCACACTAAGTGTGCTACATACTTAAACTGCAAACTATTTACTCATCACTATGCCACAGCTGCAATGCAGTAGCGGCTCCTGATCGGCTGAGTAGGTGGCGAGGGGGCCGAGTGCGTGTAGATTTGCATCACATTAACCAGTCTGATAATAGCAAATTTACAATTTGATTCATTTCTTTAAACGCTAAATAGAATAGGAATTGAGTTACAGGCATACTCAGGCTAGTTATAGGCAGACTATCACATTCAACCTATACTGAGTGCTTAATTTGAGCCGGATTCTGCCGGAACAGAATCTGGCGCCTCTCCGTTTAGGACTGTTTCATCCGGAACCTAAACTTAGCAAAAAAAGAAACGTCCCTTTTTCAGGACCCTGTCTTTCAAAGATTATTTATTTATTTATAATCCAAATAACTTCAGATCTTCATTGTAAATGGCTTGAACACTGTTTCCCATGCTTGTTCAATGAACCGTAAACAATGAATGAACATGCACCTGTGGAAGAGTCTTTAAGACACTAACAGCTTACCGAGGGTAGGCAATTAAGGTCACAGTTATGAAAACTTAGGACACCAAAGAAGCCTTTCTACTGACTCTGAAAAACACCAAAAGAAAGATGCCCAGGGTCCCTGCTCATCTGTGTGAACGTGTCTTAGGCATGCTGCATGGAGGCATGAGGCCTGCAGATGTGGCCAGGGCAATAAATTGCAATGTCCGTACTGTGAGACGCCTAAGACAGCGCTACAGGGAGACAGGACGGACAGCTGATCGTCCTCGCAGTGGCAGACCATGTGTAACACCTGCACAGGATCGGTACATCCGAACATCACACCTGCGGGACAGGTACAGGATGGCAACAACAACTGCCCGAGTTACACCAGGAACGTACAATCCCTCCGTCAGTGCTCAGACTGTCCACAATAGGCTAAGAGAGTCTGGACTGAAGGCTTGTAGGCCTGTTGTAAGGCAGGTCCTCACCAGACAACACCGGCAACAACGTCGCCTATGGGCACAAACCCACCATCGCTGGACCGGACAGGATTGGAAAAAAGTGCTCTTCACTGACGAGTCGCAGTATTGTCTCACCAGGGGTGATGGTCGGATTCGCGTTTATCATCGACGGAATGAGCGTTACACCGAGGCCTACACTCTGGAGCGGGATAGAATTGAAGGTGGAGTGTCCATCATGGTCTGGGGCAGTGTAACAAAACAAATGGCACTGTGATAGATATTTGGATGCAGTCTGAGGAGAGTGTTGGAGGCTATATTGTAAATGACATCGCCGAAGCCAAGGATCGGTAGGATAGTCAGTTTTATGAGGGTATGTTTGGCAGCATGATTTTTGGATTGGAGTTGCTTAATGTGAGTCTGGAAGGAGAGTTTACAGTCTACAATACTTATTTTCCACCATAATTTGCAAATAAATTCATTAAAAATCCTACAATGTGATTGTCTGGATTTTTGTTTTCTCATTTTGTCAGTCATAGTTGAAGTGTACCTATGATGAAAATTACAGGCCTCTCTCAACACATCTTATCCATTGATTTACTATCAATACACACCCTCATATACATTTATATTCCAGACTCTGCCATTGCTCATCGTAATATTTCTAAATTCCTTTGTTTTTATTGGATTTTTGTGTGTGTGTGTGGGGGGTTGCCTGTATTGTTAGGTATTACTGTACTGACGGTGATAGGAACATAAGCGTTCCACTAGACCCGTGATAGCATCTGTAAAATGTGTACGTGACCAATACAATTTTATTTGAATTTGATCATGTCTAAACTGTCAGTCAAAACATATTGATTCAATGGTTGTAAAGATGCGGGGAGGTCCGTCTGTGATAAAGAGATCCTTTGCATTTAAACCACACTCTACAAAGCAATTACTGCAGGCTCTAGTTTTATCTTATCTTAAGTATCGCCCAGTCATATGGTCAGGTGCTGCAAAGGACCTAGAAAAACTGCAGCTGGCCCAGAACAGAGAATCCCGTCTTGCTCTTCACTGTAATCAGAGGGCTAATATCAATACTATGCAGGCCAGACTCTCTTGGCTAAATGTAGAATAAAGACTGACTGCATCACTTCTTCATTTATAAGAAAATTGCAAATTGTTTGCATAGTCAGCTTACACACAGCTCTTACACACATTTTACCCACCAGACATGCCACCAAGGGTATTTTCACAGTCCCCAAATACAGAACAAATTCAAAGAAAGGTACAGTATTTTATAGAGCCATGATTGTATGGAACTCTTCCATCTCAGATTTCTCAACAGCCAACCTGGTTTAAAAAAAACAGATAAAGCAACACCTCACGGCACAACGCCCCAATTTGATCTAGATATTTTGTGTGTATGTAGGCTATGTGTGACTTTGTGATTTTAAATTTACGTACTTCTGCCCTTGAGCTTTTCTTGTCTGTTAATGTTCTGCATTATGTCATATTTCACATTGTGTTTGGACCCCAGAAAGAGTAGCTGCTGCTTTCGCAACAGCTAATTGGGATCCTAATAAAATACCAAAAATACCAACTGTGTCACCATCTTGGAGGACCATGTGTTTTAAAAGGTATTAACACTAACACAGCAGAAGAGCTATATCTCAAGGTCTAATAGAATGCTCTGAATCACCAATTAGGAGAAGAAGAAAAAATCTGAATTAGGCGGCCTGTGTAAACACAGCCTAAGGGTAATTTGGCGAACCATCCATTTTCATTGCTTAGCGCCCCTGTGGATGTCTCTTTGCAGGCTGATGTTGGGCTTTATGAACAGCTGTGCCTTCCTATCCATGTGGGTCCAAAACACATCCGCCGTTGCCATGGTGATGCCCATCGTTGAGGCGATCATTCAGCAAATCTTGAATGCAGAGGGAGAAGGTGAGCAGAGGCAACGATCAATGACAGGCACCAGCAACCTTGGCCTAGAACTGGAAGGTGAGAAAGCACAATAATCATCCATACATTGTTTACCCACAGAACTTAGTTATTGGTAGGAATTTAAGATTTGGAAGATTCAGAATGCGACATTATTCCTACAGAGACTGAGGGACCGTGTGACAAAAATGAAGAGCCAATAAGGTAATTTGGAGTTCCTCTGCATATATTTAATATTCTTAAAAGGATCCCCCAAATCACTTCAAAATGTCTTTACCTTTAAAAGCAGTCAAAGGAGAAGGAGACAACAATCCAAGATGTGGATTTGTTTACACTGTCAACAACGTAAACATTTTCATTCGCATTGTATCAATTGTCCTCATACCTGGTCTTGCTTTAATTTCACGTAAGTCATTATTTATTTATTTTTAATCTCTGGTAGAACAAATAAGGAACCAGATGAAATGGAGTACACTATTCCAGAGGAAGCACCCTCTCAGACCAATGTAAGTTGTACAGGTACAGTGGCTTGCGAAAGTATTCACCCCACTTGGCATTTTTCCTATTTTGTTGCCTAACAACCTGGAATTAAAATTAATTTTGGGTGGGTTTATATAATTTGATTTACACAACATGCCTACCACTTTGAATACGCAAAATAGTTTTATTGTGAAACAAACAAGAAAGACCAAAAACTCGAGAACTCGAGCATGCATAACTATTCACCCCCCCAAGTCAATACTTTGTAGAGCCACCTTCTGCAGCAATTACAGCTGCAAGTCTCTTGCAGTATGTTGCTATATACTTGGCACATCCAGCCACTGGAGTTTTTGCCCATTCTTCGAGGCAAAACTGCTTCAAGTTGGATGGGTTCCACTGGTGTACAGCACTCTTTAAGTCATACCCCAGATTCTCAATTGGATTGAGGTCTGGGCTTTGACTATACCATTCCAAGACATTTAAATGTTTCCCCTTAAACCACTCGAGTGTTGCTTTAGCAGTATGCTTAGGGTCATTGTCCTGCTGGAAGGTGAACCTCTTTCAGAGATTTGAGACTGGGACAGACTGAAACAGGTTTCCTTCAAGAATTTCCCTGTATTTAGCGCCATCTATCATTCCTTCAATTCTGACAGGTTTCCCAGTCCCTGCCAATGAAAAACATGGGGGGTTTTCAGGGTGATGAGAGGTGTTGGGTTTGTACCAGACATAGAGTTTTCTTTGATGGCCAAAAAGCTACATTTTAGTTTCATCTGACCAGAGTCTTCCATATGTTTAGGGAGTCTCCCACATGCTTTTTGGCAAACACCACATGTGTTCGCTTATTTTTTTCTTTAAGCAATGGCTTTTTTATGGCCACTCTTCCGTAAAGCCCAGCTCTGTGGAGTGTACGGCTTAAAGTGATCCTATGGACAGATACCCCAATCTCCGCTGTGGAGCTTTGCAGCTCCTTCAGGGTTATTTTTGGTCTCTTTGTTGCCCCTCTGATTAATGCTGTTCTTGCCTGGTCGGTGAGTTTTGGTGGCCAGGCCTCTCTTGGCAGGTTTGTTGTGGTGATATATTCTTTCCATTTTTTTATTTAAAAATTTATTTATTTTTTATTTGGTGTTCTGTGGGATGTTCAAAATAAGAGGCTGTAATGCAACAAACTAGGACAAATGCCAAGGGGGATGAATACTTTTGCAAGGCACTGTAACTGCCAAAATAAAGGCACCATGAGCCACCAGAACAGCGTCAATGTGCCTTGGCATAGAATCTACGAGTGTCTGGAACTCTATTGGATGGATGCAACACCATTCTTCTAGAAGAAATTCCAGAATTTGTTGATGGTGATGGAAAATTCCGTCTCAGGCGTCACTCCAGATTCTCCCATAAGTGTTCAATTGGATTGAGATCTTGTGATTGACACCCACTCACTCTCTTTAAACCCCCAATGCTATTTTGAGACCTCCCTTTCAAAAGTCACAGATCTCTTCTTCTAGCCATGGTAGCCAAGAATAATGGGGAACTGGGCATTTTTATACATGACCCTAAGCATGATGGGGTGTTAGTTATATCTTTTCTTTTAAGCAACAGCTTTCAACATACTTTGTAAGTGTTTCCTTTATTTTGGAAGTTACCTGTAGATAGCTCACAAATCAAAAGCTTATAACACTGCCATATCACAATGGGCTTCTAACATGGTCAAAACAGTTCATGACACACTACCATCTCTTTTTCTTCTTAAAGGTGATTGGGCAAAAGATAGAGGGCCGCTACCGGAGTAAGAGAGAGCACATGATGTGCAAGGGGCTGTGCCTAAGCATCACATACTCTTCCTCTATAGGAGGGATTGCCACCCTTCCTGGGACCTCCCCCAACCTCATCTTTTCAGAGTACATCCATCAGTGAGTTCTCCATCAGCTATATCTAGTGGAGGCCAGACTTTATATGCAGTGCATATCACAGGAGGCAGCTGAGGCTCATAATGTCTGGAACGGAGCAAATGGAATGGCATCAAACACCTGGAAACGATGTGTTTGATGTATTGATACCATTCCACTTTTTACGCTATAGTCATTACCACAAGACCGGTCTTCCCAATTAAGGTGCCACCTACCTCCTGCGACATATCCCTACACTGTATGCAATAGAAATCTTTAGAATGCATCGTAACAGAGGAATACAAGTGGCTTGGTCAATGATACATAGAGTATGATAGAAAGGGCTGCACTCTGTATGGCGCAATACTACTGTATACTTGAACATGCTAAAATGTTTTTTCTATTCTACTGAGCTGTTTACTTCATATTCATATTATATTATATCTTATTGTTGTAGCATTGTCGAGAAGGAACCTGCAAGTAAGCATTTTGTTGGACGGTGTATACCATGTATCCCGTACAGACTACTAATAAAACTTGAAACATCTCCATTCAACCCTATTTATTGATAGGTTTTACCCAGAATGCACCTCTGTAAACTTTGGAAACTGGATCGTCTTGTGTCTGCCAATCAGCATCATTGCTTTGCTGTTGTCATGGATATGGCTGCACTGGATGTTCATCGGCTCAGAGTGAGTAAACACCATTTCAAGGCGTTAATGAGCATTTCACCTTTTATTGACTCAACACTCCAGTTTCTCGCTTGTTTCTTCAGATCACGATTGTCGTTAACCTAAATTGGCCTCATCCTTGACCCTAAGTATCACCTTATCCGTTCAGTGTTCTTTCCTCACCGTTCCTCCCTCCCATCACTCACTCTTTTATGTCTTAACTTCTCACTCAAACACCCTTTTACACCAGGGCTCTCTGCCTGTCACTGTAAATGTAACCACCAGTACCACAGCGCAGACTGGCCTGCATGAGTCATTTATTAACTGAAAGGCTTACTCATTATACAACAAGCGAGGATGGGTTAATCATCCATACAATATGTGTCAAACTCAAGAGCCCATTTAATCCTGGGCTTGAGTAAAGAAAAGGTTTTGATTCATTGTTTTTTTTATGTATTTAAAAAAACTACCTCAAATCACCATTGAAATGACTAAAAACCAAATTTAAACCGTGCAGAAATCATAATGGACGTAGATTTATAGTTTCTTCACTCTGTGTAGCTTGCCAACAGTCATCGAAGCAAAGGCTAGAAATGTCAGGAAACATCGGAAATTGGTAACCGTCATCTAAACAAAAGCTAGAAAATCAGGGAAAATTCCAAAAAGTGATGCATAATGAACAATGTTTTGCAAATTTTGAGGAAAGATAAAATGAATTAAGTGCGGCCTTCCGGACCTAGCCTGGTACAAACCATCCTCATCTCGCGAGCTCACATTCTGTTTCGCTAGGTCAGGATGAGGCTACTCCGGACCTTGGTCACAACCGAATGTGGCCCGTGTGAAAAATTAGTTTGACACCCCTGGTCTACAGAACTGGGGGAAACCCCATTAACGCTTAGCTGATGGTCATGTTAATTGTTCTGTTTGAAGCAGTTGTATTCCCTGAATGGCACAACTATTTTTGAATGCTTTGAAAAATTGAATTGCATTGCAGGTATGTCTTCCATCAACAATGTCATGTGTTCAATAAACCCATGCAGCTTCAGGGTGCTGTTCCGTCCTAGTGGAGAGCGCTCTGAGAGAGAGACTGCAACAGCCAGAGTCATAGAGGAGGACTACAACACGCTGGGTCCTACAAGGTGACCCTTAAAGCTTCACCACCTTGTTTCCTCCCTTTTTTAAAAAAATATCTGTGCTGATTAGAAAGTTCATGCAAACTTTTGTTTGAGAGTGTCTGTGTATTGCAAGACATCCAATCCGAACGGCCTGTTTCAGTCCCCAGGAGGTTGTGACCGCGTTCATCTTCATCCTGATGGTGGTGCTGTGGGTCTTCAGAGACCCTGGATTTATGCCAGGGTGGGCCTCAATCTTCCTCCCTGAGTGAGTTCAATACCCTCTTCTAAAATAACTTTTTACAGAGCAGCGTCACTCCCAAGCAACACATGCACTTCAAAAGGTTTTGTGATATTGTGACACAATAGGCACATGTCCTCATTCTCTTCATGTAGATATGCGGGCTACATCAGTGATGCCACCGTGGCCCTACTGCTGGGGCTCATGTTCTTCATCATGCCAGCACACAAGCCTTCTGCAGATAAACACGGTATCAAATATGGTACGGTACCCCGAATAGCATTACACCTGGGCATACTCACAGAGACGGTATCCCATAAGAAAGACGCATGATAACAGTGAAACATTTCCCCAGCGCACCCACTATTTTCTTCTCGTCGTCGTATAAATTCTTGCACAGTTTGTGTTTTTGTGGCAGCGTAACAGGCTTCATGAGGGTTCAACTTTCGGTTTCTCTGTTTCTAGAGGCCATGATCTCATGGAAAGAGTTCCAGGCCTGTATGCCATGGGAAGTCGCCCTACTTGTTGGTGGGGGCTTTGCACTTGCTGAGGGCACCCAGGTACCATCTTGTCTAAAACCTTTACACTCCAGCCATATCATAATCAATGTGTCAAGGACATTAGTCACCCCTGTGTTAAAAGTATTCCATGCTAAGGCTATTTATTTAACCCTTATTTACCAGGTAAGTTGACTGAGAACACATTTATAACAACGACCTGGGGAATAGTTACAGTGGAGAGGAGAGGAGATGAATAAGCCAATTGTAAACTGGGGATTATTAGGTGACCGTGATGGTATGAGGACCAGATTGGGATTTTAGCCAGGACACCGTGGTTAACACTCCGACTCTTACGATAAGTGCCATGGGATCTTTAGTGACCACAGAGAGTCAGGGCACCCGTTTAACGTCCCATCCGAAAGACGGCATCCTACACAGGGCAATGTCCCTAATCACTGCCCTGGAGCATTGGGATATTATATATATATATATATTTATTTATTTTTGACAGGAAGCCCAATTCTGATATTTTTTAACCTAATTGGTCTTTTGACCTCTGAAAAAGATCTGATGTGATTGGTTAAAAGACCAATTATTATAAAAAAATATCAGAATTGGGCTGCCTGTCTAAACACAGCCATATAGACCATGCCCTTCTTATACAGCCAAAAGTTTGTAGCTATCGCACTGATGTCTGATGCTACGGTCACATTTTATTGTGTAATTTGTATGAATATAGAATGAATGTATATTAGGAAGGATAGACACCCACATGTTCCTAAAAAGGACATTTCCCATGATGCTTGCTAACAATAAAACATGTCTACAGCATTCCTACAGTCTGTCTGTCTTTCTGTAGGTGTCTGGTCTGTCCTCCTGGGTGGCAAACTTGCTATCTCCTCTGGGGAGCCTCCCCATCATAGCAACAGTCACCATTGCCTGTGTCCTTGTCACCTCAGTCACAGAGCTGGCCAGCAATGCAGCCACCATCACCATCTTCCTCCCTATCCTTGCCCCTCTGGTGCGTTCATAGACCTTTCCCGCTGACTTCTGAATTAATTGTTTGCAATAATGATTTTTTCCCCCTATTTATCACACTGTAAATTGTCTGCTAAATGACAAAATGTTATGCAATATAATTTCTCAGTGGCTAACAAACGTTAATGGAATGAATACGGCAGTAGGGGGGGGATCATTAGCTACAATATGAACATGATACAGAATAACTACATCTGCTACTTTAATAGACATACAGAAATGGAGCGGTCATAAAAAAATAGAAACTCTTCTTTTGACGTGCATCTGAATGCCTCTTCCTTCCCATTCTCCATGAATGGCAGGCCGAAGCTATCCATGTGAACCCACTCTACATATTGATACCCACAACCCTCTGCACATGCTTCGCCTTCCTGCTTCCTTCATCCAACCCTTCCAATGCCATTGTGTTTGGCTACGGCCACCTCACCACCACGGACATGGTGAGTGCACATCGCCTCAAAGTAAATGCACTACACATAGGCCAGTTTCAAAATACCCATGTTGAATGAATCCAGAAGGGCTAGTTCTGGTTTAGCTGACCCGGTATACGAAAATAACCTTCATTAGTTCACAGGTCAAAGCCTGTTGATGTACCACTAGGTCTGGTTCCCAGCCTAATGAATGCTAAAAATTGATTTTTGCTTGTCTAATGCTGCTTGAGTTTTGTCATTTCAGGTGAAGGCGGGGATTGGTGTGAATGTAATCAGTGTCCTTGCAGTATTATTGGCTGTGACAACATGGGGGATTCCACTGTTTGACCTGGATACCTACCCTGATTGGGCACCTACTCCATCCACGTCAAACGTCACTGGATGGTGAAATCAGTCAGGACAACACTAAATACGGGGCCACTGTACTATCTGACTAGAAAAGTAAAAGGTACAACCATATTACCACAATGTTCCCCAATTGAATTTCCAAAATGGAAGTTGATAAGTAATGTAGTTTTGAGTTCAGGAGCTTTCTAGGAGAAATCACTCCATCTCCAATAACTGATGATAACAGCATCACTGTCAGGAAAATAATTAAATGAACAATAGCAGAATGTATCCTTCAGTTGCACTTCTAACCCTCACCTCAAGCTTAGAACCCAGGAGGACTGGTGGGGCTATGTTAGGAACCATTCTAATAGGGAGTTAGGGCTAAAAGGTGAGGATTCGCCATGTGCCAAAGTGTTTAATTTATTGGACATGTCACTGATCATTTAACACAATGTCAGGGGAGACCATTTACAAAGAAATCAACTTTGTCAGGAAATACTTACAATAAATGTAATTAATCAACATGTATCATTGTTTTTGTTCTGCAAATGGATTTTTGTATTATAAATACAGGACATTGTTGCTCCAAGGACAAATTTATTTTGGTTAATTTGTGCACAATGTCTTATTTTCAATGCTGAAGCGTGACAGAGATCGTGAGCTCCTGATTACCAACGACAGAGCAAGGCAGTGAAATACTATTTTTGACAACAATAACTAGGATTTCCAAGGCTCTGAATCAATGTTTGTTTAGTATTTTATTAGGATCCTCAATTAGCCGCTTCCAAAACTCTTCCAGGGGTCCAAACAAGAAACAAAACAAATAAAATACATAGTTATATAACAAGACTTAAGAAATCCCGCTATGCCCTCCGATGTACCATCAAACAGGCAAAGTGTCAATACAGGACAAAGATGGAATCGTACTACACCGGCTCTGAAGTTCATCAGATGTGGCAGGGCTTGCAAACCATTACAGACTACAAAAGGGAAGCACAGCCGAGAGCTGCCCAGTGACACGAGCCTACCAGACGAGCTAAACTACTTCTATGCTTGCTTCGAGGCAAATAACACATGCATACACATGAAATACACATGAGAGCACCAGCTGTTCCGAAAGACTATGATCACGCTCTCAACAGCCGATGGAAGACCTTTAAACAGGTCAACATTCACAAGGCCAGATGGATTATCAGGATGTGTACTGAGAGCATGCGCTGACCAACTGGAAAGTGTTTTCACTGACATTTTCAACCTCTCCCTGTCCGAGTCTGTAATACCAACATGTTTCAAGCAGACCACCATAGTACCTGTGAACAAGAACACTAAGGTAACTTGCCTAACTGACCCATAGCACTCATGTCTGTAGCCATGAAGTGCTTTGAAAGGCTGGTCATGGCTCACAGCAACACCATCATCCCAGAAACCCTTGACCCACTCCAATTTGCATACAGTTCCAACAGATCCACAGATGATGCAATCTCTACTGCACTCCACACTGCCCTTTCACACCTGGACAAAAGGAACACCTATGTGAGAATGCTATTCATAGACTATAGATCAGCATTCAACAACATAGTGCCCTCAAAGCTCATCAATAAGCTAAGGACCCTGGGACTAAACACCTCGCTCTGCAACTGGATCCTGGACTTCCTGATGGGCCGCCCCTAGGTAGTAAGGGTAGGTAACAACACATCCGCCACACTGATCCTCAACACAGGGGCCCCTCAGGGGTGTCTGCTCAGTCCCCTCCTGTACTCCCCGTTTACTCATGACTGCACGGCCAGGCATGACTCCAACACCATCAATACATTTGCAGATGACACAACAGTGGTAGGCCTGATCACCAACAAGACAGCCTATAGGGAGGAGGTCAGATGACTACAGGAAAAAGAGGAATCCTCAGATCCTCAGAAAGTTCTACAGCTGCACCGTCGAGAGCATCCTGACTGGTTGCATCACTGCCCGGTATGGCAACTGCTCTGCCTCCGACTGCAAGGCACTACAGAGGGTAGTGCGTACCTCCCAGTACATCACCAGGGCCAAGCTTCCTGCCATCCAGGAACTCTATACCAGGCAGTGTCAGAGGAAGGCCCTAAAAATTGTCAAAGACTCCAGCCACCCTAGTCAGACTGCTCTCTGCTACCGCTTGGCAAGTGGTACCGGAGTGTCAAGTCTAGGTCCAAGAGGCTTCAAAACAACTTCTACCCCCAAGCCATAAGACTCCTGAATATCTAGTCAAATGGCTACCCAGATTACTTGCATTGCCCTCCTGTTTACGCCACTGCTACTCTCTATTGTCGTCTATGCATAGCCACTTTAGTAACTACCATCATGTACATACTACCTCAACTAACCGGCATCCCCGCACATCGACTCTGTATCGGTACCCTCTGTATATAGTCTCGCTATTGTTATTTTACTGCTGCTCTTTAAATACTTGTTACTTTTATCTCCAGAAACACGACCAATGGACATTAGACTGGTGTAAATCTGTCCTTTGGTCTGATGAGACCAAATTTGAGATTTTTGGTCCCAACCGCTGTGTCTTGGTGAGTCGCAGATTAGGTGAACGGATGATCTCCGCATGTGTGGTTTACACTGTGAAGCATGGAGGAGGAGGCGTGATGGTGCTTTGCTGGTGAAACTGTCAGTGATTTATTTAGAATTCAAGGCACACTTAACCAGCATGGCTGCCTCAGCATTCTGCAGCGGTACGCCATCCCATCTGGTTTGTGCTTCGTGGGACTATCATTTGTTTTTCAACAGGACAATTACCCAACAGACCTCCAGGCTGTATAGGGGCAATTTGACCAAGGAGAGTGATGGAGTGCTGCATCAGATTTTTTTTATTTAACTAGGCAAGTCAGTTAAGACAAATTCTTATTTTCAACGATGGCCTAGGAACAGTGGGTTAACTGCCTTGTCCAGGGGAAGAACAACATATTTTTACCTTGTCAGCTTGGGGATTCGATCTTGCAACCTTTCGGTTACTGGCCCAATGCTCTAACCACTTGGCTCCTGTCGCCCCATGACCTGTCCTCCTCAGTCACCCGGCCTCAACCCAATTGAGATGGTTTGGGATGATTTGGCTACTTTGAAGAATCTCAAATATAAAATATATTTAGAATTGTTTAACAGTTTTTTGGTTACATGATTCCATATGTGTTATTTCAGAGTTGTGAAGTCCCTATTATTCTACAATCTAGATAATAGTAAAAATAAAGAAAAAACATAGAATGAGTAGGTGTGTCCAAACTTTTGACCGGTACTGTATATAGTGTGACTATTTTTATAGCCAACAATGTTTGTTTACCTGAAACAATAGATAGGCGTTGCATATAGGATAGGTTGGGGCGTGGGCTGCTATGTCTTTGAAATGAAACAGCTTGCAAAAAGCATATTTTGTAAGTTGTTTGTGCATTTACTTTAGCTTCCTCAACGAAGGCCAGAATTAATTGGATTTAATAAACAAAACATATTGGTTCATAATTTGACTGAGGTAACGCACAATTATTCTTCCAGCCCACACTCATGGTCACAGAGGTAGAACCCCATCTAGTGGCTGCAGTGTCACAATGGAATTTGGTGCAGTACAACAAAGGCTGTTTCCATGAAGCAAAGATGTTATTTCACTCAAAACTTGTCATTTAATAATCAGATTCTGTGCATGGCTCCTGCGCTATGGGTTATAAATATATTCAAACGTTTGAGAATTCTAATAGTAATACCTAATGATCCTCGTGTCCCAATACCACAAAATGTTTCATCAAAACATTAGAGCCATCTGATCATCTCTGACATTGCAGAGTACCCACCCAAACAAATAAATAGGTGCACGCAGACAGGCAGGCACACCATTTAGCTATAGAGGTAGCCTACTATTTAATTTGTGTTAGCATGTCCTTATTTGACGTAACCTAGCATTACGTGTTTTTACAAATGTCAGCCTTAATGTTGTAGACTACTATCAGTACCAAAAGGAGAAGAGACAAGCCTAATCAACATTAAGATAATGAAGTTAGCAAGGTCAGAGAACTGGCAGAGGAGGGCAGAGAACTGGCAGTGTGATGCCAGGACAACAACCTCTTCCTAACTGCGAGCAAGACAAAGGAGCGGATTGTGAACTACAGGAACAGGCGGGCCCCATTAACATCAATGGGGCTGTAGTGGAGCGAGTCCAGAGTTAATTTCCTTGGTGTCCACATCACCAACAATCTATCATGGTCCAAACACACCAAGACAATCGTGAAGAGGGCACGACAAAACATTTTCCCCCTCAAGAGAGACTGAAAAGATGTGGCATGGGTCCCCAGATCCTCAAAAAGATCTACACCTGCACCATCGAGAGCATACTGACCGGTTGCATCACCTCCCGATATGGTAACTGCTCGGCATCTGACCATAAGGTGCTACAGAGGGTAGTGCGTACGGCCCAGTACGCCACTGGGGCCTAGCTTCCTGCCATCCAGGAACTATATAATAGGCGTGTCAGAGGAAAGCCCATAAAATTTTCAGAGACTCCAGTCACCCAAGTCAGACTGTTTTCTTTGCTAACACACCGCATGCGGTAACAGAGCGCCAAGTCTAGGACCAAAAAGCTCCTCAACAGCTTCTACCCCCAAGCCATTAGACTGCTGAACAATTAATCCAATGGTCACCGGACTACTACATTGACCCCCCCACCTCCATTTGTTTTGTATACTGCTGCTACTTGCTGTTTATTATCTATGCATAGTCACTTCAACTCTACCTACAAATTAACTCTAACCTGTACCCCCGCATACTGACTCTGTACCAGTACCCCCTGTGTATAGCCCCGTTATTGTGTTATGTTTTATTATTTTTTCCTTTAGTTTATTTGCTAAATATTTTCTTAACTCTTCTTGAACTGCACTGTTGGTTAAGGGCTTGTACGGTAAGGTCTACACTTGTTGTATTCGGCGCATGTGACAAAGTGTGATTCAATTCACACAGCCCGCATGTCGTGACAGCACTAACGCTATCAGTGATGTTGGTATGGATGTTGACACGACACTGAAAAAAAGCGCTGTATTTCTTACTCAGCTCCTGTGTTCCAAGTGTACTAGATACTATTCCACAGTTTACACAAACATGCTGCAAAACTAGCCATAGGGAATCTCAGCTAGTGCTGCATATCTGAAGGGCCTCACTATCACAAGCGCTCAGCGAGGTTGGACATGCAGTGCTCAGCTTGTGACACTGATGTAACCGTGGCAACAGCAGGGCAGACTTCGTTAGGAATGTATCGAGTTATTTCTTATGCATGGCCACCTCTTTCCACTCCAGGCCCCATTACAGTATGAACTGTTTTAACTGCATTGTCAGGCTACAACATGCAGAACTATGCAATACCAAAACGATTGTTAAAAGCTACAATATTTCACTTTTGGGGTGACCCAACCAAATTCACATAGAAATGTGAGTTAAATGTATTTTATTCCCATTGAAAGCAAGTCTAAGAAGCAGTAGATCTGTTCTATTTCTATGCTTCCCGTTCGAAGTTTTGTTCTTGCATCTTCTACTTTTGTACACCAGCTTCAAACAGCTGAATATAAAATATTTTTGGTCATGGAAAATAGATTATACAGCAGTTTAGATGGTACAATGGTTATCTACAAAATGACTGCTTGGGATAACAAACTCAAGTTAGGCAAACTATTAGAATTTTAGCAACCAGGAAATGGTAGAGAGCGATTTCTGCGTAGTGCATCTTTAATTCACTCAATATTAGCCTGTCCTTGATAATGGTTTTCGTAAGACAGCTTCAAATAGAGGGTTGACATGGCATTAAAGTTCAGTAGCATAATGGCATCATTGTAACAGTGTTGATAATTGTGCTGAAATTAAACTTGAGGATCTAGGGTAGCCTACTACTTGTTAAAGGAGATCCTTACTGCCCTACATTTCTCCATAAATTAAGGATAAGAGATTGTCTCGAAGAAACTGAATGTTGGTCGTGGGGGAGGCAGAAAAAGTGGACTGATATAAATTGCTGGAGATTCAACTCGTTTCATGTTCTAATCGGCAGCTATTGGCTATAGTTGAAGCGGTCCCCTACTAATTAGAGTAGAACTAATTTGATAAAGTGGTGCTCATGAATTTACATAAGATTTTATACGAGACTCCTCGAAGACAATATCACTTAATTGTCAATCTTTCACGGCTCTCAGTTACACTGACCCATGTTTCATGAGCTGAAATAAAAGATCCCAGAAATGTACCATATGCAGAAAAAGCTTATTTCGCTCAAATTGTGCACACATTTGTTACATTCCTGTTTGTGAGCATTTATCCTTTGCCAAGATAATACATCCACCTAACAGGTGTGGCATATCAAGAAGCTGATTAAACAACATAAGAATTACACAGGTGCACCTTGTGCTGGGGACAATAAAAAGCCACTAAAATATGCAGTTGTCACGCAACAATGCCACGTCTCAAGTTGAGAGAGTGTGCAATTGGCATGCTGACTGCAGGACTGTCCACCAGAGCTGTTGTTATTTAATGTTCATTTATCTACCATAAGCCCCCTCCAACGTCCTTTTAGATAATTTGACAGTATGTCCAACTGGCCTCACAACCGCAGACCACGTAAAACAAGCTTATACGTCGAGTTTACAAAACATTAGAAGCCCCTTCCTAACATTGAGTTGCACTCATTTTTGCCCTCAGAACAGCCTCAATTCACCGGGGCATGAACTCTACAAGGGTTCCACAGGGATGCTGGACCATGTTCATGCCAATGCTTCCCACAGTTGTCTCAAGTTGGCTGGATGTCCTTTGGGTGGTGGAACATTCTTGATACACACAGGAAACCCAGCAGCATTGCAGTTCTTGACACACTCAAACTACCATACCCAATTCAAAGGCACAAATCTGTTGTCTTGCCCATTCAACCTCTGAAGGGCACACATACACAATCCATATCTCAATTGTCTCAAGGCTTAAAAACTAGAGTTCAACCGATTAATCGGCATGGCCGATTTCAAGTTTGGAAATCAGCATTTTTGGACGCCGATTATGTCCGATTACAATGCAATCCACAAGGAGACTGCATGGCAGGCTGACCTCCTGTTACGCGAGTGCAGCAAGGAGCCAAGGTATGTTGCTAGCCAGCATTAAACTTATCTTATAAAAAATAATCAATCAATCTTCACTAGTTAACTGGACATGGTTGATGAATATACTAGTTTAACTAGCTGTCCTGCGTTGCATATAATCAATGCAGTGCCTGTTAATTTATCATCGAATCACAGCCTACTTCGCCAAACGGGTGATGATTTATCAAAAGCGCATTTGCGAAAAAAAGCACAATCATTGCACCAATGTACCCAACCATAAACATCAATGCCTTTCTTAAAATCAATACACAAGTATATGTTTTTAAACCTGCATATTTAGTTAAGAAATTCATGTTAGCAGGCAATATTACCTAGGGAAATTGTGTCACTTCTCTTGCGTTCAGTGAAAGCAGAGTCAGGGTATATGCAGCAGTTTGGGCCGCCTGGCTCGTTGCGAACTGTGTGAAGACCATTTCTTAATAACTAAGACCGTAATTCATTTGCAAGAATTTTACATAATTATGACATAACATTGAAGGTGGTGCAATGTAACAGCAATATTTAGACTTAGGGTTGCCACCCATTCGATAAAATACGTAACGGTTCCGTATTTCACTGAAAGAATAAACATTTGTTTTCCAAATTATAGTTTACAGATTTGACCATATTCATGACCTAAGGCTCGTATTTCTATGTGTTTATTATAATTAAGTCTATGATTTGATAGAGCAGTCTGACTGTGTGGTGGTAGGCAGCAGCAGGCTCGTTCAAACAGCACTTTCCTGTGTTTGCCAGCAGCGCTTCAAAATGCTTGAAGCACAGGGCTGTCTATGACTTCAAGCCTATCAACTTCCGAGATTAGGCTGGCAATACTAGTGCCTATAAGAACATCTAATAGTCAAAGGTATATGAAATACCAATAGTACAGAGATAAATAGTCCTATAATTCCTACAATCTAAAACTTCTTAATTGGGAATATTGAAGACTCATGTTAAAAGGAACCACCAGCTTTCATATGTTCTCATGTTCTGAGCAAGGAACTTAAACGTTAGCTTTTTTACATGGCACATACTGCACTTTTACTTTCTTCTCCAACATTGTATTTGCATTAATTAAACATATTTCATTATTTATTTGAGACTAAATTGATTTTATTTATGGATTATATTAAGTTAAAATAAAAGTATTAATTCAGTACTGTTGTAATTGTCATTATTACACACACATGTATACATATTAAAACATTTATTTTTATTTTTTTAAAGTCAGATTAATCGGTATTGAAAACGTATAATCGGTCGACCTCTATTAAAAACCCTTCTTTAACTTGTCTCCTTCCCGTCATCTACACTGACTGAAGTGGATTTAATAGGTGACATCAATAAGGGATCACAGGATTCACCTGGTCAGTCTGTCATGGAGAGAGAAGGTGCTCCTCATGTTTTGTACACTGTACATTTTGGGTTCTGACAGTTGAACTAATCTCATGGAAGCAGTTATATTCTTCAAGAATCAATATATCATTAAAGGAATAGTTCACTATTTTACGACTTGATGTTACATGGTTTCTCACCATGATAGTAGTCTACTGGCCAGGATAAACTAATCCATGGTTCAGTTATTTAAACAGCTACTACAAACTTCAGCTACTGTAACTAGCCACCCCATTACTGTAACTAGCCATCCCGGAACAGGGCTCCGGGCAGCCGAGCGGAAATGGAGGAAAACTCGCCTCCCTGCGGACCTGGCATCCTTTCACTCCCTCCTCTCTACATTTTCCTCCTCTGTCTCTGCTGCTAAAGCCACTTTCTACCACTCTAAATTCCAAGCATCTGCCTCTAACCCTAGGAAGCTCTTTGCCACCTTCTCCTCCCTCCTGAATCCTCCTCCTCCCCCCCCTCCTCCCTCTCTGCAGATGACTTCGTCAACCATTTTGAAAAGAAGGTCGACGACATCCGATCCTCGTTTGCTAAGTCAAACGACACCGCTGGTTCTGCTCACACTGCCCTACCCTATGCTCTGACGTCTTTCTCCCTCTCTCTCCAGATGAAATCTCGCGTCTTGTGACGGCCGGCCGCCCAACAACCTGCCCGCTTGACCCTATCCCCTCCTCTCTTCTCCAGACCATTTCCGGAGACCTTCTCCAGACCATTTCCGGAGACCTTCTCCCTTACCTCACCTCGCTCATCAACTCATCCCTGACCGCTGGCTAAGTCCCTTCCGTCTTCAAGAGAGCGAGAGTTGCACCCCTTCTGAAAAAACCTACACTCGATCCCTCCGATGTCAACAACTACAGACCAGTATCCCTTCTTTCCTTTCTCTCCAAAACTCTTGAACGTGCCGTCCTTGGCCAGCTCTCCCGCTATCTCTCTCAGAATGACCTTCTTGATCCAAATCAGTCAGGTTTCAAGACTAGTCATTCAACTGAGACTGCTCTTTTCTGTATCACGGAGGCGCTCCGCTCTACTAAAGCTAACTCTCTCTCCTCTGCTCTCATCCTTCTAGACCTATCGGCTGCCTTCGATACTGTGAACCATCAGATCCTCCTCTCCACCCTCTCCGAGTTGGGCATCTCCGGCGCGGCCCACGCTTGGATTGCGTCCTACCTGACAGGTCGCTCCTACCAGGTGGCGTGGCGAGAATCTGTCTCCTCACCACGCGCTCTCACCACTGGTGTCCCCCAGGGCTCTGTTCTAGGCCCTCTCCTATTCTCGCTATACACCAAGTCACTTGGCTCTGTCATAACCTCACATGGTCTCTCCTATCATTGCTATGCAGACGACACACAATTAATCTTCTCCTTTCCCCCTTCTGATGACCAGGTGGCGAATCGCATCTCTGCATGTCTGGCAGACATATCAGTGTGGATGACGGATCACCACCTCAAGCTGAACCTCGGCAAGACGGAGCTGCTCTTCCTCCCGGGGAAGGACTGCCCGTTCCATGATCTCGCCATCACGGTTGACAACTCCATTGTGTCCTCCTCCCAGAGCGCTAAGAACATTGGCGTGATCCTGGACAACACCCTGTCTTTCTCAACTAACATCAAGGCGGTGGCCCGTTCCTGTAGGTTCATGCTTTACAACATCCGCAGAGTACGACCCTGCCTCACACAGGAAGCGGCGCAGGTCCTAATCCAGGCACTTGTCATCTCCCGTCTGGATTACTGCAACTCGCTGTTGGCTGGGCTCCCTGCCTGTGCCATTAAACCCCTACAACTCATCCAGAACGCCGCAGCCCGTCTGGTGTTCAACCTTCCCAAGTTCTCTCACGTCACCCCGCTCCTCCGCTCTCTCCACTGGCTTCCAGTTGAAGCTCGCATCCGCTACAAGATCATGGTGCTTGCCTACGGAGCTGTGAGGGGAACGGCACCTCAGTACCTCCAGGCTCTGATCAGGCTCTACACCCAAACAAGGGCACTGCGTTCATCCACCTCTGGCCTGCTCGCCTCCCTACCACTGAGGAAGTACAGTTCCCGCTCAGCCCAGTCAAAACTGTTCGCTGCTCTGGCCCCCCAATGGTGGAACAAACTCCCTCATGACGCCAGGACAGCGGAGTCAATCACCACCTTCCGGAGACACCCGAAACCCCACCTCTTTACGGAATACCTAGGATAGGATAAAGTAATCCTTCTCACCCCCCCCCCCCTTAAAAGATTTAGATGCACTATTGTAAAGTGGCTGTTCCACTGGATGTCATAAGGTGAATGCATCAATTTGTAAGTCGCTCTGGATAAGAGCGTCTGCTAAATGACTTAAATGTAAATGTAATTACAATAGAAGTGATGGGGGCATATGAGCATATTTTTATTTATTTATGGCCAAATCAGCTTTAACTAACATCAAACCAAATATGGAGTTGATTTTAAATTGGTTTCAGGTGATTTGGACATCTTTTTTTAAAACATGCTCAAATCTCTTCCATTGATTGTTAGCTAGCTTGTGGTGGGTAAGGTTAGCTGAATTTTGTAGTGGCCTTCAAAGAAAACCGAACTATGATTACAGTCGTGGCCAAAGGTTTTGAGAATAACACAAATATTAATTTTCAAAGTCTGATGGCAATTTGCATATACTCCAGAATGTTATGAAGAGTGATCAGATGAATTGCAATTAATTGCAAAGTCCCTCTTTGCCATGCAAATGAACTGAATCGCCAAAAAACATTTCCACTGCATTTCAGCTGTGCCACAAAAGGACCAGCTGACATCATGTCTGTGATTCTCTCGTTAACACAGGCATGAGTGTTGACGAGGACAAGGCTGGAGATCCCTCTGTCATGCTGATTGAGTTTGAATAACATACTGGAAGCTTCAAAAGGAGGGTGGTGTTTGGAATCATTGTTCTTCCTCCGTCAAACATGGTTACCTGCAAGGAAACACGTGCCGTCATCATTGCTTTGCACAAAAAGGGCTTCACAGGCAAGGATATTGCTGCCGGTAAGATTTCACCTAAATCAACTATTTATTGGATCATCAAGAACGTCAAGGAGAGCGGTTCAATTGTTGTGAAGAAGGCTTTAGGGCGCCCAAGAAAGTCCAGCAAGCACCAGGACCATCTCCTAAAGTTGATTCAGCTGTGGGATCGGGGCACCACCAGTACAGAGCTTGCTCAGGAATGGCAGCAGGCAGGTGTGAGTGCATCTGCACGCACAGTGAGGCAAAGACTTTTGGAGGATGGCCTGGTGTCAAGAAGGGCAGCAAAGAAGCCACTTCTCTCCAGGAAAAACATCAGGGACAGACTGATATTCTGCAAAAGGAACGGAGATTAGACTGCTGAGGACTGGGGTAAAGTCATTTATTCTGATGAATCCCCTTTCCGATTGTTTGGGGCATCCGGAAAAAAGGTTGTCAGGAGAAGACAAGGTGAGCACTACCATCAGTCCTGTGTCATGCCAACAGTAAAGCATCCTGAGACCATTCATGTGTGGGGTTGCTTCTCAGCCAAGGGAGTGGGTTCACTCACAATTTAAAAAAAAAAGAATGGTACCAACACATCCTCCGAGAGCAACTTCTCCCAACCATCCAGGAACAGTTTGGTGACGAACAATGCCTTTTCCAGCATGATGGAGCACCTTGCCATTAGGCAAAAGTGATAACTAAGTGGCTCGGGGAACAAAACATCAATATTTTGGGTTTATGGCCAGGAAACTCCCCAGACCTTAATCCCATTGAGAATTTGTGGTCAATCCTCAAGAGGCGGGTGGCCAAACAAAAAAAAAAAAAAACATTCTGACAAACTCCAAGCATTGATTACGCAAGAATGGGCTGCCATCAGTCAGGATGTGGCCCAGAAGTTAATTGACAGCATGCCAGGGAAGATTGCAGAGGTCTTGAAAAAGAAAGGTCAACACTGCAAAAATTTACTCATTGCATCAACGTCATTATTGTCAATAAAAGCCCTCGACACTTATGAAATGCTTGTAATTATAGTTCAATATTCCATAGTAACATCTGACATATCTGAAGACACTGAGGCAGCAGACTTTGTGAAAATTAATATTTCTGTCATTCTCACCTTTTGGCCACGACTGTACATTCTCTTGGCCCATCACAGGAGGTTTGTGGCACCTTAATTGGGGGGGCTCATGGTAATGGCTGGAGTGGAGTATTATCAAATACATGGTTTCCATGTGTTTGATGCCATTCCATTTAGGCAGTTCCAGACATTTATGAGCTGTTCTCCCATAGACTACCCAGACCCATAGACTACTTTCAAGGTGACGAACCATCTAACAAAGTTGTAAAATACCGCTTTAAGTTAACAAAATGAATGTAACAACTAAGGAGTCTAGCTTTAAATTCATCAATGGCTAACCTAATGCAAAAACGGTCTTAAGCAGATATATAGCCTTTCCTGGAAACCAGATTTTGAATTACATTGAATTTTAAGTAGGGCAACATTTGCATTTGAGTCAGGAAAGTTTCCTCACAACCTCTACAAGCCAGAATGTTGAATACAATTATTTAATGTACTTTATCGATTGTCCGTGCAGTTGAAAGTATAATTCCATCCAACTTTTCAAAGTACTGGTAATGCAGTCATTTATATCACCTTATGCATACGTTTACATGGTTCTGCACATGCTTTAGGTGATATAAATTGTAACACAGCGCTTTGAAAAGTTTGTTATTATTCTTTCCTGTGAATGTTGAGTCACATTCCTACCGACAAAATTACCAACCGCATGGACAACCCGTAAAGTACATTTCAATATAATTTTATTCAACATCCTGGCATGTTGAGGTTATGAGGAAAGTTTCCTGACTCAAAACACTAATTTCTGCCAGACATAAAATTCACTGGAATTCAACGTAGGGTTTCCAGTAAATCGTTCAACAGCCTGTAGTACTATCTGATGTAATTCCATCAACTGTTATTTGAAAATGTTATGGGATACGCAATTGTTTAAAGTTTTGGTGGCGACCCTTTGAGTGTGGCTTTAAGAGAAAGAAAGGCACCTCCCACATGTTGCTTTTCGTCCATGCTACAGGTTGTCCACCTGTACTTCTTGCTCTGACTGTATCGGCAGCCACACTGCTCGCACAGTCTTTTCAAAGGAGCAGAATAAACGAAAACCTCCGAGTTGCCTCGACTCACGTGCCCAAAAACTCCGCCCTCGCATTTATGTCAAGAAACATTTAACTCGAGACGTCGTCACAGCTCGAAAAAACACCGGGGAATATAGGCTATTCAAGTGAAGCGGCGACCGCCACGTAGGCTACAGTGTGGGGGAAAGGAGTTTACCTGTGTTGTTGTAAAACATGTTAGACCCGTCCTCCAGCGAAGACTCGGGAGGAGAAATTGACGAGGACACTGAAGTTCCAAAAGACTCCCCCCAAAAGCCTTTGACTTCCTCCGGGCAAGGAGGTAAACATAAACGACCACCTGCGGACCAACCACAAGCCGAAAGTCATTCTGTCGGAGACGAGCAGAAAAATGAGAAAGAACGACTTCAGAAAGAGGAAGCTGAGCGGAAAAGTAAACTACAGATTTATGTATTTGTGTTGCGATGTATAGCATACCCTTTCAATGCCAAACAACCCACGGATATGGCACGCAGGCAACAGAAGGTGAGTGATCGCAAATAAACGCACGGTCACAGCGAACACCTTTCAAAGTAGCCAATTGAATCACAAGTACCTGCTTTCCTTTCAAGTTTAGCGCTCCACTGCCAGCCAGGCGAGGTGAAACAGTTTCACCCAACTTGATGCAAATTTAAAGCGTCAATTGGTAGTTGAAACATGTAATCCTCGACATTGTAATGTTAAAAAGCTGAGTGGGGGCTGGAGAAATGGAACCACTCAAATGCATAGACAGTTATGGATGCAAGGACTGACATATAAACATTATACATTTAATATTGTTTTAAGGCTATACAATGTTTGTTTACATTCCTTTATTTTACAAACATTTGCGTAAAACAAGTTTATATTTTGTGTTCTGATGGGGTTCGACAGTGAGCTGAGACAAATGATTCTTGAAGTATTTCATTTATAAATAAGTCCCGAAATGGGTGTAGCTACACAAATTGCCCATTTTAACCCATGTATGCAAATAACATATCAGAAGATCTGCAACTCATAGCTTTTTCCATAATTATTGAATACACGTAAGCCTAAAAGTTGAGGGAGCGTTGTACTTTTTTTTATTTTTTATCTTCAAATGCCTTCATTTGTTGTGACAGGGATGAGTGCAGGTGTCATCAACATCCTTTGCTCCCGAACATAAAATGAATGAATGATGGATGCTTAATATGGTAAATATTAGAGCCCTACATTGGCTATTGAACATTTCTTGAGTGCTTAAAAACAGATTAAATCTATTTGCAGACAAATTTATTATTTTAGATATGGCCATTGACTCCTAAACTTTGGTTTGACGCCATGCCCAAGCGCTCAACAAAGCTCACAATCTATTTTTAAAGAATTCACTCACCGGCTCTGCGATATTCTTCTTGGAGCCAGGCCAGCAACTGTTTATTTTCTACGCAAGTAATTCTGATATGCACCTGCCATCACATTAGTGGAAATGTCCATTAGGGCATGTATTTCACACCTTGGTCACATCCAGAGAGCGAGAGAGGTGTCTGCTTGACTTAGAAGGGGGAAAAAAATAGGTCTTATTTGCGCTCAAACAAAGGCAAAAAAATACTGCTTCTCACAGCGCTCATGCATAAACCCCCCAGGATCGTAATTCATTGAGCGAAGTGGAACCGCTGGAGCGCTTGTATTGATTTTGGTGTTGTATTATGAAAACACCTAAAATCCCATGAGCCCAATGGAAAGAGGCAACTGGTGGAGACATTGTGTTATAGGGAAGGGCCAGTGTTGGGATTGAGTCCAAATTAGCACATGGAGGAATCCTCAGAGAGATTAGAGAAGTAGGTTCACTTGGTTTGCATAGTCTTCTGCTGCTGCTGCATTCCTGTTCTATGTCCATCTTCCTTACAGTAAACACATTTCACCCTGGCTCACTTGATGGACAGAATTATTTTAAGTCACTGACCATGACAAACGGATGTCTTACTGTGTGTGTGTGTGTGTGTGCTTCCACTTGCAGGGCCACGACACTACTTGTATCCAACTCCTTTTTTCACTGCCATCCCAGCTGACCACAGCGAATTGGTGCTCTCTTTGCCGCAGTGGGGCGGCAGGTAGCTTAGTGGTTAGAGTGTTGGACTAGTGACCGAAAGTTTGCAAGATTGAATCCCTGAGTTGACAAGGTAAAAATCTGTCGTTCTGCCCCTGAACAAGGGAGTTAGCCCACTGTTCCTAGGTCGCCATAGAAAATAAGAATTTGTTGCCTAGTTAAATAAAGGTAAAATAAAAAAGTTGTCTAGCTTCCATGGTTTAATGATAATTGAGCCATCAAACCCACAGGGCCATTTGATTACATGTTCAGGAGTCTTATGGCTTTGGGGTAAAAATTGTTGAGAAGCCTTTTTGTCCTTGATTTGGCTCTCCGGTACCGCTTGCCATGCGGTAGTAGAGAGAACAGTATATGACTGGGGTGGCTGGGGTCTTTGACAATTTTTAGGACCTTCCTCTGACACTGCCTGGTGTAGAGGTCCTGGATGGCAGGTAGCTTCACCCCAGTGATGTACTGGGCTGTACGCACTACCCTCTAGTGCCTTGCGGTCAGAGGTAGAGAAATTGCCGTACCAGGCAATGATGCAAACAGTCAGGATGCTCTCGATGTTGCAGCTGTAGAACCTTTTGAGGATCTCAGGACCCAAGCCAAATCTTTTTAGTTTCCTGAGGGGGAATAGGCTTTGTCGTGCCCTCTTCATGACTGTCTTGGTGTGTTTGGACCATTGTAGTTTTGTTGTTGATGTGGACACCGAAGAACTTTAACCTCTCAACCTGCTCCACTACAGCCCCATCGGGGGCGTGCTCGGTCCTCCTTTTCCTGATCAGGCCTACCACTGTTGTGTCATCTGCAAATTTAATGATGGTGTTGGAGTCGTGAGATTGAGATTTATAACTTTGTGGCTGTGGTAACTAGTGACGATCCTATTGCTGTCCCTCACTAGCCCCCATGTCTTGTCTCCAGAGAGATTTTAGACACAATCAAACCCTGGTCTTGGCAATGGAGATAAACTGACTCTCCTACATCGTTGTTGTTCAAAGAAAACGTCATGTCCAATGATATCAATCAAAAGCCTTCCGTGGATCATCTTTTTTTCTGGAACCATTGTATAATTCCTGGGGATATTGCAGGTTTGATAAGTTTACCGTAACTGGAGAAACCAGCTCTACTGCATCAGTCTCCTCCTTATTTGCGTAGTTGACTCGTTGTAGTGGGACTGAAGTAGTCACGTGCTGACTAGCCATCTCAGTATCTCTATCTGACTCTTGTCTCAGGTACTGTAACTGTCTTATGACGACCCATAGGATCAAACAGAACATTCATTGTCAATACAGTGTATAACCACAAACTGGCTCCGTCAATGTATTGGCAACTGCTTCAGAAAGGCTTAGGATGCTTTTATACAGGCAGCTCAATTCTGCTCTTTTGACACCAATTGGTCTTTTGACCAATCACATAAGATCTTTTCACATGAAATATTTTTCAGAGCTGGTCTAATTGGTCAAATTTAGAGGGGGGATCCGAATTTGGCTTCCTGTGTGAACGCAGCCTTATTTGCTTTCCCTCCTCCAGACTAGAGGTCGACCGATTATGATTTTTCAACGCCGATACCGATTATTGGAGGACCAAAAAAGTCGATACTGATTAATCGGCAGATTTTTTAAGATGTTTTTTTATTATTATTTATTTTTTAACTTGTAATAATGACAATTACAACAATACTGAATTAACACTTATTTTAACTTAATATAAAACATCAATAAAATAAATTAAGCCTCAAATAAATAATGAACCCTGTTCAATTTGGTTTAAATAATGCAAAAACAAAGTGTTGGAGAAGAAAGTAATATGTGCCATGTAAAAAAAGCTAACGTTTAAGTTCCTTTCTCAGAACATGAGAACATATGAAAGTCGGTGGTTCCTTTTAACATGAGACTTCAATATTCCAAGGTAAGAGGTTTTAGGTTGTAGTTAATTTAGTATTTATAGGACTATTTCTCTCTATACCATTTGTATTTCATATGCCTTTGACTATTGGATGTTCTTATAGGCACTATAGTATTGCCAGTGTAACAGTATAGCTTCCGTCCCCCTCCTCTCCCCTACCTGGGCTCGAACCAGGAACACATCGACAACACCCACACTCGAAGCATCGTTACCCATCGCTCAGATTTAATTATAACATAACACACAGAACTATGAGCCTTTGGTCATTAATATGATCGAAAACAAAACGTTTATTATTTCAGTGAAATATGGAACCGTTTGGTATTTTATCTAACGAGTGGCATCCCTAAGTCTAAATATTCTTGTTACATTGCACAACCTTCAATGTTATGTCATAATTACGTAAAATTCTGGCAAATTAGTTCGCACTGAGCCAGGCAGCCCAAACTGTTGCATATACCCTGACTCTGCGTGCAATGAACGCAAGAGAAATGACACAATTTCACCTGGTTAAATATTGCCTGCTAAACTGGATTAGTAGTTATAACTAGTGATTGATTGTTTTTGTTTTTGATAAGATAAGTTTAATACTAGCTTAATGCTGGCTTCTACTGCATTCGCGTAACGGGCAGCCTACTCTTGGAGTGCAATGGTTAGATCGTTGGACTAGTTAACTGTGCGGTTGCAAGATTGGAACCCCTGAGCTGACAAGGTGAAAATCTGTCGTTCTGCCCTGAACAAGGCAGTTAACCCACAGTTCCTAGGCAGTCATTGAAAATATGAATGTGTTCTTAACTGACTTGCCTAGTTAAATAAAAGGTATAAGAAAAATAATTATAATAATCGGAAATCGACGCCCAAAAATACTGATTTCCGATTGTTATGAAACTTGAAATTGGCCCTAATTAATCGGAATGGCCGATTAATCGGTCGACCTATACTCCAGACCTCTGATTGTAAGATCCCAGAGGACCATAGATCAGGGCCATAGACCACTAACGGATTAGTCCATCAGTACAAAAAGTAAAATTGACTGAAGCTAGATGATGGCTAATGCAACAGTGTGCCTAGCAGATTTATTGAAGAATGGATTGAGAGGACACACAGTTTATTTTTCACTGAACCCACATTTTTTATTTTTAACTCAAAGAATACATTTACATTTTAACGAGTTTACTAGAAATCACGCTTTTTCCTAACACTTTGGTGCCAAAGTGATTCTGCTTGTCAATGACTTCTTTCTGTTGCCTTACTTGTGACCGCTTCTACTGCACTGTCAAATTCCTTCTTTGCATTGGACTGCAAATCGGGCCACAGCATTGGTCCGTTTTTTTATAAAGGAGGAGAGAGTAGGTACTGTCCACGAGGAGCTGAATCAAACTTTCTCTCCCATAAGGCTTGCCTTCTCCTCTTTCCACAAAATGTTGGCTCTTTAAGTGCAAGTCCATGAGGGTTGTCTGCCTTGAGGGTTGTCTCGCTTTCTTATTTTCTGTCTTTAATCTCAATGTTAATTTATTAAATTGTTTTTGTACTTTTTATTCCTTTTTTCCCCAATTGGTAGTTAGTCTGGTCCCATTGCTGAAATTCCCGTACAGACTCGGGAAAGGCGAAGGTCGAGAGCCATGTGTCCTCTGAAACACAACCCTGCCAAGCCACACTGCTCGCTTACCCTGGAAGCTAGTCACACCAATGTGTCGGAGGAAACACTGTACTACTGGAGACCGAAGTCGGCGTGCATGTGCCCGGCACACCACAAGGAGTCGCTAGATCGTGATGGGTTAAGAACATCCCGGCCGGCCAAACCCTCCTGTAACCTGGACGACCCAGGGCCAATTGTGCACCGACTCATGGGTCTCCCGATCGCGGCTGGCTGCAACGCAGCCGGGGATCAAACCTGCGATGCAGTGCCTTAGACCGCTGCGCCACTCGGGTGGCTCCCTTTCTTTATTTAACTCAATGGAAACATGTAATTTAGCTGCCATGATTAGTGTGTAATAATATTGAGGATTTCAATTAACTTACATGAGAATGGCAGTAACGGTAAAAATACATTTGATAATATTCTCTCCGGTCTCTCTTGACAATCCTCATAGTAACCGGAGAGAAACCATAAGCTGTTAGTCTCCCCTACTCACTTTTTGTCTCCAAGCATGCATGACAGCCAAGGACTGCCTCAGGAACACCTCTCCCATGCATCCTTCCTTCCACATGTCAAATCATCTGGCTATTTTTTTTTGTGCTTCACAATTTGATGTTAAAGGATAAGTCTCCCTGTGTAGCTCTGTGGACTGGTGGGTGAAATTGGTGGCCCATAATGTTTCTTCAGGCATACTTCCGTCCTGTTTGTCCCTTGACAATTTCCCTCTGTGGATCTTCCCAGGGGCTTATGTAACTCACTTCCTCCTCACCCTCCACTGCCAACAAGTGACTGGACAGTTCAGTGGGGCTTTCTGAGTAGAGATGTAGAGATCTGAGTTCCAGATGAAATCTTGCGTCTTGTGACGGCCGGCCGCCCAACAACCTGCCCGCTCGACCCTATCCCCTCTTCTCCAGACCATTTCCGGAGACCTTCTCCCTTACCTCACCTCGCTCATCAACTCATCCCTGACCGCTGGCTACGTCCCTTCCGTCTTCAAGAGAGCGAGAGTTGCACCCCTTCTGAAAAAACCTACACTCGATCCCTCCGATGTCAACAACTACAGACCAGTATCCCTTTCTTTTCTCTCCAAAACTCTTGAACGTGCCGTCCTTGGCCAGCTCTCCCGCTATCTCTCTGAATGACCTTCTTGATCCAAATCAGTCAGGTTTCAAGACTAGTCATTCAACTGAGACTGCTCTTCTCTGTATCACGGAGGTGCTCCGCACTGCTAAAGCTAACTCTCTCTCCTCTGCTCTCATCCTTCTAGACCTATCGGCTGCCTTTCGATACTGTGAACCATCAGATCCTCCTCTCCACCCTCTCCGAGTTGGGCATCTCCGGCGCGGCCCACGCTTGGATTGCGTCCTACCTGACAGGTCGCTCATACCAGGTGGCGTGACGAGAATCTGTCTCCTCACCACGCGCTCTCACCACTGGTGTCCCCCAGGGCTCTGTTCTAGGCCCTCTCCTATTCTCGCTATACACCAAGTCACTTGGCTCTGTCATAACCTCACATGGTCTCTCCTATCATTGCTATGCAGACGACACACAATTAATCTTCTCCTTTCCCCCTTCTGATGACCAGGTGGCGAATCGCATCTCTGCATGTCTGGCAGACATATCAGTGTGGAAGACGGATCACCTCCGCAAGACGGAGCTGCTCTTCCTTCCGGGGAAGGACTGCCCGTTCCATGATCTCGCCATCACGGTTGACAACTCCATTGTGTCCTCCTCCCAGAGCGCTAAGAACCTTGGCGTGATCCTGGACAACACCCTGTCGTTCTCAACTAACATCAAGGCGGTGGCCCGTTCCTGTAGGTTCATGCTCTACAACATCCGCAGAGTACGACCCTGCCTCACACAGGAAGCGGCGCAGGTCCTAATCCAGGCACTTGTCATCTCCCGTCTGGATTACTGCAACTCGCTGTTGGCTGGGCTCCCTGCCTGTGCCATTAAACCCCTACAACTCATCCAGAACGCCGCAGCCCGTCTGGTGTTCAACCTTCCCAAGTTCTCTCAGGTCACCCCGCTCCTCCGCTCTCTCCACTGGCTTCCAGTTGAAGCTCGCATCCGCTACAAGACCATGGTGCTTGCCTACGGAGCTGTGAGGGGAACGGCACCTCAGTACCTCCAGGCTCTGATCAGGCCCTACACCCAAACAAGGGCACTGCGTTCATCCACCTCTGGCCTGTTCGCCTCCCTACCACTGAGGAAGTACAGTTCCCGCTCAGCCCAGTCAAAACTGTTCGCTGCTCTGGCTCCCCAATGGTGGAACAAACTCCCTCACGACGCCAGGACAGCGGAGTCAATCACCACCTTCCGGAGACACCTGAAACCCCACCTCTTTAAGGAATACCTAGGATAGGATAAAGTAATCCTTCTCATCCCCCCTTAAAAGATTTAGATGCACTATTGTAAAGTGTCTGTTCCACTGGATGTCATAAGGTGAATGCACCAATTTGTAAGTCGCTCTGGATAAGAGCGTCTGCTAAATGACTTAAATGTAATGTAAATGTAGATGCTGCGTGGAGAGTTGTAGACTCGGAGAAACCCTGAGGGCAGAGCTAGCCCTATAACCCCATTGTGTGTCTTGTTGCTACCCTGGTTTAGAGTCCAGATCTGGAGGGGATACCATGGTACTTGGGTTCTTCACTCTGTAAATGTCCTTAGGTATCTTGAAAGGTGCAAATAAAATGTGTTATTATTCTAGCCCATAGATTTTTGGCGGTCAATGTAGCAGGACAAGATGATGCCAATATAGCTCTTGGTTGCTTAAATGAGGTCGATGACAGCTAATAGTTGTTGCAAAAGTTGACATGCTTGGCATTGCCTGGAGAGACAGGCTTCGGAATAGATTGTGTTAGGATGTCTCTCAGGTAGGCCTACAATATTATTGATCATCTTTGGAGAAGAGACTAATGTTTGATGCTACAGAACAGTGTAAGGAAATAAGAATCCAAGGCTTTGTATTGTTTCATGAACAAAAATGTTGGAAAACACCCAATTGTCTTGCACACAATTGTTTTGGAAACTGCAATTTGATACGTTCCAATTTGCAGTAACGGGCAGTAACATTTTAAAGCAATAAAGGCCTTTCTAATGATGTTTTTTTCCCATGTGTTGTTGTAGGCTTGTTTGGTCAGCGACTTTGCTGTTGAATTTCTTCTGCCACACGGTCATGCTCATGCCAATGGAAATCATGATATTGTGGCCACCTCAGAGGACACTTTGGCCTATAACCTACATTTCAATGGGCTTTTTCCCCAAATGACCTTTTGTGTCCCTCATTGAGAAACGGCACAATGTTTTCTTTGTCCCCTCGAGCAGTGTATCTTCTCACATTTTTATCTCTTGTTTTGTTTACAGAGAGTACCGTGATGCTATCTCAAGAATTGACTGTTGGCTTAATTTGTAACACCCTTGAGGACACTGGTGTCGTTGTTTTTCTGTATGTTTGTAAATGCTTTTGGACATATTAAATATCTGGGGTCATCTCTCTAAATAGTGCCAGTAGGGGCCTATGCCAGCAGATCCGGTCTGTGGGTCTGCTTGCTAATGAAGTCCCTGGGGACTGATCCAGTACTACTCAATATGTTGCGCATGTGTGTTCAGGAGATAATTTGTGCTCCCAGAAGCTCTGGGGAGGTTCTCTGAGGCACTCATTTGGCCATTTGCACATTTTATGTTTTTGTCAGACTATAGACAAAATGGAACACATGCTATGACGTTTTGGAGCGGGCTTGTACTTGTAGTAACATTTTGGGTTCAATTTCCAGAAATCCTCCACTGCAGCAAAGTTTAACCTTTTTATTTGGAATGCCAATGTTTTTTTCTCTATTGACCTTCATCCATCCTTTTGAATCACTATTTATTTCAAACGAACTGGCTTTTTTTTAATGCGATGACATTTAATTTGCTATTTCTGAGTTCAAACATCAGGGGCAAATCCTTTTCAGTTCTGCCTCTAGCAAACACTGACAAGTTGGTAACTTCCCGAAGATGCAACTACCTCACAAAATATTGGTCACAGGTTTGATCCTCTCTCCCCTCTTAATGCCTTAACAGCCATGGTTTGATAGTGAGCATTTTATGATACAGTAGCAACAGATTTGAATGAATATGTGCTAGTACATATCATGTAAAAAAAAAACATGTCCCTTGGTAACCTAGTATATTACAATGATTGGCTACTTTTATGCCACAAGCAACTTAAATTTTCCATAGTTCTTGAACTGGTTGACAATGACACCTGGAGAAAAATGATGAAAAGCAATACCATTTGTGTATTCATACCAAAGTTAGCCAAATATATCTCAACTCCACCATACCACATCCTCGGAGTTGAGTGCAGACGAGAGTTTTTGAAGGGAACTTCTGACTCCTTCAAGTCGCTGTGCAATCAATCATTTTTTAAAAAGTATATTCTTACACCCTTACCGTGTACCGATGTTTGTCCTCTGTTGCGTGCCTTTCTTTGTTTACTGAAATCCATAATTTTAATTAAAACAATAAGTACAACTGCCGACCTGTTGCTGTGCCGATTTGAATCTCAACAAGGAAACGGTCTGTGGTTGTATTTGATTAATGTTTTATTAAAAAGTATGGATTTCAACAAACAAAGGCACGCAACAACAGAGGACAAACGTAGGTAAACGGTAAGGAGGTAACCTTTTTGAAGTATCGATTTCACATTGAGTCAGAGGTTCACTCAAACTCTTGTCTGCATTAACTCCAGATGTGGTATCGTGGAGTTGAGATGTACTGGCTGGCTCTACCAAAGTAGGCCTAATAGTCTTAAAATGAGAATTAGCACACCACTCAATTATCTGACTCATTGAATTGGTTCCTTCTGATGAGGTGTGTGTGTGTGTGTGTGTGTGTGTTTGAGCACAGTTTGTTTCCTCACAGGGTATTGATTGAGCAAACACAATGCGCAATGCTTTTGGAGGTTTGCGTCTGTGAAATTGAAAATGACACGTTGTATAAGCAATCAGTCTGTCTTTCATGCCCTGTCCTTCAGGCTAAAGTCACTTCTGATAGAATCTTATCTGAGGGCCGTGGTGACAGATTGGCAACCGAGACTGATCCATCATACACCTTTTAATTACGTCTCTCTCCGTCAGTCATGAGAAGATCTTCCATTGTTCTCAACATCTGTTATTTTCTTCACTCAATGACTATGGGAGAATCTCAATTGCATACTCGCGTCCTCTCGCCTCATTGTCAAAACCCGTTGGAGGAGAAGGTCAGAGGGGAGGTTCTCCCTATGTTACAACATTTCTCAAGAGTCTAATTACATCTTTTGTGTTCGTTTCCTGCTTTTAGATGCGTCGTTTTCCTCCTGCGTATAATTTCCTGGTTTTTACTATGCTCTGTGAGCTGAATAAAGCTCATTTCAACTGATTTGGTAGAAATTATAATTCTGCTCCCAACTCCGTATTTTCAACTGCTTTGTGATTCCCAAAAAAATAAATTCCTGGCCTGCATGCATTTGCATTGAATGCCCTGTGGCATTTTCTCTGGTCTTAAAACCAGCTTTTGGCTGAATCATAATTCCACCCCTCCTAAACACTGTTTTTTTTTCTCCAGTAAAAATACGTTTGGAAAATTTAAACCTGCTCAGATGACATTTTTGGAGCAATTAATGTACTTTTTTAATCAAAAGGATTCTGAAGTTAAACTTGGTCAAACTGGAAAAAATCTGTAGAATAAGGAAAATATCACCAGCCCATATCTGAAGAATGACTTTTCCATCATAACACCGACGTTGCCTTTGGCAGCCTTGTTATCGGATCATATTCCTTCCACTTGTGGAAACTGGAAGGCTCTGTCTTCAAAAAAGACGCAGTTGGCAGAATGTCGGCATGACAGAAGAGGCGGCACTAGAGAGGGGGAGATGGAATATGAAAACGAAGGCTTACTGGGACTTGAGTGAAGCTGCCCCCAGGTTTGTCACGACTCATTCCGCCCCTCAGCGCCTAGCTGTTCTCAGCTGATAAAGACACACTCGCAGACTGCACACTGGTCTAGCCCCTTGTCTTCTCGTGTGATGAGAGGACCAGAGTCTTGTTACAGTAGGTGTGTATTAATAACTCAGTGGATGGTGATGCTGTCAATCACAGCTAACTCGCTGTGTGACAACATCCTGTTCTCTATAATACTTAATATCCCTGTTGCTGTGTTGGTTTCTCCATTTGAGTTGGTGTTATGATGGTACACAACTGTAAGTAAGTGGATGTCCTTTCTGGTGAACAGGCATGTTTCCAACTCCCTTCTGAGGTAATTCCAGAGACACACTCGGGTGCCATTCTCTGTGATTATGTATACAGTTACATATTAAATGCATGTACGTATAGGATACAGCAACTCATTTGAGGTCATGGTGGTCTGACGAAGGAGCTTTCTCAGACTATTGCGAGACTGTTGAAGGGATGCTATCCCACTGTTTTGAGGAGTTTAGTTTGCCTCTCATCTTCATCTAGCATTAGATCCTCACGTTGCTTGAGTAATTTTCCCTCCTTGAACGTGGACAGAGTTGTAGGCACTTTCTCCAACTTTCACTACTCGGAAATTATGCATTTGACACTGGCACACTAAGTACCCCACCCCCCAGCTTTATTTTAGCTTCTTCTTTCTCTCCCTCACTCATTTCCAAGTCCCTTTCTTCTCTCGTCCTCCAGCCGGAAATGGGAGACCGGACAAGACAGGTGCTGTAATCTCTCGTTTGATCTCCTCAATGCCTCTGTCAACCTCAAGCTCTCTGTGTTGTCAACCCCAATGTTGTTGTTTTTCTGACTGTTCTCCATGTTATTTGGTTAGTTCTCTTAGGCATCCTCATAGATAATTATGTTATCATGGGACTGCCCATATTTCCCTCTGTCCAACGCCAATTGGCGGCCAAACGTTTGCCTTAGGACGCAAAGGTGCGTCATGAGTCAGGGAAATGGTCTTAGTGGGGGAATGTTTTAGTGGGTGGAATATTAGGACAATTGACAAAGTTGCAGCTAAACAATGTAAATTATTATGGTACAGATGTATGGACACTTAATCGTCATGGTGCTTTTAATGGGAATTTTTCAAACATTGGTTGTGGTAAGTATAATTAAAACTTGGGTTTCATTATGGTAAGCGGGGAAATAAGTATAGCAAGTTTATAATTGTAATGGCTTAGCAGATTTTTTTTTGTTCTTTTACATGGCTAAAAGAGATCTATTGTTTACAGGAAACTCATTCTACAAATATAGATGAGGTTGGGTGGAAAAAGGACTGGGAGGGAGATATATTTTTGTCATGGTCAAAGATGCTCAAAAGGGGTGATTATACTAATTAATACAAATTTTGATCAGATTGTGTAAACTGTGCAAACAGATCCGCAAGGAAGATGGATTATTTTAAATGTATGCTGTAGGACTAAAAACAGATCTGGCTATTTAATCAATAAAATAATGGCCAACACTTTTTTTGAATATAGATAGATAAATAATAGAGATATGAGCTCATAAGCAACAAAATAATATTTTATTATGGTGATAGATTATATTACTGTTTTAAGTACCTCAATGGATCGGAAAGGAAATCATTCCACAAACTTATCATCCTCAAGCTCTTTAGGAGATTACAAAGATCATGTATACATTAGAACTAGTGGATATATGGAGGTTGAAAACCCTGACCTACTGAGATATACATGGAGGCTTAATCAAGCCTGATTAGTTCCTAGTCTCGTTCTTGCTGGCATCAAAAGTTACAAATAAAATTTTTAAAAGTATTAATAGTAGACCGAATGCGATCAGACCGTCTAATTGGCCTCCATATAACTCTTACATAATTTCCACGTGGACGGGGATATTGGAAATTTAATCAAAGCCTAATGGATAACAATTTGTTCTTAACTAAGAAAAAATAAATCAGTTTAGGTTAAAATAGATTGGACTAATAAAGAAATAGAGGAAGTAAAAGCACCGGTAGATGGTAATGGAAACTGCACTGTAGAGGCCTAAAATAGGTTAGAGGAAAAAGAAATGGAGGTACTTATTCAAGAATGATAGTGTAATGTTTACAAAAAGAAAAGCAAATTGGATGAAAAATGCACAGCATTGTTCTTGAATCGTCAACATAGAAATTCTACCAAAAACAATTTACAGAAACTCGTTACAAATGGAGTTATCCATGATTCACCAAATTATATTTTGAAAAGGGAAGCAAAATATTTTAAGCACATGTTTTCTTTTGTCTCCTCCATTTCCACTGAATGATGTTAACTATAAGGATTTCTTTCCTAATAATAATGTAACATTTTGAAATTTACCGAAATACTGGTGTGAAGGCGAACTTACAGACTGAAATCTTTTCATTCTGGAAAAACACCAGGGCTTGACGATATACCAGTAGAGGTATATCAGACCTTTTTTTATGTAATCAAAGATCCATTATTAGCATGTTTGAATTACTCTTATATAAATGGTAGACTTCCAGGTACTCAACAAGGTCTGGTAAGTATAAAGATCCAGTCCATTTAAAAACTGTGGGCCTCTAACATTTCATTGTTGTGATGTTATAATCATGGCGAAATGCATAGTATATAGAATTAAAAGGATATACCAGATATTGTTCATTCTGATCAGACAGGTTTTTTACATGGACGATATATTGGAGATAATATAAGACAATTACTTGAAACAGTTGAACATTATGAAACATTGAAGATGTTCTTCATAGCACATTTTAAAAAGGCATTTTGATAAAGTACAATTAGAATTTATATATAAATGCCTAGAATAGTTACATTTTGGTGAATCTCTTATACAATGGGTTAAAGTTATGTACAGCAACCCCAGATGTAAAATAGTAAACAGTGATTACTTCTTAAAGTATTGAGCTTTTAAGAGGAGTAAAACAAGGCTGTCCATTGTCTCCATATTTATTATGGCCATTGAAATGCTAGATATTAAAATTAAATCCAACAAGAACATCAAGGTGTTAGAAATCCAGGGGATAAAAACAAAAGTGTGAATGTATGCTGATGACCTTAGTTTTTTTCTTAAGTGTGCAATCTGGAACCCTGCACAGTCTCATTGAAGATCTTGATCACTTTTCTAGCCTCTATGGATTAAAACCTAATTATGACAAGTGTACCATATTATGTATTGGATTGCAAAAAAATAGTGTTTACACTACCTTGCAGTTTACCAATAAAATGGGCAGATGGGTGATGTAGACATTGGTATTCGCATCTTAAAAAATATAAATTAATTTACCACAATTAATTTCAATAGAAAGTTAGCAAAACTAGATAAGATTCTGCAACCATGGAGAAATAAATACTTGTCTATTTATGGAAAAATCACATTGATTAACTCTTTGTTCCTGTCACAGTTTACTTACTTACTAATGGCACTGCCTACTCCAGATTATATATATTTTTTAAATCAGATGAGCAAAAAATATTTCATTTGATTTGGAATGCTAAGCCAGACAAAATTAAACGTGCCTATTTATATAATGAATATGAGTTTGGGGGGCTACAAAAAAACCACAAGGGGTAACATTAAAGTATTAGAACATGAATGACAAACAATACAGCATCAAGACACTATCAAACATGTATCAGACTTTCCGCAACAGAGCCATCCTTGTGTGAGGGTGCGTGTGGATGATGGTGATATAAAATACATGCCATAGTTTCCATTTTCATGACCACAATCTTGTGAAACTCGAACCCTCCAAGATCACTCCCCCACAGTTCCCCAATAGCTGTCCCTCAACCATTCAAGACCCCTTCCACAGTCCCCCACCCCCAAGAACCCCCCAATGCACCAACAACCAAGAGAATGAACTAAAGAGAAAAGGGAAAGACAGAAGAAAACGGCAAACAACAATGCACATTTGTATTTATTTTAAATAATACTTTTAAAACAAAGGACATCAAGGACAACGGAAATCATAACAGCAATGCCTTTATGTCTCTGGATGTCTGGCACTATTACATGTATCTATGTGTGTGTTCTCGTATGTGTTTATTTGATTGAAAGTGTGTGTATATGCATGTGTACAAACACCTGCACGGCGTCAGCCTCGGGAAAACCGGCATTAGTTGTAAAAACACTGCCACTTAGTGTCATTCAAATGTACTTTTATGTTTTATTTGGACTTTTCCCACCTTTTTTATCTTTTGACCATCATTCTCTCTCACACAGCAACTCCACTCCCAATTGTCTCCAATTCCACATACCAACCCTCAGCTTCCCACAGCCCATCCCATCTATCTCTGCTGGCCACCCGCTTCGTGTTTCTACTCAACACATATCTTTCAACTATGCTATGATGTTTAACGTACAATTTCAATCTATCTAATCAAATCAAATTTTATTTGTCACATACACATGGTTAGCAGATGTTAATGCGAGTGGAGCTAAATGCTTGTGCTTCTAGTTCCGAAAATGCAGTAATAACCAACAAGTAATCTAACTAACAATTCCAAAACTGTCTTATACACAGTGTAAGGGGATAAAGAATATGTACATAAAGATATATGAATGAGTGATGGTACAGAGCAGCATAGGCAAGATACAGTAGATGGTATCGAGTACAGTATAAACATATGAGATGAGTATGTAAACAGTGGCATAGTTAAAGTGGCTAGTGATACATGTATTACATAAAGATGCAGTAGATGATAGAGTACAGTATATACGTATACATATGAGATGAATAATGTAGGGTATGTAAACATTATATTAGGTAGCATTGTTTAAAGTGGCTAGTGATATATTTTACATTTCCCATCAATTCCCTTTATTAAAGTGGCTGGAGTTGAGTCAGTGTGTTTGCAGCAGCCACTCAATGTTAGTGTTGGCTGTTTAACAGTCTGATGGCCTTGAGATAGAAGCTGTTTTTCAGTCTCTCGGTCCCAGCTTTGATGCACCTGTACTGACCTCGCCTTCTGGATGATAGCGGGGTGAACAGGCAGTGGCTCGGGTGGTTGTTGTCCTTGATGATCTTTATGGCCTTCCTGTAACATCGGGTGGTGTAGGTGTCCTGGAGGGCAGGTAGTTTGCCCCCGGTGATGCGTTGTGCAGACCTCACTACCCTCTGGAGAGCCTTACGGGTGTGGGCGGAGCAGTTTCCGTACCAGGCGGTGATACAGCCCGACAGGATGCTCTCGATTGTGCATCTGTAGAAGTTTGAGTGCTTTTGGTGACAAGCCTCCTGAGGTTGAAGAGGCGCTGCTGCGCCTTCTTCACGATGCTGTCTGTGTGAGTAGACCAATTCAGTTTGTCTGTGATGTGTATGCCGAGGAACTTAAAACTTACTACCCTCTCCGCTACTGTTCCATCGATGTGGAGACGGGGGTGTTCCCTCTGCTGTTTCCTGAAGTCCACAATCATCTCCTTAGTTTTGTTGACGTTGAGTGTGAGGTTATTTTCCTGACACCACACTCCGAGGGGCCTCACCTCCTCCCTGTAGGCCGTCTCGTTGTTGGTAATCAAGCCTACCACTGTTGTGTCGTCCGCAAACTTGATGATTGAGTTGGAGGTGTGCGTGGCCACGCAGTCGTGGGTGAACAGGGAGTACAGGAGAGGGCTCAGAACGCACCCTTGTGGGGCCCCAGTGTTGAGGATCAGCGGGGTGGAGATGTTGTTGCCTACCCTCACCACCTGGTGGCGGCCCGTCAGGAAGTCCAGTACCCAGTTGCACAGGGCGGGGTCGAAACCCAGGGTCTCTAGCTTGATGACGAGCTTGGAGGGTACTATAGTGTTGAATGCCGAGCTGTAGTCGATGAACAGCATTCTCACATAGGTATTCCTCTTGTCCAGATGTGTTAGGGCAGTGTGGTTGAGATTGCATCGTCTGTGGACCTATTTGGGTGGTAAGCAAATTGGAGTGGGTCTAGGGTGTCAGGTAGGGTGGAGGTGATATGGTCCTTGACTAGTCTCTCAAAGCACTTCATAATGACGGAAGTGAGTGCTACGGGGCGGTAGTCGTTTAGCTCAGTTACCTTAGCTTTCTTGGGAACAGGAACAATGGTGGCCCTCTTGAAGCATGTGGGAACAGCAGACTGGTATAGGGATTGATTGAATATGTCCGTAAACACACCGGCCAGCTGGTCTGCGCATGCTCTGAGGGCGCGGCTGGGGATGCCGTCTGGGCCTGCAGCCCTGCGAGGGTTAACACGTTTAAATGTTTTACTCACCTCGGCTGCAGTGAAGGTGAGTCCGCATGTTTTCATTGCAGGCCGTGTCAGTGGCACTGTATTGTCCTCAAAGCGGGCAAAAAAGTTATTTAGTCTGCCTGGGAGCAAGACAACCAGCCCAGTCACGGACCAGGATTTCTTCTTGTAGTCCGTGATTTACTGTAGACCCTGCCACATACCTCTTGTGTCTGAGCCGTTGAATTGAGATTCTACTTTGTCTCTATACTGACACTTAGCTTGTTTGATAGCCTTGCGGAGGGAATAGCTGCACTGTTTGTATTCGGTCATGTTACCAGTCACCTTGCCCTGATTAAAAGCAGTGGTTCGCGCTTTCAGTTTCACACGAATGCTGCCATCAATCCATGGTTTCTGGTTAGGGAATGTTTTAATCGTTGCTATGGGAACGACCTCTTCAATGCACGTTCTAATGAACTCGCACACCGAATCAGCGTATTCGTTAATGTTGTTATCTGACGCAATACGAAACATATCCCAGTCCACGTGATGGAAGCAGTCTTGGAGTGTGGAATCGGCTTGGTCGGACCAGCGTTGGACAGACCTCAGCGTGGGAGCTTCTTGTTTTAGTTTCTGTCTGTAGGCAGGGATCAGCAAAATGCAGTCGTGGTCAGCTTTTCCCGAAAGGAGGGCGGGGCAGGGCCTTATATGCGTCGCGGAAGTTAGAATAACAATGATCCAAGGTTTTTCCAGCCCTGGTTGCACAATCGATATGCTGATACAATTTAGGGAGTCTTGTTTTCAGATTAGCCTTGTTAAAATCCCCAGCTACAATGAATGCAGCCTCAGGATGTATGGATTCCAGTTTGCATATTCGAATAGAATCTACAGATTGCATGTTGAACATAAATACTTTTACTAAGAGTATTAGTATATTAGTAATTGACTGACCCGGTCTCTCCAGATCTCCTAACAGTACTATTTGTAGGGTCAATTTAAATCAATGCTATATATTTTCCCGATACAGAATACAGGCCTTGGTGTAACGCTCATTCCATCGACGATAAACGTGAATCTGTCCATCACCCCTGGTGAGACAAAACCGTGACTCGTCAGTGAAGAGAACTTTTTGCCAGACTTGTCTGGTCCAGCGACGGTGGGTTTGTGCCCATAGGCAACGTTGTTGCCGGTGATGTCTGGTGAGGTCCTGCCTTACAACAGACCTACAAGCCCTCAGTTCAGCCTCTTTCAGCCTATTGTTGACAGTCTGAGCACTGATGGAGGGATTGTGCGTTCCTAGTGTAACTCGGGCAGTTGTTGCCATCCTGTACCTGTCCCGCAGGTGTGATGTTCGGATGTACCGATTCTGTGCAGATGCTGTTACACGTGGTCTGCCGCTGTGAGGACAATCAGCTGTCCGTCCTGTCTCCCCGTCTTGGGCGTCTTATAGTACGGACATTGCCGTGGCCACATTTGCAGTCCTCATGCCTCTTTGCAGCATGCCTAATGCACGTTCACGCAGCGGAACAGGGACCCTGGTCATCTTTCTTTTGGTGTTTTTCAGAGTCAGTAGAAAGGCATCTTTAGTGTGCTACGTTTTCATAACTGTAACCTTAATTGCCTACTGTCTGTAAGCTGTTAGTGTCTTAACGACCGTTCCACAGGTGCATGTTCATTTAATTGCTCATGGTTCATTGGTCAAGCATGGGAAACAGTGTATAACTTCTTTGGGGTAGGGGGCAGTATTCTCACGTCTGGATGAAAAGCATGCCCAGGGTAAACTGCCTGCTACTCAGGCCCACATCCTAGGATATGCATAAGATTAGTAGATTTGGATAGAAAACACTCTGAAGTTTCTAAAACTGTTTGAATGATGTCTTGTGAGTATAACAGAACTCATATGACAGGCAAAAACTTGAGAAAAAAATCCAACCCGGAAGTGGGAAATCTGAGGTTTGTAGGTTTTCAATTCTTTGCTTATCCAAGATACAGTGGAAATGGGGTAATGTTGCACTTCCTAAGGCTTCCACTAATGTCAACAGTCTTTAGAACCTTGTTTCATGCTTCTACTATGAAGTGGGGCCCGAATGAGAGGCGAATGAGTCAGGTGTCTGGCAGAGAGCCACGGACTCGTGACGCGCGTTCTTGTGAAAGTTACCTCGCGTTCCATTGCTTTTCTACAGACAAAGGAATTCTCCGGTTGGAACATTATTGAAGATTTATGCTAAACACATCCTAAATATTGATTCTATACATCGTTTGACATGTTTCTACGGACTGTAACGGAACTTTTTTGACTTTTCGTCCGTACTTTGCGCTGGACTTGCACGCGTAAGAAAGCTGTAAGAAAAATTAAGATATTTGTGTGGGGGGGAGGGGGGTTCAAAAAAACTTAAACTATAATTCAATACAACTAATGCATAATGGGAGAGGTTGGTGGTTGTGTGTGGGGGTTAGGGGTGGACTGAAGTAGATTATATTGTTCATTTGCATGGTCCACATTGCACCTTGCCCAGCCACTCTAATAAAGCACTCTTGTATTGGACTTGTTAGGAATTGTTGTGACAGATAGGGCCTGTCATAGCATCCAGCTATGTGAACCCCTGAGATTGTCTCTGTGCCCGACCTTGTCAGTGGAAATGCAATGTACTTGTTGATAAAGGATTATGAATTTGGTGGAATTGAATGGTTTTACTGAGGCGGGTGCTTAGATTGGCAAATGTAATAAAAGACTTCTCTGCCACAGTGATGATCAACTGATTTCAAATGGCCTGCACAGACTGCTCTATCCAGCTTCCCATGTTCTATTTATATTCAGTCACTTGTGAAGTCACTGTCGCCATCTCCCATAGAGCTGGGACGACAAACCGATAAAACGACATCGAACGCACCGATCACTTATCGCAGGCATTTTGCAGGTATCGGTCATTATCATAAGTAGCCTATACTAGAGAAATGTAAAATAATGAGCTAATATGGGTCATGGTTAATGTTACAATTGACCGCTACAACCATAAACTAGCAGTAGTAGTTTAAAGGATAATACAAATTTAAAAAACGGTGTTGCACTTTCATGTTTTATTAATTTTATTGTAATTGTCATCGTGATATGGCTTTTTGTCCATATGACCCAGCTCTACTCTTCCCTTTTCTCCATCTCCGGTTCTCCATCTCCGGTTCTATCTCCTCTTGTTCTCCTCCCGTGTCTTTTCCTTTCCTCTACCTCAATTGTCATCAGTTTCCTTCTTCCTCTCGTCCTCCCCCTCCTTGGCCTCTTATCCATTTCCTGCTGTGGCTTAGGGGAGTGCTATTCTGCCTCATTGGCTTCGCCTATCAGCGACTGTTAAAAGGAACCATCTCCCTCCGATTCCATCACATGTCTTTCTCAAACACTTACTCTTTCCCTCTACCCTTTTTCTTTCTGTTATCCTTTCCTCCCTAACTTCCTCTCTCACACCCCAGATCTCCCTATAAGGTTCTTTCCTCACATATTTTCACCTTTCTTTTCACCACCTAACTCCTTCCATTAACTCTCCTATAAAATGTCTTTGCCTGTTCCCTTCCTCCTCAACTCCCCCTCTTTCCCCTCCTATCTTCAGGATGTTACTTTCTCACAGGGCGTGTGTGTGTGTGTGTGTGTGTGTTAAGTAAATCAATGTTAGCAAATGGCTGGGAAAGCATGGCAATCCAGATGCGTTCCTTCCCCTTGACATACTTGGATGTATTCCTCTAAATTTAGAGTCGTTTACTTCAACCCTTTAGTGAAATCAGGTGCTTCAGGCTCTTGGACATGTTAGTTGAAGTGCACTGCTATCCTGATTTCATATCATTATAAGGATGATATAATTACTGTCATAAAATATCTGACTGCTGTCCTTTCAGGAATTACAGCTGACATACTGCATTCATGACTCACAAAACGTCATTCAAAGTTTGACCGTCATGGCAGTGTTTTGTCAGTTGATTTAGATTCCTGTTGGATTAATAGGGTATCAGAATCTTGTGCCAAACAGATTTTAGTACACTGATTTCCATCTTCCTGATTTTTTTTTTATTTGTCTTTTTAAAGTGGGAAACCCATTAAAGTGGTGTTATTACAGACCTGTGTTATTGAACACACAGGTCTATAGGTGGTTACTGTAACCATTGTCTTCGTTATTTGGAGAACTTCCTTTGATTTCATAAGAGCTGGTCCATAAGCATTGTGAAGAGACCATGAGGTCAAGGCAATATACTCTTCCTTCTAGCCTCTATATTGTTGGTCAATGTATTTTAAACTCAACCGTTTGCTTCGTTTCCAAAAAGTATGTGGACACCCCTTCAAATGAATGGATTCGGCTATTTCAGCCACACCCATTGCTGATAGGTGTATAAAATCGAGCACACTGCCATGCAATCTCCATAGACAAACATTGGCAAAAGAATGGCCTGTACTGAAGAGCTCAGTGACTTTCAACGTGGCACCATAGGATGCTCCTTTCCAACAAGTCAGTTCGTCACATTTCTGCCCTGCTAGAGCTGCCCCGGGCAACTGTAAGTGCTGTTATTGTGAAATGGAAACGTCTAGGAGCAATAACGACTCGGCCGCAAAGTGGTAGGCAACAGAAGCTCACAAAATGAGACTGCCAAGTGTTGCAGTGTGTAAAACAAAAAATGGTGGTCCTCGGTTGCAACACTCACTACCAAGTTCCAAACTACCGATAGAAGCAACTTCAGCACAATAACTGTTTGTCGGTAGCTTCGTTAAATGGGTTTTCATGGCGGAGCAGCCGCCAGCAAGCCTAAGATGACAATGCCAGCATTGACTGGCGTGGTGTAAAGCTCGCCTTCATTGGACTCTTGAGTGGTGGAAACACGTTCTTTGGAGTGATTAATCACGCTTCACCCCCTCACAGTCAGACGGACGAATCTGGATTTGGGGGATGCCAGGAGAATGCTTCCTGTTCGAATGCATAGTGTTGACTGTAAAGTTTGGTGGAGGAGGAATAATGGTCTGGTGCTGTTTTATCATGGTTCGTGCTAGGCCCCTTAGTTCCAGTGAAGGGAAATCTTAATGCTACAGCATACAAAGACTTTCTTGACGATTCTGTGCTTACAACTTTGTGGAAGCAGTTTGGGGAAGACCCTTTCCTGTTTCAGCATGACAATGGCCCCCTGCACAAAGTGAGGTCCATACAGAAATGGTTTGTTGAGAATGGTGTGGAAGAGCTTGACTGGCTTGCACAGAGCCCTGACCTCATCCCTATCAAACACCTTTGGGATGAATTGGAACGCAGACTGTGAGCCAGGCCTAATCGCCCAACATCAGTGCCGACCTCACTAATGCTCTTGTGGCTGAATGGAAGCAAGTCCCTGCAGCAATGTTCCAACATCTAGTGGAAAGCCTTCCCAGAAGAGTGGAGGCTGTTATTGCAGCAAAGGGGGGACCAACTCCATTTTAATGCCCATAATTTTGTAATGAGAGGTTCGAGCAGGTGTCCACATACACTACATGGCTACAAAAGTAGCCAGTTAGCTGCTGTTTTCCCCTCAGGTAAATGGGATGTTACTCTTCTGTCATAGCCCTTATTCAAAAGATACATAGTTATTGAGAACTCACTTCAAGGTTTGGTTATGATGTCCTTGACCTGAGACAACCTTGCATTGACTGGAACATGACATCTTAATGTCCATAGTTGTAGAATACAAAACATATTGAAACCCCATTAAACCAGCAGACATGACTTCATCAACACGAAACGACGACGACAACAGCGCCGCAAACGAGAGACAGAAAATTCTATCTTTATATGGTTGTATGTTTTACATAAGTGTACATTGAAGAGCTATGTAATTTGAAATACAGCCCCTGCCACTATGCTGCTGGAGAAGAGAAAACAAAGAAGGTGCTTAAAGTGACGCTCCAAAGATTTTGTTTAATTTCACCTAGGATTGCCACGGTACCAGTATCGCGATACTACCATACCTGATTTTTTTTTTTTCCATGGCAAAAAGGAAAACACAAAGCAGACTTAAATATTTTGTATGTAACATGGCTTGGAAAGGAAATGTGTGATTCTGGGTGATAGCATCAGGCTGTTTGTCTCCAATGTTAGAACTGTTTTCCCCTAAATTAAGTCTGCTTCATGTTTTGTTTCCTTACCACGGTACCACTGAGTATGGTGATACTGGTATCGTCACAACCCTAATTTCAGTAGTTTTGAAAGTAGTGCTCACGAGCAGAAATGGGTCCCTGAAAATTGTGCACAATTGTTTGCTGTGTTATCCATTTCATATATGTTACGTCCTGCAAAAGGAAGAGAAGGGAAGAAAGAAACCTGAAGATATCGATACAAATTTGTAAGTGCTTAAGATCCTATACCGCATTTTGATGGTCCTCTGTAGCTCAGTTGGTAGAGCCTGGTGCTTGTAATGCCAGGATAGAGGGTTCAATGTCCGGGACCACCCATATGTAAAGATGTATGGAAGTGTGACCTATGTTGCTTTGGATAAAAGCGTCTGCTAAAAGGCATATGTTCGTCTGAATGGCTTTGCTCTTGAGACTCTTTCAGCAAGCCCCTCCACATGAGAAAGGCAGGGATACATGGCTAACACGGGTCTCTCTCTCTCACACTTATTACACATTTTTTTTTGGTTTCAGCCTGAATTCAAAATGGATTATATAGAGTATCAGTCAAAGGTTTGGACACACCTACTCATTAAAGTTTTTATTTTTATTTAGACTATTTTCTACATTGTAAAGACATCAACTATGAAATAACACATGGAATCATGTAGGAAGCAAAAAAGTGTTAAACAAATCAAAATATATTTTGTATTTGAGATTCTTCAAACTAGCCACCCTTTGCCTTGACAGTTTTGCACACTCTTGGCATTCTCTCAACCAGCTTCATGAGGTAGCCAGCCACCTGGAATGCATTTCAATTAACAGGTGTGCCTTAAGTTAATTTATGGAATTTCTTTCCTTAATGCATTTTCGCCAATCAGTTGTGACGAGGTAGGGGTGGAATACAGAAGAAAGCCCTATTTGGTAAAAGACCAAGTCCATATTAGGGCACGAACAGCTCAAATAAGCAAAGAGAAACAGTCCATCATTACTTTAAGACATGGTCAGTCAATCTGGAAATACCATCAAGTGCTATGATGAAGCTGGCTCTCATGAGGACCACTACAGGAAAGGAAAACCCATAGTTACCTCTGCTGCTGAGGATAAGTTCATTAGAGTTACCAGCCTCAAGATTGCAGCCCAAATAAATGTTTTTTTTTACTGAGTTCAAGTATCAGACACATCTCAACATCAACTGTTCAGAGGAGACTGCGTGAAAAAGGCCATGGTTGAATTGCTACAAAGAAACCACTACTAAGGGTCACCAATAAGAAGAGACTTGCTTAGGCCAAAAAACAATGGACATTAGACCGGTGGAAATATGTTCTTTGGTCTGATGAGTCCAAATTTGATTCCAACTGCCGTGAGACGCAGAGTAGGTGAACAGATCTCCGTATGTGTGGTTCCCACCGTGAAACATGGAAGAGGAGGTGTGGGGGGGCTTTGCTGGTGACACTGTTTGTGATTTATTTAGAATTCAAAGCACACTTAACCAGCAAGGCTACCCACAATAATAGTCCCACAATTTTTTTCCCCCACCAGAACAATGTCCCAAAAGACCTCCAGGCTGTGTAAAGGCTATTTGACCAATAAGGAGAGTGATGGAGTGCTCCATCAGATGACCTGGTCACCACAATCACCTGACCTCAACTCATTTAAGATGGTTTGGAATGAGTTGGACCGCAGAGTGAAAGAAAAAGCAGCCAACAAGTGCTCAGCACGTGAGGGAACCTCCTTCAAGACAGTTGGAAAAGATTTCCAGGTGAAGCTAGTATAGAGAATGCCAAGAGCTTGCAAAGCTGTCATCAAATAAAATGTTTTGTCACATGTGCCAAATACAACGGGTATGTATAGATAGATCTTACAGTAAAATGCTTACTTACAAGCCCTTAGCCAACAATGCAGTTTTAAGAAAATCCCTAAAAAAAAGTAAGCAATAAGAATAACAAATAATAAGAGCAGCATTAAATGATAATAGCGGAGCTATATACTGGGGGTACCGGTACATAGTCAAGTTTAGAAGCTTCTTTGACCTAGACTTTGTTCTCCGGGTACCGCTTGTTGTGCGGTAGCAAAGAGAACAGTCGATGACAAGGATGGCTGAAGTCTTTGACAATTATTAGGGCCTTCATCGCACACTGCCTGGTATAGAGGTCCTGGATGGCAGGATGTTTGGCCCATGTGATGTACTGGGCCAAACACACTATCCCTTGTAGTGCTTTGCGGTCGGAGACAGAGCAGTTACCATACCAGGCAGTGATGCAACCCGTCAGGATGCTCTTGATGATGCGGCTGTAAAACCTTTTGAGGACCTGAGAACCCATGCTTAATCTTTTCAGTCTACTGAGGGGGAATATGTTTTGTCGTGCCCTCTCAACGTCTGGCTTGGTGTGCGTGGACCATGTTAGTTTGTTGGTGATGTGGACGCCAAGGAATTTGAAGCTCTGTCTGCTCCACTACTGCCCCGTCGATGAGAATGGGGCGTGCTCGGTCCTCCTTTTCCTGTAGTCCACAATCTTCTCCTTTGTCTTCATTACGTTGAGGGAGAGGTTGTTGTCCTTGCACCACATGGTCAGTTCTCTGAACTCCCTATAGGCTGTCTCATCTTTGTCAGTGATCAGGCCTACCGCTGTTGTCATCGGCAAACTTAATGATGGTGTCATGCCTGACCGTGCAATCATGAGTGAATAAGGGAGTACAGGATGGGACTGAGCACGCAACCATGAGGCCCCTGTGTTGAGGATCAGTGTGGCAGATGTGTTACCTACCCTTACTACCTGGGGGCGGCCCGTCAGGATGTCCAGGATCCAGTTGCAGAGGCAGGTGTTTAGTCCCAGGTTCCTTAGCTTAATGATGAGCTTTGGGGGCACTATGGTGTTGAACGCTGAGCTGTAGTCAATGAATAGCATTCACACACAGGTGTTCCTTTTGTCTATGTGGGGATTGCAGTAGAGATTGCATCTATTGATCTGTTGATGTGGTATGCAAATTGGAGTGGGTCTAGGGTTTCTGGGATAATGGTTTTGCAATGAGCCATGACCAGCCTTTCAAAGCATTTCATTGCTACGGGTCGGTAGTCATTTTAGGCGGGTTACCTTCGTGTTCTTGGGCACAGGGATTATGGTGGCCGGCTTGAAAACATGTTGGTAGTACAGACTCAGACAGAGAGGTTGAAAATGTGAGTGAAGACACTTGCCAGTTGGTCAGCGCATGCTCGGAGTACACATCCTGGTAATCTGTCTGGCTCAGCTGCCTTGTGAATATTAACCTGTTTGAAGGTTTTACACACATTGGCCGCGGAGAGCGTGATCCCACTGTCGTCCTGAACAGCTGATTCTCTCATGCATGTTTCAGTGTTACTTGCCTCGAAGCGAGCAAAGAAGTTATTTAGCTCGTCTGGTAGGCTCGTGTCACTGGGCAGCTCTCGGCTGTGCTTCCCCTTTTAGTCTAATAGTTTGCAAGCCCTGCCACATCCGAGCGTCGGAGCCAGGGTAGTACAATTCGATCTTAGTCCTGTATTGAAGCTTTGCCTGTTTGATGGTTCATCGGAGGGTAGAGCGGGATTTCTTATAAGCTTCCGGGTTAGCGTCCCACTCCTTGAAAGCAGCAGCTCTACCCCTTAGCTCAGTCCGAATGTTGCTTGTAATCCATGGATTCTGGTTGTGGTTTGTACATAGTCACTATGGGGATGACGTCCTCAATGCACTTATTGATGAAGCCGTTGAATAGTACAACGTAGGCAAAGGGTGGCTACTTTGAAGAATCTCAACACTTTTTTGGTTACTACATGATTCCATATGTGTTATTTCCTGCGTGGGTGTGTCAAAGTTTGACTGGTACTGTATATATATTCTTTCACCCATCTACACACAATACCCCATAATGCAAAGTGATAACATGTTAGACTTTACCGGAAATTCTAAGAGCTTTGCACACCTGGATTGTACAATATTTGCACAAATCTTCCAGCTCTGTCAAGTTGGTTGTCGATCATTGCTAGACAGTCATTTGCAAGTCTTGCCATAGATTTTCAAGATGGTTCAATGTCTTGGAAAGCAACTCCAGTGTATATTTGGTGTAATGTTTTAGGTTATTGTCATGGATGCTGTAGCTTTGTAGTGACCGGATGTATTGATACTCCATCCAAAGTGTAATTAATAACTTTCAACATGTTCAAAGGGATATTCAATGACCTACAGTGGTTCCTCCTTTAAAAGTTGCAAGCTTGCACTGCCGGACTTTGAGGTACTCAGCGTCACTGTTTCATTGCTCCAGACTACCACAAGGGGGAGTTGGAGCACTCGTTATGCATTTGGGTCCCAAGGTTTTTATATGACCAGTCATATCGTGTGGTTCCAATGACGAATTTTGACGCGAGCTACACTTGCGTTCTTCAACAAGGATGGCTGTCAAAACATTACGGTGGAACCAAATGTAAGTTATAACATAACAAGTCAAGCAAAAACTGTACAGGAATATGACTGAGGAATAAAACTAAGGAATATGTTAGTTAATGTAGAGACAAACGTTTGTGCATTTTTTGTTGTTGTCAAAGTTCACTTACGAAACTTGCTAAATAGCGATTTATCTGACTAGCTAACATTAGCCAGCTAGCTAGTGTTAAACAGGAATTACAAATTCATTCTCCTAATGTTTTAGGGACTCCTGAGGAAACCAGCAAACCAGGCTGTCTTGTGAAACAGTGGATGTAAAGAATCTAGCTAGCTAAAGCATTTACTTCAAATTGAATGGTCCTTCTGTAGCTCAGTTGGTAGAGCATGGCGCTTGTAACGCCAGGGTAGTGGGTTCGATCCCCGGGACCACCCATACGTAGAATGTATGCACACATGACTGTAAGTCGCTTTGGATAAAAGCGTCTGCTAAATGGCATATATTATCTTTATTATCTAAACTTGCCTTGCAATGCAGCTGAAGTAACATAGCTAGCTAACTATTTACTTGCTTATTGTGTAGTGTAGGATAACAAATAACTATGCCTATGGATGTGTAGCTAGCTACAGTGTGTAGCCGATCTGTGTATGGACCCTAAAACGTTACGTTCTGAAATAATATTCATACCAATCTATGAACCTCCCCTATCATAGTGGTTGCATCAACTTCAAGTCTGAATGGCATTAATGAAGCCTATGGATAGAGTAGAATATAATGACTTTATTGTGCCAATTATGCAAGTCCTATATACACATGCACTGTAGTTATTACCACGCATGAGATACAATATGGGTATCCTGTACATTGAATATATTCACTGATCATGTCCTCTTCCTTGGCAAATCAAGGTGTGGTTCAGGTATGAATCTCTGAGATATGACTGAAAAATAATATCAAACTCCATTATTTGAATGATGCTGTGTCTGCATGTATGTATTACAATTATACACTTCAACAGTGTTTACTGCTCCCGGGACATCAATGATTATACTTTGTAACTACGCAATGGACTATAAACATGATTGATTTGTAATTCATATATACAGAAAAAAACTATGCATATCTAACTCCCTTCAGCTGCATTAATCTGAGGACACAGGATAGTATTTAGATGTAATACTTCATTTCAACCAGTGGAGAATGTGAAACGCTTTATTAAAAGAAGTCCATTATTCAGATGTTATAAATGCATAATAATTATGATAATTGTAATATTATAAATACAATTTCAATCTGTACTTCAATGCACATACAGTCGTGGCCAAAAGTTAAGAATGACCCAAATATTAATTTTCAGTCTGCTGCCTCAGTTTGTATGATAGAAATTTGCATACACTCCAGAATGTTATGAAGAATGATCAGATTAATTGCAAAGTCCCTCTTTGCTATGCAAATGAACTGAATCCCCCCCCAAAAATGTCCACTGCATTTCAGCCCTGCCACAAAAGGACCAGCTGACATGTCAGTGATTCTCTCGTTAACACAGGTGTAAGTGTTGATGAGGACAAGGTTGGAGATCACTCGGTCATGCTGATTGCTTGCTCAGGAATGGCAGCAGGCAGGTGTGAGTGCATCTGCACGCACAGTGAGGCAAAGACTTTTGGAGGATGGCCTGGTGTCAAGAAGGGCAGCAAAGAAGCCACTTCTCTCCAGGAAAAACATCAGGGACAGACTGATATTCTGCAAAAGGTACAGGGATTGGACTGCTGAGGACTGGGGTAAAGTCATTTTCTCTGAATCCCCTTTCCGATTTAATAGGGGCATCTGGAAAAAAGCTTGTCTGGAAAAGACAAGGTGAGTGCTACTATCAGCCCTTTGTCATGCCAACAGTGAAGCATCCTGAGACCATTCATGTGTGGGGCTGCTTCTCAGCCAAGGGAGTGGGCTCACTCACAATTTTGCCTAAGAACACAGCCATGAATAAAGAATGGTACCAACACATCCTCCGAGAGCAACTTCTCCCAACCATCCAGGAACAGTTTGGTGACGAACAATGCCTTTTCCGGCATGATGGAGCACCTTGCCATAAGGCAAAAGCAATAACTAAGTGGCTTGGGGAACAAAACATCAATATGTTGGGTCCATGGCCATGAAACTACCCAGACCGTAATCCCATTGAGAACTTGTGGTCAATCCTCAAGAGGCGGGTGGACAAAGAAAAACCCACAAACTCTAAGCAAGAATGGGCTGCCATCAGTCAGGATGTGACCCAGAAGTTAATTGAAAAAGGGCCAACACCGCAAATATTGACTCTTTGCATCAAGTTCATGTAATTGTCAATAACAGGCTTTGACACCTATGAAATGCTTGTAATTTTACTTCAGTATTCCATAGTAACATCTGATAAAATATCTAAAGACACTGAAGCAGCAAACTTTGAAAATTAATATTTCTGTCATTCTCAACTTTTGGCCACGACTGTATGGTGTGCATTATAAAATGTGGAAGAAAGAGGTGTAGAAGACAGGGGAAAGAATAGTGGCAGACGGCATATGATTCATGAATTAGTGCTACCCTGAAATTCTCAGAGTTCGTCACAATTGCGGTGTCTCCTAACCTTCGGCCAAAAGCTGGTTATCTTAAGAACTGGTGAGGTGGTGATGGGACTGGCTTCCTCTCTCACATCAAAACATACCTGCAGTCGAGTGACAAATGGATAGAGAGAGAGCATGATTAAGCCTTGTTTTTTAAATTCTAACTCGGTCAGTCATCTTACATCAGGAGTTGAAATGCAAAACTGACCTTGGATCATTAACTCTGGGACTACTACGTCTGTCTGTTTCAATATATAGCATCTCTTTAATAATACTTCCTGTTGACCCGACCAAGTGACATCTCACCTATGATCATGCTGTGGCAGCCATTTCAGATGTGGAAGGGGTTCACCAAAACAACTGATGTAACCTAGAGGATTTAGAGAGAAGGGAGAGCGGGATGAAGTGAAGAAGAGACTCTGTGTGTGTGTGTGTGTGTGTGTGGTCTCACCTGGTGTCCACACGAAGTGGCTCCAGAGTACTTTATTACATTTACATTTAAGTCATTTAGCAGACGCTCTTATCCAGAGCGACTTACAAATTGGTGCATTCACCTTAAAGGTTTATGCTGAAAAACAGACACATGAAGACAAACAATAGAAGATCATGTCAATAGAAGATACGGTATGTGACGCAGACACCTATCGGAGTGTACCTGAAGAATTGTAAATATAAAGGGCTATGTGTCTCACCACTTGGTTATTGCAAGGCTAACCCCCAGGGTTATTACAAGGCTAACCCCCAGGGAAATCAAATCAGCAACAGATAGTCCAGTGAAAAATGGCTGTGTTTATGTGGTGTAAAATCTGAAAATTAGCAGCTGATATCTTTTTTTTTATTTTTTAACTAATGCAAGTGAGGCAGGTTCCATGTACAACAAGACAGGCAGAGATGGAGAAAAAGAACACAGAACCTTTAATTACCTCTGGTTATGGAAACTTTTGCCAGCAATACAGCTTCCATGGCATGTTCCTCGGACAGTGAACATCTGGCAATATCTACATTTTCGACCCCTTGGTCAGCTTGCTCTCTGAACGTAAAGGAAACAGCTTATTTTTTATAGATATGAAAACAACTGCGATGCCATCTTCGTAGGTGTCCGCTTTGACTTCCTTTGTGTCTGAAAAATGCTCCTTTCAGAACAACTATTTTTGATTGAAAATAAAGGTTTTTCTCTCGACAAATGTACCTCCATAGCATATAACAATTTGCCTGTGAATAACCACACCTTCATACAAACATGCTACTGTATGCAGAATTCTTGACGCACAACCGAAGTTTCTGCCATATCCTGCCAACACGCTCACAAGCGGGCCACTCGGGAGTAGAATGATGTGTGGAAGAGGGAAAGGAATGCGATGGGAACATCAATTTGTTTCAAGTTGGGGAGGAGGGCTAATAGCTGAACAATGCTGCTTAGAATTCCATTAAAAATGTATCTTTTTATTTTACCACTACAATCTGTTCCTCGGACGAAACTGGAAAAAAACAACTTGTGTAGAAAGTAAACATCCGCACCTCGATGGTGTCAACTGTGCTTATGTCTGCGTAATGAAAAAGTAGGGAAAAAAATAAACTTCGGACTATTTCTGGTCTAGCGATCGATGACAAACGAGCTCGCTGCCCAGACTTACATAATTACAAATAGGAGATTCTCCTGATTTTTAAAATGGTATCCGTGTAACAGTTTTGCTTTCGTCCCTCTCCTCGCCCCTACCTGGGCCCGAACCAGGGACCCTCTGCACACATGGACAACAGCCTCCGTCGAAGCATCGTTACCCATCGCGCAACAAAAGCCTACTTTCTACACGGGATTTCAGAGCACTCAGTGTACCAGAGCGCAGAAAAAATACTTTACGAGCGCTCAACACCCGTTGAATATGGCCTGTGTCAGTAAACGTCGGGAAAAAAGCGTAATTTAAATTGTTTCCAGCAGGACATTTACAGTCACCAACGCTCTGGTTAACACTAAAACTGCCTTACTTACCAGCTCTGCTAGGGTGAGAAATGGTTAGTTCTCATTTGTGTCTGGAAGTAGCTAGCCAACATTAGCTTGGGTGCTTGACTGCCGTTGCAAGGTCAAAACGCTCAAATCAACCCTACTCCTCAGCCCGAACGTCCAGTGTGCTCTCCAAGAGCAAAACGGTCTGAATTTACAAACTGACAATTTCTCTGAATGGAAACACCATACTATTAAGCCAAATTTTCTCAAATCAATCCCATGTACTATGTTATTACAAAAAAGGTTTTAATACCAATAGGGTGTACTATCAAATGTTTCTCAAATATGCCCTCTGGTGGTCAAACTAGCGATAACTTGCATTAACAGAAGAAATGGCTAAGAATGGAAATACGTGCCACAGAATGCTGCAGCAGCACGCAGGGTGTCCCGCAGTATGACGCAACTTTTAAAGGAGAAACCACTACCAATAGGCGCCCTTCTTTTGTCAGGCTTTGGAAAACATTTGTAGAACCTTAAACTGTATGTGTGGTACAGAGATGAGGTAGGTAGTCATTCAAAAACACGGTAAACACTTACTGCACACAGACTGAGTCTATGTAAATGATTGTGACTTGTTAAGCACATATTTACTCCTTAACTTATTTAGGCTTGCCCATATCATAGGGGTTGAATACCTATTGACTCAAGACATTTCAGCATTTTATTTAATCTGTAAAATGTTCAAAACATTAATTCCACGTTGACATTATGGGATATTGTGTGTAGGCCCATTTTAAATTCAGCTGTAACACAATAAAATGTGGAAAAAGTCCAGGGGTTTGAATACTTTCTGAAAGCACTGTAACTCTCAGATCAGCTGTTTGCTCAGAGTTTGGGGGAGGTTCACACATGTGTGTGTTAGCCTTCAAGTCTAGATAGATTATCTAGTATTCAAAGTGCATTGGAATACTGAACTTCATGAATGTATTTATTATTATTATATTATAATGTATTTGAATGATGCCTAACAATGTGAATGTCAATACTTGTTCTATTTAGAATGGATTCTGAAATAGCTAAAGGCGCATTAGGCCTAAGTGTGTTTTCAAAAGCAGATTGTCAGTTAGTCTTAGTAGTTTGTTTTGCAAAGCAGGCGGAGGGTGTATTTAACTATAGGGTGTGTTCTTTCCTAAGGCCACAGGTGTCATCTTTCTGGCAGGATTTTGTATCTTGTTCACCAGGATTTACTACATCTTGAATGCTTGTTTTCCTTCATACAGCATCTCCCCTATCTGGTGGCAGTCTGTCAGACTGTCAGTGTTATTTCCCTGCTGAAAGGGAAAATCCTTGGTGTGGATTGACTGATTTCAGGGATTGGAACTGTCTGACTTGAGTGCTTCCAACACAAGGCTACTGCAGATTGTCTGGTATGATTATTGTATGTAGGAGATTGTGTGTGCTTGTGCAGTGTAATACCTAAAGACATACCGAAAGCAGAAGTTGGGGGATTTGCAGCGCTTGAAGGCTCTTTTGTATCAATGTAGTATTACATCTGTGCGCCTACACAGTGTGTGTCACTAAGCGAGAGAATGTCTACTGTAGTTCTCACCTGTATGATTGTTCACATATGGAGAAAATATGCATTACTCCCAATAAGCAGCGGTTAGCTCTCTGGTCTAGAGAAGCCGATACTTGTCATGCGGTGGAACTGATGTTGCCATGACGATGCCGGGAGACGTCACGCTCTAAATGTGGTGCAGTCAACACGCTGTCACCAAGAGAGGGGTGGAGAAGAGTGTGTGTGCGTGTGTGTGTGTGAGAGAGAGTTAGGCAACCTGCTTGAATATTGTTCCATTTTGAGACATTCAGTTACATGGCATTGTTTAAGTATTCCGGATGTAATGTTAATGGAGACTAACATGGCTGCCATAGAAAGTTGAAGTGTCATGCAAAATGCATAATAATGCAGAAAACACATTTATTACTTTTTCGGACAGCAATATGGCAGCCACTCCGGTTGAGAATGCTCAGAAAACTGTTGTGACGTAGGTGCAATCCATGAATATAGATAGATATCAATAAAAAGGTACAGAGCAATTGTTTTGCCTGGTTCTGGGGTCTCCTTGGTCTCCTTCCTCCTTGTCCCCCAACTCCGCTAAAACCATTGGGAACCATGTCCCGTTTTCAAGGCACAGCTTGGAATATTCCAGAAAATTATGTCATGGCTTTAGAAGCTTCTCAAATCAAATCAAAGTTTGTGTCACGTGCACCGAAATACAACGTGTAAACCTTACAGTGAAATGCTTACTTATAGGCTCTAACAAATGGTGCCAAAAAAAGGTTGTGTGTAGGTAAGTAAAGAAATAAAACAACAGTAGAAAGACATTTGAAAAAAGAGTAGCAAGGCTATATACAGACACTGGTTAGTCAGGCTTATTGAGGTAGTATGTACATGTAGGTATCGTTAAAGTGACTGTGCATATATGATGAACAGAGAATAGCAGAAGCATAAAAAGAGGGGTTTGCCAGGTGGTGGGACACAATGCAGATACCCCGGTTAGCCAATGTCCGGGAGCACTGGTTGGTCGACCCAATTGAGGTAGTATATACATGAATGTATAGTTAAAGTGACTATGCATATAAGATAAACCGAGAGTAGCAGCAGCGTAAAAGAGGGGTTGGGGGGGGCACACAATGCAAATATTCCGGGTAACCATTGGTTACCTGTTCGGGAGTCTTATGGCTTGGTGGTAAAAACTGTTGAGAAGCCTTTTTGTCCTAGACTTGGCACTCTGGTACCGCTTGCCATGCAGTAGTAGAGAGAACAGTCTATGACTGGGGTGGCTGGGGTCTTTGAAAGGGCCTTCCTCTGACACCACCTGGTGTAGAGGTCCTGGATGGCAGGCAGCTTTACCCCAGTGATGTACTTGGCCATACGCACTACCCTATACGCACAATTGCCGTACCAAGCAGTGATGCAACCAGTCAGGATGCTCTCGATGTTGCAGCTGTAGAACCTTTTGAGGATCTCAGGACCCATGCCGAGTCTTTTTAGTTTCCTGAGGGGGAATAGGCTTTGTCGTGCGCTCTTCACGACTGTCATGGACCAATCTAGTTTGTTTGTTGTGGACACCAAGGAATTTTAAGCGCTCAACCTGCTCCACTACAGCCCCGTCGATGAGAATGGGGATGTGCTCCTTTTCCTGTAGTCCACAATCATCTCCTTAGTCTTGGTTACATTGAGGGATAGGTTTTTATTCTGTCAACACCCGGCCAGGTCTCTGACCTCCCTATAGGCTGTCTCGTCATTGTTGGTGATCAGGCCTTCCACTGTTGTGTCGTCAGCTAACTTAACCTTTTGCGTGTAGAGGGCAGTATTTTTGTTTTTGGCTAAAAAAACATACCCATTTGAAACGGCCTATTTCTCAGCCCCAGAAACTAGAATATGCATATAATTGTCAGATTAGGATATAATACTCTAAAGTTTCCAAAACTGTAAAAATATTGTCTGTGAGTATAACAGAACTGATATTGCAGGCGAAAGCCTGAGGAAAATCCAATCAGGAAGTGCCTCTTATTTTTGAAACCTCTCTGTTCCTATGCATGCCTATCCTGCATTTAAAGGGATATCAACCAGATTCATTTTTATATGGCTTCCCTAAGGTGTCAACAGTCTTTAGACATAGTTTCAGGCTTTTATTTAGGAAAATAAGCGTGAAGGATCACATTGTGTGAGTGGATAGGTGGGGGCTCTGAGTGAGTTTTGCGCAACTGAGTAAAGCGGCCATTGTTTCTCCCACTGTTATTAAAAAAGCTACACACACTGATAAATTATTGAATATATATTTTAAAAACAACTTGAGGATTGATTATAAAAAACGTATGACATGTTTCTGTGGACATTGGATATTATTTGGAATATACATCTGCGTTATCGTGACCGCTCTTTCCTGTGGATTTCTGAACATACCGTGACAAACAAACTGAGGTATTTTGGTTCCATAAAGATTATTTTTATACCAAAAGGAACATTTTGTTGTGTAACTGGGAGTCTCGTGAGTGAAAACATCCGAAGATCATCTGCCCTGTGGGTTGTTTGGAGAATATCGTGTGAGTCCTGCTTGCTGCTGCTGCTGCTGTTGTTGTTGAAGACATCTTTGTCTAATCCGAGGTGAGTGATCGCTGTCCTGATGTCCAGAAGCTCTTTTCTGCCATAAGATACGGTTGCAGAAGCATTATGTACAAAATACTTTATACTTTAATAACTATCGCGAAACCCCCCACATAATAGCACAATTGGTTAGGAGACCATAAAACAGTTTCCTAGGCTAATTGACATCATTTGAGTCAATTGGAGGTGTACCTGTGGATGTATTTCAAGGCCTACCTTCAAACTCAGTACCTCTTTGCTTGACATAATGGGAAAATTAAAAGAAATCAGCCAAGAACTCAGACAAAAAATTGTAGACCTCCACAAGTCTGGTTCATCCTTGGGAGCAATTTCCAAATGCCTGAAGGTACCACGTTCATCTGTACAAACAATAGTATGCAAGTATAAACCTCATGGGACCACGCAGCCGTCATACCGCTCAGGAAGGAGATACGTTCTGTCTCCTAGAGATGAATGTACTTTGGTGTGAAAAGTGTAAATCAATCCCAGAACAACAGCAAAGGACATTGTGAAGATGCTGGATGAAACAGGTACAAAAGTATCAATATCCACAGTAAAATGAGTCTTCTATCGACATAACATGAAAGGCCGCTCAGCAAGGAAGAAGCCACTGCCCCTAAACTGCCATACAAAAGCCAGACTATGGTTTGCAACTGCACATGGGGACAAAGATTGTACTTTTTGGAGAAATGTCCTCTGGTCTGATGAAACAAAAATAGAACTGTTTGGCCTTAATGACCTTCGTAATGTTTAGCGGAAAAAGGGGAAGGCTTGCAAGCCGAAGAACATCATCCCAACCTTGAAGCACAAGGGTGGCAGCATCATGTTGTGGGGGTGCTCTGCGGCAGGAGGGACTAGTGCACATCACAAAATAGATGGCATCATGGGGAGGGGAAATTATGTGGGTTATATTGATGCCACATCTCAAGACATCAGTCAGGAAGTTAAAGCTTGGTCACAAATGGGTCTTCCAAATGGACAATGACCCCAAGCATACTTCCTAAGTTGTGGCAAAATGGCTTTAAGGACAACAAAGTCAAGGTATTGGAGTGTCCATCACAAAGCCCTGACCTCAATCCTATAAAAAATGTGGGCAGAACTGAAAAAGTGTGTGCAAGCAAGGAGGCCGACAAACTTGACTCAGTTACACCAGCTCTGACAGGAGGAATGGGACAAAATTCACCCAATTTATTGTGGGAAGGTTGTGGAAGGCTACCCAAAATGTTTGACCCAAGTTAAACAAATTAAAGGCAATGCTACCAAATACTAATTGAGTGTATGTAAACTTCACTCACCCAATAATAGCTGAAATAAATAGTTCTCTACTATGATTCTGTCATTTCACATTCTTAAAGTTGTGATCCTAACTGACCTAAAATGGGGACGTTTTACTAGGATTAAATGTAAATTTACTAGGATCCAACTGTAAATGGCTTACTCACATCGGCCACGGAGAATGAGAGCTCACAGTCCTTGGGAGCAGGCCGCGTTGGTGGCACAGTGTTATCCTCAGTGGGCAAAGAAGGTATTTAGCTTGTCCGGGAGCAAGACGCCGGTGTCCGCCACGTGGCTGTTTTTCCCTTTGTAATCCATGATTGTCTGGAGTCCCTGCCCCATACATCTCGTCTCTGAGCCATTGAATTGCGACTCCACTTTTTCTGTACTGCCGTTTTCTGTACTGCCTTACGGAAGTAATGGTTTTAGCGGAGCTGGGGATTTCCTTGCCCCCAGCAGCCAAATCAAACTCTCTGCACCATATTGTGACATTTTCTCATTTTCTTAGAGCGCCAATCTTGTTAGTGGGATAGATTTGAAAACATCTGTTGAAATTGCAGAGCGCCACATTCAAACTACAGAAATATCAATATTCAACATTCACGAAAATATAAGTGTAATACATCAAAATAAAGCTTAACTTCTTGTTAATCCAGCCACTGTCACATTACAGAAAGGCTTTATGGGGAAAGCACACCATGTGATTATCTGAGGACAGCGCCCCGCATACAAACACATGAAAATCATTTTTCAACCGTGCAGGAGCGACACAAAAGTCACAAATAGCGATATTATAAATGCCTTACCTTTTGAAGATCTTCTTTTTGCAATCCCAAATGTCTGTGACACAATGATTTGTCATTTTGTTGGATTAATTCCTTCTTTATATCCCCAAAATGTCAATTTCTTTGGCACGTTTGATTCAGAAATACACCGGTTCCAACTCGCCCAACATGACTACAAAGTGTCTAATAAGTTACCTGTAAACTTGGTCCAAACATTTCACACAACGTTCCTAATCCAACCTCTGGTGTCCTAAAATGTAAATAATCTATCAAATTTAAGACTGGATAAACAGATTCCAATAGCAAAGAAAATTAACACGCGCACCAATATACTAGAGACCTTAAGAGTGACACGTGCAAAGATCAGCACTACTTCTTAATTTCTCAAAAGAAAAACATCGAACAACTTCTAAAGACTGACATCTAGTGAAAGCCATAGAAACTGCAATCTGGGTGCTAATAAATCAGGATTCCCATGGAAAAGTATTGGAAAACACAATGACCTCAATTGTTTTCCGTTGGATGGGTGTGCTCTGGGTTTCGCCTGCCAAATAAGTTCTGTTATACTCAGACATTATTTAATCAGTTTTAGAAACTTTAGTTTTTTTCCTATCCAATACTACCATGCATATTCATATTCTAGCTTCTGTGATTGAGTAACAGGCAGTTTACTTTGGGCATGCTTTTAATTCGGATGTGAAAATACTGCCCCCTATTTTAAACAAGTTTCCCCAGCCAATGTGTTTACATGCGCAATGGAAGAAAGACTTATCTGACACGGAGTTCCATGAAGAAAGTGTTCACACTAAAATGTAACCCATTGCAGCATTGCTTGGGTGTGTGTTTGACAGTGTTAGTATATCACGGTCTTCCACTAGGATAGAGGCAAACTGTCACCTCTGGTCCTCAAAATTTCCATAAATAGCTTTGTATGTGTGTGTGCGCACTTGGTTGCATCTGTTCTCACCCGAGGGTGTGTCTCAGATCACAATAGAACAGTCACCCTTGGTGCTCCTCTTAAATTATTTCAATAGCTCTGACCGATGCAGAGCAGGCAACACACAATTAGTCAATTAGTCCTGACTGTAGCGGAGCAGGTCCACCCACCATGCCCTGCTGTGCTCTGGGAGACTAATGAAGAGGAAGTGGAGAGAGGAAACCCAAGAAGGGAGGGCAGAGTGCACACCGGTATTTGGCAAACACTGAACGACCTGAATACCTTTTTTCATACTACAGATGTGTGTGTACAGACTGAAGGTAAAGCAGAGTAGAGATTGTTTTCCCAGGGAGGGAGCGGTTTCCTGCCTTTCTGTCTGCTTTGTCTGACACAAGCAGGTTTGTCCCAGAACAGATCCTTACTGCATATCAACAACGCTTAATCCTCCTCCTTTACATAAACCTATCTATATCTTGTACCATATCTATACAGTGCATTTGGAAAGTATTAAAACCTCTTATTTTTCCACATTTTGTTACATTGCAGCCTTATTCTAAAATGGATTACATAATTTCCCCCCCTCATCAATTTACACACAATACCCCATAATGACACAGCAAAAATAACTGAAATATCATATTTACATAAGTATTCAGACCTTTTACTCAGTACTTTGTTGAAACAACTTTGGCAGTGAATTACAGCCTCGAGTCTTCTTGGGTATGACGCTACAAGCTTAGATGGCCACCACCATGCTTCACCTAAGGGAGGGTGACAGGTTTCCTCCAGACGTGACACTTCGCATTCAGGATAAAGAGTTCAATCTTGTTTTAATCAAACAAGAGCATCTAGTGTTTCGTCGTTTGAGGTGCCTTTTGGAAAACTCCAAGTGGGCTGTCGTGCCTTTTTACTGAGGAGTGGCTTCCGTCTGGGAGCTCTACCATAACATAAAGGCCTGATTGGTGGAGTGCTGCGAGATGGTTGTCCTTTTGGAAGGTTCTCCCACCTTATAGACAAGTGTGTGCCTTTCCAATCAATTGAATTTACCACCGGTGAACTCCAATCAATGAAGTTGTAGAAGCATCTTTAAGGATGATAAAAGGAAACAGGATGCAACTGAGCTTAATTTAAATTCTCATAGCAACTTATGTAAATAAGGTAATTCTGTTTTTATTTGTTAATACATTTGAAATTTTTATTTTTGCTTAGTCATATGGTGTTGTGGGTAGAGTGAGGTGGGGAAAAAACAATTTAATACATTTTAGAATACGGCTATAATATAACAATGTGGAATAACTCAAGAAGTCTGAATGCTTTCCAAATGCACTCTTCTGCTGTCCCCTCTTGAGAAAATCGAGAGAATGTGGGTATAGTGATGGAGAGGGAGGGATTGAGTAATGGTGAACTGGAGAGGCGTGAGAAACATGAGTGCAGAGGTAAAGGCTACTAGGGGGTTTGTAGGGGATTTGCAGAATGAAGAATTTGAGAGAAATGGGAAAAAAAAAACATTTTGTTGCGCTAGACATGTGTTAGAGCGGGTGAGCTAAGGTATGTATCTTAATATGTGCCAGTTTGCTACAGTATAAAAATAATCCTGCAGGAAAATTCTCAGCAACAAATGAAGATCCTGTGTGAGAAAAATAGATGGATATGTGAAAACATCTATACATTAATTTGTACACTGAAATGTACAACAGACTGAGATGGAGCGAGGCTGTAGCTAGGTTTCCATTCAATTGGCGACAGATTTTCATGCAAATATTCTAAAATCCGCATAAAGAAAATGTGCATTTTCCCGCCAGAGTTCTGTTTCCACCAAACAGACTTGTTGCAGATGTATTTCCATCACATTTTTTACTCTCCCGATCATTTTGTCACAACTGTTGTGTTAAATAGCAAATGTGCCTACTCCAAATGTGTTCTAGCCAACAATAGCTCCAGATACAGTGCGGGTAGGCTAGTCTACATGATGAGATTATTATGGATATTTTTATTTGGAAACGTCAGTCAAGCATGGATCATCATGCCACCAGAATAAGACCCTCAATATTTATTGGAAAGGAGCATGAAGCTCATCACAGTGTACTTTCACCACCCTGTCAAGTCCTTCATAACTTATTTAATCTATAGCTTAACAAACCGCATGGTTTCCTGAGTTGTAGTGGGAGGACCACACACCATATCATCGCGTGACTCCAAGTTTACTCTGATATGATGGTTATTAAATCAATATGTCGCATAAGTGTTTTCACAGCCATTTCTAACATAATTTGTTCATTTGACATAAAATTAATTATCTGTCTGCATTTATAAAATTATACCGACACGTCCTGTTTCCATCACAGCTGTCTTGTTTTTTTCTATATGGTGAGACTTTACTCATAACTGGATGGAAACGTGGTTAGGGAGAGATGGGAAAGAGGGATGGGACTGAGCCCGCTTGTGGCATTCTCTGATGATATCACACGTGAGCGCACTATTGCCTCTCCTAATGGCTCTCAGAAGGAGCGTGCAGCGGTAGATGACACTACTCTACAGCCTACGTCACGCTGTTTATGGAAAGAAGCATAAAACCCAGAATACCAGCAGTGGTGTTATATATGTCTGAATCTGGCAACTGGGGCTGCTAATAGTGTTTAAATGTGTGCCCAAGGTAACACAGTGAAAGGTTGTTATATCTGTTTCTGAAACATTTACCTGGCTATCCAAACTCCTTGCTCTGACCCAAAAATACCACGCCAACGGATGTTGATTTCTTCTCGCACGGAGTCTGGAGCTAAATACCTCCCCGACAATTTCTAGAATGGAAATCCGTTCTAGACCGTATCATTGGTCCCAGAAACCGATGGGTTGGGCCAGAGCCAGAACACACGTGGGTAACGTGGCATTTTGAAAATGGCTTTGATACTGATTGGTTAGAGATGATCCAATCGCTGATTTACTTTTTTTGTTTTGATGTCAAAACAAACGACTTCAAATATTGCGGTCTCATATTGACATACTTTTGTGAAAATATAGTCTACGTGGACACCGCTTCAAATGAGTGGATTCAGCTATTTCAGTCACACCCATTGCTGTTATTGTGAAGTGGAAACACTAAGGAGCAACAACGGCTCAGCCGCGAAGTGGTAGGCAACACGCGTTCACAGAACGGGACTGACGTGTTTCAGCACTCTGGTTTCAACACTCACTGTCAAGTTCCAAACTTCCTCTGGAAACAACGTCAGCCCAAGAACTGTTCGTCGGGAGCTTCATGAAATAGGTTTCCATGACAGAGCAGCCACACTCAAGCCTAAGATTACCATGCGCAATGCCAAGTTTTGGTTGGAGTGGTGTAAAGCTCGCCACCATTGGATTCTGAGCAGTGGAAATGCATTCTCTGGAGTGATTAATCACGCTTCACCATCTGGCCGTCCGACCGGCAAATCTGGGTTTGGCGAATGCTGGGAAAAAGCTACCTGCCCGAATGCATAGTGCCATGTTTGGTGGAGGAGGAATAATGGTCTGGGGCTGTTTTTCATGGTTCGGGCTATACCCCTTAGTTCCAGTGGAGGGAAACATGAATGATACAGCATACAATGACATTGTATACAATTCTGTGCTTACAACTTTGTGGAAACAGTTTCAGGAAGGCTCTTTCATGTTTCAGCATGGCAATGCCCCCGTGCACAAAGCGAGGTTCATGCAGAAATTATTTGTTGGGATCGGTGTGGAAGAACTTGACTGGCCTGCATAGAGCCCTGACCTCAACCTCCTCGAACACCTTTGGGATGAATTAAAACGCTGACTGCGAGCCAGGCTTAATCGCCCAACACTAATGCTCTTGTGGCTTCAATGGAAGCAAGTACCTGCAGAAATTATTATATATTTTTTATTTATTTTACCTTTATTTTACTAGGCAAGTCAGTTAAGAACAAATTCTTATTTTCAATGACGGCCTAGGAACAGTGGGTTAACTGCCTGTTCAGTGGCAGAACGACAGATTTGTACCTTGTCAGCTCAGGGATTTGAACTTGCAACCTTCCGGTTACTAGTCCAACGCTCTAACCACTAGGCTACCCTGCCGCCCCAATGTTCCAACATCTAGTGGAAAGCCTGTTCAGAAGAGTGGAGGCTGTTATTGCAGCAAAGGGGGGACCAACTCCATATTAATGCCCATGATTTTGGAATGAGATGTTCGAGCAGGTGTCCACATACTTTTGGGCATGTAGTGTATGTAGCGAACAATAGAGCAGCGGAATTATTCAGTTTGAGTGGTCAGGCAACTGAAACATGGCTCTGGCAGGTACAGTGGGGCAAAAAAGTGGAGGACAGAGGAGCCTCTTAAAGAAGAAGTTACAGGTCTGTGAGAGACAAAAATCTTGCTTCTTTGTAGGTGACCAAATACTTATTTTCCACCATAATTTGCAAATGAATTAATTAAAAATCCTACAATGTGATTTTTCTGGATTTTTTTTTTCTTCATTTTGTTTGTCATAGTTGAAGTGTACATATGATGAAAATTACAGTCCTCTCATTTTTTTTAAGTGGGAGAACTTGCACAATTGGTGGCTGACTAAATACTTTTTTGTCCCACTATGTAATTTCAGTATGCATCCATGGTAAAACAGGTTGATTGAAGAGCCTTAATGCCCAGGAGATTAGCCTCACTTTGCCACCTACGCACACACAGACACACTGACACGCATACAGTGCATTTGGAAAGTATTCAGACCCCTTAACTTTTTCCACATTTTTGTTACGTTACAGCCTTATTCTAAAATTGATTCAATAGTTGTTTCCCCCCTCATCAATATACACACAGTACCTCATAATGACAAAGCAGAAACAGGTTTGTAGAACAACAACTGAAATATCACATTTTACATAGGTATTCAGACCCTTTACTCAGTACTTTGTTGAAGCACCTTTGGCAGCGATCACAGCCTCGAGTCTTCTTGGGTATGACGCTACAAGCTTGTCATACCTGTATTTGGGGAGTTTCTCCTATTCTTCTCTGCAGATGCTCTCAAGCTCTGTCAGGTTGGTTTGGGAGCGTCGCTGCACAGCTATTTTCAGGTCTTTCCAGAGATGTTAGATTGGGTTCAAATCCGGGCTCTGGTTGGGCAGCTCAAGGACATTTAGAGACTTGTTCCAAAACCACTCCTGCGTTGTCTTTGCTGTGTTGTCCTGTTGGAAGGTGAACCTTTGCCCCCAATCTGAGAACCTGCTCCAGAGCACTCAGGACCTCATCAAGGATCTCTCTGTACCTTGCTCCGTTGCATATACCCTGACTCTGACCACAAGAGAAGTGACACAATTATTTTAACGAAATATGCAGGTTAAAAAATATATACTTCTGTGTTTTGATTTTAAGAAAGGCATTGATGTTTATGATTAGGTACATTTGTGCAGCGATTGTGCTTTTTTGGTGAATGCGATGTTGTTAAATCATCACCCGTTTGGCGAAGTTTAAGTAGGCTGTGATTCGATGATAAATTAACAGGCACCGGATTGATTATATGCAACACAGGACAAGCTAGTTAACCTAGTAATATCATCAATCATGTGTAGTTAACTAGTGATTATGTGAAGATTGATCGTTTTTTTATAAGAAGTTTAATGCTATATAGCAACTTACCTTGGCTCCTTGCAGCCACAAGGTCCTTTTGACTCTGCGCTTGTGTAACAGGTGGTCAGCCTGCTACTCAGTTTCCTCGTGGATTGCGATGTAATCGGCCATAATTGGCGACCAAAAAGGCTGATTACCGATTGTTATGGAAACTTGAAACCGGCCCTAATTAATCGGCCATGCCGATTTTAAATCGGTCGACCTCTACACACTGTACATACATAGACACACTACTTCGTATTTTCAGCATGGAAAGGACGACTGGGCAATTATTCAGTGGCTGGCATTGAGCTGACGCGTGCACACACACACACACACACACACACACACACACACACACGGCTGTCTATTGATCTGCTATTCAGAAGGAATTGCTGGTTTTGCCAACAAGCTCTTAATTGTTCTGATGAGAGAGGAGAGAAATACTTTGTAATTAGAGTGCATTCACACACACCTTAGTGCACACCTCCCACCCCACCTGCCATTCACAATGCATTTCTCACACACTCTCAGTGGAGATGAACACAATGCTGGATAATTCACTCTAGTCCTTGCATTGAATCACCTCATACAAACATTGTTAAATCTAATCTGCAACCCTGTATATCTACCATCTGTGTGTAATGCGTTGAGTGCGTTCATCTATCGTCTTCATCTATCTCCCCATAGTAAATAATAAGCCTTGCCATGAGCGTTCCGAACGGATCATGACTCCTTAACTGTGAAGAGACCTTTTGAAAGGTGATGATGCCTGTTGAGTTTCAGCTCAATTTATGTCTGTACTTATCTGTCTGAGGCTCTGTCCAGGTTTAGACGTCTGTGGCGTGATATGATGTATCTGTTCCGTCAGACCCTTATTTCCTTGCGGAGAGAGGCTGTTTGGTAGAGATACCACTAAAGTCAATGTCAGCACACCTTGCTCCAGGGCTTGGTCACCCTGTGTTAGACTCAAGTTGCATTGCTTCAAACATTTCTAGAGTACTTTTCCAAACATTCACGCTCGCTCACACACACACACATACACACACACACACCAGCTAGTATTTTCAGCACAGAAAGGACCACTGGGCAATGCTTGTGTGACTGTTATTGAGCTAACACACACATATACACACACACAGTTGAAGTCGGAAGATTACATACACTTGGAGTCATTAAAACTCGTTTTTCAACCACTCCACAAATGTCTTGTTAACAAACTATAGTTTTGGCAAGTCGGTTAGGACATCTATTTTGTGCATGACACAAGTAATTTTTCCAACAATTGCTTACAGACATATTATTGCACTTATAATTCTCTGTATCACAATTCCAGTGGGTCAGAAGTTTACATACACTAAGTTGACTGTGCCTTTTTAAATTTCTTGGAATATTCCAGAAAATTGTCATGGCTTTAGAAGCTTCTTATAGGCTAATTGACATAATTTGAGTGTACCTGTGCATGTATTTCAAGGCCTACCTTCAAACTCAGTGCCTCTTTGCTTGACATCATGGGAAAATCAAAAGAAATCAGCCAAGACCTCAGAATAATAATTGTAGACCTCCACAAGTCTGGTTCATCTTTGGAAGCAATTTCCAAACGCCTGAAGGTACCACGTTCATCTGTACAAACAATAGTATGCAAGTTTAAACACTACGGGGCCACGCAGCTGTGATACCGCTCCGGAAGGAGACGCGTTCTGTCTCCTAGAGATGATCGTACTTTGGTGCGAAAAGTGCAAATCAATTCCAGAACAACAGCAATGGGCCTTGTGAAGATGCTGGAGGAAACGGGTACAAAAGTATCTATATCCACATTAAAACAAGTCTTATATAGACATAACCTGAAAGACCGCTCAGCAAGGAAGAAGCCACTGCTCCAAACCTCCATTAAAAGCCAGACTATGGTTTGCAACTGCACATGGGGACAAAGATTGTACTTTTTGGGGAAAATGTCCTCTGGTCTGATGAAATAAAAATAGAACTGTTTGGCCATAATGACCATCATTATGTTTAGGGGATAAAGGGGGAGGCTTGCAAGCCGAAGAACATCATCCCAACCGTGAAGCACGGGGGTGGCATCATGTTGTGGGGTTCTTTGCCACAGGAGCGACTGGTGCACTTCACAAAATAGATGGCATTATGAAGAAGGAATATTATATCGATATATTGAAGCAACATTACATTTACATTTACATTTAAGTCATTTAGCAGACGCTCTTATCCAGAGCGACTTACAAATTGGTGCATTCACCTTATGACATCCAGTGGAACAGCCACTTTACAATAGTGCATCTAAATCTTTTAAGGGGGTGAGAAGGATTACTTTATCCTATCCTAGGTATTCCTTAAAGAGGTGGGGTTTCAGGTGTCTCCGGAAGGTGGTGATTGACTCCGCTGTCCTGGCGTCGTGAGGGAGTTTGTTCCACCATTGGGGGCCAGAGCAGCGAACAGTTTTGACTGGGCTGAGCGGGAACTGTACTTCCTCAGTGGTAGGGAGGCGAGCAGGCCAGAGGTGGATGAACGCAGTGCCCTTGTTTGGGTGTAGGGCCTGATCAGAGCCTGGAGGTACTGAGGTGCCGTTCCCCTCACAGCTCCGTAGGCAAGCACCATGGTCTTGTAGCGGATGCGAGCTTCAACTGGAAGCCAGTGGAGAGAGCGGAGGAGCGGGGTGACGTGAGAGAACTTGGGAAGGTTGAACACCAGACGGGCTGCGGCGTTCTGGATGAGTTGTAGGGGTTTAATGGCACAGGCAGGGAGCCCAGCCAACAGCGAGTTGCAGTAATCCAGACGGGAGATGACAAGTGCCTGGATTAGGACCTGCGCCGCTTCCTGTGTGAGGCAGGGTCGTACTCTGCGGATGTTGTAGAGCATGAACCTACAGGAACGGGCCACCGTCTTGATGTTAGTTGAGAACGACAGGGTGTTGTCCAGGATCACGCCAAGGTTCTTAGCGCTCTGGGAGGAGGACACAATGGAGTTGTCAACCGTGATGGCGAGATCATGGAACGGGCAGTCCTTCCCCGGGAGGAAGAGCAGCTCCGTCTTGCCGAGGTTCAGCTTGAGGTGGTGATCCGTCATCCACACTGATATGTCTGCCAGACATGCAGAGATGCGATTCGCCACCTGGTCATCAGAAGGGGGAAAGGAGAAGATTAATTGTGTGTTGTCTGCATAGCAATGATAGGAGAGACCATGTGAGGTTATGACAGAGCCAAGACATCAGTCAGGAAGTTAAAGCTTGGTCGCAAATGGGTCTTCCAAATGGACAATGACCCCAAGCATACTTCCAAAGTTGTGGCAAAATGGCTTAAGGACAACAATATCAAAGTATTGGAGTGGCCATCACAAAGCCCTGACCTCCATCTTATAGACAATTTGTGGGTAGAACTAAAGTGTGTGCAAGCAAGGAGGCCTAAAAACCTGACTCGGTTACACCAGTTCTGTCAGGAGGAATGGGCCAAAATTCACCCAACTTATTGTGGGAAGCTTGTGGAAGGCTACCCGAAATGTTTGACCCAAGTTTAACAATTTAAAGGCAATGCTACCAAATACTTATTGAGTGTATGTAAACTTCTGACCCACTGGGAATGTGATGAAAGTAATAAAAGCTGAAATTAATCATTCTCTCTTCCATTATTCTGACATTTCACATTTTTAAATTGTTTTATTTAAAAAAAAATGTTTTATTTTTATTTCACCTGTATTTAACCAGGTAGGCTGGTTGAGAACAAGTTCTCATTTGCAACTGCGACCTGGCCAAGATAAAGCATAGCAGTATGAACAGACAACACAGTTACACATGGAGTAAACAATTAACAAGTCAATAACACAGCAGTAAAAAAAAAAGTGGAGTCTATATACATTGTGTGCAAAAGGCATGAGGAGGTAGGCAAATAATTACAATTTTGCAGATTAACACTGGAGTGATAAATTATCAGATGGTCATGTACAGGTAGAGATATTGGTGTGCAAAACAGCAGAAAAGTAAATAAATAAAAACAGTATGGGGATGAGGTAGGTAAAAATGGGTGGGCTATTTACCGATAGACTATGTACAGCTGCAGCGATCGGTTAGCTGCTCAGATAGCAGATGTTTGAAGTTGGTGAGGGAGATAAGTCTCCAACTTCAGCGATTTTTGCAATTCGTTCCAGTCACAGGCAGCAGAGAACTGGAACGAAAGGCGGCCAAATGAGGTGTTGGCTTTAGGGATGATCAGTGAGACACCTGCTGGAGCGAGTGTTACGGATGGGTGTTGCCATCGTGACCAGTGAACTGAGATAAGGCGGAGCTTTACCTAGCATGGACTTGTAAATGACCTGGAGCCAGTGGGTCTGGCGACGAATATGTAGCGAGGGCCAGCCGACTAGAGCATACAGGTCGCAGTGGTGGGTGGTGTAAGGTGCTTTAGTGACAAAACGGATGGCACTGTGATAAACTGCATCCAGTAAATAAAGTGGTGATCCTAACTGACCGAGACAGAATTTTTACTAGTATTAAATGTCAGGAATTGTGAAAAGGAGTTTAAATGTATTTGGTAAGGCGTATGTAAACTTCCGACTTCAACTGTATGGGTATGCTCAAGAGAGCGCACACCTGACTCACACACACACACAGAGGTATGAGGCCAGTCGTGTAATTTTGTGTTGTTGATTTTCCCATATGATTTTCCTATATGAAGAGGCCATTACTCTGCTTGCTCACAAAGTTTTCCTTTTTTTGAAGCAGTGCTATCATTTCAGCTGACTGAACTTTCGGCAGAGCATTCCTTCTGAAAATGAAAAATGAAGAAATAATGAAAAAAATCAAATAAAAGTGTTTATCTGGAGATAAGAGTAGGTGCTGAACAGTTTTAAACACAATGAATAACAGGTACATCAGAATTCCCTCATCTCACAAGTAGCCACACAGTTGAAAGGCTAAACACTTGTTTAAGTTGTGGAAAACCCATCTCTGAATCTCCTTGCTGTCCCCAGTCCACCTGGCCATGCTGCTGCTCCAGTTTCAACTGACCTGAGCCCTAGGACCATGCCCCAGGACTACCTGACATGATGACTCCTTGCTGTCCCCGGTCCACCTGACTGTGCTGCTGCTCCAGTTTCAACTGTTCTACCTTGTTATTATTCGACCATGCTGGTCATTTATGAACATTTGAACATCTTGGCCATGTTCTGTTATAATCTCCACCCGGCACAGCCAGAAGAGGACTGGCCACCCCACATAGCCTGGTTCCTCTCTAGGTTTCTTCCTAGGTTTTGGCCTTTCTAGGGAGTTTTTCCTAGCCACCGTGCTTCTACACCTGCATTGCTTGCTGTTTGGGGTTTTAGGCTGGGTTTCTGTACAGCACTTTGAGATATCAGCTGATGTATGAAGGGCTATATAAATAAATTTGATTTGATGATTTGATTTGATTTGAATAACGTTCCCCACCCAGGGGCTGGAGGAGGGAGATAAGTGTCTGTCCACATTGTGTCAGGAGAAACTGCAATATGAATTTGATTATGTTTTTCTTGCTTGCAGTGCTACTGTCAGTGGGAAAAAAAAATTCATTTTCAAAATAGACTGCCTTGTCCCTCATACATAAGTGATGGCAGAGCGAGAGAGAGAATGCTTTTGTGGTTTTTCTTGCCTATTTAAACTGAACATGTTGGCAAAAGCATTTATTTCAGACAATAGTAATCATTAGAGAATCTCTGAACAAGAATGATATGGATTGATGGTGTTTTTGAAATTGTTGCCTCACTGTTTTAGGGCTTCTTTGCTGGCACTGATTTATTTCTGGGAAATAGTTTATTCTACTGATTGCTGTGTCGGAGTGACGTAGAGGCATCGTTCCATCAGCACACTGTTAAATTGGTTGTCTAGCAACACAATTCTGCAGAAAAGAGAGAAAAGATGTCTGAAACCAATAATTTAATTCCGTTCAAACGCATTCTAAGCACTTAGTCTTTTGTCACCGAGTACTTCATGGCTTGAACAGAACAAAGTCAAGGACAACAATGACGAGGAAAAAAAGTTGTACAAATCTTTTGTTGATGTGAAAATTAGATAAAAATATTATTTAAATAATATTGTCTTGTTTTAATATTGTTTCTCTCTTTCGCTCTCAGCTTAATAAGCAGCAGCTGCAGGTGGTGAAGGATCACTTCCTGGCCTTCCTGAATGGGGAGACACAGATCGTGGCGGACGAGGCCTTCTGCAATGCTGTGCGCAGCTACTACGAGGTAAGACCTCACCCTCGCCCCTAAAAAAAAAACATTCAGTATAAAACACTCTATATATGAACCTTAACATATAACTTTGTCAGTGCTGAAGTTCTTGAGGGCCACAGTCCTGACAGTTTTTTATTTTCTCCTTCGCACATAATTTATCAATTTACTGATTGGCCACTGATTGACACCACCATACGCTGTCACTGTGGGCCCGGAGGACAGAGTTGGGCACTGTATTGCCATTGTATGTAAATGTTGATGTGGGCTCACTGGCTAGCTTCTATTGTGGCATGCTCTACTTACCACCGGGAACCCAGTGGGGGTTCTCCAGTGCCACACTTGTCTCCCAAGCAGTTGTTTATTTCAGCTGGACTGTCTGGAATCTGTTATTTTAGAAGAAGGGCCTTACCTCTTGTGCTCTTCAATTTCGCCTGACTGGCGCCTCCAACTTGGCAGAGAGAACTACAGGTGCCTGTGGTATAATCTCGATAAACACGGCTTTTTCTGTCCCACTTAATCTCCGTTATGTGGTTACCCTCCCTCCTCCAGTCTGTCTGGAGATGGATAGGGTCATTTCACTCTTACGGGCCATTTTGTAATTAACGTTATTGCGAGTGTCTGGTGAAAAATATTTGAAATCGATCAACTGATGCGAACAGCTTATGCGTGGGGGGGGGATTCTGAAGAGGGCGCTGTCAAACACCTCCACTCCCTCTTTCTCAATACGTCTATCACTTTCCTCATTGCGGCACACTTTTGTTTAGTCTTCTACTTTCTTTCCATCCCACTTAGCACCCACATTTCATTTTTGGTCCGTTCTTCCCTCTTTCTTTCCCTCTTGTTTGCAATCAGTCCATCTCTCGTTGATATTTTATTTTACTTTTTCCCTCTCGCTTTCTCCCTGCCTGTCCCTCGTTTGTGGTCTCCATCTTTCCCTGTCTTTCTCATCTGCTGCAATTAAAGAGGCTGAGAAGCCTGCTTGACTGATAAGATTTTCATCTCATAACATATGATAGGCACAACTCGCTTCAGAGGAAGAGAAGGCTAAATTTACTGATTGACACCACCACACGCTGTCACTGTGGGCCCGGAGGATAGGGTTGGGCACTGCATTGCCTCGTCAATCTCTTTCCTTGTCTCAGTCTCTCCTTCTTCTCTTCCTTTTGAAGAGAGTTGTGACTATCATACGTTATGAGATGGAGCTCTTATCAGTTGAGCGGGCTTCTCAACCTCTTTAATTGCATTAGATGGGAGAGGAACCCATTGAAGTCTATGCCTGTCTTTGCATGGCTCACTATGTGAAGAGTGTCAGGGCAAGACATGATCAAAGACGACTTGTTATTACTATTCAGTGGACATCGTCTTGAAGTGTAAGTAGCGCATCAACTTTTTGAATTCTCAATTTTCCAATGCATCCTTAGAAGGCATCTTAGAGTTAGAGTGAGGAAGGCCACAGGCCATATGTCTAATTGGAGGAGGTGGAATTCTGACTTATTACTGTTTTTACACATTTACCCATGATGCTCAGGACTATGCAAATCCACTAAAACAGACTCTCAAAAGGTTCCAAAATATTTGCCCTTGTACATGGCGTGTGTGCTTGATCATGTTCATGTAGTTGTTGTTGTTCCTATGGATATGTAGGGGCATTGTGTAGTTGGGAGTCAGCAGCAGCACCACTAGAACAGACCCAGGCACATATAATCCTTTCTAATGTGATCACTGCGTGTCAGGTAAGTCATTAGGCCTGATCAATACAGTGGCTTTGTCAATACACCGCAATGCCCTGTTAGCATCCCACAGTACACAATTCATTTTGTCTATTGATTGCTGCCCTTACTGCCCTCTGGTAGTCTCCATACCTGCTAGTGTGTGTACAGTGTATTTCGAAAGTATTCAGACCCCTTCCTGTTTTAAACATGTTTTACGTTACAGCCTAATTCTAAAAACACACAATGCCCCATAATGACAAGGCAAAAATATGTTTATTTCTAGTCTGATGAAACCAAGATTGAACTCTCTGGCCTGAATGCCAAGTGTCACATCTGAAGGAAACCTGGCATCATCCCTACGGTGAAGCATGGTGGTGGCAGCATCATGCTGTAGGGATGTTTTTCAGCGGCAGGGAATGGGAGGCTAGTCAGGAGCATAGTACAGAGAGGTCCTTGATGAAAACCTGCTCCAGAGTGCTCAGGACCTCAGATTGGGGCGAAGGTTCATATTCGATCGAACTTCTCTGGAGAGATCTAAAAATAGTTGTGCAGCGACACTCCCCATCCATCCTGACAGAGCTTGAGAGGAACTGCAGAGAAGAATGGGAGAAACTCCTCAAATACAGGTGTGCCAAGCTTGTAGCATCACACCCAAGAAGACTCCAGGCTGTAATCTCTGCCAAAGGTGCTTCAAGAAAGTACTGAGTAAAGCAGGGGTGGGCAATTCCAGTCCTCAGGGTCCTGATTGGTGTCACAGTTTTGCCCCCAGCCCCAGCTAACACACCTGACTCCAATAATCACCTAATCATGGTATTCAGTATAGAATGCTGTTTGATGAATCAGCTGTGTTTGCTAGGGATGGAGAAGAAGTGACACCAATCAGGCCCTCGGAGTAAAGGGTCTGAATACTTATGTAGATGTGATATGAAACTCTTTTTTTTTTCCAGAAATGTATACAAAACTGTTTTTGCTTTGTCATTATGGGGTATTGTGTATATATGAGGGGAAAACAAATCTCATACATTTTAGAATAAGCCTGTAAAAGTAATACAATTTGGAAGAATGAGGGGTCTGAATACTTTCCGAACACTGAATTTTCTGCTCTACCTCGGGCTTAACACCACGACCATGTCTGTCAAAAGTTTGTATTACTGTAATGATGGGGCGGTGAGTCGGAAGCAGGTGCAGGTGAAACTTTTTTATTAAAACAACAAAACCAAGAACTCAACACTAACAAGGCAGTACGCCGATACACAAGAACAATACCAACTAGTGAGTGAACCTGGGAGAGGGACATATAAAGGGGAGGAAATGATGAAGGTAATGGAGTCCAGGTGTGAATCATAATGTCGTACGCCGGAGGGGAGGAGCAGACGTGACAATTACCAATAGATTAATCAACATGCCACTTATTGAGAACAGCAACCAGTGAACCAACATTACTTTCTTTCTCTTTATTGGCTCTTCTTTTTGTTCAGCTGCTGTGCAAAAGTTGGATGTGTGTAAAACCATTGCTTATTTCAACCCGTTCTTAGTGGGGGTTCTTCAACTGTTATTAATGATGTGTATGGGAAGCATGGAGGCAATAAAGTGGAGGACTGGAAGAAGAGGGGAAAGCGAGAGGAGTGTTAGAGAGGAGAAGAACAGGTGATGATGGAGAGATGATTAGCATGGGGAAAAAAGGGATGTGGAAGAGAAAGGCATGTAACTGGTGAGAGAGGAAGAATGGGATGTGGAAGAGAAAGGCATGTAACTGGTGAGATGAAGAATGGGATGTGGAAGAGAAAGGCATGTAACTGGTGAGAGATGAAGAATGGGATGTGGAAGAGAAAGGCATGTAACTGGTGAGAGAGGAAGAATGGGATGTGGAAGAGAAAGGCATGTAACTGGTGAGAGAGGAAGAATGGGATGTGGAAGAGAAAGGCATGTAACTGGTGAGAGATGAAGAATGGGATGTGGAAGAGAAAGGCATGTAACTGGTGAGAGAGGAAGAATGGGATGTGGAAGAGAAAGGCATGTAACTGGTGAGAGAGGAAGAATGGGATTTGGAAGAGAAAGGCATGTAACTGGTGAGAGATGAAGAATGGGATGTGGAAGAGAAAGACATGTAACTGGTGAGAGAGGAAGAATGGGATGTGGAAGAGAAAGGCATGTAACTGGTGAGAGAGGAAGAATGGGATGTGGAAAGAAAGGCATGTAACTGGTGAGAGAGGAAGAATGGGATGTGGAAGAGAAAGGCATGTAACTGGTGAGAGAGGAAGAATGGGATGTGGAAGAGAGGCATGTAACTGGTGAGAGATGAAGAATGGGATGTGGAAGAGAAAGGCATGTAACTGGTGAGAGATGAAGAATGGGATTTGGAAGAGAAAGGCATGTAACTGGTGAGAGATGAAGAATGGGATGTGGAAGAGAAAGGCATGTAACTGGTGAGAGAGGAAGAATGGGATGTGGAAGAGAAAGGCATGTAACTGGTGAGAGATGAAGAATGGGATGTGGAAGAGAAAGGCATGTAACTGGTGAGAGATGAAGAATGGGATGTGGAAGAGAAAGGCATGTAACTGGTGAGAGAGGAAGAATGGGATGTGGAAGAGAAAGGCATGTAACTGGTGAGAGATGAAGAATGGGATGTGGAAGAGAAAGGCATGTAACTGGTGAGAGATGAAGAATGGGATGTGGAAGAGAAAGGCATGTAACTGGTGAGAGATGAAGAATGGGATGTGGAAGAGAAAGGCATGTAACTGGTGAGAGAGGAAGAATGGGATGTGGAAGAGAAAGGCATGTAACTGGTGAGAGAGGAAGAATGGGATGTGGAAGAGAAAGGCATGTAACTGGTGAGAGAGGAAGAATGGGATGTGGAAGAGAAAGGCATGTAACTGGTGAGAGAGGAAGAATGGGATTTGGAAGAGAAAGGCATGTAACTGGTGAGAGAGGAAGACTGGGATGTGGAAGAGAAAGGCATGTAACTGGTGAGAGAGGAAGAATGGGATGTGGAAGAGAAAGGCATGTAACTGGTGAGAGATGAAGAATGGGATGTGGAAGAGAAAGGCATGTAACTGGTGAGAGATGAAGAATGGGATGTGGAAGAGAAAGGCATGTAACTGGTGAGAGAGCAAGAATGGGATGTGGAAGAGAAAGGCATGTAACTTGTGAGAGAGGAAGAATGGGATGTGGAGGAGAAAGGCATGTAACTGGTGAGAGAGGAAGAATGGGATTTGGAAGAGAAAGGCATGTAACTGGTGAGAGAGGAAGAATGGGATGTGGAAGAGAAAGGCATGTAACTGGTGAGAGATGAAGAATGGGATGTGGAAGAGAAAGGCATGTAACTGGTGAGAGAGGAAGAATGGGATGTGGAAGAGAAAGGCATGTAACTGGTGAGAGATGAAGAATGGGATGTGGAAGAGAAAGGCATGTAACTGGTGAGAGAGGAAGAATGGGATTTGGAAGAGAAAGGCATGTAACTGGTGAGATGAAGAATGGGATGTGGAAGAGAAAGGCATGTAACTGGTGAGATGAAGAATGGGATGTGGAAGAGAAAGGCATGTAACTGGTGAGAGATGAAGAATGGGATGTGGAAGAGAAAGGCATGTAACTGGTGAGAGAGGAAGAATGGGATGTGGGGAAGAGAAAGGCATGTAACTGGTGAGAGATGAAGAATGGGATGTGGAAGAGAAAGGCATGTAACTGGTGAGAGATGAAGAATGGGATGTGGAAGAGAAAGGCATGTAACTGGTGAGAGAGGAAGAATGGGATGTGGAAGAGAAAGGCATGTAACTGGTGAGAGAGCAAGAATGGGATGTGGAAGAGAAAGGCATGTAACTGGTGAGAGATGAAGAATGGGATGTGGAAGAGAAAGGCATGTAACTGGTGAGAGAGGAAGAATGGGATGTGGAAGAGAAAGGCATGTAACTGGTGAGAGAGGAAGAATGGGATGTGGAAGAGAAAGGCATGTAACTGGTGAGAGATGAAGAATGGGATGTGGAAGAGAAAGGCATGTAACTGGTGAGAGAGGAAGAATGGGATGTGGAAGAGAAAGGCATGTAACTGGTGAGAGAGGAAGAATGGGATGTGGAAGAGAAAGGCATGTAACTGGTGAGAGAGGAAGAATGGGATGTGGAAGAGAAAGGCATGTAACTGGTGAGAGATGAAGAATGGGATGTGGAAGAGAAAGGCATGTAACTGGTGAGAGAGGAAGAATGGGATGTGGAAGAGAAAGGCATGTAACTGGTGAGAGAGGAAGAATGGGATGTGGAAGAGAAAGGCATGTAACTGGTGAGAGAGGAAGAATGGGATGTGGAAGAGAAAGGCATGTAACTGGTGAGAGAGCAAGAATGGGATGTGGAAGAGAAAGGCATGTAACTTGTGAGAGAGGAAGAATGGGATGTGGAAGAGAAAGGCATGTAACTGGTGAGAGAGGAAGAATGGGATGTGGAAGAGAAAGGCATGTAACTGGTGAGAGAGGAAGAATGGGATTTGGAAGAGAAAGGCATGTAACTGGTGAGAGAGGAAGAATGGGATGTGGAAGAGAAAGACATGTAACTGGTGAGAGATGAAGAATGGGATGTGGAAGAGAAAGGCATGTAACTGGTGAGAGAGGAAGAATGGGATTTGGAAGAGAAAGGCATGTAACTGGTGAGAGAGGAAGAATGGGATGTGGAAGAGAAAGGCATGTAACTGGTGAGAGAGGAAGAATGGGATGTGGAAGAGAAAGGCATGTAACTGGTGAGAGAGGAAGAATGGGATGTGGAAGAGAAAGGCATGTAACTGGTGAGAGAGGAAGAATGGGATGTGGAAGAGAAAGGCATGTAACTGGTGAGAGAGGAAGAATGGGATGTGGAAGAGAAAGGCATGTAACTGGTGAGAGAGGAAGAATGGGATGTGGAAGAGAAAGGCATGTAACTGGTGAGAGAGGAAGAATGGGATGTGGAAGAGAAAGGCATGTAACTTGTGAGAGAGGAAGAATGGGATGTGGAAGAGAAAGGCATGTAACTGGTGAGAGAGGAAGAATGGGATGTGGAAGAGAAAGGCATGTAACTGGTGAGAGAGGAAGAATGGGATGTGGAAGAGAAAGGCATGTAACTGGTGAGAGAGGAAGAATGGGATTTGGAAGAGAAAGGCATGTAACTGGTGAGAGAGGAAGACTGGGATGTGGAAGAGAAAGGCATGTAACTGGTGAGAGAGGAAGAATGGGATGTGGAAGAGAAAGGCATGTAACTGGTGAGAGAGGAAGATGAAGAATGGGATGAATGGGGAAGAGAAAGGCATGTAACTGGTGAGAGATGAAGAATGGGATGTGGAAGAGAAAGGCATGTAACTGGTGAGAGAGCAAGAATGGGATGTGGAAGAGAAAGGCATGTAACTGGTGAGAGAGGAAGAATGGGATGTGGAGGAGAAAGGCATGTAACTGGTGAGAGAGGAAGAATGGGATTTGGAAGAGAAAGGCATGTAACTGGTGAGAGAGGAAGAATGGGATGTGGAAGAGAAAGGCATGTAACTGGTGAGAGAGGAAGAATGGGATGTGGAAGAGAAAGGCATGTAACTGGTGAGAGAGGAAGAATGGGATTTGGAAGAGAAAGGCATGTAACTGGTGAGAGAGGAAGAATGGGATGTGGAAGAGAAAGGCATGTAACTGGTGAGAGAGCAAGAATGGGATGTGGAAGAGAAAGGCATGTAACTTGTGAGAGAGGAAGAATGGGATGTGGAAGAGAAAGGCATGTAACTGGTGAGAGAGGAAGAATGGGATGTGGAAGAGAAAGGCATGTAACTGGTGAGAGAGGAAGAATGGGATGTGGAAGAGAAAGGCATGTAACTGGTGAGATGAAGAATGGGATGTGGAAGAGAAAGGCATGTAACTGGTGAGATGAAGAATGGGATGTGGAAGAGAAAGGCATGTAACTGGTGAGAGAGGCAGAATGGGATGTGGAAGAGAAAGGCATGTAACTGGTGAGATGAAGAATGGGATGTGGAAGAGAAAGGCATGTAACTGGTGAGAGATGAAGAATGGGATGTGGAAGAGAAAGGCATGTAACTGGTGAGAGATGAAGAATGGGATGTGGAAGAGAAAGGCATGTAACTGGTGAGAGATGAAGAATGGGATGTGGAAGAGAAAGGCATGTAACTGGTGAGAGAGGAAGAATGGTATGTGGAAAGAGAGATGGAGAGAGACGGTGGGGGGAAGATGCTTATCCAACAGTACTTTTATTACATTTTTTACCTTTTTTATTTTATTAGGGAGTCATACTGAGAGAAGAGCCTGGAGGAATTCCCGGATTTAGCCATCCCTGAGACCGGGTGTGGTGACTCGTTTGTCTGAAGTTCAGTAAAGATGGACTTTTTGTAAAAGGGCTTTATACATAGTAATCTATCAACCTCCGTGACATCAAAGAGGACCAACTAACTTTCTGGTAGAGAATTCAGTAATGAGTACTGTTTCATAGCCATTTGGAATCACAGCACTTCATCCAGCTACTTATCACTGCATTCATGCATAGACTTGATGAATATGAAATGACGGCTCACCAATGTCAACTCTGAAATGTCTTTCTGTGTATGCCTGTATGAAATTCTTATCCCTATGTGTCACATTGCCCGCACGTACTGTATATTAACTGGCTTATGCATTTATTTGACAAATGTATGCCTGTAAGCTATTCAATTGGACTGCATCATTGCAGCTGTCTGATATTTAGCTAATTAGCATCTTCCCAATAATTTCACACAGGTTTCACAGTAAGACGGGAAAGCCTGGCGTAAAAACAGGATTTTATATTTTACATTAACATGTCAGAGAGCACATTGATATGCTACAGAACAGAGTAAATCTTCAATTACGTAGCATAACACTGACCATGTGTGCCATAGTGGCTGTCACACAGTTTGTATAGCTAATTATTTCAAAATGGAAAAGATTCTCCAGTGATATTAATCAAGGCATCATTCCATAATTTTACCTCCGGCAATATTTTCATCAGTCAGTGTTAGTTCCTTCAGTTGTCACTCTTTCATTTATTTATTTGAGAAGAAATTTGATACTGAATTACCAGAGAACATTATTCAAATTGGCTCTGCCATCTATTTTGGGAATACATCAGATTTGTTTAGATTTGTTTTGAGATCGATACACAATGTTTTCTCAAGCTGAACAAACATGAGTACTGACTAATTGGTTAGTGCTACATTTTCAGTTCTTCTAAATTACCAATCAGGTCTTAGTCCATTAATTAATCATGATTTTAATTAGTTTAATTACAATTTGACACCAGTTATTTAATTACAGCTTTTTGAATTTCACCAAGGAGTCAATTTCATTGGACTGACCGCCCGACCATTCGTTAAGAGATATCAACCTCATGAACAATATGGTCATAGCCAAAACGCTGATCAAGATTTCTCAGCCAATTCAAACTTTTAAAATGGAGTCCAATCTCTCAAACTAGCCACCCACCCAAGATTAAAGGACTATCGATTGACTAGGCCCAAGATATTCATTATCACCTGGCTTTGAATGCTTAGCATTTCTAGGGTATTCATATTGCTTTGTGCTCTCAATTGGAGATAACGATCTCCTGTGCTTTGTGCGTGCGCTTGCTTTATCCCTGGAAAATAGGGAATTAATACATCACTCATCACCTGGCTCTGTGAGAGGTGAAGTGGGCTTAACAGACTTCATCTCTTGTTCTGTGCCTGCTAGCCGTCCACTGGGTGCCTGGCCGTACAAACCACCAGCATGCTCTGTGTGTGGGTTAAGCCCCTTAACCCTTAAGCACTACCACGTGGCCAAGTTAGGTGTTTAATATGCAGGTGAGTGATACTCCTTTGTAATGAGGGAGTCTCTGGATAATGATAATTATGGTTGTGATGTTGATTGTCTTGTATTGACTTAGGTCTTTTCATTGGATCTGTACGTGCACAATCATTTGGTGTCTGCTTGCTACCTATACAATGACATTTAGCCCTGCTTAGTATGCAGAAGGCGTTGGTGGGATTTTCCTACACCCATTCCTTTCAATAATTTATTTACCTCATATTTTCCATTTATCCCCTGTTGCATGCTATTCCTGCTGGTTGACAGCCTGGGTTGTTTCATTTCTTCTCATCAGTCTGTCACCTCACGGTGTCAAGCACTGACAGAGCCACCACACTTGTCTGATAGAGGACAATGTTACTTAGCAACCTGTGGATCCTGGCAAGCAGCATGAGGGTATGGCTTACAGAGGTGACAGCCCTCAGTCCTCCCACTCTGAGTTGTGTGACAGCGCTGGCGACCAATAGAGAGGTTGCTTACACCTCTTACATGGAGAGACCTGGGAGATGCGTCTTTGTCATCTCTTGGCTTTAATCCCTCCACAGTTGCAATGCGCCAGATCATTGCGCAAAGGCATGTACAGGACATTAACTGTCTTCCATGACAACTCTGACAGGCCCATGAAGAGCCTGTTTTAACCAAAGTGTCAGTAAGACAGGCAGACAATACCATTGACCTTTTGAAAGACTAAGGACTACACATAGCCAATTAGGTGGCCATCAAGTGCGAAATGAGGACTGGGATCCACATCGATCCATTTTGATTCACCTCAGTCCTCATCAGTGCCTGCCAGTGCCCTGCTACCCGAATAGTTCCAGTCATTGTGCTAATGCTAGTTCATACTGGACACAGACATAAAAATGGTATCCACAAGTTCATCTCACTCTGCGGAAGTAGAGAAAGGGTCTCTGCCACAATCCCGAGTATCCCTTGAACTAATTTACCACACGGCGATGTCACAATGGAAAGGCCAAAGCTCCATCCCACCAAAACAGGCTGAAATGTCATGTGATCTTTTCAAACAGCTTTTACACTAAAAGAACATTATCAACATTTTCACAATATTATTCCAACCTCATAGTGTGGAAATATATATTAATATGAAACATGAAAATCACGTTGACTGCACTGGGCCTTTTTCAATTATTACTTACTCTGATTCTCTCTACTTTTTGAGGTGTAAAAGAAACACCCTTTTAAAAATTACACATCTCGGTAACACATTCTGTATATAGCTAGCTAGCATAGCTGTCTATGAATCCAGAGAATCTCTGCCACAACAGAGGAAGTCTGCTCTGTCCCCTGCAGCAGTCAATTCAGCGCTTCTTTCTCTGGTGGCTTCCTGGGACAGAGTGGGAGCGTGGTGGCTCTACGGCAGCTCCTGCAACCGTCTGTTTGCTTTGATATGGGTTTGTGTGAACACTCCTAACGTGGCATGAAAGTGGATTGACTCTCACTGAGGGGGAGTGCATAAAGGAGAGTAGCTTGGATTGTGGATAATGTGTGGATGCAGGTCTTAATGTGTGTATTTTTTGTATCTGGTATTGTGTATGTGTACAGTGCCTTGCGAAAGTATTCGGCCCCCTTGAACTTTGCGACCTTTTGCCACATTTCAGGCTTCAAACATAAAGATATAAAACTGTATTTTTTTGTGAGGAATCAACAACAAGTGGGACACAATCATGAAGTGGAACAACATTTATTGGATATTTCAAACTTTTTTAACAAATCAAAAACTGAAAAATTGGGCGTGCAAAATTATTCAGCCCCTTTACTTTCAGTGCAGCAAACTCTCTCCAGAAGTTCAGTGAGGATCTCTGAATGATCCAATGTTGACCTAAATGACTAATGATGATAAATACAATCCACCTGTGTGTAATCATGTCTCCGTATAAATGCACCTGCACTGTGATAGTCTCAGAGGTCCGTTAAAAGCGCAGAGAGCATCATGAAGAACAAGGGAGACACCAGGCAGGTCCGGGATACTGTTGTGAAGAAGTTTAAAGCCGGATTTGGATAGAAAAAGATTTCCCAAGCTTTAAACATCCCAAGGAGCACTGTGCAAGCGATAATATTGAAATGGAAGGAGTATGAGACCACTGCAAATCTACCAAGACCTGGCCGTCCCTCTAAACTTTCAGTTCATACAAGGAGAAGACTGATCAGAGATGCAGCCAAGAGGCCCATGATCACTCTGGATGAAGTGCAGAGATCTACAGCTGAGGTGGGACACTCTGTCCATAGGACAACAATCAGTTGTATATTGCACAAATCTGGCCTTTATGGAAGAGTGGCAAGAAGAAAGCCATTTCTTAAAGATATCCATAAAAAGTGTTGTTTAAAGTTTGCCACAAGCCACCTAGGAGACACACCAAACATGTGGAAGAATGTGCTCTGGTCAGATGAAACCAAAATTGAACTTTTTGGCAAAAATGCATAACGTTATGTTTGACGTAAAAGCAACACAGTTCATCACCCTGAACACACCATCTGACTTACAGCTGTAATCGCAGCAAAAGGTGGCGCTACAAAGTATTAACTTAAGGGGGCTGAATAATTTTGCATGCCCAATCTTTCAGTTTTTGATTTGTTAAAAAGTTTGAAATATCCAATAAATGTCGTTCCACTTCATGATTGTGTCCCACTTGTTGTTGATTCTTCACAAAAAATACAGTTTTATATCTTTATGTTTGAAGCCTGAAATGTGGCAAAAGGTCGCAAAGTTCAAGGGGGCCGAATACTTTTGCAAGGCACTGTATATGTACATGGTTATGTCGATGTGTATGCATCTGTGTGTTGGTGTGTGTGTGTTTTGGGGTGTATGTGAGGAAGCAAAATGTGTGCGGGTATGTGAGTGTCAGTCAGGAGGATGAGAATACCTTGCTTGAACCCTCAGTTGTCCATAGATACTGTGGTTAGTAACATCTCACTTCCCCTCAGATGGAAGATAGCAGTCATGTCTCCCAGTCCAGCAATAGTGGCATTATGTACAGACAACAGAATTGACACTTTCCCACTCTGTCTGTGATGTGTAATTTCTTCTTATTTCTTGTATTTATTCATACTAGTATTACATTTGTTATTGATAATTGCATTGTTGAGTTTGCAAGAAAGGCATTTCACTGTACTTGTGCATGTGACATTGAAGCTTGAAAATCAGGAACTCTCACTGGATGCTTTTGTAATGTTCCTCCAGACATGTGTCAAGCCTTTGCAGAGCTACCAGATGCATCCAACTGATCACTGACTTAATTCGGTCTAATGTCACTCAAAGCAAAACATGGACAGCTGTCTAGGTTTGCACTTTGAAATAGTGGTTATAATGTTCACTCCAAAACAAAGGTTTTTCAGACCTTCAAGTGTTGAAATCCATGTCCCTCGTCATCCGGATGGAAAGATGGGCACCGTGTCATGTCAGCGTTTCAGAAGGTGCCAATCTTTCCCATTTAATTAAGGATTGAGGCATACAGTATAGTGGGATCTACAACAGATCGGTGTGGGACATCTAAACATTAAACTGCTTTGAGACAAAGTTTATTTGGCGTGAACGCTCACTTTAAATCTGTCGCTCTCTACCTGCTGTTCTCTCCTTGCACAGCGGTTTCCCTTCCAACAAAGCAACAGATGAAAAGAGGCTGCCAATCAATCCAAAAAATAACTCCCTTTCATGATTTTCCCTTTAGAGTAAGATGAAAAGTGCAGTAAAGACCCTTTGTATAAACATCTACCATCGCCAGTGCTCCATAGGCACGTCATTAGCTTTACTTTTGCCTTCATATCCCTTTTGTTAGGCGGATGAAAGACCTCAGTGGGAACTAGGTTTATGTTGGTATATTGCCTTGACCAAATTGGTCCGTTTGTCCTAGGCCCCCATGGAGAAATATAGTTTTGGACTAATCACAAGGTGTTGAAAATAATTTCCCCAGTTTCCTGCAGGTTGGAGTTTCGCAATGATTGTTCTATGGTGAGTTTGAGAATCAACAGGCACCAGAAGGTTGATTGGGTTGTAAACCTGTAATTTGGTCAATTCCATTTTTATCTCAGCTGTGCTGCTTTAGTGCTGAAACCAAACATATAAATAATGTCAAATGCATAAAAGACTCAATCCTTCACTGAAATGATGCACTGATGTCAATGAGATTTGTGCAAATGTTGGAGTTACTCATACATATCTCAATTTAGGATTTTGCCATCAGTCACATTTCACAAAGTCGTTTGCCACAGGCATGAGTCACCTTGAAGCGATGTTGGCAAGACAGAGCCTCTGATTGTAACTGGAGAACTTAAAAGGAAGAATTTGGTTCACAATGGAGAAAATATTTAACCACTACATACAGTGCATTGGGAAAGTATTCAGACCCCTTGCCCTTTTCCACATTTTGTTACGTTACAGCCTTATTGTAAAATGGATTAAAATAAAAAATCATTATCAATATAAACACACAATACCCCATTATGACAAAGCAAAAACAGGTTTAGACATTTTTGCAAATGTATTACAAATAAAAAAACGATACCTTATTTACATACATATTCAGACCATATCCTGAGGCCCATTGTCATGCCATTTATCTGCTGCCATCACCTCATGTTCCAGTATGCTAATTCACAGCCACATGTCACAAGGATCTTTACACAATTCCTGAAAGCTGAAAGTGTCCCAGTTCTTCCATGACCTGCATTCTCACCAGACATGTCACCCATTGAGCATGTATTGGATGCTCTGGATCGACACGCAAGACAGCGTGTTCCATTTCCCGCCAATCTCCAGCAACTTCGCACAGCCAGTGAAGAGGAGTGGGACAACATTCCACAGGCCACGATCAACAGCCTGATCAACTCTATGCAAAGGTGTTGTCACGCTGCATGAGGCAAATGGTGGTCACACCAGATATTGATTGGTTTTCTGATCCACGCCTTTTTTAATGCAGCGAAGACCAACAGATGCATCTCTGTATTCCCAGTGACGTAAAATCCATAGATTAGGGCTTAATTTATTTATTTGAATTGCCTGATTTCCTTATATGAACTGTAACTCAGTAAAAATGTGAAATTGTTGCATGTTGCGTTTATTTTTCTTCAGGGTATGTTCAAGCAGCTTAGTCTTGGAGGTTTTGCAGATCACAGACAAAAGAGCACATAAAATCAATCAGTAATGAGCGATTTGTAGGAGATTCATAGCGGAAGATTCTGTCAATGCATCCCTCCCCTCTCTGTGTGTGATCTGAGGGTTGATGGACTCTGGCTCGTCTGGCCTTGTGTAATTATTGAGGGAATCCTCACACTGGAATCCTGTGCTTTTGTCTTTAAATGATGCCGATGGAAACTGTAAGGGTAATAGTTTGCAAACGTTGGCTAACGTTAGCTAACATATTTCATTTGTTTAATGTTAGCCGCAACCATTCGCTAACGTTAGCTAACATATTTCATTTGTTTAATGTTAGCCACAACCATTCGCTAACGTTAGCCAACGGTCTCAGAAGATGGTGTGCGGCAAACGTAAGTGTTTGTTTTGGGTCTAAACTGCTTATAAAAATAGTCAAGTGACCATGTAACATTCTAAGATATTTAGTAGGAATAGCTAAGTCGTTTTCAGTTTTTGAAAATTGTCTCTAAAAAGGCACAGTAATCCTAACAAAAAATAGTTGTTTGATGTTTCACTGTAACATGTTGGAATGTTTTTAATCAAATCGTTCAACTAAAATAGTTACTTTGGCAAGAAGCGTTGTTGAACTCGTCTCAGGACTACTATTTGAAGCTGCTCAACAATCAGGATGAACTACTGCAGCAACTAATCACATAACACCTGACATGTGAGTTTGTGCCTTGCAGGTTCTTCAGGCTCATCTTTCAAACCATGACCTGTTTTTCTGATTATCAATGTCTGACTAATTGAAACACTCATTGATATCCTTCATAAATCGAAAGATATCCGACATACCGCTTTTCTCTCTTCACTTCCCCTACTTTAGTTACGAAGCACGAATCAGACATCAGACTCAGTATTAAATGGGGGAAATAATGGATGCAGTTACATATTGTATAGTTTTAAAACTCCAGTATTTTTCCTTCATAGCTTGTTTTCCTTCATCTTAAAAAAAAAATGTTTTTCAGCACTTTTATTTCCATGATTGATCAACTCGTTTTCTCATGGCTCTCCCTTTTCCCTCTGCAGCAGACATTTGGTGAGCAATATGTTTGGAACATTGAATCGCAATAAAATCACGGTATGTTACTACGTATAGAATCATAGCCTCGTACGAACCATCCTGGTATCATGAGATTTTGATTTGTACGAGGCTGATAGTCATGAGAATCGCAATCCATATAGTTTCGGGACCTAAGTATCCTGATAATATCGTATCGTGAGATTCCTGGCAATTCCCAGCCTTAGTATTAAACCTATACAGTGCATTTGGAAAGTATTCAGACCCCTTCCATTTTTCCCACATTTTGTTACATTACAGCCTTATTCTAAAATTGATTAAGTAATATGTTTTACTCAATGTAAACACAATACGCCATCATGACAAAGCGAAAACAAGGTTTTTAGAATGTTTTTCTAATGTAAAATACCTTATTTACATAAGTATTCAGACCCTCTGCTATGAGACTCGAAATTGAGCTCACGTGCATCCTTTCCATTGATCATCCTTGATGTTTCTACAACTTGGACACCACCTATGGTAAATTCAATTGATTGAAAAGGTACACACCTGTCTATATGAGGTCCCACACTTGACTGTTCATGTCAGAGCAAAAACCAAGCCATGAGGTTGAAGGAATTGTCCGTAGAGCTCCGAGACAGGATGGTGTTGAGGCACAGATCTAGGGAAGGGTACCAACAAAAATGTATGCAGCATTGAAGGTCCCCAAGAACAAAGTGTCCTCCATCCTTCTTAAATGGAAGAAGTTTTGAACCACCAAGACTCTTCCTAGAGCTCAATCGGGAGGAGAAGGGCCATGGTCAGGAGCTGACCAAGAACCTAATGGTCACTCTGACAGAGCTCCAGAGTTTCTCTGTGGAGATGGGAGAACCTTCCAGAAGGACAACATTCTTTGCAGCACTCCACCAATCAGGCATTTATGGTAGTGGTCAGACGGAAGCCACTCCTCAGTAAAAGATACATAACAGCCCATTTGGAGTTTGCCAAAAGGCACCTAATGGAGTCAGAACATAGAAAACAAGATTCTCTTTGGCCTGAATGCCAAGCGTCAGGAAACCTAGCACCATCCCTACAGTGAAGCTTGGTGGTACCAGCATCGTGCTGTGGGGATGTTTTTCAGCGGTGGGAACTGGGAGACTAGTCAGGATCAAGGGAAAGATGAACGGAGCAAAGTACAGAGATATATCCTTGAAAACCTGATCCAGAGCACTCAGGACCTCCGACAGGGCTGAAGGTTCATCTTCCAATAGGACAACAACCCTAAGCCAAGACAACTCAGGAGTGTCTTCAGGACAAGTCTCTGAATGTCCTTGAATAGCCAACCCAGTGCCCGGACTTGAACCCGATCTAACATCTCTGGAGAAACCCTGAAAATAGCTGTGCAGCAATGCTCCCCATCCAACCTGACAGAGCTTGAGAGGATCCGCAGAGACAAATGTGAGAAACTCTCCAAATACAGGTGTGCCAAGCTTGTAGCTTCATACCGAAGAAGACTCAAAGCTGTGATCGCTGTCAAAGGTGCTTCAACAAAGTAGTGAGTAAAGGGGATGAATACTTATGGAAATGTGATATTTAATTTTGTCTTTTTTTGATACATTTGCAAAGAAAATGACCTGTTTTTGCTTTGTCATTATGGGGTATTGTGTGTAGATTGAGGGGGGGGGGGGAACAATTTAATCCATTTTAGAATAAGGTTGTAATGTAACAAAATCTGGAAAAAGTAATGGGATCGGAAAACTTTCCAACTGTATTCAACGTCTGCATCATCATGATGTTTCCTTTGGATGATGTTGTTATGAGTAGTTTGGCCGGCAGGGTTTTGTGTACTTATCTCCCAGACCCAAAGCAAGCAGTGGGTAGTCATCTTTCTGCCTCTATTTCCCTATTCCCTTTCCCGCTCTTTCTCTCCTCTTCATGGCCTGTTTACTGCCCAGGGGTTAAAAATGGGATTACTGTTTGTCTGCCCGGGAAAACAGCAAAGCTCAGGGTACTGGCTTTGAAGTCTGAGAGAGCTGTAAGTGAAAACATGTTTGTTCAAATATAGTCTATCTGGGGGGCCCTCTATTCGATAGTTTCTCCCTCTCCCACTCTTCTGACTCTCCTTTAATTTCCCTGTTGGTCTCTCTTCCGTTCTCCCTCACTCTTCCTTTTTGTCTTTTGTTTCTCTCACTTGCTCTCTTTCTCTCTATCCCTCTCTCACTTTCTTTCTCTCACTCTCCATGTTTAGTCTCCCTCACTCATACACACACACTGAGTATTATATTGTAGAGGTGACCATCACGTAGCAGGAGTCCACTATCTTTCAGAGTTGCAGGACAAGGGAACTCTTAAGTTTTATTAAGTTTTCTTGTTTTTCAATCAACCAACAAAACACATTCCACATTCACTGATGTGGCAGACTTTAAAAAAATAAAATAAATACAAATAATATATAATTATTTAAAATTTTAAATATAAAACTTGCAGCAGCACTATCAAGGTTCTTATTAGCTATTTCCAACCTTATCTGAGACGAAGAGCAAATAATTCATTTTTAGATTTTACAGCACCTTACATGTTGTGTATCTGCTCATTTCCCTAATCACCCCATTCACTCTGTCCAATTTGAAATATAGTTGCGTAGTGGCGACCAGAGTCTATCAAACTTGGGCTGTCTCTTGCGGAGGTCATAAGTGAGCTTTTCAAGAGGGAGAAAGTCAACAATCTGGTCAATCCACATTTTAAATGTAGGAGAAGTATTAGAGGCCCACAATAGAAGAATACATTTCTTAGCAAAGTATGTAATATTCATGAGCAAATTCTCTGTCAGGATCAAGAACAAAGTCCTGCTGGGCATGAAGAAGATAAATACACGGGGTCATATCAAACTGTACATCTAGTATTTTCTGTGCAGCAGTATGTATAGATTGCCAAAATCTGGCCATCTCTCTACAGTTCTAAAATACATATAGGTTCCACTTTCAGAGGTACATATTTTACAGTTAGGAGAGATGTCTGTTTTCATTCTATGGAGTCTCAAAGGAGTGTAATAAAAGGTGCACAAAAATTCATAATTAGATTCTTTCATTTTTACATTAGCTCCTTATCAGCTCTGCTAGAGGCTCCGCCCCCAACAGGTAGAGCAGGGGGGACAGCGAGCACCCTTGTCTTGTGCCCCGTCCCAAAGGGAATCTGTGAGAATTCAGTCCGTTAGTAGTCACCATGACATTTGGGTGAGAGTATAGTGATTTGATCCATTTTAATAAAGTTTGGGCCCATATTGAACTTTTCTAAGACTGAGAACAGAAACCGCTACTCCATCCTGTCGAACGCCTTCTCAGCATCCAGTGAAGCCAGCAGGACAGGGGTCGTCTGTGCGTTTACTTGATCAATAATATCAAAAAGACGGCAAATTTTATCAAAAGAGTATCTGTCTCTAAATCCAGTTTGGTCTGCTTTTATTATTTTGGGAAGAAGAGTGTTTAGTCTTTCGGCAAGCAATTTGGTAATTATTTTGTAGTCGAAATCCAACAAGCTTATGGGCCGGAAGGACGAGCAGGATAGAGGGTCCTTGTCTTTTTTGAGCAACACTGTAATGCGAGCTGTGTGCATTGAGTCTGGGAGAACATTGAGTCTTGGAGAATCCATCTGGGCCTGGGGACTTGTTAGGTGGCATGGAGGTAATTGCGTGAAGGGGGAGTTGATCTTCTTGGTCGGTATCTGATAGTTCAGATTGTACGCTCTGACTGCTCTTTTTTTAAATTGTTAAGCAAGCAATCTACTCGGCCTATTGCTATACTCATGGTATTTCTGTTTAGTAAAGAAAACATTTTTTTTTTATCTCCCGAGTATAGTCCAAATTCAGTTTGGCTTTGGCTGCTTTAAGATGACTCCAGGAGGTGCAGTCTGGGGATTGTTTATGTACTCTTTCACAGCATTCCAGCTCTCTCTCAAGATCTAGCCTGTGTGCTTCCATTGCTTTTTTTCTTAGAGGAAGCATATGCAATTAGATTACATCTTAGTGTGGCTTTGGCAGCGTCCCACATTGTGGACGGGGAAACAGGAGAATCTTTGTTGTCTTGTGTGTAGTTGTCTGTTCATGTAGTTACCAATGTATGGAACGCTTCGTTTGATAACATGGAGGTGTTGAATTTCCAGCTCTTTGACCTCGGGATGTTTTTGCAGAGTTCAAAGCGGAGGTGGACAAAGGCGTGATCTGAAAGTGCTATGGGCCCGATTGTACACGTGGCTGAATTTATGAAACTCTTTATAAAAATGAAATCTATACGGGAGTAGGTGTTATGGACATTAGAGTAGAATGTATAGTCAATGGATGAGCTATTAGTCTCCAGATATTGATCAGTCCCATCTCTTTAGTAAGAGTTCAACATCTTTGCAGATCTTGGATTTTTGGTGGGGGCTTGAGATTATTTGTCTAGGGTTTGGTTAAGGGTACAATTAAAATCTCCGGCCACCATGCCAAAGGAAACACAATGCTCATTGAACATGGTTATCATTTTTGACATGAAGGCAGGAGTATCTGTGTTAGATATGTTTAAGATAATAATTGGTTGTCCATACAGTGACCCAGTTATCAAAATAAATCTCCACTCCGGATCAGATATGTTTTTGTCAATTTTGATTGGAACATTCTTATGGATAAGTATGGCTGTACCTCTACTGTTTTCATTTGAAAGATGAGAAATACACCAGTCCCACCCAAGCTCTGTGGAGTTCAGCATCACAGGGGTGTGTCTCTTGTAATAGCGTAATGTCTGCTTTTTCCTTTTTTAGAGCACATAGTATCTTTTTCCGTTTTATTGCATGACCTAGATTTAATGTGCTAGTCATCGAACAGTAATCGAACTTTAGTGCAAGTCATCTCTGGGTAAAGGTGGGTAATAGTTCAAGCTGCGTTCACATAAAAGGAAAATAAATGGTTTACATTAAATCATCTCTGAACACCCCAGCCGAGTTCCCCCCCGCCCAGTCTCAATTCTGTGTTCCGGAAAAAAAACGGGAACAGTTAGCAACGCACAACGTCTCCCTCTCCCCACCAAAGAAATGCCTCATCCTCTCCGCCCCTCATTGAGTAAGTGACAACGTAGCCCCCGTCCAGACCACATTAGAAGAGGGAGAAAATCAAATCAATAGTCCAGCCTACATATACCTCCCCCAAGGGACATAGGGACCAACAAGTAATATTAGCGAAAAAAAACAAAAAAAGGGAAATAAAAGTAGGCCGAAACGTTAGTAGGCCGAGGTTAGGCTATAGAGCCTATCCCTCTCAGCTAAAGGAACATAAATAGAGATTAGACAGCTTTAATGACATTTAGCGAGGTCTTTGGATATCGGCTATATGTTGTCTTACCTCCTTTAGTAATAGCATTAATTGCATTTAGTCATTGGTCCGTTTCTCATTGACCAGGATTGTCTTTCAAAAAACGTTTTGCCTCTTCGGGAGTTTTGAAGTGTTGCAGGGCTCCTTGGTGAAGAATCCTGAGCTCGTTTGGGTATTTGAATCCCCTAAAGATGCCTCGGTCAATGGAGTATTTCTTCACCTCGTCAAACTCTCGGCGCTTTCAGCGTATTCCAGCTGACAGGTCCTGGTGTAAAGTGAGTTTGTCTTTTTCAGTCGCTAATGCTCAAGTCCGGGTAAAAATGTTATCTGTAATGTCGCCTTTTGTAGCCACCATGACTTTGACTAAAGCTAAAGGAGTTTAAACTTGAAGTGGAGGTAAGATTAGGAATTGGAAACTACTTGAGCGGAGCTCTTAGTTCATGCAGCCATCTCGTTCAAGGGTCACGTGATCCCTCCGCCTTCTGTTTTTAATACTTGAAAAGGAAAGTCAGTGTGAAATTTGCAGTGTGTGTGTGCTGCCCAATCCCAGATAGTCTGAAACAGAAGAATATGACAGAGAAATCCGCACCGTCACGTTTCAGTGCTCACCGAATGAAATGGTACCATCTTGCTTTGTCACTAAGGCCTGTGTGTTAGTAGTTCTGTCTCTGTGTGTGTGTGTGTGTGCCAGTCTATTGGGGTTTCTTGTCTTTGGACTTCCTCCTGTTGCCTATATGCTCATTGGAAATACAATTCCAACAGAGATGTATCGTGGCCACTCACTCTGAAAGACAAAGAGGATAGACAGGTGGACGGGGAGCAACAGATAAATGGTTTAATATTGCAACAGGCTATCACTTCAATATTAGCTATGTTTTATGCATAGCTAATATTGAAGCTATCCATAGCATCTTTCAGAGAAACTGATATGAAACTGGTGGTTTTGAATGAAGACCCATGGCCTCGACATTCTGTTTTGACATTATACTGTCAAGTATAGTGTGCAGATGTTGCTCCTTTACTTTCCAATGGGGTATTTTTGAACCATCTAAAGGTGTTAATATTATTTTGAAGGACGAAATGCTGAGTTCTCGAAGGATACACATCTCGTCTGATTCAGTAAACAACTTGTTAGGCTTTTACTCACTCTTCTCTCCCTGCATGTATCACTCTTCTCACATTAGAATTTCAAACATTTCATTACTCACTTCTTCATTTAAGTAACTCTACAAACATACTGTAGAGCGAGAGAAATGATCTCCTCTGACAAATTGAGCAGTTTGCAGTTAAAACCCATGAGCTCCAAACCTGCCAGCCATCTCTCTCTGCTTCAGTGTTATTTTTCCAGCCAGGCTGTCAAATCTGCTTCCATCTTCCTCAGTAGATTAATTTATGCAGATATTAGCTATAATTATACAACTGCAAACAAAGCATATTTTATTAATCTCTTAACTGAGGAATAAAAGTGGAACTCTGCACTGTTGGTTATAAATAATTGAATGAGATTTTAAACCCCTAATTAAGTAGAGCAACAGGGAGAGAGGAAACCCCTTGGCGGCCAATTCATTAGTAATAATGGGTGACATTTGTGCCACCGCACAAAATGGAGGCATTAGCCATAAAGCATTTTGAACCCTCAGAGGCCACCACAATTACCAAGACGAAGGCATTTCATTCGATTTAGCAACAAAGGGGGTCATGACGTGAACTCAAACATATGTACTGGCGCTTGTAAGGTATGGCGGATGAGTCTACCAGCCTACCTTTCATGCTTGAAGCGAGTAAGCCGAGTAGTTTGATGTTGAAAATGAACACCACCTCGATTCCAAAGTGGTGATGTTGTAGTATTTACAGTGTTCTCAATTTTCTCTTCCTATCACAACAGCAGGAAAGTAGCGTGAAAAAGTGATGCACTGCGTAGAGTTTAGGGATCCAAAGGTTTGGAAACTTTCCCGTAAATTTCTGGAATTTTTCCATGGGAAGTTAAGCCTGGGAATTTTGGGGAATTTTGCTTATGTTCATCAAAAAAAGTTAGCTTATAACAGTAAACCTTTTTTTGGGATACACATAAGGCAATTCTAGGTCTTGTGGAATATTTTGTTTAAACTATCCCCAATTCAATGGAATTGCAACCCTCTGCATGCACTTGTGCATTCTTACATCACATGTACAGCTGATTCTCAAGATCTTGCACAGTAATGAGATGCTATTGAGCCCACACTACTACACTGTCTGAGCCAAGGACTACATGCTTTCTGGTAAGTTAACGATTACAATACTGGGTGGGGTGAATATATTTTATATGACATGCATGATTTTTTTTGTTAACTAGTAAATAGTAGCCTACAGCAAAGTGTTTAAATAATTTATAACTTGTTAACAATTTCTGCTAGTTTGTTTTTGCTACCATGTTGGTTGGTGTTAGTTCACCTGTTTCCATACATGTTTCATTTTAAAACATTTATCTTACTAAATGCTTAGCTATTTGTACTTGAAATTGTATTTGTTAGTTTTTTTACACATTTTTTCTTATCTTTACACAAAAATGGCACAGGCACTATCTGATGTGTGGAGACATTTCACTGCAGCTAATGTAGAAGGAAAAGCTGTATACATTTGCAAATACTGTGCCAAATCGTATGTGAAGAATGCAACAAATATGCAGAATCATCTGGCCAAGTGCATCAAGTTCCCTCAGCGCTCACAACAAGCAACATCTGACTAAAGTCCCTCTACTTCTATTCGAGGTGAAAATGATTAATCAAACACCTTATCTATAGCAACAGCTCATGTTTGTTTTTTTTACTCAATGGAGGATCGTTTTTGAAAGGGGCATGCTTATTTAAGATGATGAGGAAATCACTTTTGAAGAGCCACCAGGCATCCTCTACTGACGAGATGAGGTCAATATCCTTCCAGAATACCCGAGCCAAATTGATTAGAAAGGCCTGACTGATGTGGTGTACTCCTCAATGCCATCAGAAGAATCCTGGAACATATTCCAGTCTGTGTTAGCAAATCAGTCCTGTAGTTTAGCATCTGTTTCATCTGAACACTTTTTTTATAGACTGAGTCACTGGTGCTTCCTGCTTTAATGTTTTCTTGTAAGCAGGAATCAGAAGGATAGAATTGTGGTAAGATTTGCCAAACATGGGCCAGCATCCCTGTGGAACCCTTGACACCTTGTAGAGTCCATGCTCCAACGAATTGAGGCTGTTCTGAGGACAAAAGGGGTGCAACTCAATATTAGGAAGGTGTGCCTAATGTTTTGTACACTCAGTGTACAGTATTTCCGGTTAATGAGATCACATTTAGGTAAATTTCAATTATGTGTAAACAACATCTCCCTCTTCTGGAATTCCTCCAACTCTACTGGATTGATCTCTCCTAGATGCTTCCCTCACAGATGCGGAGCTAAGTTGTTTGAATGTGGGGCTGGGTTTAGCGGTTAGTCTCATCGACCAGGGATCCACGGGTGGGGACGGAAGGGAGAGAGGGATAGTAGGCTTGGCAAGGCCCTGCTGGTTGAGTCTTTTCAGGGACCATGACCATGACAGAGGTGACCTTTTGGGATGCCCCCTGCCCTAAATCCAACTGTTTCCTGGGTGCTCAGCCTGCCGCTGTTATAAAGGAGCATGCTGACTTGGGGTTGGGCTGCATTAACGAGCTAGAAAGGGGTCTGCTTCATTGATGTTAACATACACACACATTATCTTCGTATCCTAGGTGAACAAGACTATTATCTCAAACACCTATCAAGATAACAAGTGTCTTATCAGTAAGCTGCTTCATACGTCACTGAACCATGGAATAGTTTTGTAGTGCTTCCATTTATGTATACAACATAATATGTACATTGAAGGGTTATAATGTTTGACTATTATTGGGACATTCTTCCTGCGAGGAAAATATGGCACATGTAGTGCTGGGATGATATACCTAAAATTATCAACACCGACCATACCGATCACTTATTGGAGGCATTTTGCTGATGTCGTTCATTACGATAAGTAACCTACACTAGAGAAATGTGAAGTTTGAAATTAAATAAGTTTGCTAATATGGGTGATTGTTAATGGGACAATTGATGGCTACAACCATTAAACCACCAGTAGTAGTTTAAAGAATAATAATAATGAAAAAAGGGATGCATATTGTTATAAATGTATCATTACTGCATCAATTCAAGCAATCTTTAGATTTTGGTCCATGTCGCCTAGCATCACAATGACAATCTTCTGGTTTTAAACAGGTTTTCTGGTGGAGAAGAACCAGGGCTCTGAAACCTATTTCCTGGACAGCCGTGTGTCTACTGGTTTTTATTTCCTTTGTGTCCAATTTAAGACCCAAGACAACGAGGTGAGGGGAGTTCCAACTAATCAATCAAGTACAAGGGAGGATTGAAAACCTTTAGACACTTGGTTTGACATGCCTTGGAATTGAGGCTTGACATAATGTATACTGAGTATACCAAAGATTAGAAACACCTTCCTAATATTGAGTTTCATCCACTTTTTACCCTCCGGATAGCCTCAATTTGTCTGGGCATGGACTCTACAAGGTGTCAAAAGTTTCCCATGTTGATGCCAATACTTCCCACAGTTGCGTCATTTGGCTGGATGTCTATTGGCTGGTGGACCATTCTTGACACACGGATACTGTTGAGCGTGAAATACCCAGTGGTGTTGCAGTTCATGACACAAACCGGTGCGCCTGGCACCTACTACCATACCCTGTTGAAAGGCACTTCAATTCTTTGTCTTGCCCTCTGATTGGCGTGCACAGCTAAAAATCCTTCATTAACCTGTTTCCTCCCCTTCATAGCTTTCACCTGGATTCACCCGGTCAGTCTGTCTTGGAAAGAGCAGGCATTCTTAATGTTTTGTATACTCAGTGTACATTGACATAAGCCCCCCCCGCCCCCACACAGCCGTCGTTGAATCGCTGAACAATTAGCCAAACTCGCCTAGCTCTGCATCGCACCAGGCTCACAAAATAAGCTTGAATTTAAACCAATCAGTCACGAGCAAACTTATCTGCTAGTGACACTCACATCTGTTAGCCTACCTCCTCCCTCCTCCCTCTTTGTCTAGCAAAATGTGTTTCTCCTGTTTGTCAGTTTGCCATCCCTCTGCATGTGGTGGACTGTTGCTTCCTTTGCCTAACTGCGATTCAAATAAAGGAACTTGTCTTGGCTTTCATAAACCAGATTACCCCCTTTAGCAGTTCATGCCAGTGGCACCTTCATCTACCCACCTTTTAACCAGTTAACTCCATTTATCTTCCTGAAGCCTGGCTCTCTTCCTGACTGCATTTCAGAAGAACTTGTCCTTGAGTTTAGGCACGACAAAGTCTTCGTGCCCCCCCCCCATGCTGAAATCTCACTCCGGCTCAGGAAATGGCTTTTCTCTTGACACAAAGACATTTGTTTTGTTGGTTTGTGTTTTCCCAACACAAAGTGCTTTTGTTCCGCACCATTATTCCCCACGAGGAGCTGCGATTCATCTTCATCTGCTGTTTCCACTCTGGTAACTCTATGTTCACTGAGATGCCGTAGCCGTCCCTCCCGAAACGGAATCAAACAGAGAGATGCCGTAGCCGTCCCTCCCGAAACGGAATCAAACAGAGAGATGCCGTCCCTCCCGAAACGGAATCAAACAGAAAACGATCACATTTACATAAGTATTCAGACCCTTTACTTTGGCAACGATTACAGCCTCAAGTCTTCTTGGATATGATGCTACAAGCTTGGCACACCTGTATTTGGGAAGTTTCTCCCATTCTTCTCTGCAGATCCTTTCACAAGCTCAACCAGGTTGGATGTGGAGCGTTGCTGCACAGCTATTTTCTGGTCTGTCCAGAGATGTTCAATCGGGTTCAAGTTCGGGCTCTGGCTGGGTCACTCAAGGACATTGAGACTTGTCCTGAAGCCACTCCTGCGTTTTCTTGGCTGTGTGCTTAGGGTTGTTGTCCTGTTGGAAGATGAACCTTCGGCCCTGTCTGAGGTCCTGAGCGCTCTGGCGCAGGTTTTCATCAAGGATCACTGTACTTTGCGCTGTTCATCTTTGCCTTGATCCTGACTAGTCTCCCAGTCCCTGCCGCTGAAAAACATCCCCACAGCATGATGCTGCCGCCACCATGCTTCACCGTAGGGATAGTGCCAGGCTTCCTCCAGACATGATGCTTAGCATTCAGGCCAAACAGTTCAATATTGGTTTCATCAGACCAGAGAATCTTGTTTCTCCAAGCAGGCTGTCGTGTGTCTTTTTACTGAGGAGTGGCTTCCGTCTGGCCACTCTACCATAAAAGCCTGATTTGATGAAGTGCTGCAGGGATGGTTGTCCTTCTAGAAGGTTCTCCCATCTCCACAGAGGCCACCTCTTGAAAGAGTCTTGGTGGTCCCACATTCATTTAAGAATGATGGAGGCCGCTGTGTTCTTGGGGACCTTCAATGCTGCAGAAATGTGTTGGCACCCTGTCCCACATCTATGCTTCGTGGCTCTACAGGCAATTCCTTTGACCTTATAGCTTGGTTTTTGCTCTGACATGTACTGTCAACTGTGTGACCTTATATAGACAGGTATGTTCCTTTCCAAATCATGTTGAATCAATTGAATTTACCAGAGCGGTTGAACAGACTAGTAATAGGGTTTGCAGTTATGACGGCGGATAATTTTAGGAAGAGAGGGTCCAGGTTGTCTAGCCCAGCTGATTTGTAGGGATCCAGATTATGCAGCTCATTCAGAACGTCACAGCTGTCTGGATTTGGGTGAAGGAGAAACGGGGGAGCGCCGCCAAGTTGGCCGGGGTTGGGGTAGCCAGGTGGAAAGCATGGCCAGCCGTAGAGAAATGTTTATTGAAACCCTTGATTATTGTGGATTTATCAGTGTTGACAGTGTTTCCTAGTCTCAGTGCAGTGGGCAGCTGGGAGGAGGTGCGAAAAAAGGTGTGTGTGTGTGTGTGTGTGTGTGTGTGTGTGTGTGTGTGTAAGTAAAGAAATAAAACCACAGTAAAAAGACATTTGAAAATAAGAGTAGCAAGGCTATATACAGACAATGGTTAGTCAGGCTTATTGAGGTAGTATGTACATGTAGGTATGGTTAAAGTGATTATGCATATATGATGAACAGAGAGTAGCTGTAGCGTAAAAAGAGGGGTTGGCGGGTGGTGGGACACAATGCAGATAGCCCGGTTAGCCAATGTGCGGGAGCACTGGTTGGTCGGGCCAATTGAGGTAGTATGTACATGAATGTATAGTTAGTGACTATGCATATAAGATAAACATAGAGTAGAAGCAGTGTAAAAGAGGGGTTGGAGGGGGCACACACTGCAAATAGCCCGGGTAACCATTTGGTTACCTGTTCAGGAGTCTTATGGCTTGGGGGTAAAAACTGTTGTAGCCTTTTTGTCTTAGACTTGGCACTCCGGTACTGCTTGCCATGCAGTAGTAGAGAGAACAGTCTATGACTGGGGTCTTTGACCATTTTTAGGGCCTTCCTCTGACACCGCCTGGTGTAGGGGTCCTGGATGGCAGGCAGCTTTGCCCCAGTGATGTACTGGGCCGTACGCACTACCCTCTGTTGGGCCTTGTGGTCGGAGGCCGAGCAATTACCGTACCAGACAGTGATGCAACCGGTCAGGATGCTCTCGATGTTGTAGAACCTTTTGAGGATCTCAGGATGCATCTCAGGACCCCTTTTTAGTTTCCTGAGGGGGAATAGGCTTTGTCGTGCCCTCTTCACGACTGTCTTGGTGTGTTGGGACCATTCTAGTTTGTTGTTGATGTGGACACCAAGGAATATGAAGCTCTCAACCTTCTTCACTACAGCCCCGTGGATGAGAATGGGGACATACTCGTTGCTCCTTTTCCTGTAGTCCACAATCATCTCCTTAGTATTGGTTACGTTGAGGGATAGGTTGTTATTCTGCCATCACCCGGCCAGGTTTTTGACCTCCTCCCTATAGGCTGTCTCGTCATTGTCGGTAATCGGGCCTACCACTGTTGTCGTCTGCAAACCTAATGATGGTGTTGGAGTCGTGCCTGGCCATGCAGACGTTGGTGAGCAGGGAGTTCGGGAGGGGACTGAGCATGCACCCCGGGGGAGCTCCATTGTTGAGGATCAGTGTGGCAGATGTGTTGCTACCTACCTCCACCACCTGGGGGCGGCCCGTCAGGAAGTCCAGGATCCAGTTGCAGAGGCAGGTGTTTAGTCCCAGGTTCCTTAGTCTATTGATGAGCTTTGAGGGCACTATGGTGTTGAACGCTGAGTTGTAGTCAATGAACAGCATTCTCACATAGGTGTTCCTTTTGTCCAGGTGGGAAAGGGCAAGGAAGCAGGAATCAGGAGGATAGAGTTGTCATCGGATTTACCAAATGGAGGGTGAGGGAGAGCTTTTGTTCGCATCTCTGTGTGTGGAGTACAGGTGATCTACACATTTTCCACCCTGGTTGGACATTTAACATGTTGATAGAGATTTGGTAGAACTGATTTAAATTTCCCTGCATAAAAGTCTCCGGCCATTAGGAGCGCCGCCTCTGGGTGAGTGGTTTCCTGTTTGCTTATTTCCTCATACAGCTGACTGAGTAAAGTCTTAGTGCCAGCATCTGTCTGTGGTGGTAAATAAACAGCCACAAAAAGTATAGCTGAGAATACTCTAGGCAAGTAGTGTGGCCTGGAATTTATCACAATATATTCTACTTCAGGCGAGCAACATCTAGAGACTTCCTTAGATTTCTTGCACCAGCTGTTGTTTACAAATATACACAGACCACTCCCCTATTCTTATCGGAGTTGACTGTTTTATCCTGCCGGTGCAGCGTATATTCCGCTAGCTGAATATCCATGTCGTCAAACATAGGATATTACAGTTTTTGATGTCCCGTTGGTAGGATATTCGTGATCGTACCTCGTCTAGTTTATTATTTATTTAATCTTTGTCTAATCTGAGGTGAGTGATCGCTTTCCAGATGTCCAGAAGCTCTTTTCTGCCGTAAGATACGGTTGCAGAAACATTATTTACAAAATAATTGACATATGTCGTGAAAAAAAACACACAATAGCACAATTGGTTAGGAGACCGTAACACGTCAGCCATCTGCTCCGGCGCCATCTTCCTTGAAAATCAACTCACATATGGTGTCCAGGGCACAGCTGGGAGTTGAGGGGGGTCTATAACAAGTGGCAACAGTGAGGGACTTTTTTCTGGAGAGATGGATCTTTAAAAGTGGAAGCTCGAACTGTTTTGGCATAGACCTGGATAGTATGACAGAACTCTGCAGGCTCTCTATACAGTAGATTGCAATTCCGCCCCCTTTAACAGTTCTGTCTTGATGGAACATTTTGTAATTGGGAATGGAGATTTCAGAATTTTTGGTGGGTGTAGAACCTTGGAGGGTGTTTTTTTCCTAAGTCGGGATTCAGACACGGCTAGGACATTAGGGTTGGCAGAGTGTGCTAAAGCAGTGAATAAAGTAAACTTAGGGAGGAGGCTTCTGATGTTAACATGCATGAACCCAAGGCTTTTACGGTTGCAGAACATACCAAATGAGAGCGCTTGGGGACACAGGGCCTGGGTTATATCACTCGCACACCATGTGAAGAGTCAGGAGCTTCTCTGAAGCAGAGAGGCCAGTATAACCCGCCTTGGCAGCAGCTAATGGGGTTCCATGATAAATAGAAATACAGATTAGCCTCCCCTAATGGCTACATCCGGACGAGACCCTTGAGTGAGCCTTAAAACATGAACTTCATGTGAACTTCATCCTCCCCTCCCAGGCGTCATGACTACCAGCAGACAGAATCCGAGTGAGTCTGCAGGTAAAGCCCTGAGGAAGAAACACATTCTGCCTGCCCTGAGCTGGACATAAAACCTGCAAGTTTAATACCACTGGAGCCTATGTAAGGAGATTACCCTGAGCTAAATCAACCTACACTGTTTTATTGTTTCATTTCTTGATCTACTTATGTTCCATATTAACTTATTTTTGTATTGTATATCAACATTTCTTATTTTCATGTTTGTATCTCATGTATATAGTGGGATGTAAGAAAATACTGTTTCTCAAATGCAACACGGAAAGGGGGATACCTAGTCAGTTGTAGAACTGAATGGATTTAACTGAAATGTCTTCCGCATTTAACCCAACCCCTCTGAATCAAAGAGGTGCTGAGATCCACGTCTTAGGCGCCCGGGGAACAGTGGAGGTCACACTCTGGTGTCATGCACCATTGGAGTAATGGCCATTGGTAAGGTTATCAGGGAATATAACAAAGTGCAACAATGGCAACAAATTTGCCTATATATTGATAGGGCTAAATTGAAATGTTTCGTACAGAAGCAATAAGAAAAGCATATGGATAACCATGATAGTAATTGAAAGGGAACAGTTACGAGATTATGGGAAAATTATTAGACCAAAGTTGAGGCCACAACAGTTCACTTGACACAAGATGGAGTCCAAACTTTACACTGTTGATTTTTTGCATTTTACATTTAGTGTATTGAAAATACCCAGGATACATTAGTAATATGGTATGAATATTCCTGGAAAATGTGCTGTTTGTGCAACAAATGACAAGCGTTTGAGTGCGAGGACTAACTGGTGTCTCCAAGTGGTCACACACCTCTCCAAAGTGTACACAGTTCCTAAGTAATTTCAATTCATTTTTATGACTCAAAGAAGAGCCTTCAACTATAAAGTGTTTTTTTTTGTTCTGCTAGTGGTGGCATTGAGGAACTAGAGCGAAGACACTTGTAATGATTTTGTTTGGAACACAAACCTGCATCCCTGCCATCACACAATTACTATTTTTGTTTCTCCAATCCAAAAATGGTCCATTATAAATCGCAATCTGGGTTAGGTGGGCATCATTTTAAAGCCTATTCTATTGCCAACATGACTAGCTAAGTTGAGGGTGTTTAGGCTTTCACAATGCAATTCAGGGAAATGGATAATCATTTTGGTGCTTATAGAACGGAGTGTGTTCAGGTGCGTGTGCAGCGGCAAATGTTCTTCACAATGGAAAAACAGGCTCATTCTGTTCAGAATAACCCAGAGGATGACGACATGTTATCTTGTACCTCAAACATAGTGATCATAAACGTTGACACTATGACATGAGTTAAATGATATGGAAATGTAAAGTACACATTTAGACTCAAAACGGTATTACAATCCTTAACATCTCATCTTTCAAAATGCATTGAGTCCTCTTCATTTAAAGCATTTGCCTCACTTAGACATAAAAAAAAAGCAGCAAAAGTTTCCCAATTAGCGTGATGGATGGGAGCAACTGCTTGTCGCGCTCAAGTTCAGAACGGCTGTTAGTCAAAACCCATACAGCACTGTGAAGTGCAGACCCAGAGTTCTGACATCAAGTATAGCATGTTACTGTACAACCACTGTGTTCCAATTTAGGCATTTATCAGTGCCCAACTCTGCTGTTTTCAGCCCGTGTACCAGTGTAAAGGGTTAAATAGCTACATTAACTTAGCAGCGCTACATTAGTCTAGCTTACTTCTGGATCCTTACACTCCCTGGTTTCCTCCTGTGCAGGGTTTTCTGAACAGTGAGCGGGTGTCCAGGATGGTGCAGAGTGGCGGCTGCTCGGCCTGCGACTTCCGTGACGTCTTCAAGAAGAACATTGAGCGCCGGGTGCGCAGCTTGCCCGAGATCGACGGCCTGAGCAAAGAGACAGTGCTGAGCTCCTGGATTGCCAAGTACGACGCCATCTACAGGGGGGATGAGGACCTGCGGCGCCAGCCCCAGAGGATGCACCTCAGTGCCGTGTCCGAGTTGATACTCAGTAAGGAGCAGCTGTATGAGATGTTCCAGCTGATTTTGGGCATCAAGAAGTTTGAGCACCAGCTGCTGTACAACGCCTGTCAGGTGAGAATTGGATCACGTACATACAAACACGCGCCCACACACTTTTTGCCCTCTACATAACATTTTAATTGTTATCAATTAATAGATTGTTTGAAGTGCTTCCTAGGTAACTACAAAACTGTTAATGTTAGGATACATTGTATAATCAAGATGCAATATGCCCAATGTGGTATACTAGCGGGGATATTAGAACAGAAACTGTGAGTCTCTAATGTCCTTTCCTTGATCACTTTCCTTAACTCAGGTGGCTCCAGCTAATCACAGATCTCTTTGAATGCGTATCTTAAAGGTCATTGGCTGATGAGACTTTTTAATCAGCGTGCTCTTGTCAACTAAGGCAAGGATGTCCTCCCTCCCCTTCACCTGTTTCCAGGGGGTCTTCCATGGCACCAATTAGTGGTGGCTTTAACTAGTAAGCGTATGTTGGTGTGATCAGTGGTTACTGTCCTCTGTAAACCATTTAGGCTTATTCATCTGAAGGCGTATTTTGAAATAAATGCCATTGTTACTCGTACTGGGATTAGAGCAGCTTCTTTTGACTTGAAAATGGGAGGCTAATCACAGGAACCATTAAATGACTTCAATCCCACTTCCTAGCTTGTTGATGAATAGAACGTTTGTCCTCAGAATTATTGCAAAAAAAATGTGTGCTAATGTGTTGTTCATTATTACATTGCCACCCATTAAGATAATGTGCTGTGTGAAGAACTCAATTAGACCTGATTCCTCCCGTAAATTTGATTAAGGCCTGTTCTTGTCAGTCCTAATGTCTATAGAAGCTAATGGTGTTCCCATAATAATGAGACCTGCAGACAACAGACAATTGGCTCATCTCCATAGCAACCTTCTGGCCCATTGTTCCTTTTATGCTATTCACCAATGCCATTTTTGCTGGTCACTTAGCAGATAACACAGTGCTTGTTAGAGCAGGTCTTGGATCAGTTTTATCGTCCATTAATGGTTGGTAGATGGAGAGGAGATGATCCTTGAACGATGTATTGGGGTATCCTTCTTCTATCTCATGGCTGATGGACTCTTGACCCCTGTGGTTGTGCACCTTGGCCTTGCCTGTATAAAAGACAGTACTCTGAGTGAGTGAGCGAGCGAGATGTTAACATCCTCTTTCAGGAAAGACATATCTAAAGCTGAAATCTGTTTCTCATATATATGAGAGAGATTTATGGATGCCTCTCGCTGGATCCATGCTCTGCATGAAGACCCATTGATTAGGCTCTCCCAGCTATTGATCTGGCAACCCTGCATCAATGTGTTGAACTGAGGCCTTTAATGTGTTTGCAATGGGCAGAGATCGGTCTGGGTGACCATAATCTGATTTGGTGAGGATGTGAGTGAATGTTTGTACATTCTATTATATGTTTGATTTGTTTGACTGCCTTTAAGTTTTCTCCTTTCTCTCTCTCAATTAAATTCAAGAGCTTTATTGGCATGGGAAACATACGTTAATATTGCCAAAGCAAGTGAAGTAGACAAAAGTGAAATAAACAATAAAAATTAACAGTAAACCTTGCACTCACAGAAGTTCCAAAAGAATGAAGACATTTTGAAATGTCACGTCGCTCTCTTCCTCTCATATGCTTTCCTTCCCTCTATATTCACACATTCATGAGACATTTGTTTAATATGCAAGTCTATTTTTGGAGTGTTTCGCACAAGCTGTATGAAGACTGAAATACCTTTTAGTATCTATGAGGTACCTCTGGCACCTCTGACATGTCTCAGCAATGATCTAGAGCCACACAGGGATCTCAATAAAGAAGCTAAAATATTTGACATAAACCAAATATGTATTGAGGGATAGTGAAAAGGACAGTGGAGTAAAAGAAAGACGAGGAGAAAGAGAGGAGGATGTAGAAACAGAGGGATGAGATTGCTCAGGTGTGCAGGTGGATGACTGCAGTTGCTTTGAGAGGGTGGCAACCCCCTGGTGAAGAGTGTGTGTGTGTGTGTGTGTGTGAGTAGATAGTTTGACATTTCTCCCCTCCATCTCTAATGATCACATCCTGGCGTTGGGCCGTAAGGGCCACCCCTGTCGTCTCTCGTTAGTGCTCGGAGCGAACAGGTGAGGGGGAGGCGAGGGAGCAGGTGAGCCGGCAGGAAAGGCTAATAAATTAACACACGGCGCACAGCACTGGCTCGCCTAAGCAGCCGACCCTCGTCAGCTCTCATATTGAGCTTTCTCTTTCGCACTCTTTCTGTTATCTTCATCCCTTCTTCTATCCTAATTCTGTCTTGGTTTCTCTCTGCATCTTTCTCTTTTTAGATATCCTTCTTTCTCCCTCACCCTCTTATTCTCTCACTCCTTTTCCCTCTCATTCTGCTTCTAATCTTCTCTCTCCCCCTCTGCCTCTCAGGCACCAGGAAGCTGCCCAGACAGACATGCAGCTGCCCAGACAGACATGCAGCCAGCCAATGTAATCAAACCCAGTGTAATCACCCAAGACTTTTTCCATCAAAGCCCTCGGCGTGCCCGCCTATTCCTCTAGTCTACCATTTGACTTCAGAAAGTACCATCAGAGACAGGATTGGTATCCTCTGCCAAAGTGTTAATGGAATAACATTTAAAGGTGGGACTTTGGGACCGTTCTCGGAAAGATGTGTCGACTTCAAACCTGTCATTGATGGCTTTGATTAGTAGCTTCATATACCTTGTTGTCATAGAAATGATTAGAATGGCTGTGTGAGAGAAAGTCAGGTTAGCACTGCAAGAATAATAAATGAAGACGACAAAGGTGGGAATGTGTGTGTACGTGTGCATGCATATGTATTTTTCTATCCTTCTAAGGTCAGTTGTGTGCATGAAACCTATGGGTTGATAACAACCACATGATGAATCTGTAACTAGTTTTCAAGCAAGTGTTTCTATCAAGCTATCAGGGTGAAAATTGGCACAGCTCAGTTCGGGCCTATTACAATGCCAAGTGAAGGTCTACACACCCCTTGCACAGTTGTCATATTTTCCTGCCTGGATTAAAATTATATTATTTTTCCTACTTTTTCCTACATTTAAGTGAAAAAAGTATCATTTTATATAATTTTGAATATGATTCTACTAACTCTTAGGACAACATATCCATTGTTTTTGTCAAAAATGCTCAAGCTCAGTAAATTGGCCTAAGACTTGTTAGAATCTTCTTCAAAATGATTTCCAGTGAAATGGAGGTGCATAACAACGGCGACGTCCACCGTATTGTACATTACTCTAACGATTGTTTTTCTATCATCATTAGCACAGTATACATTGTCCCACTTTTACCTCCAAGATGCCAGCAAAGCACAAAAGTCAATTGTGAAGATTTATTGGCGCATTGAACCAACTCTGTGGATAGCGCTAAAACAATGACGTCATATCTGATTTCCGACATCTTCATTGCACCTTCGCCATTGCTGCGAAAAGGTGCTGCCACAAAGTATTACACACAATCAAGACATCAACTTGGTTTTACTTACTTACTTTATTATTTTAAAGGTTGAATATATATTTTCTTTTCATTGAAAATGTAGAGTAAGTCGTGTAGATCAGTAGGAAGAAAAATCCAGTCATCGGTTATTTTTTAAATAAAATTTTAAGGCAGCAAATGTGACAACTGTGCAAGGGCTGTGTAGACTTACCAGGCACTGTACTGTATAAAAATAAATGATTTCACCTTTATTTAACCAGGTTGGCCAGTTGAGAACAAGCTCTCATTTTTTTGGTACTGTATATGCAACTAACATGTTAATTTTATCATGGTAACATGAACTCCAAGAAGTGCCCAACAGAGGATAACGTTGTTTCTACGCAATCTTTTGTCAGTGTTTGCTTGCAGCTGCAGAATTCCAGTGCATCTACAGTAGATCCCAGTAAGGAATGGATCTTTTAAGTCTGTCAATGAGGTTCTGTCTGATAGGAGAGCTGACAGAAATCCAAAAACCAAACAGACAAGTGGAACTCTCCAAGCTGATAAGACAATGGGGGAGAACACTAAAGGGGGAGATAAGCCTCTAAATTTAACCCAGATTTAAAATGGATACAACACCACTTAAGTCAGCCTTAGGTGGTTTTGTAAAGAAAGGCAGAAACGGAGAGGGAACGTGTTGGCACGGCAACACCTTTAATCACATTAGGCCCTACACCTACATTTTAGAGGAAGTGTGATCTTGCAAGGGACAAACATAACATTTTTAAACCTCAAACCCAATTTTGTAAATGGAACCTGTTGTTTATTGACTTACTGGTCATGAACTCAGGAGCCACGTGTGAATGGCGCAGACAACACTACAGTGAAAATGTTATTCTTGAAGCCCAGAGGCCTCATTTATCAAGATAGAATCAACCTGTGTGTGCCTCAATACCTGTCCTTCTGTCTGTTTTATTTAGCCAACTGTTATTCAGCCATCTCCACCAGTAATAAGTCACGTGGTTTATGCATGCAGCCGAATGGCAATGACTGCTAAATCTTCCCTTTGTCTGATGTTCCTTGTTTTGTTGGAATTGACCGATGCCAGCTGCAACATGTAACAGGATTAACAATGCATGTATTGGAAGAGCAAGTTTTTCATACTGAAGGTTAATGACCATAAATCCTTCTCATTTGTATGACTTATAGGATATTTTGGATGTTTTGTGACAAGACTAGTCGTAAGTAAATATTATATATGGCTGAGTTTGACATTTGAAGCTACTAAATAGAGAATCCCTTTCAGATTAATTGGCAAAATTCCTTTCATTAGTTACAAAACAATATGACTTGTTCAGTTTTCAAAATTAAGATGTATTTGTTGTCAGTGCACATGACAAGTTATAATGAAGCTTACATTTCCTGAATGCAAATGCAATTCCTTTACTAATTATCCATACATGATTAATGAGAGCTGTTGATTATCTGTCTTATATTGTATGTGTTATTACATATCAAGGTGTGGATGTAGATGTACAGTTGAAGTCAAAGTTTACATACACCTTAGCCAAATACATTTAAACTCAGTTTCACAATTCCTGACATTTAATCCCTGTCCTAGGTCAGTTAGGATCACCACTTCATTTTAAGAATGTGAAATAATAGTAGAGTGATTTATTTCAGCTTTTATTTCTTTCATCACATTCCCCGTGGGTCAGAAGTTTACATACACTCAATTAGTATTTGGTAGCATTGCCTTAATTGTTTAACTTGGGTCAAATGTTTCGGGTAGACTTCCACAGGCTTCCCACAATAAGTTGGGTGAATTTTGGCCCATTCCTCCTGACAGAGCTGGTGTAACTGAGTCAGGTTTTTAGGCCTCCTTGCTTGCACACACTTTCAGTTCTACCCACAAATCTTCTATGGGATTGAGGTCAGGGCTTTGTGATGGCCACTCCAATACCTTGACTTTGTTTTCCTTAAGCCATTTTTCCACAACTTTGGAAGTATGCTTGGGGTCATTGTCCATTTGGAAGATCCATTTGTGACCCAAGCTTTAACTTCCTGACTGTCTTTTAGATGTTGCTTCAATATATCCACATGATTTTCCCCTCCTCATGATGCCATCTATTTTGTGAAGTGCACCAGTCCCTCCTGCAGCAAAGCACCCCCACAACATGATGCTGCCACCCCCGTGCTTCACGGTTGGGATGGTGTTCTTCAGCTTGCAAGCCTTCCCCCTATTTCCTCCAAACATAACGATGGTCATTATGGCCAAACAGTTCTATTTTTGTTTCATCAGACCAGAGGACATTTCTCCAAAAAGTACAAAATTTGTCCCCATGTGCAGTTGCAAACTGTAGTCTGGCTTTGGTGGATTTGGAGCAGTGGCATCTTCCTTGCTGAGCCATTACATAATTTCCCTTGCTAAGTCATTACATAATTTCCCTTGCTAAGCCATGACATAATTTTCTGGAATTTTCCATGCTGTTTAAAGGCACAGTCAACTTTGTGTATGTAAACTTCTGACCCACTGTGATACAGTGAATTATAAATGCAATAATCTGAATTATAATCTGAATTATAAATGCAATAATCTGTCTGTAAACAATTGTTGGAAAAGTTACTTGTGTCATGCACAAAGTAGAAGTCCTAAACGACTTGCCAAAACGACATTTTTGGAGTGGTTGAAAAACAAGTTTTAATGACTCAACTGTAGTTATTACAAATCATTTCAACAAATGGCTAGTACAAGCTAATATGTTTGCTAATGAGTCCTTAGATTATGGTATGTCTGTTTATTTAACCTTTTATTTAACTAGGCTAGTCAGTTAAGAACAAATGTCTTATTTACAATGACGGCCTACCGGGGAACAGTGGGTTAACTGCCTTGCTCAGTGGCAGAAGGACAGATTTGTACTTTGTCAGCTCAGGGATTTGATCCAGCAACCTTTCGGTTGCTGCCCCTTAACCTGGGTTAAAATTATACCGTTGAAGTTTAAGATTTCTTATCTAATAAACAAAATCAGCTAAATGTGATGGATTATACTAGGCCTCTCTGTCCACAGATGCGTTTGCTTTTCAAAGAGGACCTGATTGGGTAGCAACTATAGCTGGCCTAGCTCCAGTTGTGTGAGCATAGTTCACCAGTCACATGCATCATTAAAGTAACATCAGGGATTCAAAATCCGCCGTTTACACAGGCAGCCCAGTTCTGATCTTTTGCCCAATTATTGGTCTTGACCAATCAGATCAGATCTTTTGCCAATAATTGGACAAAATATCAGAATTGGGCTCCTTGTGTAAACACAGCCAAAGAGGGGGTACGCCTACCAATGCAAATCTCTAAATGACCAGACACCATAACAGCCTAATTAAGTTTAAGTTTTACTAGTTGTATGTACAGGATACACATGGTATACACCAAGGATTATCAACTAAATTCAGCCGCAGGCCGATGTTTTCTTGAGTGGATGGTCGGGGGGGAGACTGCAAATTGATGGCAAAAATCCCAAACAGAATATTTGACTAAAACATAATTTCAAACCATGCTTACGTTTGTATATGAGCACGTGCCGCTCTTATGCGTGGGAGTTCTTGGGAACAGATTTCCAAAATTTAAAATCATTTGGAGGGGATTTTTCTGGTGTTTTTACAGTCTTACACTGAACATTAAAATCATTTGCTCAACAAAAAAAACACCCTCGGGCCAAATTTGGCATGCGGCCCGCGAGTTGGAGAACCTTGGTATACACCGTCCAACGAAATGCTTACTTGCATTGTCGAGAAGGAACCTGCAACAACAATAAGAAATAAGAATATGAACATGAAGTAAATGGCTCCGTATAAGTATAATATGGGTAGGTGACTTTTGTGACGCCCACGTGCTGCGACAGCTGTCGCATTAGGACTTCGGGGTGGTCAAGCTTTGGAGTTATTCCATATTGTTCAGCCCACACACTGTGCAAAGAGGTTGTTTGTCAATTCCAATCAAATAAAATGTTATTGGTCACATACACATATTTAACAGATTTTAATGGGGGTGTAGCAAAATGTTTGTTCCTCGATCCAACAGTCCAGTAATATCTTACAATTCACAACAATGCACACAGGTCTAAAATAATGGAATTAAGAAAGATATAACTATTAGGATGCGCAATGTAGGAGTCCGGAGTATAACTACATACAGTGCCCTTGAACTTTACGACCTTTTGCCACATTTCAGGCTTCAAATATAAAGATATAAAACTGTATTTTTTTGTGAAGAATCAACAACAAGTGGGACACAATCATGAAGTGGAACGACATTTATTGGATATTTCAAACTTTTTTAACAAATCAAAAACTGAAAAATTGGGCGTGCAAAATTATTCAGCCCCTTTACTTTCAGTGCAGCAAACTCTCTCCAGAAGTTCAGTGAGGATCTCTGAATGATCCAATGTTGACCTAAATGACTAATGATGATAAATACAATCCACCTGTGTGTAATCAAGTCTCCGTATAAATGCACCTGCACTGTGATAGTCTCAGAGGTCCGTTAAAAGCGCAGAGAGCATCATGAAGAACAAGGAACACACCAGGCAGGTCCGAGATACTGTTGTGAAGAAGTTTAAAGCCGGATTTGGATACAACAAGATTTCCCAAGCTTTAAACATCCCAAGGAGCACTGTGCAAGCGATAATATTGAAATGGAAGGAGTATCAGACCACTGCAAATCTACCAAGACCTGGCCGTCCCTCTAAACTTTCAGCTCATACAAGGAGAAGACTGATCAGAGATGCAGCCAAGAGGCCCATGATCACTCTGGATGAACTGCTGAGGTGGGAGACTCTGTCCATAGGACAACAATCATTCGTATATTGCACAAATCTGGCCTTTATGGAAGTGTGGCAAGAAGAAAGCCATTTCTTAAAGATATCCATAAAAAGTTTCATTTAAAGTTTGCCACAAGCCACCTGGGAGACACACCAAACATGTGGAAGAAGGTGCTCTGGTCAGATGAAACCAAAATTGAACTTTTTGGCAACAATGCAAAATGTTATGTTTGGCGTAAAAGCAACACAGCTCATCACCCTGAACACACCATCCCCACTGTCAAACATGGTGGTGGCAGCATCATGGTTTGGGCCTGCTTTTCTTCAGCAGGGACAGGGAAGATGGTTAAAATTGATGGGAAGATGGATGGAGCCAAATACAGGACCATTCTGGAAGAAACCTGATGGAGTCTGCAAAAGACCTGAGACTGGGACGGAGATTTGTCTTCCAACAAGACAATGATCCAAAACATAAAGTAAAATCTACAATGGAATGGTTCAAAAATAAACATATCCAGGTGTTAGAATGGCCAAGTCAAAGTCCAGATCTGAATCCAATCGAGAATCTGTGGAAAGAACTGAAAACTGCTGTTCACAAATGCTCTCCATCCAACCTCACTGAGCTCGAGCTGTTTTGCAAGGAGGAATGGGAAAAAAATGTAGTCTCTCGATGTGCAAAACTGATAGAGACATACCCCAAGCGACTTACAGCTGTAATCGCAGCAAAAGGTGGCGCTACAAAGTATTAACTTCTTGCGTCGAGCCATCCCGGATCCGGTATCGTGACTACAGCCTCAAGCTCATTAGCATAACACAACGTTAACTATTCATGAAAATCGCAAATGAAATGAAATTAATCTATTTGCTCTCAAGCTTAGCCTTTTGTTAACAACACTGTCATCTCAGATTTTCAAAATATGCTTCTCAACCATTGCAAAACAAGCATTTGTGTAACAGTATTGATGGCTAACGTACCATTTAGCGTTAGCATTCAGCATGCAACATTTTCTACAAAAACCATAAAAGCATTCAAGTTAAATCATTTACCTTTGAAGAACTTCAGATGTTTTCAATGAGGAGACTCTGTTAGATAGCAAATGTTCCGTTTTTACAAAAAATATTGTGTCGACTAATCGATCCGTTTTGTTCATCACGTTTGGGTAAGGAAAAAAAATAATAAGTCATTAAAACGCGAACTTTTTTCCAAATGAACCAAATCAATCCTCAAGGTGTTTTTCACATATCTATCGACGATAACTGCCACGATGGATTTTTACTTTCTCTTCTGAAGAAATGGAACGCGCATGAACCTACAGATTACGCACACAGGACACCGGGCGGGACACCAGGTAAATGTAGTCTCTTATGGTCAATCTTCCAATGATATGCCTACAAACGCGTCACAATGCTGCAGACACCTCGGGGAATAGACAGAAAGCGCGGGCTCATTCCTGGCGCATTCACAGCCATATAAGGAGACATTGGAACACAGCGCCTTCAGAATCTGGGGCATTTCCTGTATGAAACTTCATCTTGGTTTCACCTGTTGCATTAGTTCTGGGGCACTCACAGATAATATCTTTGCAGTTTTGGAGACGTCAGAGTTTTGTCTTTCCAAGGCTGTCAATTACATGCATAGTCGAGCATCTTTTCATGACAAAATATTACGCTTAAAACGGGCACGTCAAATCAAATCAAATCAAATTTTATTTGTCACATACACATGGTTAGCAGATGTTAATGCGAGTGTAGCGAAATGCTTGTGCTTCTAGTTCCGACAATGCAGTGATAACCAACAAGTAATCTAACTAACAATTCCAAAACTACTGTCTTATACACAGTGTAAGGGGATAAGGAATATGTTCATAAGGATATATGAATGAGTGATGGTACAGAGCAGCATACAGTAGATGGTATCGAGTACAGTATATACATATGAGATGAGTATGTAGACAAAGTAAACAAAGTGGCATAGTTAAAGTGGCTAGTGATACATGTATTACATAAGGATGCAGTCGATGATGTAGAGTACAGTATATACGTATGCATATGAGATGAATAATGTAGGGTAAGTAACATTATATAAGGTAGCATTGTTTAAAGTGGCTAGTGATATATTTACATTTCCCATCAATTCCCATTATTAAAGTGGCTGGAGTTGGGTCAATGTCAATGACAGTGTGTTGGCAGCAGCCACTCAATGTTAGTGGTGGCTGTTTAACAGTCTGATGGCCTTGAGATAGAAGCTGTTTTTCAGTCTCTCGGTCCCAGCTTTGATGCACCTGTACTGACCTCGCCTTCTGGATGATAGCGGGATGAACAGGCAGTGGTTTGGGTGGTTGATGTCCTTGATGATCTTTATGGCCTTCCTGTAATATCGGGTGGTGTAGGTGTCCTGGAGGGCAGGTAGTTTGCCCCCGGTGATGCGTTGTGCAGACCTCACTACCCTCTGGAGAGCCTTACGGTTGAGGGCGGAGCAGTTGCCGTACCAGGCGGTGATACAGCCCGCCAGGATGCTCTCGATTGTGCATCTGTAGAAGTTTGTGAGTGCTTTTGGTGACAAGCCGAATTTCTTCAGCCTCCTGAGGTTGAAGAGGCGCTGCTGCGCCTTCTTCACGGCGCTGTCAGTGTGAGTGGACCAATTCAGTTTGTCTGTGATGTGTATGCCGAGGAACTTAAAACTTGCTACCCTCTCCACTACTGTTCCATCGATGTGGATGGGGGGGTGTTCCCTCTGCTGTTTCCTGAAGTCCACAATCATCTCCTTAGTCTTTTTATCCAATAATGACACAGCGCCCCCATAGGTTCAAGAGGTTAAGGGGGCTGAATAATTTTGCACGCCCAATTTTTCAGTTTTTGATTTGTTAAAAAAGTTTGAAATATCCAATAAATGTCGTTCCACTTCATGATTGTGTCCCACTTGTTGATTTTTCACAAAAAAATACAGTTTTATATATTTATGTTTGAAGCCTGAAATGTGGAAAAAGGTCACAAAGTTCAGGGGGGCCGAATACTTTCGCAAGGCACTGTATCTACAATACAAATCCATGTACGTGTGTGCAGAGTGTGTGTGTGTCTCTTCATGGTCCCTGCTGGTCCATAAGGTGTATTATCAGATGAAAAATAGAGTTACATGTAGTCATGGCTCTATGTAGTGCTGTGTGCCTCCCATTGACTGATCTGGACTTTATAATTGTGAAGAGACCTCTGGTGGCTTGTCTTGTGGGTTATGCATGGGTGTCCAAGCTGTGTGCTAATAGTTTAAACAAACGGCTCGGCGCATTCAGCATGTCAATACCTCTTACAGAACAAGTAGTGATGAAGTCAGTCTCTCCTCTACTTTGATCCATGAGAGATTGACATGCACATCGTTAATTTTAGGTCTCTGTGTATAGTTAAGGGCCAGCCGTGCTGCCCTGTTCTGAGCCAATTATAAGTTCCCTGTTCCTCTTTGTGGCACTTGACCACAAGACTGGACAGTAGTTCAGGTGTGCATAACTCTGGCCTGTAGGACCTGCCTTGTTGATAGTGTTGATAAGAAGGCAGAGCAGGACTTTATTATGGACAGACTTCTCTCTGCCTTAACTAATGTTGCATCAACATGTTTTGACCATGACAATTTACAATCCAGGGTTAATCCAAGCAGTTTAGTCACCTCAACTTGCTCAATTTCCACATTATTCATTACAAGATTTAGTTGATGTTTAGGGTTTAGTGAATGATTTGTCCCAAATACAATGCTTTTATAATTTAAATATTTAGGAATAACTTATTTGTTGCCACCCATTCTGAAACTGACTTTAGTTATTTAAGTGTTGCAGTAATTTCACTCGCTTTAGTAGTGGATGTGTATTGTGTTGTCTTCCACATGCATAGATGCACTGACTTTACTCAAAGCCAGTATCGTGTAATTAGTAAGGAGTGAAAAAAGTAAGGAGCCTAGACAGCTGCCCTGGGGAATTCCTGATTCTACCTGGATGGATTCTACCTATGATAGAGAGGCTTCCATTAAAGAACACCATCTGTGTTCTGTTCGACAGGTAACTCTTTATCCACAATATAGCAGGGGGTGTAAAGCCATAACACACATGTTTTTCCAGCAGCAGACTATGATCGATAATGACAAAACCCACACTGAAGACTAACAAAACAGCTCCCAAAATCTTTTAATCATCAATTTCTCTCAACCAATCATCATTTATGTAAGTGCTTGTTGTATGTCCGTCCCTAAAAGCATGCTGAAAGTCTGTCAATGTGTTTACTGTAAAATAGCATTGTATCTGGTCAAACAATTGTTTTTCTACAAATGTACTAAGGGTTGGTAACAGGCTGATTTGGTTGGCTCTTTTAGCCAGTAAAGGGCTCTTTAATATGGTTGGGTGGCGGAATAACCTTTTCTTCCCTCCAGGCCTGAGGGCACTGGGGGGGTGTCATTAGTAGTTGGCAATATCAGTGGGTTTTGTGATGAATGAGCCATCTGGTTCAATGAATGGTGGAGCTGAGGTTGCCTTTTTGCCCAACATTTTATTTAAGGTGCTCCAAAGCTTTTTACCCTCTCAACCATAACATTTTTCAATTGCTCTTCAACCCACAGGGATGTATGTTTTTACAGTCCTTTTCTTAATGGCTGCATGCTTATTAGTCACTGGAATAAGCAATATGGCTATAAGGAATATGGCTGCTATATTGTGATTACTAGATACAATGGATCTGGATACAGCTTTAACGCAGATTTCTGCAGCATTAGTAAAGATGTGATCAATACATGTTGGTGATTTAATTCCTGTGCTGTTTGTAACTACCCTAGTAGGTTGATAACCTGAACCAGGTTGCAGGCACTGGTTACAGTTTGAAGCCTTTTCTTGAGTGGGCAGCTTAATGAAATCCAGTCAATATTAAGATCATGCTGAAAATATATTTCTCTGTTGATATCACATGCATTATCAAGCATTTCACTTGAAGTATATATATGTCTGCTCAGTGCTATACATTTTTTAAATGTTTGGTCAAAATCCCATGTCTCTTAATTTATTAACATTATTGTTACAATACCATTGTTGATTTGACACACTCATTTTTGATCCTCAGCTCTTCTTGATTGGTTGATTTACACTTTCTTTCCTGGTCTGTGGTTTTTAGCTGGACAATGTGGATGAGCAGGCAGCCCAGATCCGCCGGGAGCTGGATGGACGACAACAGCTGGCAGAGAGGGTAGCCAAGGTAAGTCCTACTCCTACAGCCATCCAAATAAGAAGTCTAAGTAAGCCAAGAACAGTGATCATCAGCTCTGGTCATGGAGAGTAACAGGGTGTCCGGACATTTCTTTCCAGCCAAGTACTTTCACATCTGAGTCAACTAACTAACTACACAATGATTCATTGAATCAGGTTTGTTAAAGGAAAGCTCAAACCAACAATTTTATTTTGATATTTATTTAATTAGTCCATTGTTGATATCGTCCAGAAATGTTTTGCGTATGTGTTTTTAAAGTTATATCTTGAAAATGTGATTGTGGACATGCAACATGTTTTGGGACTATATCAACAATGGACTAATGAAACAAATACCAACATAGTTTTTGGTTGGAGTTTCCCTTTTTAAAGCTGGTTAGACACCATGAAGCTGGACTGGCGGTTGTTGACCACTGTTTCAGAATACTCAAAATAACATTTGTGATTTTACTGTAGTTATAAACTGCCACAACAGTGGATACCGAACTCTTCATCTAACACTGACTCCCTCTTAGGAGAGAAAGTACCCAAAGTTTGTGTCCAAAGACATGGAGGCCATGTACATCGAGGAGCTGCGCTCGTCTGTTAACCTGCTCATGGCCAACCTGGAGAGTCTACCTGTGGCCAAGGGAGGTCCCGACTTCAAACAGAAGCTCAAACGCTCCACCATGAACAACTCCTTCCTGGACATGGGCGAGGAGACCGAATTCCTCTCCAAGTCTGATGTAGTCCTCTCCTTCACACTGGAGGTGTGTTTTTGCAGGATCATCTTGTACTCTTGCCCAGAAAGTTATTTAGTGGTATGCTCAGGTTAATCACAGTCAATTGATTTGTTGATTTCTGGTGGACTTTTAAAGGAAAGATCTATGTATATTTGACATTTATTTACATTATTCTGTTAGTTGTTTATCTATTCTGGGGTCAGCTTGAGGGTTATTGTGTCTAAGGGGCCAGTAAAAACAAACTAAACATATCTGCTCTTTGATTTTACTTGGTGCGTGCCTACATGCCTGTCTCCATGCGCGCTGTGTAACTGAAGTTTCTCTATAGGGTGTCCCCTCTGTATGTGGATTCGGTGACAGTGCCTCTGTCTGCAGATGTGTGGAGCTGACCATGTCCTCTCTGTTGCTGTCTGCAGATGTATGGAGCTGACCATGTCCTCTCTGTTGCTGTCTGCAGATGTATGGAGCTGACCATGTCCTCTCTGTTGCTGTCTGCAGATGTATGGAGCTGACCATGTCCTCTCTGTTGCTGTCTGCAGATGTACGGAGCTGACCATGTCCTCTCTGTTGCTGTCTGCAGATGTATGGAGCTGACCATGTCCTCTCTGTTGCTGTCTGCAGATGTATGGAGCTGACCATGTCCTCTCTGTTGCTGTCTGCAGATGTATGGAGCTGACCATGTCCTCTCTGTTGCTGTCTGCAGATGTATGGAGCTGACCATGTCCTCTCTGTTGCTGTCTGCAGATGTACGGAGCTGACCATGTCCTCTCTGTTGCTGTCTGCAGATGTATGGAGCTGACCATGTCCTCTCTGTTGCTGTCTGCAGATGTATGGAGCTGACCATGTCCTCTCTGTTGCTGTTTGCAGATGTATGGAGCTGACCATGTCCTCTCTGTTGCTGTCTGCAGATGACCATGTACTCTCTGTTGCTGTTTGCAGATAGTGATAGTGGAAGTGCAGGGCCTGAAGTCGGTGGCTCCTAACAGGATTGTGTACTGCACCATGGAGGTGGAGGGGGGGGAGAAACTGCAGACAGACCAGGCGGAAGCTTCCAGACCACAGTAAGTCAACATTAACACGTTTTGCAAGTTCTCTTACTGCAGTGGTCACATAATATATTCACTGCGTGTGTTCACTGTCATTCACTCCAGATAAGATAAGAGAACTCTCCAGATAAGAGCATCTGCTTAATAATGACTGTTCAGTCATGTTTTGAAATGTCAAGTGAACAGTAATCGGTGTCTTGGGAAAACCTTGTCTCAGAGAAGTCACCTTTTCAGGAATTGAGTAATATGGTTTATTTTCAGATCGATTGCCATCTATTGATGGAAGTTCACAAGGCATATAGAGTTTTTAATCCTTCCCAGAACATGGCTGGGGAGGACAAATTTGTATGTATTTTTATATTTTAAGAAGAAAAAAAAGGGGTTTCAAAGATGTGTATAGGTAATATGTAACAATGTCCGATGGGTTTAAGTTGGAACTGTCTCGAGACATAAGGTGTATTTGAACATTTCAGATGCAGATATTTTGCACTTTAAAAGGAAGCTGAATGTTTACAGCAGAGAGAGCATTGCCTATTTAGGTCTAAGTGGATTATCCCTAGTCTTGGCATGTCAGCTTCTAAAGATGAAATAAACGTGAGCACGGCAGCCATACCTGATGCTAATGCACTCAGACCTTAGCTTTGAATGCTTACGATGCCCTGCGTCTCTGAGCTTAGAGCGTGGTGTTTTACTCTTTGTAATAGACTACTGGTTTTAACATCTAAGGCTACAATGCTTCCCCAGAGCATTGTTTAATGTCCTGAATGCGCCTATTAAAGCTGTGAGTTATGTGATGCAAGAGGGTTGGGTGGTAGTGAGCACTGTTGATAGCTCTGTAGTCTTCTCCCATGTGGATCACCAGGATCAGCACCAATGACAGTGTCGGGTCCACAGAACAAAGCCTTGCCGCCTCTTACCCTCCCCCTCGAGTGGTGATTTTTCCTCTGCTGTCCACTCCACTTGTTTTTCAGCATAGCGGCCGGGTGGCACCATTGGGAGGTGAATAGACAGCACGGCGGAGTTTGTGTTCGGTGGTGTAACCCCGGACCAACATGCCATGCAGGTTCAGTGTTGGGTCAAGGAGTTCACCTGTCTGAGCTCACATCATTTCCACTTCCTTTGTTAGCTTGGTTAAAAACACAGATGGCTACTTGGTCATCTTGCAAGAGTTCTGGGAAGGGGCGCAACTTTGGTTTTAGAAGTGGGGATATTTATTTTCTGAACACTCCAAACAGCCTAGCCGACCGCTCAGAGGCATCCGCATGGTCTTAAAGCACACCATTGCCTTGTTTTGAATCTCATTCTAATGATAAAACTGGGGGCACAAAAATGCAATTTCAGAATGCATTTCAGAATCCCCTGTCCCCAGTGACTGGTTCTGGGACTACCCAATCTAGACATGTGGCTTGTAGTAGCATACATAGCTGGTCATAATGATGTGTTGGAGTGTATTCCTTAACACAGTTCTTCAATGTGTTCCCCCATCTGATTGAAATGGAAATTTAGATGAATCCCAGGCTCTGGCCATATTAAAGTCTAGTATTAGGTGAAGTCCTGCTGCTGTGCCCTTTAAACATGTCTGTGGGAACACTAGTTTAATTGTTTTTATCGTTCCACCTAATTTAGCTGAACATTTATCATCTTGTCCTCCGAACCTTAAATTGAAAATATTTGAGGCTCTTGAGACCTCTGGTCACCAAATGTTCATATCATCCCATCCACATAGCTAAGGGATACAGTTAACAGCCTCTGTTGTGTGACTCGGCACCACATTATCCCTCTGATCACATCACGACTCTGCTACTGTCTCACAGCCTCCAGCAGAAGTTAAATGTCTGCTTTTTGATGATGAGTTTGCAGTGAGTCATTGCTTGTTGCCGTGCGCCTGGACGTTGATTTCTGCATGGATATTAGACTGGCGGCGGCAGCATCTTGGTAATGCATTAATAAGACTGCCCTTTCAGACTCTCAGAGCTCAGACCGTGAGTGCTCTCCAGTACCTGTCACTACAATATACCATCATCTTTATTAGCCAAGAGACCAGAACAACATGGCCTTCAAGCCATCTGGAGGAATACTTGCTGTTCAATTGAATTGTCATTTCAATTAATGACAAACCCTTTGATTCTTGAACAACAACAAGTTTGTACATGGCCTTGGTACAACTGTCTTATCCCTTATCATAACCAAAATACAGTCAAACTGTAGGAATATGTTTTTTTCATAATCTCATAGACAGCCAATCCATGTGTTCATAGCGCTGTCTATTGCACAATCATTACACAATCTTAAGGACCTTTTTAGATCCTTTTCCTTACCGTTCGAGGCTCCATTCAATGTGAAGTCATTATACTCCTCTGTGTAGGCTGACAGCAAGACAACAACTGCTTTTTCATAGTTGGATTTGAGGGCAGTTACTTGACTGAAAATGAATCAGTGAATTTCTAAGTATTTTTTTTACATAGACAGACGGTGCTTGTCCTTCAGCAGAGATGGGAAAATACCTTCCTTCCCACACACTCGCTAGTCTTGCGCTCTTTTCAAGGAATAAATGGAGTCAATGTTTTGCTCCAGCTGGGTCTAATGGCTGCTATTCTATTCCTCGGCAGATCTGATAATGCATCTGAGACAGAAAACGCCTTAAGTAAATATAGCTAACATAGTTAACCTCCCTCGCATGGCAAACTTAACTGTTGACTTGTGGGCTTTCCTAAGAGAGGCTGGCAAGGACAGAGGGGTGTTGGGTAAAGTCTAAGGGTTATCTCCAGAGTCCGTTTTCTTTGTGTACCATGATAGAAATAACACGAGACAAACAATAGCCACTTCTTGTTTGAATTGCCCTTTATCCTCCTCTGTTAATTAGCAGTTCGTATTTCTTTTGTCTCTCGCAACTTGAGGGACAGCCCGTTTTGAACCACATTCCACATGTTTCCTTGGCAACTGGGAAAAAATCATTTGTTAGCTACATTGGATTCCTGCTGTCATTGAGAAGCAAGAGGTCATTCAGCATTCTGAGGCCATGCATGCATGTAACTGAACAAACACACTCACACTCTCACGCACGCACACACACACACACACACACACACACACACTCTAACAGACACTCGTGACCCGTCATGCAGGTGCTATCCCACTAGGCACAGACGTCAGGTCAACGCTAGTTTTGACATATATTTTATTGTGAAACCAAAAACATTTTAACCATGTCATTGGATTCAGGGTAAAATACAGACATTCCTGAAATCCCTTTACATTGATGGTGTTTTGCAAATCCAATCACTTTTCCACTTCGATTTTTCATCACATAGATTTTTTTGTCATTGTTATTAAGTGCAATCAACGTTGATTCATCCAGTTTGTGCGCAGTGGGATATCTGAATGACCCATCATGCTCATCCTCAACCTTGAACCAACATCAGAAGCTTCTAGAGTACAGACCTACAATGACTGGATTGGGTACTCACTCATCATTGCTGTATAACCATGAAGAAAGGAAACAGCAGAGCTTTTGTAGCTGTAAAAGAACAGCACACATCTTTAGATAAAGGCCCACAAAATGCCATGTGATACAGTCAGCCGTGTGGAGGAAGAGGTGAAGCACTGCAAACACACACTGATTTTCATAGAAAACCTTGTCACTGCCATTCTCTCATCTAGAAGCTGAGCGAGTGTTGGCTGCACACATCTGAAAATGCCTTATTTCCCCTGCAAAATCAATTCCAGAGTTACTTTTCAACAACTTCCAGGCACAATGGGAGGCACCACTCATCACCGGACATTCACTGGTTGGCCACTCTGGTAGAAAGAGGAAGCTTTGTGTGACAGAAGAACAGAAAGGGTGATAGAAATGTTTCTATGGTAATACAATTCTAGAGTCTTTGGTCTGTGAGCACCCACAATGGGTTATTGGCAGCAAGATAATGGGTACAAGGTTGGGTAATCGCCATTTGAAATGGACTTGCCTGATATTTTGACTCTTTTTAAAATGTATTATTATTATTTTTTTTCTCCCCCCTTAACTCTTATGATTACTGAATACACACAAATACCTGTATGGCGCTTATTATCAGCTCTTAGTTACACAACAATTGTAGTCCTATGCATGTTTAATCCTGAGGGGTGGAATGTTGTCTTTCAGGTGGGGCACTCAGGGGGACTTCATGACGACGCACCCGTTACCAATGATCAAAGTCAAGCTGTTCACAGAGAGCACAGGGGTACTGGCTCTGGAAGACAAGGAGTTGGGACGGGTAAGACACCTGCACATAATACACCAACCCGTTTTGATTTATATCAGTCACTATCAACCATTATTCATATAATTTACATCAGTATATTTCACTATTGATATCATTCACGATCAACCACTATTGATATCTATCACTATCAACCATTATTCATATCATTTAAATCAGTATATTTCACTATTGATATCATTCACAATCAACCACTATTGATATCTATCTCTATCAACCATTATTCATATAATTTAAATCAATATCTTTCACTATTGATATCTATCTCTATCAACCACTATTGATATCTATCTCTATCAACCATTATTCATATGATTTACATCAGTATATTTCACTATTGATATCATTCACGATCAACCACTATTGATATCTATCTCTATCAACCATTATTCATATAATTTAAATCAATATCTTTCACTATTGATATCATTCACGATCAACCACTATTTATATCTATCTCTATCAACCATTATTCATATAATTTAAATCAATATTATTCACGATCAACCACTATTGATATCTATCTCTATCAACCATTATTCATATCATTTAAATCAATATCTTTCACTATTGATATCATTCACGATCAACCACTATTGATATCTATCTCTATCAACCATTATTCATATAATTTAAATCAATATCTTTCACTATTGATATCATTCACGATCAACCACTATTGATATCTATCTCTATCAACCATTATTCATATAATTTAAATCAATATCTTTCACTATTGATATCATTCACGATCAACCACTATTGATATCTATCTCTATCAACCATTATTCATATAATTTAAATCAATATCTTTCACTATTGATATCATTCACGATCAACCACTATTGATATCTATCTCTATCAACCATTATTCATATAATTTAAATCAAATCTTTCATTGATATCATTTCACTATTGATATCATCTCTTCATTATTCATATAATTTAAATCATATCTTTCACTATTGATATCTATCTCTATCAACCATTATTCATATAATTTAAATCAATATCTTTCACTATTGATATCATTCACGATCAACCACTATTGATATCTATCTCTATCAACCATTATTCATATAATTTAAATCAATATCTTTCACTATTGATATCATTCACGATCAACCACTATTGATATCTATCTCTATCAACCATTATTCTTATCATTTAAATCAATATCTTACACTATTGATATCATTCACGATCAACCACTATTGATATCTATCTCTATCAACCTATCAACCATTATTCATATCATTTAAATCAATATCTTTCATAGAGCTGGAGGTGTTATTGTACAGAAGAGTTCCATCTCGCTTCTCTCTATCATTATCTATTCCTCTTCTCTCTATCATTATCTATTCCTCTTCTCTCTGTCATTATCTATTCCTCTTCTCTCTGTCATTATCTATTCCTCTTCTCTCTGTCATTATCTATTCCTCTTCTCTCTGTCATTATCTATTCCTCTTCTCTCTGTCATTATCTATTCCTCTTCTCTCTGTCATTATCTATTCCTCTTCTCTCTATCATTATCTATTCCTCTTCTCTCTATCATTATCTATTCCTCTTCTCTCTATCATTATCTATTCCTCTTCTCTCTGTCATTATCTATTCCTCTTCTCTCTGTCATTATCTATTCCTCTTCTCTCTGTCATTATCTATTCCTCTTCTCTCTGTCATTATCTATTCCTCTTCTCTCTGTCATTATCTATTCCTCTTCTCTCTATCATTATCTATTCCTCTTCTCTCTATCATTATCTATTCCTCTTCTCTCTGTCATTATCTATTCCTCTTCTCTCTGTCATTATCTATTCCTCTTCTCTCTGTCATTATCTATTCCTTTTCTCTCTGTCATTATCTATTCCTTTTCTCTCTGTCATTATCTATTCCTTTTCTCTCTGTCATGATCTATTCCTTTTCTCTCTGTCATTATCTATTCCTCTTCTCTCTGTCATTATCTATTCCTCTTCTCTCTGTCATGATCTATTCCTTTTCTCTCTGTCATGATCTATTCCTTTTCTCTCTGTCATGATCTATTCCTTTTCTCTCTGTCATGATCTATTCCTTGTTTCTCTGTCATGATCTATTCCTCGTTTCTCTGTCATTATCTATTCCTCTTCTCTCTATCATTATCTATTCCTCTTCTCTCTGTCATTATCTATTCCCCTTCTCTCTGTCATTATCTATTCCTCTTCTCTCTGTCATTATCTATTCCTCTTCTCTCTGTCATTATCTATTCCTCTTCTCTCTGTCATTATCTATTCCTCTTCTCTCTGTCATTATCTATTCCTCTTCTCTCTGTCATTATCTATTCCTCTTCTCTCTGAGAAACAGATGACTTGCTTTAAAACACTTTCAACACTGCCAAAACAATGAGCTCCAATACGATCCGTCTCCCACTCACTGGTAAAGGGGGTATTCCACACACACATTCTGCCAACTCCTTGCTTTTTGTTTTTGCTCTTTCATTCTCCATTTTTATCTCTTTTGTCAAACGTAATTGCTTTAAGTCTGACCCTCTCCATTCATGTTTTCCTCTTTCTTCCTCTTTCCTCACCTTCTCTACTCTGTCTGTGGCACCCCTCCCCATCACTATCCCCATCACTAACCCCCTCCCTATCACTATCCACATCACTATCCCCCTCCACATCACTATCCCCCTCCACATCACTATCCCCCTCCACATCACAATCCCCCTCCACATCACTATCCCCCTCACTATCCCCCTCCCCTTCACTATCCCCATCACTATCCCCCTCCACATCACTATCCCCATCACTATCCCCCTCCACATCACTATCCACATGACTATCCCCTCCACATCACTATCCACATCACTATCCACATCACTATCCACATCACTATCCCCCTCCACATCACTATCCACATATCACTATTCCCATTACTATCCCCCTCCCCATCACTATCCCCCTCTACATCACTATCCCCATCACTATCCCCCTCTCCATCACTATCCACATCACTATCCTCCTGCACATCACTATCCCCATCACTATCCCCCTCCACATCACTATCCCCATCACTATCCCCCTCCACATCACTATCCCCATCACTATCCCCCTCCACATCACTATCCCCCTCCACATCACTATCCACATCACTATCCCCCTCCACATCACTATCCACATCACTATCCCCTCCATCACTATCCCCATCACTATCCCCTCCACATCACTATCCCCATCACTATCCCCCTCCACATCACTATCCCCCTCCACATCACTATCCACATCACTATCCCCCTCCACATCACTATCCACATCACTATCCCAATTACTATCCCCCTCCACATCACTATCCCCCTCCACATCACTATCCACATCACTATCCCCCTCCACATCACTATCCCCCTCCCCATCACTATCCCCATCACTATCCCCCTCCACATCACTATCCCCATCACTATCCCCCTCCACATCACTATCCACATCACTAACCCCCTCCACATCACTATCCACATCACTATCCACATCACTATCCACATCACTATCCACATCACTATCACCCCCTCCACATCACTATCCCCTCCACATCACTATCCACATATCACTATTCCCATTACTATCCCCCTCCCCATCACTATCCCCCTCTACATCACTATCCCCATCACTATCCCCCTCTCCATCACTATCCACATCACTATCCTCCTGCACATCACTATCCCCATCACTATCCCCCTCCCCATCACTATCCCCATCACTATCCCATCCTATCCACATCACTATCCCCATCACTATCCACATCACTATCCCCCTCCACATCACTATCCCCCTATCCCTCCACATCACTATCCCCATCACTATCCCCCTCCACATCACTATCCCCATCACTATCCCCCTCCACATCACTATCCCCCTCCACATCACTATCCACATCACTATCCCCTCCACATCACTATCCCATTACTATCCCCTATCCCTCCACATCACTATCCCCCTCCACATCACTATCCACATCACTATCCCCTCCACATCATTATCCACATCACAATCCCCCTCCACATCACAATCCCCCTCCACATCCCCATCACTATCCCTCCACATCACTATCCCCATCACTATCCCCATCACTATCCCCATCACTATCCCCATCACTATCCCCTCCACATCACTATCCCCCTCCACATCACTATCCCCATCACTATCCCCTCCACATCACTATCCACATCACTATCCCCATCACTATCCCCTCCACTATCACTATCCCCATCACTATCCCCCTCCACATCACTATCCCCATCACTATCCCCCTCCACATCACTATCCCCATCACTATCCCCCTCCACATCACTATCCCCATCACTATCCCCCTCCACATCACTATCCCCATCACTATCCCCCTCCACATCACTATCCCCATCACTATCCCCCTCCCATCACTATCCCCATCACTATCCCCCTCCACATCACTATCCCCATCACTATCCCCCCTCCACATCACTATTCCCCATCACTATCCCCTCCACATCACTATCCACATCACTATCCACATCACTATCACTATCCACATCCTCCCCATCACTATCCCCTCCACATCACTATCCCCATCACTATCCCTCCACATCACTATCCCCATCACTATCCCCATCACTATCACTATCCCCTCCACATCACTATCCCCATCACTATCCCCATCACTATCCCCATCACTATCCCCATCCTATCCCCCCTCCACATCACTATCCCCATCACTATCCCCCTCCCCATCACTATTCCCCTCCACATCACTATCATCACATCACTATCCCCCTCCCCATCACTATCCCCCTCCACATCACTGTCCCCATCACTATCCCCTCCACATCCCCCTCCCCATCACTATCCCCCTCCACATCACTGTCCCCATCACTATCCCCCTCCACATCCCCCTCCCCATCACTATCCCCCTCCACATCACTATCCCCATCACTATCCCCCTCCACATCACTATCCCCATCACTATCCCCCTCCACATCACTATCCCCATCACTATCCCCCTCCACATCACTATCCCCATCACTATCCCCCTCCACATCACTATCCCCATCACTATCCCTATTGCCCTCCCCATCCCTATCCCCCTCCCCATCACTATCCCCATTCCCATCACTATCCACATCACTATCCCCCTCTACCTCACTATCCCCATCACTATCCCCCTCCCATCACTATCCACATCACTATCCCCCTCCACATCACTATCCCCATCACTATCCACATCCCTCCACATCACTATCCCCATCACTATCCCCTCCACATCACTATCCCCATCACTATCCCCCCACATCACTATCCCCATCACTATCCCCATCACTATCCTCCACATCACTATCCCCATCACTATCCCCATCACTATCCCCTCCCCATCACTATTCCCCATCACTATCCCATCACTATCCCCCTCCCCATCACTATTCCCCCTCCACATCACTATCCCCATCACTATCCCCCTCCATCCCCTCCCCATCACTATCCCCCTCCACATCCCCTCCCCATCACTATCCCCCTCCACATCCCCTCCCCATCACTATCCCCTCCACATCCTCCCCATCACTATCCCCCTCATCACTATCCCCATCACTATCCCCCTCCACATCCCCCCCCATCACTATCCCTCCACATCACTATCCCCATCACTATCCCCTCCACATCACTATCCCCATCACTATCCCCCTCCACATCACTATATCACCCCCTCCACATCACTATCCCCATCACTATCCCCATCACTATCCCCTCCCCCTCCCCATCACTATCCCCCTCCCCATCACTATCCCCATTCCCATCACTATCCCCATCACTATCCCCATTCCCATCCCCATCACTATCCCCCTCCCATCACTATCCACATCACTATCCCCCTCCACATCACTATCCCCATCACTATCCACATCACTATCCCCATCACTATCCACATCACTATCCCCATCACTATCCACATCCCTATCCCCCTCCACATCACTATCCACATCACTATCCCCCTCCACATCACTATCCACATCACTATCCCCCTCCCCATCACTATCCACATCACTATCCCCCTCCCCATCACTATCCACATCACTATCCCCCTCCCCATCACTATCCACATCACTATCCCCTCCACATCACTAGCCACATCACTATCCACATCCCTCCCCATCTCTAACCCCACCCCCACCCCATCTCTATCCCCCTCCCTATCCCCCTCCACGTCACTCTCCCATCCCTGTCCCCATTTCTAACCGCCTCCCCATCTCTAACCCCCTCCCCATCCCTTTACCATCCCTCTCACATCCTTATCCCCCACCCCATCTCTATTCCACTGTCCATCTCTAACCCCCTCCCCATCTCTAACCCCCTCCCTATCCCTATGACCATCCCTAGCCCACATCCCTATCCCCTCCCAATCTCTATCCCCCCTCCCCATCTCTATCCACATTTCTAACCCCTTCCCTATCCCTATGACCCTCTCTATCCCCCTCCACCTCACCTCACCTCCCCAACCCTATCCCCCTCCCCATCTCTAACCCGATCCCCCACCCATCTCTATCCTCCTCCACATCACTCTCCCATCCCTGTCCCCATCTCTAATCTCCCCCTCCCCATCTCTAACCCCCTCCCCATCTCTAACCCTCCCCTCTCTAACCCCCTCCCTATCCCCCATCCCTATCCCTATGGCCCTCCCTGTCTCCCTCCATGTCCCTCCATGTCCCTCTCCCATCTCTAACCCCTAACTATCTAACTACCTATTTCTGGCCCCCTCTCCATCTCTGGCCCCCTCCCCATCTCCATTTCTATCCCTCTCTGTCTCTATCCCTGTCCCAATCTCTAACCCCTAACTATCTAACCCCCTATGACCCTCCCTATCCCACATCCCTAACCCCTTCCTATCTCTATCCCCCATCCCTATACCCTCACTTTCTCCTCCCTATCCCCCTCCCTATACCACCCCCTCCCTATCTCTATGGCCCTCCCTATCCCTACCCCATCCCTATTCCCTCTATCTCTATCCCTAACCCCTCCCTATCCCCATCCCTCCCTATCCCCATCTCTAACCCCCTCCCTCTCTAACCCCCTCCCTATTCCTATGACCCACCCTATCCCACATCCCTATTCCCCCCATCCTTATCCCCATCCCTATCCACCCTCCCCATCTCTATCCCCTCCCTATCCCTATGGCCCTCCCTGTCTCCCTCCCTATCCCCCTCCACGTCCCTCTCCCATACCTGTCCCCATCTCTAACCCCATCCCAATCTCTAACACCTCCCTATCCCTATGACCCTCCCTATCCCTATCCTCCCTATCCCTATTGCCCCTTTCCCTCCACCCCCTCCCTATATCCTATTGCCCTCCCTATCCCTATTGCCCTCCCTATCCCTATTGCCCTCCCTATCCCTATCCATATGGCCCTCCATATCCCCCTCCCCATCCCTATGGCCCCTCCCTATCCCTATGGCCCTCCCTATCCCTACCCCTCCCTATCCCCATCCCCCTCCCTATCCCCCACGGCCCTCCCTATTCCCTCCCTATCTCTATCCCCTCCCTATCCCCCACGGCCCTCCCTATCCCCACGGCCCTCCCAATCCCCACGGCCCTCCCTATCCCCCACCCTATCCCCTCCCTATCTCTATCCCCCTCATCTCTACCCCTGTCCCTCCCTATCCCCATCTCTATCTCTATCCCTATCCCTCCCCTCCCTATCCACATCCCCATCTCTAACCCCTCCCCATCTCTATCCCCTCCCCATCTCTATCCCCCTCCCTATCCATATGGCCCTCCCTATCCCGCTCCACGCCCCTCTCCCATCCCTGTCCCCATCTCTATCCCCCTCCCTATCACCCTCCCTATCCCCTGCCCTTTCCCCTCCACCCCTCTATCTGCCTCCCTATACCTATCCCTATCCCTATGGCCCTCCCTATCTCCATGGCCCTCCCTATCTCCATGGCCCTCCCTATCTCCATGGCCCTCCCTATCTCCATGGCCCTCCCTGTCTCCATGGCCCTCCCTGTCTCCATGGCCCTCCCTGTCTCCATGGCCCTCCCTGTCTCCATGGCCCTCCCTGTCTCCATGGCCCTCCCTGTCTCCATGGCCCTCCCTGTCTCCATGGCCCTCCCTGTCTCCATGGCCCTCCCTGTCTCCATGGCCCTCCCTGTCTCCATGGCCCTCCCTGTCTCCATGGCCCTCCCTGTCTCCATGGCCCTCCCTGTCTCCATGGCCCTCCCTGTCTCCATGGCCCTCCCTGTCTCCATGGCCCTCCCTGTCTCCATGGCCCTCCCTGTCCCATGGTCTCCATGGCCCTCCCTGTCTCCATGGCCCTCCCTGTCTCCATGGCCCTACCTGTCTCCATGGCCCTCCCTGTCTCCATGGCCCTCCCTGTCCCATGGCCCTCCCTCCATGGCCCTCCCTGTCTCCATGGCCCTCCCTGTCTCCATGGCCCTCCCCTCCACATCCCCTGTCTCTATCCCTAACCCCCTCCCCATCTCTATCCCCCTCCCTATCCCTATGGCCCTCCCTATCCCTCTCTATCCCCTCCCTATCTCTATTGCCCTCCCTATCCCTATCCCCCTCCCTATGGCCCTCCCTATCTATATCCTCCCTATCCCCCATCCACATCCCCTCCCAATCTCTATCCCCCTCCCTTTTCGCAATACTCATCTCTATCCACATCCCCATCCCTATCCCTATGACCCTCTCTAACTCCCTCCCCATCTCTATCCCTATCCCTATGACCCTCTCTATCCCCCTCCCTATGACCCTCTTTAGCCCCCTCTCTATCCCTATCCCTATAATCCTCTCTATCCCTATCCCTATGACCCTCTTTAGCCCCCTCCCTATGACCCTCTCTATCCCCCTCTCTATCCCTATCCCCCTCCCTATAACCCTCTCTATCCCCCTCCCTATGACCCTCTTTAGCCCCCTCCCCATCTCTATCCCTATCCCTATGACCCTCTCTAACCCCTCCCCATCCCTATCCCCCTCCCTGTCCCCCTCCTTATCCCTATCCCCATCACCCTATCCCTCTCCCCATCCCATCCCTTTCCCATGCCCCTCGCCATCACCCTCCCTAAGCCCCATCCCCCTCCCTTTCCCATGGCCCTCGCCATCCTCATCCCTCTCCCGTCCTGTGCCTCTCCCTATCTCCCTCCCTTACCCCCATCCCTCTCCCCATCCCTTGCCCCTCCCTATCTCTGTCCCTAAACCCCATCCCTCTCCCCATCCCTTGCCCCTCCCTATCTCCCTCCCTAACCCACATCCCTATCCCCCTCCCTCTTGCTCTCTCTTTCCTCACCCTCTCTCTAACACACTCACACTGATATCCAGCAACTCAAAACACAAATGTTTCTATATAAAGATGAGGATAACATTGCTAAAGCTTTGGATTTTATCTGAATCCCTTTCCTGCATACGGAGCAACTGCAGAGGGGGTTGTGATGAGAAAGAAGTGTCTCTCTGTCTTTGGCACCTCCTCCCCATCTCTCTCTTTCCTCACCAGCTCTACTCTCTTCCCCCAGCCAGACAGCCATGGTTTTCTGATGTCCTTCACCTGTCTGTTCCCATCATTGTCACAGAATATGGATGTGTCAGTCACTGACTAACTGATGAGAGATGCTGTGTGTGTGTGTGTGTGTGTGTGTGTGTGTGTGTGTGTGTGTGTGTGTGTGTGTGTGTGTGTGTGTGTGTGTGTGTGTGTGTGCAGCTGTTCGTCATTACTTCACTTTACTGCAAATTCTATTTTTTCTCTCCTGTGCCCTCTCCCTTTTGTCACCCCGTTCTTCCCTCTCTCCCTTCCTTCCATTTCCTCCCCCCATTCCCCCAATCTATTCCCTCTCCCTCTCTCTCTCTTCCCTCCCGTTCCCATTCTCTCCCTCCCATTCCCAGGTGATCCTGAACCCCACCACCAACGGACCCAAGCAGGCCGAGCTTCACAAGATGGTGGTGTCAAAGAACAGTCAGGACTCAGAGCTGAAGATCAAACTAGCCGTCCGCATGGACAAACCCCCCAACATGAAGCACAGCGGGTAAGAACTCTACTACCCAGTCATACTGAGGGTATGGACCACACTACCCAGTCATACTGAGGGTATGGACCACACTACCCAGTCATACTGAGGGTATGGACCACACTACCCAGTCATACTGAGGGTATGGACCACACTACCCAGTCATACTGAGGGTAAGAACCCCACTACCCAGTCATACTGAGGGTATGGACCACACTACCCAGTCATACTGAGGGTATGGACCACACTACCCAGTCATACTGAGGGTATGGACCACACTACCCAGTCATACTGAGGGTATGGACCACACTACCCAGTCATACTGAGGGTATGGACCACACTACCCAGTCATACTGAGGGTATGGACCACACTACCCAGTCATACTGAGGGTATGGACCACACTACCCAGTCATACCAGGGTATGGACCACACTACCCAGTCATACTGAGGGTAAGAACTCTACTACCCAGTCATACTGAGGGTATGGACCACACTACCCAGTCATACTGAGGGTATGGACCACACTACCCAGTCATACTGAGGGTATGGACCACACTACCCAGTCATACTGAGGGTATGGACCACACTACCCAGTCATACTGAGGGTATGGACCACACTACCCAGTCATACTGAGGGTATGGACCACACTACCCAGTCATACTGAGGGTATGGACCACACTACCCAGTCATACTGAGGGTATGGACCACACTACCCAGTCATACTGAGGGTATGGACCACACTACCCAGTCATACTGAGGGTATGGACCACACTACCCAGTCATACTGAGGGTATGGACCCACTACCCAGTCATACTGAGGGTATGGACCACACTACCCAGTCATACTGAGGGTATGGACCACACTACCCAGTCATACTGAGGGTATGGACCACACTACCCAGTCATACTGAGGGTATGGACCACACTACCCAGTCATACTGAGGGTATGGACCACACTACCCAGTCATACTGAGGGTAAGAACTCTACTACCCAGTCATACTGAGGGTATGGACCACACTACCCAGTCATACTGAGGGTATGGACCACACTACCCAGTCATACTGAGGGTATGGACCACACTACCCAGTCATACTGAGGGTATGGACCACACTACCCAGTCATACTGAGGGTATGGACCACACTACCCAGTCATACTGAGGGTAAGAACTCTACTACCCAGTCATACTGAGGGTATGGACCACACTACCCAGTCATACTGAGGGTATGGACCACACTACCCAGTCATACTGAGGGTAAGAACTCTACTACCCAGTCATACTGAGGGTATGGACCACACTACCCAGTCATACTGAGGGTATGGACCACACTACCCAGTCATACTGAGGGTATGGACCACACTACCCAGTCATACTGAGGGTATGGACCACACTACCCAGTCATACTGAGGGTATGGACCACACTACCCAGTCATACTGAGGGTAAGAACTCTACTACCCAGTCATACAGTCACTACCCAGTCATACTGAGGGTATGGACCACACTACCCAGTCATACTGAGGGTAAGAACTCTACTACCCAGTCATACTGAGGGTATGGACCACACTACCCAGTCATACTGAGGGTATGGACCACACTACCCAGTCATACTGAGGGTATGGACCACACTACCCAGTCATACTGAGGGTATGGACCACACTACCCAGTCATACTGAGGGTATGGACCACACTACCCAGTCATACTGAGGGTATGGACCACACTACCCAGTCATACTGAGGGTATGGACCACACTACCCAGTCATACTGAGGGTATGGACCACACTACCCAGTCATACTGAGGGTATGGACCACACTACCCAGTCATACTGAGGGTAAGAACTCTACTACCCAGTCATACTGAGGGCATGGACCACACTACCCAGTCATACTGAGGGTAAGAACTCTACTACCCAGTCATACTGAGGGTATGGACCACACTACCCAGTCATACTGAGGGTATGGACCACACTACCCAGTCATACTGAGGGTATGGACCACACTACCCAGTCATACTGAGGGTATGGACCACACTACCCAGTCATACTGAGGGTATGGACCACACTACCCAGTCATACTGAGGGTATGGACCACACTACCCAGTCATACTGAGTGAGGGTAAGAACTCTACTACCCAGTCATACTGAGGGTATGGACCACACTACCCAGTCATACTGAGGGTATGGGCCACACTACCCAGTCATACTGAGGGTATGGACCACACTACCCAGTCATACTGAGGGTATGGACCACACTACCCAGTCATACTGAGGGTATAGAACTCTACTACCCAGTCATACTGAGGGTATAGAACTCTACTACCCAGTCATACTGAGGGTATGGACCACACTACCCAGTCATACTGAGGGTATGGACCACACTACCCAGTCATACTGAGGGTATGGACCACACTACCCAGTCATACTGAGGGTATGGACCACACTACCCAGTCATACTGAGGGTATGGACCACACTACCCAGTCATACTGAGGGTATGGACCACACTACCCAGTCATACTGAGGGTATGGACCACACTACCCAGTCATACTGAGGGTATGGACCACACTACCCAGTCATACTGAGGGTATGGACCACACTACCCAGTCATACTGAGGGCATGGACCACACTACCCAGTCATACTGAGGGCATGGACCACACTACCCAGTCATACTGAGGGCATGGACCACACTACCCAGTCATACTGAGGGTATGGACCACACTACCCAGTCATACTGAGGGTATGGACCACACTACCCAGTCATACTGAGGGTATGGACCACACTACCCAGTCATACTGAGGGTATGGACCACACTACCCAGTCATACTGAGGGTATGGACCACACTACCCAGTCATACTGAGGGTATGGACCACACTACCCAGTCATACTGAGGGTATGGACCACACTACCCAGTCATACTGTGGGTATGGACCACACTACCCAGTCATACTGTGGGTATGGACCACACTACCCAGTCATACTGTGGGTATGGACCACACTACCCAGTCATACTGTGGGTATGGACCACACTACCCAGTCATACTGTGGGTATGGACCACACTACCCAGTCATACTGTGGGTATGGACCACACTACCCAGTCATACTGTGGGTATGGACCACACTACCCAGTCATACTGTGGGTATGGACCACACTATCCAGTCATACTGAGGGTATGGACCACACTACCCAGTCATACTGTGGGTATGGACCACACTACCCAGTCATACTGGGTAGTGTGGACCATAGAGTTGTCCCCAACTCCTGGCCCAGCCTGCAAATCAGCTCCGAGTGATTTTAATTTTGGAAATCCCACGCATAATAGATACAGTACGCTTACAGATGGTAGGCAATTAAGGTCACAGTTATGTAAACTTAGGGCACTAAAGCGGCCTTTCTACTGACTCTGAAAAACACCAAACGTGCCTAAGGCATGCTGAACGTGCCTAATGTCCATAGTGTGAGACGCCGAAGACAGCACTACAGGTAGACAGGACGGACACTGCTCGTCCTCGCAGTGGCAGACCACGTGTAACACCTGCGCAGGATTGGTACATCCAAACATCAGAATTGCGAGACAAGTACAGGATGGAACCAGCTGCCCGAGTTACACCAGGAACACACAAACCCTCCGTCAGTGCTCAGACTGTCCACAATAGGCTGAGAGAGGCTGGACTGAGGGCTTGTAGGCCTGTTGTAAGGCAGGTCCTCACCAGACATCACCGGCAACAACGTCGCCTATAGGCACAAACCCACCGTCGCTGGACCAGACAAGACTGGCAAAAAGTGCTCTTCACTGACGAGTCGCGGTTTTGTCTCACCAGGGGGATGGTCTGATTCGTGTTTATCGTGGAAGGAATGAGTGTTACACCGAGGCCTGTACTCTGGAGCGGGATGGATTTGGAGGTGGAGGGCCCGTCATGGCCTGGGGAGGTGTCACAGCATCATCGGACTGAGCTTGTTGCAGGTGTTCTGTGCATGATTTCCTGCAAGACAGGTATGTCAGTGTTCTGCCATGGCCAGCGAAGATCCCGGATCTCAATCCCACGGAGCATGTCTGCAACCTGTTGGATCAGAGGATGAGGGCTCGGTCCATTCCCCCCAGAAATGTCTTGCAGGTGCATTGGTGGAAGAGTGGGGTAACCTCTCACAGTAAGAACTGGCAAATCTGGTGCAGTCCATGAGGAGGAGATGCACTGCAGCACTTAATGCAGCTGGTGGCCACACCAGATACTGACGGTTACTTTTGATTTTGACCCCCTTTGTTCAGGGACACATTATTCAATTTCTGTTAGTCACATGTCTGTGGAACTTGTTCAGTTTATGTCTCAGAACTTGTTCAGCATATGCTGAGGGTTATTTCTGTTGGTAATAAAGCCCTTTTGTCGGGCCTGGCTGCCAAGTGGCTGCACCCCTACCCAGTCATGTCAATCTTTGCAATTGTTACATTTACCTGGCCTAGAGTTTACTAGGACGTGTTTTGTATTGGATATGTGTTTTTCTCCCATTGCATCATAAGATCTGATGAAAAACAGCAAAGTGACTCATGCACGTGTCAAACTCATTCCTCGGGGGGCCGAGTGTCTGTGGGTTTTCACTCCTCCCTTGTCCTTGATTTATGAATTAAGGTCACTGATTAGTAAGAAAAACCACTAAACAGCAGACACTTGGCCCTCCAGGAAGGGTTAGGCTGTAATAAAAACTGTCTTAAGAACATGAGGCGAAGAAAGGATAGCAGTGCCCCCTAGTGGTGACTGACAGATTGAGAGAAGGAAACGGAGAGAGAAAGATGATGAGCTAAGCTTAGAAAAGCAGAGGCATGGACAACTACTGTCTGTCAGTAAGCGGACATAACAGTTGGTATATGAGGTGTGTGTGTGTGTTAAAGTAATTCTGCCTTGTCTATTGGACAGGAATCCATCTATTTGAGGTACATGTTGATGTAATTGGATGTATTTCATGTTGGGCCTCCTTTGCTCCAGCAGATGGCAGCCCAGAACCATTTTTAAACCCAATGACATTCATTCATCCCATCAGTCAAATCAGTGGAGTACCAAGACTGGTCTTAGTGAGGTCACTTCATAACTATGACTTGGTGAAGAGACACCGGGTGCTGAGTGAAGAGTGTGTTTGCATGTGCACACGTGCCTGTGCGTGCAGGTATGCATGCACGTGTGTGTATGTGTCGGTCTGTCTGCAGGATGGTAGGCTACCCCTAATTGGCTAGTGTCTCTTCAGAAGTTTAATACCTCATATCTCCGGTGAACCCTTCGAGTACTGTGTGTGTGTATGTATATACTGAACAAAAATATATACACAACATGCAACAATTTCAATGATTTTACTGAGTTACAGTTCATATAAGGAAATCAGTCAATTGAAATAATTAAATTAGGCCCTAATCTATGGATTTCACATTACTGGGCAGGAGCGCAGCTATGGGTGGGCCTGGGAGGGCGTAGGCCCACCCCTTTGGAGACTGGCCCACCCACTGGGGAGCAAGGCCCAGCTTCTTGATATGCCACACCTGTCAGGTGGACAGATTATTCTTGGCAAAGGAGAAATGCTCACTAACAGGGATGTAAACAAATTTATGCACAAAATGTTAGTAAAATGAGCTTTTTATGCATATTTAAGATTTCTGGGATATTTTATTTCAGCTCCTGAAACATGGGACCAACACTTTACATGTTGCATTTATATTCTTGTTCATGTATGTATGTAAGTACAGTGGGGCAAAAAGTATTTAGTCAGCCACTAATTGTGCAAGTTCTCCCACTTAAAAAGATGAGGCCTGAAATTTTCATCATAGGTACACTTCAACTATGAAGTCAACTAAATCCAGAAAATCACATTGTAGGATTTTTATGAAATTATTTGCAAATTATGGTAGAAAATAAGTATTTGGTCATCTACAAACAAGCTAGATTTCTGGCTCTCACAGACCTGTAACTTCTTCTTTAAGAGGCTCCTCTGTCCTCCACTCGCTACCTGTATTAATGGCACCTGTTTGAACTGTCAGTATAAAAGACGCCTGTCCACATCCTCAAACAGTCACACTCAACTCCACTATGGCCAAGACCAAAGAGCTGTCAAAGGACACCAGAAACAAAATTGTAGACCTGCACCAGGCTGGGAAGACTGAATCTGCAATAGGTAAGCAGCTTGGTTTGAAGAAATCAACTGTGGGAGCAATTATTAGGAAATGGAAGACATACAAGACCACTGATAATCTCCCTCGATCTGGGGCTCCACGCAAGATCTCACCCCGTGAGGTCAAAATGATCACAAGAACGGTGAGCAAAAATCCCAGAACCACACGGGGGGACCTAGTGAATGACCTGCAGAGAGCTGGGACCAAAGTAACAAAGCCTAACATCAGCAAGGGCATTGAAGATGAAACGTGGCTGGGTCTTTCAGCATGACAATGATCCCAAACACACCGCCCGGGCAACGAAGGAGTGGCTTCGTAAGAAGCATTTCAAGGTCCTGGAGTGGCCTAGCCAGTCTCCAGATCTCAACCCCATAGAAAATCTTTGGAGGGAGTTGAAAGTCCGTGTTGCCCAGCAACCAAAACATCAATGCCCTAGAGGAGATCTGCATGGAGGAATGGGCCAAAATACCAGTAACAGTATGTGAAAACCTTGTGAAGACTTACAGAAAACGTTTGACCTCTGTCATTGCCAACAAAGGGTATATAACAAAGTATTGAGAAACTTTTGTTATTGACCAAATACTTATTTTCCACCATAATTTGCAAATAAATTCATTAAAAATCCTACAATGTGAATTTCTGGATTTTTTTTTCTTATTTTGTCTGTCATAGTTGAAGTGTACCTATGATGAAAATTACAGGCCTCTTATCTTTTTAAGTGGGAGAAGTTGCACAATTGATGGCTGACTAAATACTTTTTTGCCCCTATGTATGTATGTATGTATGTATGTATGTATGTATGTATGTATGTATGTATGTATGTATGTATGTATGTATGTATGTATGTATGACACACACAGACACGCGCTGACATCGTTTCACAGCAACACAATTATAATCACAGTCATGGACAAGCATTTGGCGAAACACTGTCGATTTCAAATTCAGACATGGACTTATACACATGAATTAAAAACACGTTCACAAGCATGCATATTCCACATCAACATGTAACCCCCCCCCAACACACACACACCCACAGGGGCGGACTGAGAACAAAAACTGGCCCTGGCATGTCTAACACACCGGCCCATTATTAAATAATTATCGTTTTGCTCAGAAAACCCAAGTTAGACAGGCCCACTAGGCAAAAAATTAACCAGCCCATCTGGCATTTTCATGAAATGCACATACACACGTCAACACACTAGGCACACTTGAGGACTGTCCATTTTACGAATGAAGAAAGAAAGTGAGCAAAGCAGGAAAAGGGAGAGAGAGAGACCAGGAAGAAAAGCAGATACAGACTGACAGACAGAGAGGGACGGAGAGGTTGGATTTTCAGGTTGAACGCTTCTCCATTAAAAGCAGCCATCTGTTGATGGGAGCTGAAGAGGCAGCTCTCCCAAAGACTGCAATCTGCCATCAGAAAGAGGGGAGGAGGAGAGAGAGAAAAGCCACAGGGTAGATTCCTTTCCAGCTCTCCCAAAGACTGCAATCTGCCACCAGAAAGAGGGGAGGAGGAGAGAGAGAAAAGGCACAGGGTAGATTCCTTTCCAGCTCTCCCAAAGACTGCAATCTGCCACCAGAAAGAGGGGAGGAGGAGAGAGAGAAAAGGCACAGGGTAGATTCCTTTCCAGCTCTCCCAAAGACTGCAATCTGCCACCAGAAAGAGGGGAGGAGGAGAGAGAGAAAAGGCACAGGGTAGATTCCTTTCCAGCTCTCCCAAAGACTGCAATCTGCCACCAGAAAGAGGGGAGGAGGAGGAGAGAGAAAAGGCACAGGGTAGATTCCTTTCCAGCTCTCCCAAAGACTGCAATCTGCCACCAGAAAGAGGGGAGGAGGAGAGAGAGAAAAGGCACAGAGTAGATTCCTTTCCAGCTCTCCCAAAGACTGCAATCTGCCACCAGAAAGAGGGGGGAGGAGGAGAGAGAGAAAAGGCACAGAGTAGATTCCTTTCCAGCTCTCCCAAAGACTGCAATCTGCCACCAGAAAGAGGGGAGGGGGAGAGAGAGAAAAGGCACAGGGTAGATTCCTTTCCAGCTCTCCCAAAGACTGTAATCTGCCACCAGAAAGAGGGGAGGAGGAGAGAGAGAAAAGGCACAGAGTAGATTCCTTTCCAGCTCTCCCAAAGACTGCAATCTGCCACCAGAAAGAGGGGAGGAGGAGAGAGAGAAAAGGCACAGGGTAGATTCCTTTCCAGCTCTCCCAAAGACTGCAATCTGCCACCAGAAAGAGGGGAGGAGGAGAGAGAGAAAAGGCACAGGGTAGATTCCTTTCCAGCTCTCCCAAAGACTGCAATCTGCCACCAGAAAGAGGGGAGGAGGAGAGAGAGAAAAGGCACAGGGTAGATTCCTTTCCAGCTCTCCCAAAGACTGTAATCTGCCACCAGAAAGAGGGGAGGAGAGAGAAAAGGCACAGAGTAGATTCCTTTCCAGCTCTCCCAAAGACTGCAATCTGCCACCAGAAAGAGTGGGACTGCCACTCCCAAAGATCTGCCACCAGAAAGAGTGGGACTGCCACTCCCAAAGATCTGCCACCAGAAAGAGGGGAGGAGGAGAGAGAGAAAAGGCACAGAGTAGATTCCTTTCCAGCTCTCCCAAAGACTGCAATCTGCCACCAGAAAGAGGGGAGGAGGAGAGAGAGAAAAGGCACAGAGTAGATTCCTTTCCAGCTCTCCCAAAGACTGCAATCTGCCACCAGAAAGAGGGGAGGAGGAGAGAGAGAAAAGGCACAGAGTAGATTCCTTTCCAGCTCTCCCAAAGACTGCAATCTGCCACCAGAAAGAGGGGAGGAGGAGAGAGAGAAAAGGCACAGAGTAGATTCCTTTCCAGCTCTCCCAAAGACTGTAATCTGCCCCCAGAAAGAGGGGAGGAGAGAGAGAAAAGGCACAGGGTAGATTAATTTCCAGCTCTCCCAAAGACTGCAATCTGCCCCCAGAAAGAGGGGAGGAGGAGAGAGAGAAAAGGCACAGGGTAGATTCCTTTCCAGCTCTCCCAAAGACTGCAATCTGCCCCCAGAAAGAGGGGAGGAGGAGAGAGAGAAAAGGCACAGGGTAGATTCCTTTCCAGCTCTCCCAAAGACTGCAATCTGCCACCAGAAAGAGGGGAGGAGGAGAGAGAGAAAAGGCACAGGGTAGATTCCTTTCCAGCTCTCCCAAAGACTGTAATCTGCCACCAGAAAGAGGGGAGGAGAGAGAAAAGGCACAGAGTAGATTCCTTTCCAGCTCTCCCAAAGACTGCAATCTGCCACCAGAAAGAGTGGGACTGCCACTCCCAAAGATCTGCCACCAGAAAGAGGGGAGGAGGAGAGAGAGAAAAGGCACAGAGTAGATTCCTTTCCAGCTCTCCCAAAGACTGCAATCTGCCACCAGAAAGAGGGGAGGAGGAGAGAGAGAAAAGGCACAGAGTAGATTCCTTTCCAGCTCTCCCAAAGACTGCAATCTGCCACCAGAAAGAGGGGAGGGGGAGAGAGAGAAAAGGCACAGGGTAGATTCCTTTCCAGCTCTCCCAAAGACTGCAATCTGCCACCAGAAAGAGGGGAGGGGGAGAGAGAAAAGGCACAGAGTAGATTCCTTTCCAGCTCTCCCAAAGACTGCAATCTGCCACCAGAAAGAGGGGAGGGGGAGAGAGAGAAAAGGCACAGGGTAGATTAATTTCCAGCTCTCCCAAAGACTGCAATCTGCCCCCAGAAAGAGGGGAGGAGGAGAGAGAGAAAAGCCACAGGGTAGATTCCTTTCCAACTCTCCCAAAGACTGCAATCTGCCCCCAGAAAGGGGAGGGAGAGAGAGAAAAGGCACAGGGTAGATTCCTTTCCAGCTCTCCCAAAGACTGCAATCTGCCACCAGAAAGAGGGGAGGAGGAGAGAGAGAAAAGGCACAGGGTAGATTCCTTTCCAGCTCTCCCAAAGACTGCAATCTGCCCCCAGAAAGAGGGGAGGAGGAGAGAGAGAAAAGGCACAGAGTAGATTCCTTTCCAGCTCTCCCAAAGACTGCAATCTGCCACCAGAAAGAGGGGAGGAGGAGAGAGAGAAAAGGCACAGAGTAGATTCCTTTCCAGCTCTCCCAAAGACTGCAATCTGCCACCAGAAAGAGGGGAGGAGGAGAGAGAGAAAAGGCACAGAGTAGATTCCTTTCCAGCTCTCCCAAAGACTGCAATCTGCCACCAGAAAGAGGGGAGGGGAGAGATGAGCAAGAGAGAGAAAAGGCACAGGGTAGATTCCTTTCCAGCTCTCCCAAAGACTGCAATCTGCCACCAGAAAGAGGGGAGGAGGAGAGATGAGCAAGAGAGAGAAAAGGCACAGGGTAGATTCCTTTCCAGCTCTCCCAAAGACTGCAATCTGCCACCAGAAAGAGGGGAGGAGGAGAGAGAGAAAAGGCACAGAGTAGATTCCTTTCCAGCTCTCCCAAAGACTGCAATCTGCCACCAGAAAGAGGGGAGGAGGAGAGAGAGAAAAGGCACAGAGTAGATTCCTTTCCAGCTCTCCCAAAGACTGCAATCTGCCCCCAGAAAGAGGGGAGGAGGAGAGAGAGAAAAGGCACAGAGTAGATTCCTTTCCAGCTCTCCCAAAGACTGCAATCTGCCACCAGAAAGAGGGGAGGAGGAGAGATGAGCAAGAGAGAGAAAAGGCACAGGGCGCTCTCTCCCTCCCCGTCTCTCGCGCTCTCTCTCTCCCTCCCCTCTCCCAAAGACTCAATCTCTCCCCTCCCCGGGAGGAGGAGAGAGAGAAAAGGCTCTCTCTTCCCTCCCCTCTCTCCGCTCTCTCTCTCCCTCCCCGTCTCTCCGCTCTCTCTCTCCCTGCCCCCGAGAGAGAGAAAAGGCACTAGATCTCCTTTCCCTCTCTCCCAAAGACTGCAATCTGCCACCCTCCCCGTCTCTCGCTCTCTCTCCCTCCCCGCTCTCCCGACTCTCTCTCTCCCTCCCCGTCTCTCGCTCTCTCTCCCTCCCCGTCTCTCGCGCTCTCTCTCTCCCTCCCCGTCTCTCGCGCTCTCTCTCTCCCTCCCCGTCTCTCGCTCTCTCTCTCCCTCCCCTCTCTCTCTCTCCCTCCCCGTCTCTCGCGCTCTCTCCTCCCTCCCCGTCTCTCGCGCTCTCTCTCTCCCTCCCCGTCTCTCGCGCTCTCTCTCTCCCTCCCCGTCTCTCGCGCTCTCTCTCTCCCTCCCCGTCTCTCGCGCTCTCTCTCTCCCTCCCCGTCTCTCGCGCTCTCTCTCTCCCTCCCCGTCTCTCGCTCTCTCTCTCCCTCCCCGTCTCTCGCGCTCTCTCTCTCCCTCCCCGTCTCTCGCGCTCTCTCTCTCCCTCCCCCGTCTCTCGCGCTCTCTCTCTCCCTCCCCGTCTCTCGCGCTCTCTCTCTCCCTCCCCGTCTCTCGCGCTCTCTCTCTCCCTCCCCGTCTCTCGCTCTCTCTCTCCCTCCCCTCTCTCTCTCTCGCTCTCTCTCTCCCTCCCCGTCTCTCTCTCTCTCTCTCCCTCCCCGTCTCTCGCTCTCTCTCTCCCTCCCCGTCTCTCGCTCTCTCTCTCCCTCCCCGTCTCTCTCTCTCTCTCTCTCCCCTCCCCTCTCTCTCGCTCTCTCTCTCTCTCCCCGTCTCTCTCTCTCTCTCCTCCCCGTCTCGCTCTCTCTCTCTCCTCCCCGTCTCGCTCTCTCTCTCTCCTCCCCGTCTCTCGCTCTCTCTCTCTCTCCCTCCCCTCTCTCGCTCCCCTCTCTCTCTCTCTCCCCGTCTCGCTCTCTCTCTCTCTCCCCTCCCCTCTCTCTCTCCCCTCTCGCTCTCTCTCTCTCCCCGTCTCTCTCTCTCTCTCCTCCCCGTCTCGCTCTCTCTCTCCCCGTCTCGCTCTCTCTCTCTCTCCCCGTCTCGCTCTCTCTCTCTCCCCTCCCCGTCTCGTCTCTCTCTCTCTCTCTCTCCCCGTCTCGCTCTCTCTCTCTCTCCCCGTCTCGCTCTCTCTCTCTCTCCCCGTCTCGCTCTCTCTCTCTCTCTCTCCCCGTCTCGCTCTCTCTCTCTCTCTCCCCTCTCTCGCTCTCTCTCTCTCTCTCCCCGTCTCGCTCTCTCCCCTCTCTCTCTCCCCGTCTCGCTCTCTCTCTCTCTCCCCGTCTCGCTCTCTCTCTCTCTCCCCGTCTCGCTCTCTCTCTCTCTCCCCGTCTCGCTCTCTCTCTCTCTCTCTCTCTCTCCCCGTCTCGCTCTCTCTCTCTCTCCCCGTCTCGCTCTCTCTCTCTCTCTCCCCGTCTCGCTCTCTCTCCCCTCTCTCCCCGTCTCGCTCTCTCTCTCTCTCTCCCCGTCTCGCTCTCTCTCTCTCTCTCCCCGTCTCGCTCTCTCTCTCTCTCCCCGTCTCGCTCTCTCTCTCTCTCCCCGTCTCGCTCTCTCTCTCTCTCCCCGTCTCCCCGTCTCGCGCTCTCTCTCCCCGTCTCTCTCTCTCTCTCTCCCCGTCTCGCTCTCTCTCTCTCTCCCCGTCTCCCCGTCTCTCTCTCTCTCTCCCCGTCTCGCTCTCTCTCTCTCCCCGTCTCGCTCTCTCTCTCTCTCCCCGTCTCGCTCTCTCTCTCTCTCTCCCCGTCTCGCTCTCTCTCTCTCTCCCCGTCTCGCTCTCTCTCTCTCTCTCTCCCCGTCTCGCTCTCTCTCTCTCCCCGTCTCGCTCTCTCTCTCTCCCCGTCTCTCTCTCCCCTCTCTCTCTCTCTCCCCGTCTCGCTCTCTCTCTCTCTCTCCCCGTCTCGCTCTCTCTCTCTCCCCGTCTCGCTCTCTCTCTCTCCCCGTCTCGCTCTCTCTCTCCCGTCCGCTCTCTCTCTCCCCGTCTCTCTCCCCGTCTCGCTCTCTCTCCCCTCTCGCGCTCTCTCTCCCCTCTCTCTCTCCCCGTCTCTCTCTCTCCCCTCTCTCTCTCTCCCCGTCTCGCTCTCTCTCCCCTCTCTCTCTCTCCCCGTCTCGCTCTCTCTCTCTCTCCCCGTCTCGCTCTCTCCCCTCTCTCTCCCCTCCCCGTCTCTCTCTCTCCCCGTCTCTCGCGCTCTCTCTCCCCGTCTCGCGCGCTCTCTCTCCCCGTCTCGCGCGCTCTCGCTCTCCTCCCCGTCTCGCTCTCTCTCCCCGTCTCGCGCTCTCTCTCCCCGTCTCGCTCTCTCTCCCCGCTCTCTCTCCCCGTCTCGCGCTCTCTCCCCGTCTCGCGCTCTCTCTCCCCGTCTCGCGCTCTCTCTCCCCGTCTCGCTCTCTCTCTCCCCGTCTCGCGCTCTCTCTCCCCGTCTCGCGCTCTCTCTCCCCGTCTCGCGCTCTCTCTCCCCGTCTCGCGCTCTCTCTCTCCCCGTCTCGCGCTCTCTCTCCCCGTCTCGCGCTCTCTCTCCCCCTCTCGCGCTCTCTCTCACCCTCTCGCGCTCTCTCTCACCCTCTCGCGCTCTCTCTCACCCTCTCGCGCTCTCTCTCACCCTCTCGCTCTCTCTCTCCCTCTCCCTCTCGCGCTCTCTCTCTCTCTCTCTCTCACCCTCTCGCGCTCTCTCTCACCCTCTCGCGCTCTCTCTCACCCTCTCGCGCTCTCTCTCTCTCACCCTCTCGCTCTCTCTCTCACCCTCTCGCGCTCTCTCTCTCTCACCCTCTCGCGCTCTCTCTCTCACCCTCTCGCGCTCTCTCTCTCACCCTCTCGCGCTCTCTCTCTCACCCTCTCGCTCTCTCTCTCACCCCTCTCGCTCTCTCTCTCACCCTCTCGCTCTCTCTCTCACCCTCTCGCGCTCTCTCTCTCACCCTCTCGCTCTCTCTCTCTCACCCTCTCGCGCTCTCTCTCTCACCCCTCTCGCGCTCTCTCTCCCTCTCGCGCTCTCTCTCTCACCCTCTCGCTCTCTCTCTCTCACCCTCTCGCGCTCTCGCGCTCTCTCTCTCACCCTCTCGCGCTCTCTCCACCCTCTCGCGCTCTCTCTCTCGCGCTCTCTCTCTCACCCTCTCGCGCTCTCTCTCTCACCCTCTCGCTCTCTCTCTCACCCTCTCGCGCTCTCACCCTCTCTCTCTCTCACCCTCTCGCGCTCTCTCTCTCTCTCACCCTCTCGCGCTCTCTCTCTCTCACCCTCTCGCGCTCTCTCTCTCTCTCACCCTCTCGCGCTCTCTCTCTCTCTCACCCTCTCGCGTCTCTCTCTCTCTCTCCCCCTCTCGCGCTCTCTCTCTTGCTTTCCTCTTCTCCCAACCTTCCCTTTTCTCAGTCCCCCATATTCAGATGCCACTTCTCCTTTTAACTACCTCTCCCGCTCAGACATGGACAGACACCACTATTTTAGGGGTTTGTGTTGGATTACAAATGGTAAAAACGGACATTGAAAAAGCTTGTGTATTGTAATTCCCAACAAGGTGTAGTTCTAACAAATGTCCACACGGGAGCATTGTTAGTCCAATACTTGAAGTAGCAGGGTAGATGTTGCAGCCTATTTATTTGGTTATTGTACACTGAGTCTTTATCAATACCTATTTACTTACTTACTTACACTTTATTTTGATAAATAAGTTCAAATAATTCATATTTTCCCTGAAAGGGTTTACAAAACTATATTAAATATTTTAATTTGGGAACTATTATATTTGGGAACAATTTGGGAACTATTATATAAAATGTAACACAATTTATAGTACAAATCTAGAAAATGCTTGATTTCCAGAAGAGTAGTGTGGCACCATTTTTACTTTAATTTCCTCACATTTTTAAATTCAAAACATATCCTTTTCCATCAAGAAGGGTCAAAGATATCTAGTTGTCTTGTTATCCTGTTTGGTTTGAACCTTTTTAGAGTCATCTTCAACCACTATTTTTACAGTGTGATGTTTTAAGATATTCTGTTTATCACGTACATTTTCTTTGCCCTGGCCCTCTCATTCAATGGCTCTGATTTGCCCTGGTAAGAGCATGCTTTTCTCAGTGACAGATTAATTGCACTGTGTGTGTTTCCCCCCCTCACCTATACTCGAAATGCATATAGTTACAAACAAATTGAATTCCATTGTGTTACTTTGTGACGAGGCCTTTTGAATTAAACTTGGCTGCATTAGAGCAAATTCCATGAATAAAACAATGGCCTATTTTTTTGAAGTAAGCCTATGGATTCTACGATAATGCCGTAGTTTCGAATAGACTGGGCCTACTAATGTAAACAAACACTTGGCAATAGGAAGTGTATAAGCATCATGCATTGTACCAAGGACTGAAAAGTGTCCTACGGCTGCTTGCTGGTCCACACGTCTGGGGCTGCGGATGGCCCGGTATTGTCAGCTAAATGGGATCATGAGCGGCTGAAAAGTGTTGGAGAATGAACAGAAAATAATTTTCACAAGTGGATGATTACTTCTGCCACATCCTAACCCAACTCCCGGAGAATGCCCCAGACTTTCAGACCCGTATTCACAGCGGATCCCAACTTAGACTGGAGGCCTTTTCTTAAAGGGGCAGCCCCTCTCCTTTTGACAAATTGTCTTCACAAGCTCTTGATTTCCTGGTTTGAATCTCTCATATCCCACATTATTTCCCATTGAGTTCCGTGAATAGGTGATTGATTATGGAGCTTCCAGATGTTAGTGGTCATTGGCTATCTGACCATGCTAACATTTTCCAAGGGAAGAAGAGGCTGCAGGAAAACGTTGGTTTTCTCATGAACTATTTCTATTATCATCCGTTGCATAGTGCTTCTACAATTTGGGCGATCACAGTTGGTATTTGCCAGCCATAAAATACCCTGTTGTCACAATATTCATAATAAAATATTTTTGATAAGAACACGTCGATTTATGTTCCCAGTGAGTTATAGTTGTCTATATTCTTGGAAATATTTTTTGAAAAGAGCTGCTTAATTTGTATCTTTATAAACAGCCTATATTGATCACCTTATAATCACCTTCATTTGTATCTTTATAAACAGCCTATATTGATCACCTTATAATCACCTTCATTTGTATCTTTATAAACAGCCTGTATTGATCACCTTATAATCACCTTCATTTGTATCTTTATAAACAGCCTGTATTGATCACCTTATAATCACCTTCATTTGTATCTTTATAAACAGCCTGTATTGATCACCTTATAATCACCTTCATTTGTATCTTTATAAACAGCCTATATTGATCACCTTATAATCACCTTCATTTGTATCTTTATAAACAGCCTATATTGATCACCTTATAATCACCTTCATTTGTATCTTTATAAACAGCCTATATTGATCACCTTATAATCACCTTAATTTGTATCTTTATAAACCTATATTGATCACCTTATAATCACCTTCATTTGTATCTTTATAAACAGCCTATATTGATCACCTTATAATCACCTTCATTTGTATCTTTATAAACAGCCTATATTGATCACCTTATAATCACCTTCATTTGTATCTTTATAAACAGCCTGTATTGATCACCTTATAATCACCTTCATTTGTATCTTTATAAACAGCCTATATTGATCACCTTATAATCACCTTCATTTGTATCTTTATAAACAGCCTGTATTGATCACCTTATAATCACCTTCATTTGTATCTTTATAAACAGCCTGTATTGATCACCTTATAATCACCTTCATTTGTATCTTTATAAACAGCCTATATTGATCACCTTATAATCACCTTCATTTGTATCTTTATAAACAGCCTATATTGATCACCTTATAATCACCTTCATTTGTATCTTTATAAACAGCCTATATTGATCACCTTATAATCACCTTCATTTGTATCTTTATAAACAGCCTGTATTGATCACCTTATAATCACCTTCATTTGTATCTTTATAAACAGCCTATATTGATCACCTTATAATCACCTTCATTTGTATCTTTATAAACAGCCTATATTGATCACCTTATAATCACCTTCATTTGTATCTTTATAAACAGCCTATATTGATCACCTTATAATCACCTTCATTTGTATCTTTATAAACAGCCTGTATTGATCACCTTATAATCACCTTCATTTGTATCTTTATAAACAGCCTGTATTGATCACCTTATAATCACCTTCATTTGTATCTTTATAAACAGCCTGTATTGATCACCTTATAATCACCTTCATTTGTATCTTTATAAACAGCCTGTATTGATCCCCTTATAATCACCTTAATTTGAGTGTTTTAATATGCCTAGTAGGTATTAAAATTCACATATTAATCGAGACATCTTGTCATTTTTATATGGAACTTGTTTTTAATTTGACATGTATTGAATTGAATTTATAGTGAATTGAATTTGCTTTGTATTATGATTAGTCAAATCTAGGCTATAATCCTAACATTGGTAAATTAATTTGATTTACTGCTTTACAGTAATAAAACATTGTTAAAATGGTTAAAATGTCTGTATTTGTAGGTACCTTTATGCTTTGGGACAGAGAGTTTGGAAACGTTGGAAAAGAAGATATTTGGTTCTTGTCCAGGTATGTTAAATGTCAGGATTCATTTGGGTCTTGTCCAGGTACGTTAAATGTCAGGATTCATTTGGGTCTTGTCCAGGTATGTTAAATGTCAGGATTCATTTGGGTCTTGTTCTATTCAGAAGATTAACATATTTTAATAAGTCTACTTGCCAAATGTATAGCTTCTAAGTAAATACATGCTTTTTTTCTAGTGGACTTTAATAGCATTTTCTTGGTGCTGCTTCATTTTTCTGTTGAAATGGTATTTTCATAAAACTTTTGTCTTCTATTCTCATTGCTTTCGGTCTGGTCTTTAAAAGCTGACATTTCTTCTAGTGAATTAACTGCTTGTTCCAAGCTGTTATGGCACTTCAATCTGTTCTTGCTGCATGTTGTTGTAGCTTTAATTGACAAACGAAAGTTTCCATTTTGAAATCTTGAAGCAACGCATATTGACCATTGACATAATTAGCCATCTATAAACGGGAGACAAAAACAGTTGTTGAATGAAATGCAAAGATATATTTTGGACATTACAACCTCTTTTACTATCTCAAGTGATTCCCATATTTAAAAAGCATAGTGTGATATATATTTTTTATGATTCCATTTTATACAGAGTGTGTGAACCCTTAACTGTTGCAGGTCAGCCAATACACCTTTGCAATGTGCAGCTACAGAGAGAGGAAGTCTGAGCCCCATGAACTGATGCAGCTAGAAGGCTACACTGTGGACTACTCCGACCCCCAGCCTGGTGCGCACAAACAAACACACACATATATCCTTCTTATCTCTTATGTTATGTCTGTGTGTCGCTGTCTCCGTCTGTCTCCGTCTGTCTCTCTGTCGCTGTCTGTATCTGTTTGTCACTGTATGTCTCTCTGTGTCTCTCTGTCTGTCTCTGTCTGTGTCTCTGTCTCTCTCTGTCTCTCTCTGTCTGTGTCTCTGTCTCTCTCTGTCTCTCTCTGTCTGTGTCTCTGTCTCTCTCTGTCTCTCTCTGTCTGTGTCTCTGTCTCTCTCTGTCTCTGTCTGTCTCTATCTCTCTGTCTCTGTCAGTCTGTCGGTTGCTGTCTCTGTCAGTCTGTCGGTTGCTGTCTCTGTCAGTCTGTCGGTTGCTGTCTCTGTCAGTCTGTCGGTTGCTGTCTCTGTCAGTCTGTCGGTTGCTGTCTCTGTCAGTCTGTCGGTTGCTGTCTCTGTCAGTCTGTCGGTTGCTGTCTCTGTCAGTCTGTCGGTTGCTGTCTCTGTCAGTCTGTCGGTTGCTGTCTCTGTCAGTCTGTCGGTTGCTGTCTCTGTCAGTCTGTCGGTTGCTGTCTCTGTCGGTTGCTGTCTCTGTCGGTTGCTGTCTCTGTCGGTTGCTGTCTCTGTCGGTTGCTGTCTCTGTCGGTTGCTGTCTCTGTCGGTTGCTGTCTCTGTCGGTTGCTGTCTCTGTCGGTTGCTGTCTCTGTCGGTTGCTGTCTCTGTCGGTTGCTGTCTCTGTCGGTTGCTGTCTCTGTCGGTTGCTGTCTCTGTCGGTTGCTGTCTCTGTCGGTTGCTGTCTCTGTCGGTTGCTGTCTCTGTCGGTTGCTGTCTCTGTCGGTTGCTGTCAGTCTGTCGGTTGCTGTCAGTCTGTCGGTTGCTGTCAGTCTGTCGGTTGCTGTCAGTCTGTCGGTTGCTGTCAGTCTGTCGGTTGCTGTCTCCGTCGGTTGCTGTCAGTCTGTCGGTTGCTGTCTCCGTCGGTTGCTGTCTCTGTCGGTTGCTGTCAGTCTGTCGGTTGCTGTCTCTGTCAGTCTGTCGGTTGCTGTCTCTGTCAGTCTGTCGGTTGCTGTCTCTGTCGGTTGCTGTCTCTGTCGGTTGCTGTCAGTCTGTCGGTTGCTGTCAGTCTGTCGGTTGCTGTCGGTTGCTGTCAGTCTGTCGGTTGCTGTCAGTCTGTCGGTTGCTGTCAGTCTGTCTGTTGCTGTCAGTCTGTCGGTTGCTGTCAGTCTGTCGGTTGCTGTCAGTCTGTCGGTTGCTGTCAGTCTGTCGGTTGCTGTCAGTCTGTCGGTTGCTGTCAGTCTGTCGGTTGCTGTCAGTCTGTCGGTTGCTGTCAGTCTGTCGGTTGCTGTCAGTCTGTCGGTTGCTGTCTCTGTCGGTTGCTGTCTCTGTCGGTTGCTGTCAGTCTGTCGGTTGCTGTCTCTGTCGGTTGCTGTCTCTGTCGGTTGCTGTCTCTGTCGGTTGCTGTCTCTGTCGGTTGCTGTCAGTCTGTCACTGTCTGTCTGTCAGTCACTGTCTGTCTGTCAGTCACTGTCTGTCTGTCAGTCTGTCTGTCTGTCTGTCACTGTCTGTCACTGTCTGTCTGTCTGTCTGTCTGTCACTGTCTGTCTGTCACTGTCTGTCTGTCTGTCACTGTCTGTCTGTCTGTCTGTCTGTCACTGTCTCTCAGTCACTGTCTCTCAGTCACTGTCTCTTAGTCACTGTCTCTTAGTCACTGTCTCTCAGTCACTGTCTCTCAGTCACTGTCTCTTAGTCACTGTCTCTCAGTCACTGTCTGTCTGTCAGTCACTGTCTGTCTGTCAGTCACTGTCTGTCTGTCAGTCACTGTCTGTCTGTCAGTCACTGTCTGTCTGTCAGTCACTGTCTGTCACTGTCAGTCTGTCAGTCGCTGTCTGTCTGTCTGTCTGTCACTGTCTGTCAGTCGCTGTCTGTCTGTCTGTCACTGTCTGTCTGTCTGTCACTGTCTGTCTGTCACTGTCTGTCTGTCAGTCACTGTCTGTCTGTCTGTCACTGTCTGTCTGTCAGTCACTGTCTGTCTGTCAGTCACTGTCTGTCTGTCAGTCACTGTCTGTCTGTCAGTCACTGTCTGTCTGTCAGTCACTGTCTGTCTGTCTGTCTGTCTGTCACTGTCTGTCTGTCGCTGTCTGTCTGTCTGTCGCTGTCTGTCTGTCTGTCGCTGTCTGTCTGTCTGTCGCTGTCTGTCTGTCTGTCGCTGTCTGTCAGTCGCTGTCTGTCTGTCAGTCGCTGTCTGTCTGTCAGTCGCTGTCTGTCTGTCAGTCGCTGTCTGTCTGTCAGTCGCTGTCTGTCTGTCAGTCGCTGTCTGTCTGTCAGTCGCTGTCTGTCTGTCAGTCGCTGTCTGTCTGTCAGTCGCTGTCTGTCTGTCAGTCGCTGTCTGTCTGTCAGTCGCTGTCTGTCTGTCTGTCGCTGTCTGTCTGTCTGTCACTGTCTGTCTGTCTGTCACTGTCTGTCTGTCTGTCTGTCTGTCTGTCTGTCTGTCTCTGTCTGTCTGTCGCTGTCTGTCTGTCTGTCGCTGTCTGTCTGTCAGTCGCTGTCTGTCTGTCAGTCGCTGTCTGTCTGTCAGTCGCTGTCTGTCTGTCAGTCGCTGTCTGTCTGTCAGTCGCTGTCTGTCTGTCTGTCACTGTCTGTCTGTCTGTCACTGTCTGTCTGTCACTGTCTGTCTGTCAGTCACTGTCTGTCTGTCAGTCACTGTCTGTCTGTCAGTCACTGTCTGTCTGTCAGTCACTGTCTGTCTGTCAGTCACTGTCTGTCTGTCAGTCACTGTCTGTCTGTCAGTCACTGTCTGTCTGTCAGTCACTGTCTGTCTGTCTGTCACTGTCTGTCTGTCTGTGTCTGTCTGTCTGTCTGTCACTGTCTGTCACTGTCTGTCTGTCAGTCACTGTCTGTCTGTCAGTCACTGTCTGTCTGTCTGTCTGTCAGTGTCTGTCTGTCTGTCA